>NC_136063.1:1924003740-1924603740 GCF_964261635.1 Lissotriton helveticus
ATAAACTTTAAGTCTAATATCGTCAGTAGAAGACCTAGTTAACCACAGTCCTACGTCTATACTATTGAAGATATTATTCCAATGCGCAGAGCCTATTGGGAAAATAGGAACTACACTACAAGACAGGCATACTGGCTTTCCCAATGCTTTCTATTAGCGACATACTGAAATTAAAAGAAATTACTGACGGGTAAAATGACCAAGATTTGACAAGAGGCACGAAAGTATTTTTTTTTAAATGCTTTTTTAAAAGGTTTTTTTAAATGCAGGGAGCACGAATTTATTTTGGGCTAGCTGTGCAACATTTTAGAAAAGTTGCAATTACTTTCTAAACAAATCCAACAGGGATGTGGGGAGAATTTAAACTTGTACCCATTTCTAGATGTGGACCCAGGGTAGTCGGTAGAATATGAGAGGTATGCTCTCACGTCCGGGCTTTAATTACTATGCATGCAGAGGCATTCTAGATTTGATATTTTGGGAGCCAGCTATAGACATTTCTGCAATAACAAAGATGAGAGTTTACAACAAGTTGCACTGGTAGCAGATGTACAAATCTGCACAATACTTTTTAATTGGCACTGGGAAGGCTAGACTACAGTGTTGGTTTGGCGTGAGGGGGAGTTCATGGATGGGCATTTGTTAATACTCACTTTACCTTTGGTCTATATTTGAAAGAAGACATTCTGCCACAGATCAGCCGACCAAACATCTGTAGATTTCACAAACAAATGTGATCTCCAATGAGATTGTGGCTCAGAATGGGAGAACTGCTTACTCTCCGGCACAATTTATCAGCGGCAATTGCTAGCAAATGCAGAAAAGGCAGTGTCAATTCTATACATGATGTGTCTGCTAGAACCAACGCCAGCTTCTTTTGGAGACCAGACATTCTCTATAGATCTTATATGTTGGATTTTTTCACAATGACACTAAAGTTAATGCAAATGAAGTCTTAACAGAATTCAGAATGTGGACAGACACTCGCCTCTATGAGACACACCTATCATAGCCCTAGGCATGTGTTATAGATTGTGGTACAGAGTGAAACACATCCATCAAAAGCTTTCAAAAGGGCCTAAAATTGAGGTGGATCAGCAGAAGTAGTTTTTACAACATTAGTATATGTTCAAAAAACAAAACTTAAATCCTCTGGAATCAGTAAGTGTTGTGCAACGGTGTACATGCTTTGGTTAAAACGTTTAAGTGGCGAAGAGGAAGAACTTTTTTGAAAATGTTGTTTTCTGTGCTTTCTCCTGGTGAGGGCTCTTTTCTCTGGAGGTTCTCATGATTGATTTATTTTAGTGTATGGATTGGGACTGATGGTACTGAGTCAGCAGAATATAATCTCACAAGAGTTGCCTTTACATTTGTCATAAGAGAAGGAGTTCCATATGGCCTGTACACAACATATGCAGATAAAATGTCACTGCTATACAGACATCTGCCTCTTGCCTCTTGCAGTTTAAACAGCACTTACACTATAATGTTTTAGGTAGAGAGATACTCAGGCTTGAAAAAATAAGTGAAAAATAGCATAACAGGATCTGGATCCTAGCATCTGTAGCACCCAGTATAAAAGAAAGTAACGTTAACACCGGGTAAGCCTTTGTAGACCTGCAACATTGCATTCAGCGAATGCAATAATAGACAGCGCTGAAGCCACAAAAGCACCACTTAGAGTCAGCTGAAAGACATTTTCTAGATTAAAGTGTAAAGTAGAAACAAATTCTTAGAAGTTAAATACACAATTCACACGTCCACATATTTTTGACCTTATTTATTTTTACTAGCCCAAGAAGCCTCTTGCTCTCACCACCCACTGTCAGATATCTGTATACCGGAATAAAAGTGAAGTTTCTTTTAGTTGTTGATATTTGTACTAAAAGAGTAGTATTTAATGTACAGAAATATGCCTGGTAACTTTTTTTTAAGACACAAAAAGGTCAGAACAAAGGATTAACTAAAACTGGTTTTAGCATATAAAGATACTGCAACAGTGGACATTTAACCGAGTTATCTGACCACAATAAGTGATTTAACCAGACCAAAATATAAACAATTATGTAAAATAAATGTCAAGTCAAGCGCACACAACAAATTCAATGATATGAGTAATCAAGTTAAATGTTCTGAAGGGATAAGATCACACAATAGTGTCCAATTTTCATTCTTGTTTTTTTATTAGATGTATAAATGTTACTCCTATTCAGAGGAGATCCAACAAAAACAGAAACCAGCCGACACGTGTTTCGTCAGTAAGGGTATTATCCCAATGACTCTTCAGGGCTGCACTATTGTATACAGTTACGTTATCGGGGGAACGGTGATAATTCCAGACCGCTCCTGTTCGGGTTGTCAGTTCTTGAAGTGCAAAATTGTGCACTAGGATAAGGTGAGTAGTCCAAGGGTGTTGGTTGACAAGAGGCGGGTAATGCCTGTTGTCAGTATTGAAGCGGCGTTTATGCCGTTCTGTGAACGTTCTGTGAACAAAAGGTATTAACCGGATACACCAAACCAGACCAAAATATAAACAATGTTCTTCTTGTACAAAATAAGGCCAGCGTTGATCACAGCAATAATGAATTGATCAAACAAGTAGTTAACCTTTCCCAATGGTGAATGGATAATTCTACTGTACAACATTAACTAAAATCGTTGCAAATATAAGAATGATAAAATGTGATAAAAGCAATTAAATGCTCGCCTTTATCATTTTGCCTTTCAATGGCTGCCCTTTTTCTCCAGAAAAGAAGAAATGTTAAAAAGCCACTCCTGACAAGGAAGAAAGGTTTGCAAAGTAATGTACCAATGTCTTCCACAGAAGGGCACCGATGTGCGTTTTCCTACAAATTCGAAAATTAAATTAAGTATATTAAAATTAGCATAATAAAATCTTTCTAAAGACAGCTCATCTCTTTTTTTTTTTATTAAAAAATAACGTTTAAGGAACAAAATCAAGGCAGACACAGTACATTGCGCAATTCCGCAGTCCTCAACAATAGAATACATTCCAATACAGCCACATAGTTACAGGTAACTCACATTGACAGCAGCTTAGTTAGCCAGGAAAGTTGGGATCACAGCTCCACTGCAGCAAAAACAGAATCCACCATGGGGAGCACTCATTTAATAGCAACTACAGAATGGATTCTGGAGAAGCGAGCGCCTAAAGATGGGGAGAAGGCTGTCAGTGACCAGCACCGGCGGCCGCCACGGGCACAGGGCCGGCGGGGAGCACGGGAGAGGCAGCATCGTTGGGGTGTGAACGGGAGAGGAGATATGCGACCAGGGTGCACCAAATGTCAACAGGTCGTGACCTGACAGGCATCAAGTCCCAGAACTCGGATAGGAGAGTTGTTATTGTTATTGTTAGTATGTGCTTGTATAGCGCCAACTCACCGACAGGTCTCAAGGCGCTTTGACCATAAAAACATAACAGCTAACCAACATCTTAGGAGAAAGGAGCAGACTAAACTAAGTTCAACGCTGCCTTAAACAGAGTGGTTTTTAGGGTTTTCCTGAAATGAAGCCTGTTACCATCCTTACGCAGGGCTTCCGGTAATTCATTCCAGATTTTTGGCAGCACGACTGAAAATGCTCTACCTCCTTTTGTGGCTAGTTTAAACCGAGGGCATACCAGCAGCTGTGCTTCAGCCGATCTCAATCTTCTTTCAGAGTCTGACACCGAGAGGCATTCTCCTGCCAACTCTCGGCTTTAGGAGCAGGCCGCCGGCCCCAACACATGACCACCCTGCATCTAGCAAGGACCAACAGCATCGAGGTCAGACGTCGAGAAGCATTAGGGCAAAACTTAACAAAACCAAGAAGGCACAGGGGTGGATCGGGGTGCACCGCAGCGCCGGTGATGTCTGAAATAGTGGAGGACACCGCCCGGCAGAACTCAGAGACCATAGGGCAGAGCCATGCTAGATGGGCGAAGTCTGCAACAGGAGCAGGGCAGTGCATACAATTGTCCCCAGGGATTAGCCCGTGTCGGTGAAGCTGTACCGGGGTGTGGTACAACCTGTGCAAGTACTTGAAATGAATCAATCGGAGCCGGTAATTCGGTGACAGCTTTTTTGTTTGATTACAACAGTAGAGCCAATCAGCCTCCGAAATCTCAATACCGAGGTCCGCACTCCATGCCTCCCGCGATCGATCCCTGGATATGGGGGCGGACGCTTGGGAGAGGGCATGCAGCTTGGTAACGAGCTTGTGCAGCGATGGGGAAGTGTATATTGAGTCCAGAGCCGGAATGGTGAGTGGTGGCTGAGGGAATGTGGGGTGTAGCTTCCGGCAAGTAGCGTGCAGCTGATAGAACAAAAGCGTCTCCTGCGGCCCGAGGGGTCTCGGAGGGAGTAAAAGGTGTTCTCTGGGTATAGGTCAGCCACTGTTCTCAAAACCAGTTGCATCGCATGCCGGGACATGCTGGAAAACTGAAGTGAAGGAAAGTCTGGGTGGTTTACAATCGGCATAGAGTTAGCAGAAAGCAAAGGGGAGCCAGGAAGCCGCCGCAGGCCGGACCAGGCCCAACGTAGCGTCCCGACCATGTCAACCTCCGACTTAGGGCGCACCGCAGGCGCAAACAGGGCTGTGGACAGGGGCAAAGGCGATGCCAAATCAGTCTCGACAGCGACGTGGGGCTGATAAGGAGTAGGGTGAATCCAACAGTGCAGGAAACTGGCCTGGGCACATAAAGCATAGATCTTGAAATCAGGCGCGCCCATCCCACCGGCAGACATTGGGAGAGTGAGGACATCATAAGCCACCCTGGGTTCTTTACCCGCCCAAACAAGCGAGATGACTGGGGAGCGCAGTTTACGAAAGAAATGAGAAGTGAAGGGGATGGGGAGATTTAGGAAGAGATAAGAAATTTAGGAAGGACCACCATTTTGGCTATTGCTATTCGACCCGCCAAAGATAGCGGAAGTCGGCTCCACGATGGGATCCTCAAGCCAGCCTACCGCACGCCCTAAAGACAGCTCATCTATGATAACATGACAACTTAAGACTCGGAGATATGAATAAGCAACACTAAGATTTTAAAATTGTTCAATTATATCAACAGTTATGGTCTGTTAGACAACTTCTTAAAAACAACGTATAGTTATTTGGTGGTGTAGCACAGCTTTGTCATGACTGATTTCGAAACATCTCAACGCATCTGTACACCTAAGGGGGTTTTAAAAGCATTTATCTTTCTGTTGTCACCAATTGTCAACATAAGAGGAACTAAATGGGTTGCTTTCTGTAATTACAGAGCCCGAAGTTTAATAAATCAGTAGCTTGATAACTTCAAGCTGATCTAAATTCTCTGATCAAAAATACCAGCGCATTCAAATGACTGTCTGTAATGATTTCATAATGTCTTTAAAGGTAGTATCTGACAGGTTGTTTGTCCATTTTGTTTTAATTTCCAAATCCTGGTACAGATATTTAACCTAAGGAGTAGCTTTTAGCTGTTTTATAATTAAAAGATGGACTTTAGAGTGGCTTTCACTGAACCTTGATTTGTGTAAAATTACGGGATTTCAGGAAGGCTATTTTACAGGTTACATCTCGCCTATACAGTCCAAATTTCAGGAGACCTCAGAGTGCTCTGAGGTAGAGGAACAAGTTACTTACCTTTGGAAACGCTCTTTCTGGTAGACACTCCACCTAGCCACAGATTCCTCACCTTCTGAATACTTCACAGGCGTCAGACTGGATCCGGAAACCTTTGAGCAGTACTGATGCTCTTCTAATCTCAAAAGGATGTGCAGAGCCTATCTAGGTGCCACTTGAGGGTGCGGACGCCTTCTACTTTCGAGATGGTCTATGCCTCCAGACGCAGAGTCCCAGAGGCAAATTGGTATGACCTGTGTACAGATTCTTGAAATCTTATTAATGGACAGAATCCAAAAGGCAGAAGGGGGAGGATGGGAGGGTCCATCAGGAATCTGATAGAGTCTCTACCAAAAAGAGCATTACTGAAGGTAAGTACCTTGTTCTTCTGATAGAGATTTCTAGCTACAGATTACTCACCTTTTGAATGGGTAAAATAGTACTCTCTACAAACCTGACTGTCGAGACAATAGTGCTTTGTGAATGTATGGAGGGACTCCCACGTAGCGGCCTGGCAAATGTCTAGGACAGGAATTCTGCATGCCAAAGCCCGGGTAGCAGCGTTGCAGATCCTAATGGAGGGCACGATCCAGATGGTTCTCTTCTGCACAGACTGCGTTTTTCCACTCCAGAGCACCCCACAAAGAGCTGACTGTGCACCCGGTGGTCCTTGGTACGTTCAATATAAAGGCTTTGAGCTCTCTTAGGGTCTAAACCGTGGAGGCTCTCCACCTCCTTAGAGGGGTAAAGCGAAGCACAGAACGCTGGCAGGTAGATGTTTAGACTAACGTGGGACATTGTCAAAATGTTAGGCATGAAAGATTGCAGTGACTGCAAAACCAGCTTGTTTGCCAAGAAGGTGGCGTACGGTGGTTGACACAGAAGCTTGAATCTCACTCAAACACTGAGTCAATGTTATGGCAATGAGGAACATTGTCAAGAGGGTGAGACGCCATAAGGAAAAGCAGTGAAACAGCTGAAAAGGACAACACATCAGAAATGTGAAGACCAAATTATGGCCCCACTTTGGCATGACAAAGCAAGAGGGAGGAAACAAATGCTGTAAATCTTTCAAGAAGAGCATAATTGGAAACGCAAACAATGAGAGCTAATCCAGCAACCACAAAAATTTTGAAAGAGCCAAAAAGGTACCCTTTAACTGAGTCAAGAGCAAATCTTAACTGGGTTAGGACCAAAACAACCAGGACGTCAGATAACTACCTAGCAGTGGTCTATCTGCTGTCTACTCCACCAAGCCATATCGCAGTCCCAACGATAGGCATATGCAGTTTTTGTTGAAGGACCACTTCCAGAGGAAGGTCGAGGGCGGTCAGCTGTCATCGGTCAATCTCAAAGCATGAAGGTGGAGACTTCGAAGGGCCTGGTGCAGAACTCTGCCCTGCTGCTGCGACACCAGATCCACCTAGAGACACAGCCTGATCAGAGGACAGATGCTCAAGCCCAGGAGTTCTGGAGACCATATCCTCCGTGCCCCATCAAGGGCCCGCAGGATGGTTTGGGCCTAATCAGTCTTGAACATTTTGAGCACTCTCGCCAGGAGTGGTAGCAGCGGAAAGACATACAGGAGTTCAGATTTCTACTAGAGGAGGAACTCATCTCCGAGAGAGAGACGCCTTAGAAACTCCAACACGCATAAGTGCTGACAATGCAGGGGCACCCACATACTTGTAACCCAGCACTCTGCCTTCAGTAAGGAGTGAAAGGCCTGTCTTAGGGGTGACTTATAAGTTTTAAGTGTAGAGACCTCGGATATAAGAAAATTGATATCCGTCGTAATTGGTGCGAGCACCAGCTTACCCAGGCTGCAGAGGCAGGCCTGTAGTCACAGTTTGAGTGGTCCCTCACGGATGGCACAATACATGCCGGAGTCCATGGGAGACCCCTGGTGTACCTATGCTCTGGGTACCTTAGTATCATATACTAGGGACTTATAGGGGTACACCAGTGGCCAATTGTGAAGGTATGAACGTACTTACCAAGTCAAATGTAGGGAGGAAGCATAGTGAAATTAGTTAGCAAGATGCAGGTGATTATGTATGATGCAGTCAGGCTGATTTTTAGGCTGGTTAGGCAGGCTCACGCCACTGCTTTGCTGCACTGTTTTGCTGTCAAACAGAGAGCCAAGTTTAAGGGCGTCTGTATAGCCCATAAAGCCTTTTATGGCCAATAACTAAGCTCTACGCACCGATTGAGGCAGGCGGCCTTGCGGTGCCAAACCTGGAGCTCTACTACCTCGCGGCGCAGCTCCAGTGGGTGACCGCCTGGCTCTCGGGCAGGAACCTGGCGGACACGGCCTCGCACGGGGACTCACTCACCCTCCTGCAGATTCACTCGTTTTTCCACCCATTGGCAAGTGCGAAACACCGACCGCAACTACATATGGACGTGGCGGTGAAATGCTTTCACAGAAGCATACGACTCACTAAACATGTCACACCTTACGCCCCAGCACTCCCACTCCTGGGCACGCCTAAAGCGAATTCCATAGTCACGGAAGCTGCACTGGAGCACTGGACGAGCTCAGGGATCGAAACCATGGCGGACCTATATGCCGATGGCACCCTGATTCCCTTTGAGACATTGGCTGACGACACGGGCATTCCCGCGGGTCAATTCTTACAGCATGCATCCATAGTAGCGGCATACACCCGAAGATGGGGTACCATCACAGTTGAACCCCCCACGCATCAACTGATACAACACCTCCATGTCATGGGGGATGGTACGCATGTGGTACATTGGTTGACTCAGGCCTTATTGACCCACACGCAACATACCCTACAACCCCTGCGTGCTAAATGGGCAGTCGACAGAGGGAGGGACTGGACGGATAAGGAGTGGACGATGGTACTCGCCAGCCCCAAAAACATCCCTCGTAACGCACGCTTCAAAGTGATACAATTTTATGTGTTGCACAGGGCATACCTCTCGCCAGACAGACTCAACCAATATTTCCCGGGTACCTCGGCTGGCTGCCCGAGGTGTGCGCTGACTGGAGCGGATCTGCTGCATATGTTATGGCTCTGCCCACGGATACGACCATACTGGCACTCAGTGCTATTGGTTCTTGACCGCTGCACGGCTATGCCATTACCGCACACATGGGAGACTTGCCTGCTGGGCCTCTATAAGAGGACCGCCCTCAACAAAGTCCCCTCCCGTTTCTGGGATCTGGGCCTTATTACGGCCAAGAGGCTACTTACTAAACATTGGAAACGCGCGACCCCACCCCTGATACAGCATTGGCGCACCTCTCTAGACACCTGGGCAAGGGCGGAAAGCACAGTCCTACACAACAAAGAAACGGCGAGATTGCGACAGTTCCCAATAGCGACACTATGGGACGACATACTCAGCGCCTTTCACAGCGACAGACACCCACTGGGAGACCACACGCCCGCCAACTCCCCTGAGAGGGATGGGGACACGATAGCGGGACAAGCCGACACACATGGCAGCCCTGACGACCCTTGCCCAGCCCCTCATGCACCCCCCTGAACTGACGTTCGCCCCACTATCAGTCAGGTTGCACTCTGGCTAACGGGGAGATGACCTGCAAGTCATTCCAACGCCTCGCGCCACCTGCAGACCTCCCCGCCCCCCCCCCCCCCTACGGACATCCACCGACCGACACGATAGTTGCCCCCCCTACCACCCGCTCTTGCTGCGCTATCCCCACAGCATCACGCGAGACACATAGCTGACCTTGCTGACCACACCCAGCCCCTCCCTCCCCCCCTTCTCTCTCCCCTGTTCGTCAGTTCATGTAACAGAGCACATGAGACAGCAATGACATTGCTGTGACCACACCGCGATTTGCCGAGTGGCAATAAGGGACACGGAACGCAGCGCACCGAGACTTCGCCTACCTCCTTATACACTGGAAACATGTGGGACATGCCTCTGCACTCCTTCTCCCCACACGCCACTGGTACGTGTTGACCAGTCCGGGCCTGGCCCGACCTGCACACTACATGGCCCTCGGTGACGCCCTTCCCCTATGACACCCCACTGGCCGCGGCCCTGCGGCTAGTGCAGATCCACACTCACATTAACATGCACAGATGTTGCTGCCTCAGCCTTCGGAGGCTTCCATTGCCCTGGTGGGTAGCCGGGGGCGGCCATGGAAGAGACTGGCACGTACTGGTGGGAAATGCAGAGTAAGGCTGTTCTGTGTCACCACCACTGTTTTCTTCCCCTCTACCCTCCAATTTCTTTCTCCACAGACTCTGGATGAACCTCGTGCTGGTGGCGCCGTACGATTTTCTTACTGTATTTGCTCCTAGCTGTGATCCCTATTAATCATTGTTGTCTCGCCCTGTACCGTCTACAGCTCTGCATTGTTACTATATGTTGAAATAACAATAAAAACATTCAAAAAAAAAAAAAGCCTTTTATGGCCAAGCTGCAGGCTACATTAAGGAGCGCCTGTTGAACTATGTTTCTGAACGCACACTGCCGATCATCCACGGCAGGCTTTCTGGTTCCTCCAAGAATTAAACTGGCATCGAAAGGGAGCTGTGCATTTTCGGATTTAATCCCTCGGATTTGGAATGGATTACCAGAGAACCTTCAGAAAGACTCTGCTCTCCTTTGCTTTAGGCGAAGGTTTAAGACCTATTTGTTTAGGGAAGCCCTGGTTACAGTTTAACTTGCTGGCCTGCATGTCCCTGGGACTCTGGTGGCTATCTGAGCTTTCTCTATAAGCGCTAAGAGACCTGCGGGGGATTACGCACTATATAAGCTACAATTAACAATAATAAGTGACTGGGGTCCTGATTAGCGGGATCCCAGTCAGACTAGTCAAGAAACACACTGACACCAGAAAAAAATGAGAGTAACCATGAAAGCACATCCTAATTTCCTAAAGAAATCGAATTAGTAACTATGAACAACCATGTCCAAGTTCAAAGTACTTTATTCAGTTTGCTTGTGTAAAACCATAAAAGTGCATAGTACAAAATACAGTTCTAACATGAAATTAAGATACACGATACATATTACCCAAGTTAAAAACAGTGAGGTGGTTTATACTTCAACGGTTAGAAGGGCGACAGGTGAAAATACCAAAAAATGCTAAGACACTTTAAAAATCCAGACTTTTTCTGTACTTCATTGAACATTTCAAGAAACCAGCCACAAATGGTATACAATCAGGTTTTAGCAATTGCAAGTAATATAAAGCGCGACAAGCTTGCACAAAATTTAACTTTTTTTAAATGGATTTTAAATAAAAAGCCCTTGGGAAAACATGAAGTGCAGCAGATCCTGAGGAGACAAATTGTCGCAGCCACAGGGTGCTAACACTATCCCTTTATGACAACCCCTTGGTACTGCTAATAAAAGGTGAAAAAGATTAAGCCTAAACCTGATTAGTAGGAATCGCTCATATGCTGGTAACGGCCAGAGTAAGTATGGTTCCGCTTCGACGCAACATGGCCGACAGGACGTGAGCTCCTGCAGCTCCCGGCCAGCCTAGCCCAAAAATCCTGATTAAACACTGATCCTGTGCCTGCTTGGCGGCGTAGCTTGTGGATTCGGAGACCCGATGTCCAGGGGCACACTCCGGTGTCGAGCTTGAGGAGGTTAGACGGCGGGAGGCGGCGAGAGACACTTGGGCCGCGGGCGGCGGCGCCCAGCCTACGAGAGGCCGGGGCTGCGGCCTAGCTACTGGGCCGCTGCCGGGCAACTTCAGGGACCGAAAACTCCTGCTGTAGCACTGATCCTGTGCCCGCCTGGCGGCGTAGCTGGTGGGTCCGGAGGTCCGATACCCAGGGGCACACTCCGGTGCCGAAATCGAGAAGGTCGGACGGCGGGAGGCGGCGAGTGATGCTTGAGCTTTGGGCGCCGGCGCCCAGCCTACGAGAGGCCGGGGCTGCGGCCTAGATATAGGGCCGCTGCCGGGCGACTTCAGGGATTGCTGTTGCCCCCGGGACCACGGCGGATCGAGCGTGTGCCTCACCGGGCCCGGAAGCTTGAGGGGTGAGGTGTTGTTGGAGATTCTCCCCCCCACCGCCCCCCCGGGGTCCAGATCCTGGCCGCCAGCAGTGGGGCTTGGAGCGGCCACCGGGGGGCACCACATTGACCCAGTGAGTGTGGGACGGTGCGGGGGCCCCTGCTGTCATCGGGGCCGCCCGCAGGGCCGGATGCACTGAGCCCCTTGTGAGACATAGACGGCGGGGAGGATTGGAGCCGCCGCCGAGGGAGCACCACGTCTGCCTGGAGGGTGCGGAGCAGGGGCCCCTGCTGTCGTTGAGGGCCTCCTGCTGATCTGGAGGCCCGTTATCCCCTGAGGGTGGAGGATGCCTGCCCCCTGGTCGTTGGAGGTACGGCGAGGCCTCGTGGCGGTCTAACGCCGAGTGCGGAGTGCAAGTGGGCCCTGCTGGGGGGCCGAAGAAGGTTTTGCACGAGGACCCTGCGAATTGGGGGGCTGGAGATACCTGGGGATTCTACCCGGGCCCCTGAGGCCTTTGCTGCCCTTCCTTTGGACGGCTGTGCGGTGGCAGCGCCCTGACTTTCAGTGGCTACTTGGGTTCGGACGAGCCGCGACTGACGACACGGACTCTGGCCTGTGGATCCCCCCCTGGTTGTGCTTGTAGCGGAACTGCTGGTTTCAAGTGGGGCTGAGGTGGTGAGTGAACTGTCTACCCGTGGCCCCCGAGTATTGGAGTTTGTGGGTTGTTCAGTGCCCTGCTGGATCTGGTGGTCCCCCTCCCTGAACTGCGGGGCTCCATGGCTGCTTAGGAACTCACTGGAGGGAGAGACACCTGAGGGGACTTCACTGGGCAGCAATGATGCGGAAGGACAGGGCGGCCCGCTCTTCGCAGCCCAACACTATCACCCAGTAATCGACCCCACGGCTCCCGTCGCAACGTATCACCCGCCAGACCGACCAGGAGGACGAGAAGCGGGCATCCGGTGGCCCCTCGGAGCCCTCCAGGGCGGAACTGCTGAAGGCCATACAGGGTTCCCACACCGCCCTTGAACGGCAGATTGAGACAGTGTCCATCGACGTTAATCTGCTGAGAGCGTACCTCTGCAAGGTCACCGATAAAGTTACTGAGGCGGAGGGGAACATAGCTCAGCTACAAGAGGAGGTTGCCTCCCTTAAGCAGATGGTGTGTCACAGCTCTCGGCCACCACTGGGGAGCTAGAACGAAGAGCGGAGGATGCCGAAGAACGGGCGAGACGCAGCAACATCAGAGTCCTGGGCATCCCGGAACGGGCGGAGATGGGGAATGCGGAACCCTTTCTAGAGCACTGGATCCGTACCACGCTCTGCCCAACAGGGTTGTCGGAGGTCTTTGTAATCGAACGCTGATCCCACTGCCGTGACCTGGAAATCCACCACGAGACCTCATCGCTGAACTTTTAAACTATCGCGACAGAGACTGTATCATGAGGGCGGCGAGGGAAACGGCGGACCTCACGTTCGAGAACTCCAAGGTTTCTGTCTATCCAGACTATACCCGTCAAGTCCAGGAGCAGCGCAAATCCTTTTTGGTGGTTAAGCAAAAGCTACGGGACATGGGCCTCCAATATATGCTACTGTACCCCGCCAAACTCAAGGTCCTCTCCCAAGGCAAGGCCCATTTTTACAAACCGCCAGAGGAGGTATGGGAGTGGCTGGAAATCAGAGGCGATGCTATCCCCCCTGAGGAAAGGGGTCGCTCTAGGGCCATTTGGGGGACACGGCCTGCGAGGAAGCGGCGCTCTAGGCGGCGGCGGTCCACTGGCACCTCTGGCGATGCTGAGAGACAACGAGTCACGGTGGGGGATGATGGGGCCCTCTGCATGGAGTCCGCGGGGGCCGAGGACTTGCTGGCGGCGAGTGCGGACAGCCTGCGAGATGATGTGTTGGTGCCGGACACACTGCCGCCGTAGCTGGATGCCTTACTGCCCACAGTGGACACGGTACCGGAGACACTTGCTGATGGGGCCGCTCCTGCAGAGACCTGGCCCTGAGGACCATATCCTTGCACATTGGCTGGACCTTTGAGCTGTGTCCTTTTTGCTTTTTCAGGAGATTTGGTTGCTGTGTTGACGTGGCTTGGTTGTGTGCGGGGGGGGCGGCATTCGGGGAGCAGGGGAGGGTACACGGGCCGTAAGTCCTTCGTAATTGGAAGCCTGAGGGCGCGGAATGTGTTCGGGGGGCTAGATGTGTTGGGGGTTGCTTGCGGGGAGTGGGGGGGTTGGTTCCTCAGTATTTTTGGGGTGGTTGCTATACTTGCGGGAATGGGGTTGTTGTGTATGTCCAGGCACCAGCGGGGAAAGGGCATTTCCGCATGTTTAGTTGTTGCAGGAAAATTGCTCGTGGGAGGGGGGTCGTTGGAGGGGTTTGCTGGGGGGGTTTGTTACAGGCGTCAGTTGTGTTGCAGTGCGGGCACGGAATGGGAGAATTGCTGAATGTGATGTCGGGGCCCTGGAGGGGCCAGGCGAATGGGTATGGTTATAAGTTCTTAACGTGGAATGTGAGGGGTGTGGGCACGTGTGCTAAACGGCATAGAGTCCTTTCATTCCTCCGTAGGCACGGAGTCTCCATTGCATGCCTTCAGGAGACTCACTTAGACGATGAAGGTGCCCGTAAATTGGGGAGAAAGTGGCGAGGCCAGCTGTTTCACTCTTCCTTCTCCTCCTATGCCAGGGGGGTACTTATTTGGGTGGCACCCGGGGTCCCCTTGGCCATACAATACATGGAGGCAGATATACAGGGTAGATACTTACTTCTGAGGGTAAAACTTGATGGGAGAGACCTCACGCTTTTGAATTCCTATGCTCCCAACGTAGACGACCCTGGCTTCTTCTTAACACTTCAAGAGGTGCTGGTACCGGATCTGGAGGCCCCTCTGTTTTGGGTGGGAGACTTCAATTGTGTCCTGGATCCCATGTTGGATCGTCACCCCCCCCGCGCGGGCACAAAGCCGCGCATGACGAAGCAGCTTGGCGAGGTGATGGGGAACTTGGGGGTGATGGATATCTTGCGCAAGCGACATCCGACACTGAAGCTCTATACATGCTTCTCCCCCACTCATAACACACATAGCAGGCTGGACAGGATCTAGGTCGCCAATGTGGATGGTTCCATCTCGTTGGCGGTCACACATCAGGCTCGCTTTCTCTCTGACCACTCCCCAGTGATGTGCATGGTGACATGGGAGGGGCGGCCTGCCCGCCCTCGAACCTGGCGGATGCCGGGGGATCTCTTACAGGATCCGGTAGCGAGGGACTCTGTCCAAAATGCACTCAACAGTTACATGGAGTTGAACTGGCAGGAGGGGGCCATTGCCTACTCCACCAAGTGGGATGCACTAAAGGCAGTCATAAGGGGAGAGTGTATGGGCCTCACCTGTGGGGTCAGAAGGCAGCTTCAACGGGAACTCCGGGACGCTGAGAGTGACTTGTTGCACCAGCAAACATTGCTGGACCCGGATGAGGCACAGCAGGAGGCTGAACGGGCAGCCCGAGCATGTGTACATGACATCCTAGACCGGCTTGATAAGTATACGCTGAGCCAATTCAGACAGCGGCTTCATCGGGAGGGTGATAAGGTGGGTCGGATGCTGGCCTGGGTTTTGCGGCGGGAGTTTGCCCCGGAGAGGATAGTGGCGCTGCGAGAAGTAGCGGGTCGCATGGTGCACTCTGAAGAGGCCTTACTCCGGGTCCTCCAGTCCCATTAGCGGACGGTGTATGCGGCCAACCCAGCGGTTTCTGAACTCTTGTACCTGCTGTATTTCCAGGACCCACCCTTGCAGACCCTGTCTAGGGACGCAATGGAAGACTTAGATGCAGCATTGACGTTGGGGGAGGTGTGGGTTGCTATGCCAGTCTCCCGAGAGCCAAGGCTCCGGGGAGTGAAGGTTTCCCCCCCGGAATTTTATCAAGCATTTGCTGATATGGTTGCCCCTAGCCTGTTGCAGGTATATGTTGAGGCGTTTGAGAGTGGCGTTTTACCGCCTACCATGAACCAGGGCGAGATGTGCATGATTTTAAAACCAGGGGGTGACAAATGTGACCCGGCGGCGTACAGACCCATTACCATGATTAATACGGACGTTAAGATTTTGACAAAACTTCTGGCGGCCCGTTTAGTGCCGCATATGGCACATTTGATCCACTCGGATCAATGTGGCTTTATTCCGGGGCGCAATACCGCCATGAACTTGCGGCGGTTGAATCATATTCTGCACAAAGTTCGCGATCGGGAGGAACCGTTGGTGGTAGTGTCTATCGATATCGCCAAAGCGTTCGACAGGGTTGATTGGGGCTACCTCCTGGAGGTCCTATGAGTGGTGGGCATGGGCCCCAATTTTTGTCGCTGGGTCAGCCTGTTGTGCACAGCCCTCTGTGCCAGAGTACGGTTGGGCGCGGGGCGTTCTGCGGAATGGCGACTAGGTCGGGGGACGCGGCAGGGGTGTCCCCTCTCGCCGCTCCTCTTTGCGTTGGCTATAGAGCCTTTGGTGGTCAAGGTCCACGCGGAGATGGCACAATGGGGTATCCTGGTGGGGGACACGTGTAACGTGATCTTCTTGTATGCGGACGATGCTCTCTTCTATTTGAGGGCGCCGGAGGAATCGTTGCGCCATCTCGACCGCTTTGGGGAGGCCTCGGGTTTGCGGATCAATCGTGGCAAGTCCTTGATATTTCCTCTGGCGGGGTGTGGAGATGGACCGGCGGCGGGCCTCATAGACCTTGGGCTGCGCTGGGAACAGGAGGCATTTCGGTATTTAGGAATTCAGGTGGCCCAGATGGACTCCCAGGTACTGGCTCGAAACATCGGTCAGATACTTACGTCCTTGCATAGCTCGGTAACCTTTTGGAATACATTGCCGCTCTCCCTCTTGGGACGACTCGCTGTGGCAAAGATGGTGATGCTTCCCAGGACGCTATACGCTCTTCAGAATTCGCTCTGCCCTATTCCGCCATGAATATTTCGCACCCTTAATACCTTGCTAACGTCACTGCTTTGGGCGGGAAGACGCAGCCGGGTTGCGCTACACACCCTGGTTCGGTGCTGGGAGGAAGGAGGCCTGGAGGCCCCGAGGTTTGATTTGTATTATTGCCCGGCGCATCTGTTGCCGGCAGCGAGGTGGTTCGCAGATGCGGATGGGTGGGAGATGCAGCTTTTGGCTGGGAGGGCCACCGAACAGATGTTGCAGGTGGCATTGACGAAGGGGATGGAAGCGGCTGTGACCCTACCGTATGTGGTGCACCACACGGCTGCGATCTGGCAGAGGTGTGTGGAACGAGTACTGCGGAGGGCCCCCTTTCATAGGGAGCTACCGGTTTGGATCTTGGGGCCAATTGTGGCCATGGAGGAGCACATGTCCTTTAGGGACTGGAGAACTGGAGGCTGCGATACCTTGGCGGATCTCTATCCGGGAAACTCGTTTGTGTCTTACGAGGAGGCTGTGGAGGCCTTTGAGTTAGGGGGGGACAGTACCTACATTACCGCGGCATTCAGGAGGTGGCGAGGGAGTAGTGGCCCCAATTCCCGGAGACGCCTCAGCCTTCTCACACATTGAATATCATTCTCTCCTGTGGCAGGGGTCGTAAGTTGATATCCTTGCTTTATTCTGCACTGCGTCAGGATTCAGAGCCGCCGGTCCAGCCTGCGTGGGGTGCCTGGGAAACAGATCTGGGAGAGACTCTGGAGGCCGGGCAGCGCAAGCGTAAAGGGGGTCTTACACGTAAAGTGTCATGTAATGCCAGATTTAAGCTCACACACTTTACTTTTATGCACCGTACTTATATGACACCAGTTTCCCTGCAGCGCTTCTCACCAGACAGGGAGGACACTTATCCCAGATGCAGAGCTTAGAGGGCGGGGTTCCTCCATTTGGCCTGGGATTGCGCCTTAGTGCGAAGTTTCTGGATGGCGGTGGTGGGACGGATAGCCGCCGCTACGGGCCTTAGAATAGACTTGACCCCGCTCCACTGTCTGCTGGCTCTGGTTCCCCGGGCCAGGATACGGAAAATCCCCTATAAATTATTACAGCTTATGTTGGTTCTGGCGCGACGTAGGGTGGCCATTACCTGGATGGGGCGGAGGGCCCCAGAGATTCCCACATGGCTGAGATGTTCGGGAGTGGTCTCTGGCGGAGGAGACTCATATGCAATGTGCGCGCAGGGATGAGAAACTGCAGGATGACCTGTTGGCATGGAGAGTAATGTGCACTGCTGGTCTGACCTCGAGTGATTCTGAGGGGACTAGTGCAGAGCTGTTCACACCTGAGGGGACGGAGGGGGAGGGAAATGGAGACGGTTAGATCGGGGTTGTAATTTTGCTCGGCTCCTACCTCATGTTCACTGTGGATATGTCCTGTCTGTGATGTCTAGTTTTTCTTATAGTCCCATTGGCCGATCTTGCCTAGTGATATTTGTGTCCCTAATGTGCCTTAATGAGGTTATCGTACTGTATGCAACAGTTCTTGTATGACGCCGCAATTGGGGGGGAATGTTTATGTTCTCTGCATAACCAAAAATAAAGTTTTAAAAAAAAAGTATGGTTCCGCTTCAAGTGATGTTTTAAGCGTCAAGTGTAAGCGCACACTGGGCTTCATCAGCTCTTTCTCCTCCCTTTCCGCTATTTTACGTAGGATAAAGGAGTGTTTTATGAGCGCCACATCGTTTCTGGTGATACCTTCTGGTTTTAAAAACAAGTCCAGGTGACCCTCCTTCCTAAAGTTGGATTTTAGATATTTAATCCAGGGTATTTTGGTCATACGATCTAGTCTCAGAGTCTCTCTTAGGAGGCTATGTGTGAGGCCAAGATGTTTGTTTAGCCAGCATTGTAGCCAAAAGGTGAGGGGGCACAATGACAGGGTATCACTGATGAAGGGTATGCCGGTTTCTTCATGCACGGACAGATTCGGGGTCCCCTTTGGGACGCTCAATAACTGCTTTAAAAAATTATTTTCAATCACCTGGAGACCCTCGAGGCCAGTGTATCCCCATAAGTCGCTCCCGTAGCTGGCTATCGATATGCTCTTTGCTCGATAGATCTTTAACATGGCCGCCACGGGTCGGTTTCCCATTTTGGAGGCAAAACCGAAGAGCGCTGCATTGGCCCTAGTAACCTCTCCCCTTTTCATGTTTAAAAGTGAGGCCCAATTTAACCGATGATCTTATAGAACTCCCAGATATGAAAAGGATGTGCATGTAGGCACCCTAACTCCGTTGACCTTGAAGGGATACGGTCTTTTGGCAACCATGTCAAAAATGGCATGTTTTGTTCAGGATAATAGTTATATTTACATAAAACCCAATAAAGTGTTTTGAAAAAACATTTTGGGGGAAATTAAAATGTTGTAAATTCCTAGTAGAAGAACTAGTCAATACCATTCAATATGTAAACCAATGCATAATTGTAAAAATAAACTTACTTTTCCATCCATGTGATCTGTCTTTCGAGTTCTTTTCATTATTTCTTCAATTCGCTGAAAGAGAGTTATGGAATTGTTACTACTACCCTTGGAACTGTTCCCCTTTTCCCTCACATCAACGATTTCAGCGTTCACTTTCTTTAACTTTTTTTTTCCATTTAGATTGAGATGACTTTAAATCACGTTCCTGAATACCGGGAGATGGCTCAGTGATTTACACGCTTACCATTGATATTTGCATTTGAAATGGTTATTACATCACAAATAGCAAAGCAAGGCCACTTACTGTACCATACCTGTACCATAAATTTACCGAATCGGTATTTTTACCGATTCGGTAACTGCTAGATGTAGGTGGGACTCTTCTGAGTCCCAAAGGCCTTTCAGATTCGGTATTTTACCACCCAATCCAATTGGGTGGTAAAATACTGAATCCAGGTGTGCATGCACATGTGTGCATGCACACCTATGCCATGTGACAGACAGACATGCCCTTAGGGCATTGTCTGTGTGCCACATGGCACACATGCCTGTATTTGGGGTACTAGAGGGTGTCAAAGTGACACCCCCTGCACCCTTGCAGGATTCGGTATTTACCGAATCGGTAAACACCGATTCGGTAATGCCCATTGATTCCTATGGGCTTCAAGGCCCATAGGAATCAATGGGATTTTTACAGATTGGGTAATTCAATTACCGAATTCACCTAAATCGCCCTCCTTCTATTTTACCGATTCATAAATACAGAATCGGTAAAATTCGGTATTTATGAGTCGGTAAAATAGAATTACCTACATCTGGCCCTAGATCTTGACTTTGAAGTCAGCAAAGACGTTGTTTACCATTTATTTTCCATGCTGTTGTCGGGCTTGGCTATCCTCTTCATTTTAAGGGCAGATAGGGCTGGACTGTTCCCATGAGGCACAGGGTCAGACTGATCTGCATATGGCCATGTCTGAACTGGGGTGGTGGAGTGAGCTAAAAAATGATGATGGATTAAACCCAGATCAGTTGACTGGGGATGGGTGTTTGATTTGCTCAAACGCTCACTCCGTCCATCATCCCCTTTGGCAACATCTATAGACTCGGACACAGTTAGAAATTGGGTTTCTGGTTGGCAGAGGTATGCACCCTGTCCTAGCAGGAACCACAATTCTAATCAGGAGAAGTCAAATACACACCATAAATTAACCTGTGCTCACCCTCTGGTAGCTTGGCACAGAGCAGGCAGGCTTAACTCAGCAGGCAATGTGTAAAGTATGTGTGCAACACTTAATAAACAAAAACAGTGAAAACACCACAAAAAAGAATCCACACCAGGTTCGAAAGATGCAGTTTAATTTAATGAACAAAATCAGACAAAAATAGCAAAAATCCAATAAGTAGAACCGGAATTATGAATTTTTTAAGAATATCTGTAAATATGGTTTTTAAAAGCATAGAGCGCCAATCGGGGCTATCTGGTCGCGCTTGACTGGGTTAAATTAAACTGTCAGACCGACCGCACAGGAGCCTGGGTTGGACACAGGGACAAACTTTTTCCCGATGAAAAAGTACCTTGTTGTGCCATCGACAGGGCCTGAGGCGTGAAGCAGAGGAAGCGATGCGTCGTCGAGTCCTGGGGATGTAGGTGAAGCGTCGGTTCCTAACTGCGCAAATCGAGATGCGTCGTCATCCACTTCTTCTGGTGTAGGATATGCGTTGCCGTCGAGCCGCGGAACCGACGATGTGATTATTCTTGAAGCAGGTGATGCAACAAAGGAGATGCATCGGTTCAGATCGCCGCTACAGCGGCGATGTGTGGATTTTGCAGGTACAGCACAGAAATACCCACTTCCAAGGGCTAAGGACTGGATTGGCACCGCATGGCAGGGCAAGACTCACAGCTGGCAGAGTCCAGGTGTTGCAGAAGAGTTGTTGGAAGTCTTTGATGTCCCTGAGACTTCAGAACAGGAGGCAAGCACACAAGCCCCTAGAGTCACTTTGGTTCTGGGGATGTAGAGATACAGGTCCCCTCACTCCCAGGCAAGGAGGGTAGCATGACAGGGCGCAGCAGAGCAAGAGTCCAGCAGAGTGACAGTCCTTTTAGCAGCACAGCAGTTCTCCTTCCTGGCAGAATGCCCTCAGGTCCAGAAGTGTACTGAGTTGGTGCTGTCATAGGTCCAGTACTTATACCCAATTGCTGCTTTGAAGTGGGGGGAGAAAAAGAGGGGGAGGGGACTTTAAAGAGAGGCCTTTAACGTGCACAGAGTTCCTGCTCTGGCTCACAACTCACTAGAGGGGGGAATGAAGCTCTTTGTGTGGGTAGAGGCTCAGTCTATTTAAGTTTAAGTGTCAGCTACTCCCTCCACCCAGCCCAGGATGGCCCATGAGGATGTTGATTGACCATCAGTGACACCTAGGTTCCCTTTCTGTGTGGCTGTCTGGAGGGACTGCAGAAAGCCCAGCTGTCACCCACCCCAGAATGTATTATGAGACATGCAGCAGAAACAGAATGGTTAAAGTAAGAAAATGCCAACTTTCTAAAAGTGCAAAAAGAACAGTTGATGAACAGAGTGCAGAACAATGTCATACATTCACCTCAGTACAGAGATCTTGGCCTAAATCCATAGTTTTTTTGCTCACCATCTCATTCCAGTTTTAACCCAGCCATTTGCAAATCAGTCTTGACCGTGTGCCTCTTGGGAACAGTCCAGCCCGAGCTGCCAAACCAGGTCTTCCCTGAACCGGAAACAAGCATCCTGAGACTGGTTTCTGGGTAAGACCCTCCATCAGGCAGGCTCGCTTCAATCCAGTGGCAAAGTGAGCAAGGGACCCACGTCTGAGCATAGCCTGACCAACTTAGGGCAAACAAAGCAAACCCACCTCCAGTCACAGATCTGGGTTGAATCCATCATCATTCTTACTTCGCCACCTCAGTTCAGACCCATGTATATGCAAATCGTTCTTGACCCTGTGCCTCATGGGAACAGTCCAGCCTAAACTGCCAAGCCAGGTCTTCCCAGAACCAGAAACAAGCATCCTGGGACCTGTTCCTGGGTAACAAGGTGAATTTGCGGTCCAGGATGGAGCCAAGGTTGTCATACAGTTGTGGAAGTGGGTTCCAGTTGTGGAAGTGGGTTCCAGTGGTGGAGGGGTCAGCTGAGAGTCAGAGTGAGAGGTTGAGCTGGGTGTCAACTGTAGGAAGGTGGAATCTGACTGCATGGCTACCCACACTTTTTTCCAGTTGTTTTGCTGGATTTTGACTAGTCTGACTGGGATCCTGCTAATCAGGACCCTAGTTTATCTGCTTTCTTCCTAAATTGGGTGTGCAAGTACTTTAGGTATGCTCCAGTTTGTATACTGGGGTACCCTTATCAGTCCCTAGTATATGGTACACAATGTATCCTGGGCATAGGTACGCCAGAGGCCTACGAGGGGCTGCAGCATGTATTATGCCACCCCTGAGAGACCATTCAAACTGACACCACAGGTCTGCTACTGCAGCCTGTGTAAGGTGGTGCATGCACCCCTTACTTAGATATAGGTTCACTATATCTATTCTAAATCACTGCACATATAAACCTATCAGTCACCCCTATGGCAGGCCTTATCAATCCTGAAGTCAGGGTGCTGGGTTTTGTGTGAGAGGGTACCCCTGCATGAGCAGAGCCCCTCTGCAGGCTTCGGAACCTATTTTCTGGGGTTGTATGTGATGCAGCCATCCATATATATTTAAGTGCATTATAACCTCGCTGTAAATGCTAACTTTAAAACAGCTGCTTAGAAACATGTTGTGTTTGGTTTCAAACACCTTGAAATCATACCTCCACACCAGTAACTGCTGTGGGAGGTATGATTCCTCCCTTGTAGAACCACTACTGTGGGTCACCGGTCTACCCGGTACCAGCTTTCTTGACCTGAGTGTCACAAAATGGATGCTGCCAGCCACAGACATGCGTCTGCCCTCCTGCCGCTGAGCTCGAGCAGGGGAAGGCTCGACAATAGGTTTCCTGTCACAGGGAGGTTGGACCACCTCTCAGATAGGATTTAGTGTATTGGGGCTGGGTGGGTGCACTCAGAGTGCCTGAAAGTCTGCACTGGGGGC
Source organism: Lissotriton helveticus (assembly GCF_964261635.1). Lineage (NCBI taxonomy): Eukaryota > Metazoa > Chordata > Amphibia > Caudata > Salamandridae > Lissotriton > Lissotriton helveticus. Next base: position 1,924,026,838 of record NC_136063.1, read on the forward strand.
ACATTTGGTGTCCCTGTGCATAGTCCAGCTAAAACCGATTGCAGGAGCCATTTGCTCTGCACTGGCTCGAAACTGGACAAAGGACATGGGTTTAACCACCCCTCTGTCCTGACCCTCCCATAGGTGGGTCCCCAGAGTTTGTCCAACTCCTTCCCTGGGTATAAAGTAGGAAACCCGACTACAGGACTTTACATTTTACCTGGACTTCACTCTGCAAGCAGAAACCAAGTACTTCGACGATCTACACTAAGCTAGACGACAGAAGAATCTCCCTTGGAGTAAAGGAGTTATTCCCCTGCTGAAGCAGGCACCTTAACGCATCTGACCGGTTTGCATCTACCGAGCTCCTGAGGACTCTGAAGATTCCTGCAGCACAGGAGGTAGGTTCCTGAGCGTCCCTGAGGTCGATCTGCCCTCTGAGCGATTCTGAGACCATTATCCCTTGTGGGGACCGTGCAACCCGAACCCCTGTTCACTGTGTACTTTTGCATCAGTATTTGCTTTTTGGTGATCCTTGAGGATGTGCTTTGGGCTACGTGTAGTCCTGACCCCGAGCAGAATTTCCACCGACGATTTCCGGCCTCCACTCCACGAGTGCTCCGTGGGCCTGTACTTCGTGATTAAGCTCGAGGTCACTTCGCGATCCCTGGTCCGTTGGTCTGTGGGTCCCTGTGAAGGTAACTTTGATTTTTCTTGGGCTTCCTTGATTGCTCCAGATGTGGCCTGCCTCCTCACAGCTTGGAGAGTCTCCAGGACCTTGCTGGTCCTCACCGTACTGGTTTCCTCTGCCCGCGTGGGTTGCATTTGCCAAGACTTGTTGGTGTTCAATCCGGACACTGACCCCTCTGCACTCGACATCCTTTATGGGACAGCTCACCTCCGGGCTTTGGTCGTAGACGTCTCCTGTTCCCCGTGGCTGCAGAGTCAACCAACCAGTCATTTTACCAAAAGCGCCCAACATCGGTGGGCATTCATCTACCGAGCCCCTGGTCACCCTGAAGTGACCCAGACTCTGTCCCCTCTGGTTTCAGTATCTTCTGACCTCGGATCCAGGCTTGGATTCTTCCTGGCAGCAGCACTTCTTTGAGTCACGCCATTGAAAACTATGAAGGTTTCCGAAACCACTTGACCCCTATGCACCCGCTTCCCCTGGGATAGGTAACACAGGTACTTCGGTGATCATAAGGGTGCTGGCCTTAGAACCTTCTATATTCCATAGGGTTTGCTTGAAGTCCTCTCCGAAGTGTCCTTAAACTGTCATTTTCCAACCGCGAATTTCCCATAGAGTTGTACGGCACTCGCGTCTGTGTTCTCACACTGCACCAGTCCTCCGTGAGTCCCCTTTGTCACTACTTTGAGTGGTTCCTTGGGGTCCCAGCAATTCTATGTGCTCTAGGCACTGTCTCTAGTCAAGTCATTGATGTTATACCATTTTTTTAGTATATGGTTCGGTCTACCCCTGGAGCCCGCTGTGTATTGTACGATTTACTGTTGTTCTATTGATTAAGTATTGTGTGCCTCGTGCTCTAATCTCGTATAGAGGTTATTAGAGAGCGTTTAGTAATAAATACATATATTTTGTATATCTCTTGTGAGGTTCTCCTTTCATTTGGTTATTCAGAAGGTTCTGATCTGGGAAAACAAGCTGCTTTACATTCCTTCGAGACTTAGCCTGAAGGCTGCTCTCCAGAGCTACCACTAGGATAGCTTTCTATAAAGGTTGTGTTTGACCTAATCATCAATAGGATCGTTTGGACTGGTGCAAGGTTCCCACTTTAATTAGTGGACAGCATATACCAGGCCAACTTCTCACATCAACAGCATATGCTATGATGTTGAGGCCATTGGTTCTGACGATTTCTGCCAGGGACATCATGTACGTGTTGAAGACGGTGGGGCTGAGGGATGAACCTTGAGGCACACCGTAGAAGATGCTCTTTGATTCCGGGGTGAAAGGTATGAGGCACGGTCTCGGGGTATGTCCTATGAGGAAGGATGCAATCCATTTGAGGGAGAGTTCCAGCATCCCGATGTGGTGGAGTCTCTTGATTAGTGTATGGTAGGATAAGGTATCGAACACTGCAGAGGTTGAGAAGAATGAGGGCCGCCGTCTCACCCCAATCGAGGAGGATTCCGTCCAACTTCTGCAGCAAAATCGAAAATATCTACTATAAATTCAAACGGCCCAACCCAAAAGAACTCATCGCTAACTTGCCCACCGCCAACCCAGACACTCACCTGACCAACTGGAATACACTCACTGAGGAAGACACCACAGTACTCATGAAAACAGTCCACTCCAGGGCCCAAACGGACCTTTGCCCCATTATAGTTACAACATGGGACGGACACAGGTCAGCAAAATCCTCACCCACATCAACTCCTTTATCAAATTAGCCACCTTTCCCGAAGATTGGAAACAAGCAGCAGTCACGGCCCTCCTCAAAAAACTATCGGCTGACCCCAGCGAAATAAGCAACATCCATCCCATGTCCCTGCTATTGATACCCAGCAGAAGTGATTGAGATGGCAATCAACAAACAACTCACTAGCCTCCTCGTACTCCACAGTCTACTTAACCGCACCCACTCAGGTTTTCGAAGAAACCACAGCACGGAAACAGCACTCATTGCAGCCACAGAGAAGATCTGCACCATACTGGACCAGGGGAAAACCGTTGCCCTTATCCTGCTAGACCACTCAGCTGCCTTTGATACAGTATCACACTCCACCCTCAACAGAAGACTGCATGACAAAGGCATCCAAGGACAAACCTTCAACTGGGTATGCGCCTTGCTTACAGGGATGTCACAGATTCTGACTACCAACCTACACATCAGAACCCAAGAACTTGGTATGCATTTACATGACTTTGCTTGCCAACATCATCAGAGCACTTGGCATTTCCATCATTTCCTACACTGATGACATCTATCAATGTCCGCCAAGCCCACCACTCGCAGAACCAACTTTGCCGAATGCATGATGTACGAGTTACTATGTATCTGGTAGAGACGATTCTAGCCGCAGATTCCTTCACGTAGAATTATCCCCAGGCGTGAGACTGGATTCGGAATTTCTTTTGCCCAGCATCCCTGCGCGCCGGGGGGACGGTATCACGCGACTCCGCCCAGGCCTTATCCACGTACGTGATGTCAGCGAGGTCACATTAGTCCCACCCCGAGTCGCGCCTACATCCGTTTTCTTCGGAGAACTTTTCCGCGCCACAACGCGGAGCCATTAGATAAAACTGTGAGAGTATAGGAACAGTGTGCAAAGGAGCAGAAAACGTGGAAAAAGGAATGGTGAGGAACAACACCATAAAGAGCAGTGCCATGCACTGCAGTACCCAAAGGCAGAGAAAGAATAAAGAACAGAGCCTAGCCCTGAGCAGCAACCCTGCCAGTACGGAGATAACCCCCCTTCCCGTGGAGACAATGGACATATGAAAACATGTCATGACAACATGTAACAACCCCAACCACAAACAATGGAGGGGAACCAGTCCGGGACACACAACGACAAAACTCCAAGACAGCCCCATCACAGTGTGTGACAACCCCCATAAGGAACAAAGGGCAGAGGCACAGCCAAAAGACACCAACCTCGAGGATAGCAGAGGGCCCAGAACCCTAGTAGTAAAAGGGTGAGGGGATGGGGGGGGGGGGGATTAGCCCCTAACCTGGATTAACCAGAGCATAAGGGCACAGAAGTACCTATACACCTATCCTCGAATGTGCCCTAGGGGTGGAAAAGGAACAATTAAACAGGACGAACATCCTGTCAGAAAGAGGGAAAGAATTTACTCATAGATGACAAAGCCACCCACAGGGAAGCGAGTGCAAAAGACCAAGCCAAAGTCCTTACAGAACGGGGAGGAAGGGCGGGTCGTGAAGGAATCTGCGGCTAGAATCGTCTCTACCAGATACATTGTTACCGAAGTTAAGTAACTCGTACATCTGATAGAGACTACTAGCCGCAGATTCCGTCATGTAGAATAGATACCCTAGCCATACCCAAGGGGAAGGAGGGTCTGCGAGAGGACCCCACCCGCCTGGTCATAACAGTGGGTCCCACAGGGGCAGAGTCCCAAGACAGGACGAGGAGCCCCGTCCCCCAGGCAAAGGGAACCCCCGCCAGCAGAAGATCACCAACCCCAAAGGGTATACAGGAAAAATAAGAGAAGTGGTAGTCTGTCCTCACTCTGCAAAGGAAAAAAGGCAAGGCGAAAGGAGGCCAAACACCCCACGCCCATATGAGGCAACAAAACCTCCGACCAAGGCCCAGGCAAGAAATAAGAGCAGCGAAGGAGAAGAGCAACCTAGAGACTCAAAGTAAAAGAGGCAGAGCAAAGGCAATTCCAGACAGGACGGCGCTGTCAGCAATAAGCAGGCGGAAGCCGAAAGGGTAATTCAAGGTCACCCAGGAAGAACCGTCCAACCCCCCAACGCAGGGACGGACTGCGCCCGCAAGAGGGACAAGAAGTCAGGGACCATCTCCTCCCACAGGGAGAAGGAGGTAGAACCGAGAGCAAGGCCCACTGGAAGAAGTGGAAAAGGCAGGATGCCAGTCCCACTAAAGCCCCAAGAAGGCACAATGGTGCAGAAAAAACAACAGGTCGGCACCGGCAAGCTCCGCCAGACGCCGAGGACACCACAGAACGAAGCACTCAGTGCAAGCCAGACGCCAGCCGAAGACAGAGAGCAGGAAGGCGAAGAAGAGTCGGGACACGCCCCAGGGAGGAGACCGCACACATGGCCCAAAACGAAGTGGAATCGGACAGGACCATGACGCCAGGCCACGGACAGCAGGCCAGATCAGGCAAACAGCGCAGCCACCCCAGAGAAGAACACCCTGGGGCATAACTCAAGCTAGTCCAAGCCATCAGCAAGAAGATTGCATCTGCAACATACCATAACGCCACAGAGAGCAGAAGCCCGCAGGCGACCACAGCTCCCCAGCACATAACAGGGCTAAATAACAGCCACCACTACACCACATAGGGCATGTCACGTCCCAAGACTTGGGAACCTCTTAGGAAAAACTTCCGCAGCAGAGGACAACAGAAAGGACCTGCGGCAAAAAACCCGCAGAAGGCTTATCAAGCAGCCAGAGAGGAAAAACACAGAAGGCCCAGTCTCAGGGCCAACATGGTGTAGAAACTCCAAAGCAAAAACACACAGTCAAGAAGGGCTGACCAGCAGCCAAAAGAACCACAGTCCCAACAAGGAGGACTCGAGTGGCCACGAAGCACACAGAACAGACAACCAGGGCGACCCGCCCCAATGGAAGAACACCTCCAAGAACCAGATCAACTCGCAGGTCACTGAGGGGGAGAAGGAGGACGACAACGAAGCCCCACCAAGAACCTCTGGATGGCCGCAGGGGCATGGAACAAAAGAGCACCATCGAAAGGAAGTTCCACCAGCCGTTCTCGAACGTTCTCCGGGAACACACTGTCCCGAAGCCAGGCATGGTGATGAAGGGCAACCGAAGAAGCCATGGCACGATCCAGAACCTCCGAGATGTCCAGAGCGGAGCAAAGAATAAACGCCGCCAGCTCCCGGCCATCCAACACATGGTGCCTCAAATCAACACAGGCACCCCCCTGAGAAGCGGTAGACATAAGGGACTCCGCCGAGTCCCATAAACAAGAAGTGGCCCTAGCCAAAACACACAGCGTGTTAAGGGCTCGCAGAGCCGCACTGGTTGAGGCGAACATATTGCTCCCCCAGGAGTCCAGCCAGCGGGCCTCCCGTGACGGGGGAGACAACAGTGGAGGCAGAGAAGGAAAGGCATTCTGCAAAAGGGGGCCTCTGGTAGAGGGTTGGAGGGAAAGACACACCGTATCACGCAGTGCCGGATGATGGCGGTGCCGAAGTTGTTGGGGCACCGGGTCCACCGTGGCGGGACGGCCCCAAGTGAGAAGAATGGAGTGAACCCTCGAAGGGAAGCAACAGCTCCCTACCACCAGAGCCCTGATGGAGAACTTCCAGAAGATGATCCACCGGGGGAATGGGTAGCTGGATCACCCATGCACAAAATTCCCACAGCCGAGGAAACAGCGCGAGCGTAAGCTGCACCCGCCTCCATAGGGACCGGGGAGGGGAAAACAGCTCCTCGTTAAGTGACGGCTGCAAGCTAAAGCGGCCGTCCCCCAAGCCAACTGGAGGAAGGATTCAAGCAGATGGTGTCCACCCCCACCCACCTCGCCGGACACACACTCGACGCCGTCTTCTCATCCAGCAAAGACATCGCCTTCACCCACGCAACAGGACTCCACTGGACAGACCACAGCTGCGTCCACTTCACCTTCAAAAGAACGACGACCCACCAGCAACAGGTTGCCCGAAGAAGCTGGAACAAGATCACAGCTGACCAGCTCACCGCCTCCCTGAGCCAGCACCCTCCGGCCGGCTCAGCAAACCCCAGCCAGGCCGCCGACAACCTCACGAAGTGGATCAGCAACTGCGCGGACGAACTCGCCCCTCTGAGGACCCCGCCCAGCAGACCCGGCAGCAGAAAAGCCCCATGGTTCACCGACGAACTCAAGAGCTCCAAGAAGAACTGCCGAGCCCTCGAGAAAGTCTGGAGAAGGGAACCAACAATGGACAACATGACCACCCTCAAGCTCGCCACCCGGGAACACCACCAACTGATCCGCGCCACCAAGAAAAATGCATACAAGGACCGGCTGGACAACAACGCACACAACTGCAAGGAACTCTTCAACATCGTGAAAGAGCTCTCCAACCCCAACGCCGGGAACAACGACATCACCCCATCGCAAGACCTCTGCAACTCCCTCGCCTCCTACTTCCACAACAAGATCGCGGACATACACAACAGCTTCAGCATCCAACCGACGCACGCCACAGCCGCAGCAACGCCACCCACCGCCACCCTCCGCGCCTGGACTCCAATCAGCACCGAAGACACCGTCCGCACAATGAACTCCATCCACTCCGGATCGCCGACCGACCCCTGCCCTCACCACGTCTTCAACAAAGCCGACGTTGTCATCGCACCCCACTTGCGGGACATTACCAACACCTCCTTCGACACCGCCACCTTCCCTGAGAGCTGGAAGCACGCCGAACTCAGCGCTCTACTCAAGAAACCAACAGCGGACCCCACCGAACTCAAGAATTACCGTCCCATCTCACTCCTCCCGTTTCCGGCCAAAGTCATCGAAAAGACCGTCAACAAACAGCTGGCCGCCTTCCTCGAGACGAATGGATCCCTCGACCCCTCACAGTCTGGCTTCCGAGCCAACCACAGCACCGAGACCGCCCTCATCGCCGCCACCGATGACATCCGAACCCTGATGGACAACGGAGAAACAGCGGCCCTCATCCTCCTGGACCTCTCCGCGGCATTCGACACTGTCTGCCACCGCACCCTAGTGCAACGCCTCGGCAACATCGGAATCCAGGAGAAGGCACTGGAATGGATCACCTCCTTCCTCGACAGAAGAACACAGAGAGTCCGCCTACCACCGTACAAGTCAGAGGCCACCGAAGTCATCTGCGGCGTCCCTCAAGGATCCTCATTGAGTCCCACCCTCTTCAACGTCTACATGAGCCCCCTCGCGGCCATCGCACGCCAACACAACCTCAACATAATCTCCTACGCCGACGACACCCAGCTGATCCTCTCCCTGACCAACGACCCCGCCGCCGCCAGAGCCAACCTGCACGAAGGCATGAGAGATGTAGCCGATTGGATGACGACCAGCCGCCTGAAACTGAACTCAGACAAGACGGAGGTCCTCATCCTGGGCTCCTCGCCCTCCGCCTGGGACGACTCCTGGTGGCCCCCCGCCCTGGGCACCGCACCCAAACCGACGGACCACGCACGCAACCTGGGCTTCATCCTGGACTCCTCCCTCTCCATGACCAGACAAGTCAACGCCGTCTCCTCGTCATGCTTCAACATCCTGCGCATGCTACGGAAGATCTTCTGGTGGATCCCCACCGAGACCAGGAAGACTGTCACCCAGGCCCTCGTCACCAGCCGACTGGACTACGGCAACGCCCTCTATGCCGGAACCACCGCCAAGCTCCAGAAGAGACTCCAACGGATACAGAACGCCTCAGCCAGACTCATCCTCGACATCCCAAGAAACAGCCACATCTCCGGACATCTGAGAGACCTGCACTGGCTCCCCGTCAACAAAAGAATCACCTTCCGTCTCCTCACCCACGCACACAAAGCCCTACACGACCAAGGCCCGACCTACCTCAACAACCGAATCAACTTCTACGCCCCCAAGCGCCACCTCAGATCAACCAGCCACGCCCTCGCCGCCGTCCCCCGCATCCGGAGAGCGACAACAGGAGGAAGGTCCTTCTCCTACCTGGCCGCCAAGACCTGGAACTCCCTCCCGACCGACCTGCGCCTGACCCAAGACCACCTCTCCTTCAGGAAGAAGCTCAAGACCTGGCTATTCGAGCAGTAACGGCACCCCCCCCTCCTAGCGCCTTGAGACCCTACGGGTGAGTAGTGCGCTCTATAAATGTCTCGATTGATTGATTGATGGGGCAGGTACGGAAAGAAGGAAGAGGGACCGAGGAGTGGGGAACCTGCGGCTCCTCTGGCGAAGACCGCGGCCGCGTAGATGGCGAGGAGCCGCACTTAGACGACCTCGGTGAAAAAGCCACGACTCCGCGGCCCATCTCCGGCGAGGATGAAACCAGCTAGCGCCGAACCTCTGGAGAAGAGGAGGCGTCTGGAGACGAGTCAACGACTTGACATCAGCCTGGCGCCATAGGGTCCGCAATTTGAGGCAGGACGTCATCATCGTCCGGTGCCGGAGAGACGCTGGGGCGGCCTCCGACACGGCGCAGGAGACCGGGGCTGTGCCGGAGCCGGGGCGGCGAAGGAACGGCGCCGACCTGACCTCTGACGAGGCAGCCGCCTGCGTGGAGGGACGAGAGGGACCTGGGGAGGTACGAGGAGTCCACCGCCAGCCTCGACCCATGACGGGGAGAGAGGGGCCCTCCGCCAACCCCTGTGGCGCCCCAGGGACAGCAGCCACCGGCGCCGAAGCGGCGTCACCTCGGCCTCGGACAAGAACGCCGCCTGTCCAGAGGACTGAGAGGGGCTCTGGGGTGCGTCCCGAGCCCCGACAACCTCCCGCAACACCACAAGGACTCCCGCTGGAGTTTGCGGCGAAGCAGAGGCATTGTGGTCCGAAGGAGGGACCCCCGAAAGGCTGCACCCCAACGGCACCACATCCTTCGAAACTGGATCCGAGCAAGTTGGCGCCGGACCCGCCGGCGACACCACGGAGGGCCCGCACACTGCAAGGGATCCGCTGACGTCCCAGGAGGAGAAGGAGGAGGGGGAGAAGCCAGCAAGGCCTGCAAAGTCGCCAGATATGTCTCCATCTGGGCTCGAGTCACCCCCACACCGGGACACGGCGGATAAGGGGACGACACGCGGTGCCGCACCACCCGCGGAGAGCCACGTCCCTGACAGGTCGGAAACCGACCCTCGGGGACAAACTGTGACACTTACCGACAGGTGAGCGATGCTCTTGCGACTTGGGAGAAAGACGATATCGACGAGGGAGGCAGCGGGTTCGAGAACCCTCCGCAGGGGCCGGGCGAGATGACGACGCCGACCTGGACATGCGAGCTGAGAGAAGTTTTATCTGGCGCTCCTGCCGGGACTTCGGTTTCATCTGCTGGCACGCTTCACAATCAATGGAGTCGTGCTGTTCCCCCAAACACCACATGCAGATGGGGTGAGGATCCGTCGCCGGCATCAGGCATCAACATGACGAGCACGTCTTAAAGCTCTAAAGGCATTTGCACACTGTTCTCGCACACGCAATCGCCAAAGGGAAAGGCCTAAACAGACACAGAGCACGGGATCGGTGTTGCACGCGGAAAAGGAAAAAACTGACGTAGGCGCGCCAAGGTAGGCCTTATGTGACCTCCCTGACGTCACGTACGCGGACAAAGCCTGGGCGGAGTCGCGTGATGCCGTCCCCCCGGCGAGCAGGGATGCAGGGCAAAATTTTTTCCTGATCCAGTCTCATGCCTGGGGATAATTGTACGTGAAGGAATCTGCGGCTAGTAGTCTATATCAGATAAGATTCTATGCGGGAGGTTTGTACTATTTTTGCAACCGTGAAAGGCTGAAACTGGAGCTAGGAACAACTCCTTTGCAGTTTCAAAAAGTCCTGCAATCAACAGCAGAAAAGGGCTAACAGAAGTTAAAGAATGCAGTTTCTCAAAGATAACTGAAGCCTTAAGTTGGACCACTGGAATTGGCATATTTAGTTTGGGGACAGAGGGGACACTCTGGCTGGCGGCGAATCCCTAAGAGTCAGGGAGTTATGACAGTTCTTCAGGAGGGGAGGTTGGCATTAACATCTGTGGGCCAGGCGTGGGTGTAGGTGCTTGGGGCGACATTGGAATTCAAGCTAAGGGCAGATATGGCCCGGGGAAGGTGGGTTTGTCCAGCTGGCGCTGAATGCGAACCTGCTGTTGACAGTCCAGGTGGAAAGTCGGTTGACTCTGTGGGTCCCAAAGGCACGTCAGAGGCAGTCAGTAGAGATCCAAAGAGCTGGGGCATAGCTGTGCAGAACTCTTCGATCTGGGTCAGCGAGACTGAAGGTCCAAGAAACTCTGGTTGTGCCAGAGCCAGCTGCAGAATCTGCCCCGAAGTCGAGAGCCTTCGAGAGCGGAACTGAGATGGCTGGCGCCACCGATGGACTTTGTCAGGCGAGTGGGAATGGCGTGAAAGGTTGGCACTTTGCTTCAATTTCTTGCATTTTTTATGCTTACAGGAGAATTTGGAGCCCAACGAAGGGAATGGCGTGAAAGGTTGGCACTTTGCTTCAATTTCTTGCATTTTTATGCTTACAGGAGAATTTGGAGCCCAACGAAGCCCGGCTTATACAGCAGTGGACTGGGATCGAGCCCTGGATTTGGAGCGGGACATGGAGCGGTCCGGACACTGCTTCTTCTTGTGTTTGGAAACAAATGTTGCATCTTGAATTCCCGGAGGGCCTTTGAGTTCATTGACGCACAGTCTACACAGGTCTTGGAGTCGAAGACCATTGAATATTCAAAAGGTGAGGAATTCGTAGCTAGTAGTCTCTATCAGAAAAATAGTTTTTAAGAATAACATCCTTAAGGAACAGCTATGTAAGGAGTCACAGAGTCACCTTCAGAAAAGTTTAAAACAAATTAAGGTTCTATTGGGGAATAACAAAGGGGGTTTAAGAGTACAGATTAGTCATCACTTTAAGAAAATGTTTCATAATCTAGAATTTAACAGCAATGGCTGGTTAGACAGACAGAGGAACGCCGACAGCATTTCTAGGTATCCCTTAACAGTACCAACTGCACATCACATCTGTTCAAGCAAAAGTGCAGACTGTGGGATCAGAAACAACTTAGCCTGTAAGTGATTTTTGTTGCGGTCTACGCACCAAGCAACAATGCTGATCCATTTGCTGGAATAAGCCTTCTTCGTGAAGGGTGATGAACTGATAGCATAGCATCAACAACCTCCAATGGCAGCTGAAAGAAATCCAGATATCAATGCTCAATACCTAGACATGTAGGTGGAGGCCTTAGAGAATAGGGTGAAGCAGTATCACCTCCGACTGGGAGAGGAGTTCCGTTCTGAATGACAGTTACAGCAGGGGACTTGTAAGTAGCACAGGAGGTCCGCATACAACTTTCATCTTTGCCAATCCTGGACAAAGAGAAAGACTTGGGTCCTGTCTTGGCACATCTTCCTCAGAACTTGAGGAATCAAGGGTTCCGGGGAGAAAAACAATGCAGCTAAAAGTTCCATTTCAACTGAGAAGCGTCCCCCAAGCCTCCCTTGAACAGATACTGAAAAGCACAGAACTGCTGACAATGAGCATTTTCCGAGGAGGTGAACAATTACATCTGTTGAGTAGCCTAGTGGGCAAAGACAGCCAGGAGACTCCACGTCAGTGGCAAGAAAACGTATAGTTTCTTACCTATCGGTGTAGTTTTGCTGCTTGGACTTTCTGGATTCACTAAGCTGTGCATTATTCCGTCATCTAGTGGTTGGGTCCGGAATTGCAGTCTTTTCTCTCTTTTTTTTTTCATGGCCCAGGTCGGCGTCGACATTAGTGTCCTGCATGACATCGACCCGCTTCCTCCGGAAGCTCCCACCTTTGGTCGCCATCTTCGGATTCTTCTTTCTTGTCTTGTGTTACTCTTTCTCTTCTTTTAACCTTTAAAGTCTTTTCCTTGTTTTAATCCTTTTCCTCCTGTCTCATCTTTCTGGCAGAGGAGGGTGGGATCGCTAGTGAATCCAGAAAGTCTTCAAGCTACAAAACTACACCGACAAATAAGAAACTATACGTTTTGTAGCGTGAATCTTTCTGGATTCACTATCCTGTGCATAGATTTTGAAGCGGTTTGTATTTATGTGGTGGCTGAGTGGAAGATGAGCTCTGGTTACTGAATAAGTGTTGTAAGACCTTCTGTCCCACTTGCGCTTCCTTGTTCATTTGAATATCTACACAGAAGTGCTTAGTGAACGTGTGCACTGAAGACCACGTTGCGGCTTGGCAAATGTCTTGATTAGGTGTGTTTGCTAGAAACGCAATTGTTGCTCCTTTTATTCCTTGCTGAGTGAGCATGTGCTGCTTCTTGTAACTGTTGTACTGCTTGTTTGTGGCAGAGTTGTATGGTTTGTGTAATCCACCATGCAATGGTATTTTTGGTAACTGATCTTCCCAAAAAATTGCTGGCAAAGGATACAAAGAACTGCTTTGTCTTTCTGCACTCCTTTGTCCTTTCTATATAGTGCATTACTGCCGTCCTGGCGTGAGTGTGTGTAGCGCCATTTCTGTGCTTGTGGTAGGTTTTAGGAAAAAACTCGGTATTTGAATTGTCTGATTGATGTGGAACCGTGAAAACACCTTTGGCATGAAATGTGGTTCTGATCTCAGTACAATCCTATCATTGTGTATTTGCAGGTAGGGCTCTTGAAGTGTTAGCGCTTGCAATTTACTCATTCTTCGTAGCAATGTGTTAGCTATTAAGAATGCAGTTTTTAGTGTGAGCATGTGCAGTGTAGCTTTGTGAATAGGCTCAAATGGTGCCTTCATCAATTGAGTTAGCACTACGTTGAGGTTCCATGCTAGTGCTGGCATTCGGTTCGGTGGTGCGATTCTCACTGCTCCTTCTAGAAATCTTTTTACTACTTGGGAGGTGAAGAAACTTTCCTGTTTCTCCTCTTGTGTAAGCCACTATCGCCGCTAAGTGAACCCTTAGGGATGTGTAGCTTAGTTTATTTTGTAGTAGATGCGTTAAGTATTTTAGTACTGTTGATTCCCTTGTAATTTTCCTTTGTAGTTTCTCCTTAATGCACCATTCGGAGAATCTTCTCCACTTTGCTACGTAGCACGTTCTAGTGGTAGGTCTCCTTGCCTCCCTAAACACCGCCATTGTGCTTGCTGGTAGTTTGAGGTGTGCAAATTCTAGGTCTTCAGGAGCCTTGCTGCTAGGCTGAGGCTCTCTGGCTCTGGGTGTAGCACCTTTCCTTTCTGCATTGTTAACAGGTCACTTCTCCTTGGGAATCTGTGTGCTGGTGCTTGTGCCATTTCTACTATCTGTGAGAAACAGGACGGTCTGGCCCACTGAGGTGCTATTAGTATTAGCGTCATGTTGCTGATCCTGCATTTGTTGAGTACCCTGTGTATCAGTGGTATCGGGGGAAAAGCATATGCAAATGTCTTTGACCAACTTATCCATAGCGCATTACCTTGGGAGCGATGGTCTGGTTGTCTGGATGTGAAGCATTGGCATTTTGGTGTGTTGCAAATAGATCTATTTACGGTGTACCCCATTTCCGGAATAGCTTCTCTATTTCCTGTTGGTTGAGCTCCCATTCGTGGGTTGCGGACATCTGCCTGCTGAGTCTGTCTGCTTCCACATTGCCCTTCCCTGGGAGATGTATTGCTAGCAGATCTATTCTTAGTGGAATGGTCCATGCCCAAATTTCTTGTGCTAGCCCTGATAGTGCCCCTAATTGTGGTCCTCCTTGTTTGTTAACGTAGAACATGGTGGTTGTGTTGCCTGTTTGGAACAACACCCTGTTTCCGTACAGCTCCTTCTGAAAGGCTTTTAAGGCTAGGAACACTGTTTTTAGCTCTAGGTAGTTGATGTGTTTGTCTGCATCCTCCTGCAACCATAACCTCCTCACCTTCAGTTTATTAATGCGCGCGCCCCACCCCATCTGGGAGCCGTCTGTTGTGATGGTCACTGTTGGAGTCGGCTGAGTGAATGGCTTCCCCGGTGATATGTTTTCCTTGTTCCACCACAATATATCCTGAATGCACTGCGTGTGTGACAACCACTAGATCTTCCAAACTCCCTGTTGCCTGTAACCATTGCTGCTGTATCCATTCCTGGAATGGTCTCATGTGGAGGCGAACATTTGGGACCAGGTGTATGCATGACACCATCATTCCCATTGGCTTGCTCACTGTCCTCGCTGTCACAGCTTGCCCCTTGCGGTAAAGACGTGTCTCCTTCAGTATTGCCAAAGTTCTCTTTGTGCTGGGGAACACTTTGCCCTGTATGGTGTTGATCTCGGCCCCATACAATATCTTCACCTGATCCCTGAATGTATGCAGGGTCCTTTGAGGAGTGCTTGTTATTCTTTTCTGTCCTCGGGGTGACTGATTAGCTTACAGCTGGCTCCCTGAAAGCCTCCCTGCCCTGGTCCAGCACACTAGGGTGCACGGGCAGGAATGGACTCCTTGTTTGTGTAGGTAACAGTCTCCAGGAGAAAACAAGCCTTGGGCTTCTGCTCCATCAACTTCACTCCATAGGTCTCTGCAGCATTCTTAACCACCATATTGTAGTTCCCTATATCGTCTGGCGGTGAAGGCCTCAAAGGGTATGTGTCTACTCCTTCTTCCGGTATTTCGGCATCGAGGTCATGCCACTCTAAGTCTTTCAACTCAGAGGACGTCAAGTCCTGGAAGGTTTGCCGATCCTCCTCGCCTTTGCCCTCGAAGTAATACAGCGCCTCTTCCTCCTGTTCCTTGACCGGTTCAGGTGTTTTCGGCGGCTCAGGGTCTTTGTCGCCCCTTTCGACCTCGGCCGTGGCTTTCGGCGGGATGGTGTACTGGCTCATCCTTTCGTCAAAGTCCTTTGTTCACTGCAGGATGCTCGCCATTTCGGTTTCGAACCTCCTCTTCTTCTCCATCTCTTCAACTTGTTTGGCGTTGAGAGAATGAGCGCTCCGCTTCGAGGTCGTCGACGTCGAAGTCGTTGTTGACCCTTCTTTTCTCTGCGTAGAGGTGTCCTTTTCGAGGGCACCCTTTGTCCACCTTGGTTTCTCTTGGGTTTTTGCCGTCTAGGAGTCTTTTTTGAAGGGTCCGCTGGGCTGCTTGTCTTTGGGTGTTGTTGCTTTCGCCAAGTTTTTCCGCGGCAATGCTCCCTTCAAGGACTTTGCTTCACTCTTACGAGTGTCTGTCAAGTGTCTGGGGGTCGGCGACTCTCTTACCTCTTTCGATGTTTTCTTTTGGACTTCGACGACTGTGCAGCCTCCGGTCCTTCGGCGATGTCCTCCTCTCCCCTGGTGAGGCTCAAGTCTCGGAGCGATGGAGGTGGCCCCTGCATAGTGTAGTTCGCCCTTCTCTGCCTCTCTCTTACTCTGAGGGTCTTCGGGGTGAACGCCGAGCATGAGTTGCAGTTCTCGCTGTTGTGGTCGAGTGGCAGACAGAGGTTGCAGACTGGATGCTGGTCCTTCTGGGCGTATTTGTGGTGGCAATTGTTGCAAAACTTTAAAGGTGTTTTGTTCATCCCTGCGCTCAGGGAGCTCCCTGTGTGCGCATTTTCCGATGAACGTCGAGATCTCGTGAAAAATACTTCTCCTTCCTCGTCTCAGTTACCTGATCTGTAGTCGGGTGTGATGAAAATCTGATTTCGTCGATTTTTCTCTCATTTACGTCGATTCTCTTTCCAAAACTCTGGAACACTTCGGTAACGATCTAGACCCAACGGCGGAAAAAAGAATCTGAAGATGGCGACCAAAGGTGGGAGCTTCCAGAGGAAGCGTGTTGACGTCACGTGGGACACCAAATGGTGGTATGTCAACACCTACCTGGGCCACGTTAAAAACAAAAAAAGAGAAAAAAAAGACTACAATTCCGGACCCAACCACTAGATGGCGGAATAATGCACAGTATAGTGAACCCAGAAAGATGCACGCTGCAAAACCTGTTCAGGTTGTCAGCTCTAACATTCAGAGACCCCACTAGGTGATTGGCATTGAGCAAGATAGATCCCTTAGCATTGGGTTCTTGTTTCCAGGCAAAGAAGCCGAAACCTACTCTCTCTTGCTTGCTGATGCTCCATATCGCTGTCATGTCAGACAAGATTGGGACAGATCGACCCTGGATGAGAGGATAGGAAAGCCTTGTGCGCCAGCCAAATCACCAATAGTTCCAGCAGGCTTATATGAAGAGCCTGTTCTTCCGGAGACCAGAGCCCTCTGACCAGGTGAGATCTCCACCCTAAAGTGGAGGCATCAGTCACCAATGTATTCACAGCTGTAAGAGGAGGAAAGGTCATCCTCCATGACAGGTTTGCCTCGTTCCCCCACGACCCACTTTCACTGCAGAGCTACAGCTGATTATGATTAAATCCGCCAAGTTTCCCTTGCACTGTAGCCATTGTCTGCAGAGGCAACACTGCAGGGCCTTCATATGGCAGTGTGCATGCCTTACTAGGAGAATGCCAGAAGCCAGCAAACCTAGGAATCTCAGGTCCTGCAGAAGTGGAACTTGCGAGCCTTGCTTGAAGGATGTGAAGGATGGGACCAATTGCTCAAAGTTGATAATCCTCGGAGGCGGAGGAAAGGTGCAGAGGAGGGTGGTGTTCCCTACTGACCCTATGAATTGGATTCATTGGTGGTGGTTGGAGGGGGTGTGTGTGTGTCAGGAATAAATTGGGCTTGCCGATTAAAAATGCCAGCTTGAACTGAAGCCAGACTGTAAATAGCATGTGACCACCCCAGGCAAACCGGCTATGATCAGATACTCGTCCATCTATGGTAATATTGGGTTTCCCAACCCTCTGAGATGGACGGAAGTAGCATCCTTGGCCATTTTCCTGCTCTAGCACCAACTCTACAGTTCCTTTCTGTAGGAGTTCTGCCACCTCCTGCTGCAGAATGATGAGGTTGTTGGGGTTAGGAGATGAGAGTAGGTGTGGGGTTGAACCTGATGGAAAGGGAGGATGTAGCTCTTTCTAGTATGAAGGACCCACTCAAACGAAATAATGGCATTTCAGGTCGTCAGAATGAAGAATTTTTCCCTTCCAACGGCTATAGGTGGGGCTCAGAAGAAAACTAAGACTGCTTCTTGGGGGAGCAAGAAAGAAGGACAAAGGGAAGGAAGAGGCTTGCTGGATGCATCCATGGCCGTTCCCCCAGCTTTACACATGTACTTGCGGACCGGCTGATTTTTAGGCTGTTGCGACTGAGGTTGGTGGAATTGTCAGTGTCAAAAGGAGAAAATCCTCGAAAGTCACCAAACTGTTGATAATCCCTCTGGGGTTGAGGCTGCTGGATAATGAGAAACCTGGTAGTTACTTTGCGGTCTTTAAAATGTTTGAAGGCCGCATCAGCTGTGTCTCAAAATAATCTAGTGCCGTAGAATGGTAGATCTAGAAGATTGGCCTGTACATTGCTGGAGAATTCAGACGTCTCAAGCGAGGCATGGTGTCGGATGGCAATCAAATTGCCCATTACTCTAGCCATGGAGACCAAGGTGTCCAGTCCAGAATTAACAGTATGCATGGATGCATTCACAACTTTCAGGAGAAAGAGCTCCAGATTTGCAACAAAGGCAGGGAAAACGGACATTGTTGCGATGAGGTAGGAGCTATTTTGCTTCGGTGACATCACATGACACAACTTTCGAGGTCGATACAAAGCCAGCATCCCCTACCAGCAACTTGAGATATTTGATGTTTCCGGATTCAGTCTGACACCTGGGATTATTCTACAGGTGAGGAAACTTCAGGAAGAAGTATCCATCAGGATGAAGATCCACTGTAGGAGATCTGTTGGTTTACCAATCCCTATAAGGAATGGACATATTTCATTTAATAATGCAGGTGGCATTGGCAGTGTGGAGTGCAAGGTGTCCAAAAGCAAAAAAAAATCATCTCAGAGTCTGATGGTCTTTGGGTTGAGGAAGTCAAAAAGATTCAAAGGCCACAATGCTGTTTTCAGATACCAGACACCACATTCAGACGTCACATTCGACATCTTACTGTGGCACCTCCATCGATTTTTACCCTGAAACCTTTGGAAGAAAAATTTGAGCTAATTACAGTCTAATTACTGAGAAATTTAGTCAGTGAGACACCAATAGAGCAATCTGAACCCACAAAGATGAGAAGAAAAAAATACAGGCGCTAATGCCAACTGGTCCAAAATAGTCAATGTACTTATCTTCAGCAATGCCCCTTCAGGTGGGTGCTCTAACCGCAGATTATTTACATTAGAATACCCCCTAGGTGCCAGACAAGACCTATAGATTTATTTATGGTAGCGCTCCCTTGCACAACTAGGTGCTGTTAAGGGACTCCACATTGGCCCTGAAGCTGATGTCTCTTTTTTATCAATTCGCTTTCCGTTCCCTCGGACATGGTGTCACGTACCTGTAACCAGAACGGAGTTTCCACAGGAGCAGACGAAATTTCCTCAATCTCCTACTACACTACTGCAAGCAAGTAGATACTTACAAATAGTAGAGAGGGGAAAGGGGATTGGGATGAGAAACTAGACACTGCCACTGGATTAGTTCTGGTATTGGCTGGTACTACTCTTCTGGTAGGTGCCTGCAAAATGTAACTTACTGTAACACCTTCACAATAAATTACTCTACTACTTCTATCAACTCTAAGTTACCTGTCTGTGTCCCAGTGGTTGCCACTCTTTGATTGAATAATAAGGTATCTGAACTGTCACCTTCTGTGTTATGTGATGTCTTATCTTTCAGGTAGGAGTTCTGCAACACAAAAGCTCATAACATCTACTGTAAATCAGAAACAATGTAATAAGGATATCTCTACTATATATACCTGTATGTTTTTACAGTATCCTCCTGACTGTTCTAATTCAGTTAGTGTGTCTCATATATATAGTTGTCTAATTATTTTCCTGGTGTTCTCTTCTTTATTATAGGAGCCAGACTGCAGTTCGAAAATGTTAGCAAGTACAATATATATATATATATATATATATATATATATATATATATATATATATATATATTTCAAAGCAAACGTCCCTGGGTTAGGAGGAGCGACCTTTGAGCTGGTGCAGGCGACGAGTCAAGGACAAGACTCGTAATTAATCTTCAAACACATGAAAAAGATACCGCACTCTTCTCGGATGTGGTTAAAGCGATTTATTCCAACTCAGCAATAACTTCCTTCACCTACGCGTTTCGAACAGTAAATGTTCTTGATCACGGTAGTTACAAGTCCCTTTTCGCTTTCTGTAATATATACCCTCCTACCCACTGTGTCTGTTAGGAGGCATTGTGGGAGTGGTAGTTTGTACTTGGCTTAAATTAAGCCATTATCGAATTCCCTGCATTCACTATAAGCCACATATTTGTGTATGTATTATAGTTATGTACGAAAGCCTATTTTGGCTAGTTTTTGGCTGAGTGCCCTATTAACTAGAGGATACAAGGTGATTATTCCTTGTTCAAAAAGTAAGGTGATAGCTATGTCTTACTCTTGTGTGGCTTATTCGTTTGTGTGGGAAGTCGATAAGAATATACATGATTCATATTTCGGACGGTTTTCACGATAAACTAATATTTACATTTCTATTGTTCAGACACTTTAATCTATTTGTTTTCTGTTCAGAAATTTGAAAGGAGAAACATGCAAGTTTTGCACTGTCCAGGCCTGAAGTCCATGTTTTAAATATTCTGTGTTCCATTATGTCCCATTTTTTGTATATCTCCTATGTTTCATCTTGCCAGATTAGAAATGGAAACATAAGTGTAAGGCAAAAAGAACGCAAATTCAAAATCACAAAGTCATGATAGTCTATTTACAAGTGTACATACAGTTCTTCGTCCCCGTTCAGACCGGTCGGAATTTTGGTCTTAAATCTGATTATCAATTTGGATTCCAATCGTCTTAATTTTTGTAGGCGATTTCCTCCTCTTCCATTCTCTGGCATCATTGCTATTCCTGAATATCTGACATCTTGCCAGGTCTTGTTTTTGTGTGTCATCAAGTGTTTAGGCATGGCATAAGTTTGGTCTTTATTTTGTATCGCCCTGATGTGTTCCAACATTCGTTTTTTGAGGGCACAAATGGTTGATCCGATGTATCGTTTGCCACAGTCACATTCTAATAGATAGACAACATAGTGTGATTCGCATGTTATTTTATGTTTTATTTCAAAAGGTTGACCTTTGGGATCATTCAATGATTTCATGTTCCTTCCGATCTTGCACGCTTTGCAGGATAGGCACTTTGTGAAGCCTTTTTGTTTTTTGCAACCATGATTCCTCTTTTTTATCAATAAAATGACTGTTAACCAATGTGTCACCAAGAGATGGTGCTTTCCTAAAAGAGATCAAAGGTGCATCCCCAATCATATGACCAATGTCCAAATCCTTTTTTAGAACATTCCAGTATTTTGTGACAATTTTTCTAATTTGTACACTTTCTTTAGAGTATGTCAAAATGAGACGTGGTTTCTCATCTGTCTGTTGTGTTTTCTCTTTCTTTTTTTCAATTAGAATTTCAGTTCTTGTCTTTTTTCTTGCTCTTTGTTCTCCAGATTTGATAGTCTTGATGTTGTATCCTCTCCGTGAGAACCGTTGTACGGTTTCTGTAAATTTCTTTTCCATTTCCATCGGTTCTGAACAGTTACGTTTCATACGTAAGAATTCCCCATAAGGTACATTCTTCTTTAGAGACTCTGGATGGAAGCTGGTTCCATAGAGGATACTGTTGGTGGAGGTCTGTTTACGAAACAGGGTAGTATGGATTTTATCCCCTTTTATGTACACCTTAGTATCCAGGAAATCAATTTCTTTTTCCTGAATATTGAATGTAAATTGTAAACCCACATTGTTAGTATTCAAAATTCCTATATATTGAAGCAGTTCCTCTTTTGTGCCCTTCCATAATAGGAACAGGTCGTCGATGAATCTCAGCCACAAGACCACCTTCGTGGTGTATGGATCGTTTTCTTCTCTCCAAGCTATGTGTTTCTCCCACCAACCCATGGTGAGATTAGCATAGCTTGGAGAGAAGGAAACTCCCATAGCAGTTCCACGATTCTGAGAGTATACTCCATTGTTAAACAGGAACACGTTGTTTGTTAAGCAAGTTTTTATCATTTCCAACAACATGGTTGTATGATTGAGTTCCCCAATAGGTCGTTGTTTGAGAAAATATGCCACAGCCTGTAGGCCCAGTTGGTGGTCAATTGATGTGTAAAGTGACACCACATCAATGGTGGCTTTCGTACATAACTATAATACATACACAAATATGTGGCTTATAGTGAATGCAGGGAATTCGATAATGGCTTAATTTAAGCCAAGTACAAACTACCACTCCCACAATGCCTCCTAACAGACACAGTGGGTAGGAGGGTATATATTACAGAAAGCGAAAACGGACTTGTAACTACCGTGATCAAGAACATTTACTGTTCGAAACGCGTAGGTGAAGGAAGTTATTGCTGAGTTGGAATAAATCGCTTTAACCACATCCGAGAACAGTGCGGTGTCTTTTTCATGTGTTTGAAGATATATATATATATCTCTACTT
Organism: Lissotriton helveticus; assembly: GCF_964261635.1. Taxonomy (NCBI): domain Eukaryota; kingdom Metazoa; phylum Chordata; class Amphibia; order Caudata; family Salamandridae; genus Lissotriton; species Lissotriton helveticus. The sequence continues at coordinate 1,924,048,680 of NC_136063.1, forward strand.
GGTGCTCCCTAATTCTGTGTCTTTTTTCTTGTGAGGACGCTTCCAAACGCTGTTGTGTATTCACTCCCTTACTCTTGAAATGCTCAGTTATCCACTAATTTAAGTCTCTCAAACGCTGAACTTCTCTCCTACTCTCCTAGGGCTTAGTCACTCTGGTAAGCTGGATAAGCTCTAATCCTAAGTGAACTCCAAAATATTATTTAAACTCTAGACTTGCCACTGTCTTAACGACTATGGTAACTTACATGTTGTTGCCAAAACAAGACGTGTCTTACTCAAATACTTTGACCGAAATCTTCTCTCAGTAGACAGGGGTAACGACGAATATCTCTCCAAACCAGACTTGTCAACAGGATAAAAGGCGCGGTGAAGAAGCGCCTTCAAAAAGGATATCGAATTTCAAGTGCGGGCCTGAAATTCCATAAGTGGCAGCCGGACTAACAGAAAAGCTGCCATCTCACAGAAAACTTCAGTTGAAGTGCGCCACGCTCATTGAGCACAAGCGCAAACACAGCTGAGATTGCAGCGCGGGGAAAACACTAGAACGGTAACCCGCGCTGCAAATAGGGGTGGCCATCTTGGGTTGTAGCAGCTGCATTGGGAACAACATTTGCAGCCACAACGAGTGAAGGCTAAAGGAGATGGCTCTTGAATGTCTTCTGTTTTGGAACCCAAACCTCTTATTATTGGCACACAGCTTTTCCTGTACTTCAGAAACTTGGACCTGACCATTCATGACACATGGAGCATGAACTATTGTTCTAAAAGTGTGATAAATTCTAACTTGAGACCTTTTTAAGATATTAAAAAGAGGCCACTATACATAACAGGGAGGTTTAATATCCACGCATGGAGGTGTAAATTGTGTAAATTCGGGTGGTTATTCCTGTCCTTTTGCTGAGACACGTGATCCTTAATTGGTAGAGTGATCAGAGGACAGATGCTCATGCCTAGGAGTTCTGGCTACTACACCTCTCCTGGCCCTATTTGGAGTCACTAGGATGATTTGGGCTAGTCACACTTGATCTTCAGAATGTGGGGCATGAGAGGCAGTGGTGGGAAGACATAATGGAGTCCTTTGCACCATTCCAGTCATAAGGCGTCGGGTAATGAGTGCTCTTGCAGAAACTCCATAGCGCAGAATGGATGACATGGTGCATTTCTTGATGGTGGCAAAAACATCTAGCCAGGGCTATCCCCACTGGTGGAAGACTTACTGTGGCACACCGGTATGCAGAGCTCACTCGTGCTCTTTCTTACGTCATCTGCTTAGTTTATCAGCTCTGGTATTCAGAGACCTCACCAGCTGATTGCCAATCAGGAAGACTCCAACCACCTCCAGAGTCCCAAAGCCTCCTGTCACAGGACCCCAGTCCGCCCTGCTGGATGCAGTATCGCATAGCGGGTGGTGGTGTTCATAAGAAACTGCACCAGCTTCCCTTTGATAGATAGCAAGAAGGCTTTCAGGGACAGAGGAATGGCCTGTGGTCTAACTGACTGAATTAGAGCCGACCTTCTGCTGGATACCAGTCCATGGATCTCCACCTTTCCCCCTATAGACCCCCTCAACCCAGCAGTGATACATCTGCCACCACTGTCAAGTCTGGGTGAGTAAAAGAGAGGGTCACATACAAGACCATTTGCGTACGGTCAGTAACCACTACTGATCATGAGCAGTCTTCTCCAAGTACTGGATGGTTTCAGAACTGCTGCATTGATGCTGGGCCCACTGGAACTTCAAGTTCCAAACCATGCATGTCCCACCTGGTATAGTTGAGAAGGAGGACGCATGACGCTTAGAGGCCAAGATGTCTCAGAGACACCTTCACAATAATCCAGGAGCCAGCTGGAAACTTCAGGATCGTAGCTCAAATGTCTGGGAATCGTTGAGGCGGAGGGAAAGCTCTGATCGCACCTTTATCCAGGACTGCCCGATTTAATGGAAGCCTTTACAAAAGAGACAGGTGGGACTTCAGCCTATTGATAGTGAACCCCAACGACATTGTGGACACCCGAGGGTCGCTGGTAAGGGTAAAACTAAAAACGCTCCTAACCCACCTTGAATCGCAGGACTGGTATATGAAAATACAGGCACTGCAAGTCTAAGGACACCATCCAGTCATGCAGGACAAGGGCTCATAGGATCTAGGCAAATAGTTTGCATTTGTCATTCTGTGAGAAGACATTTAGGGAAAGAAGTCTTGGATAGGGCTGATGTCCTGCCCTTTTTTGGGACGAGGAAATAGTGAGAGTAACAACCTTAGAGTCTGGGACTCTAAGGCACCCTTCAAAAACTAACACACTTACACCCTGTAGTAGGATGAAGAAAACAAGTTACTTACCTGTAACTTTGGTTCCCCAGTATTGGTAACTTTCATAGATTCCCATGCTTTTGTATTATTCCCCGTCGTCGGAATGGGAGTCTCGGTAACAAAATAACATAGCAGTAGGTACAAAAAAGACAGAAAAGGCCTAGGCCTCATTCCCTTTTGTAGCATATCCGCCTCTTTTTGTAAAAGAGACCAAACTAATCAACAGCCAATCAGAAGAGCCTCACCCCATAGAACCCTCCTGAAGGAACCTCAGGGCCTCCGCTTTTCTACCGCACGTTATGCTTAGGGAGTCTCCTTTGAGCTCTGCTCAATCTCTACTCTTTCAGAAGTTTTCTTCAGGATTTCTCTTCAGGATTGTTGTCTGTCCATTCCAGAATGTCTGATAAGGAGAAGAAGACGGCCCTTTTCAAGTCATGTTCCACCTGTGGCAAGAAAAGATTGTTTGTTGAGGATAAGCATAAAGATTGTATATATTGCCTCTATCCTGCTTATAAGGCTGCGGACTGCAAGATTTGCCGCACCTTTTCAACCGAGACCCTCCGGGATCGTGAGGGTAGGCTTCTTACCTGGCTCCAGAAGTTGAAGTCCAGAAAGGACACAGTCTCCAGTGACAGTGAAGACTCTTCTTGAGCCTCATCTACAAGAAGGTCAGTCAAAAGGGGTAGGGTTTCACCTTCACCTTCTATGGAGCGTTCATTTAAGGCCTCAAAAAAGACCCCCAGAGAGTCTGAGAGCCAGGGTCCGGTCGAATCTCCTCACCATGGTGAAAAGGAGAGGGAAGGACCATCTATACCAGGGGTCTCCAAACCGGTCCTGGAGGGCCGGATCCATGCCAGATTTTGTGCATGTCCCCATTTAGATACATGCAGTTATTTAAAAAATCTGGCATGGATCCGACCCGCCAGGACCGGTTTGGAGAACCCTGATCTACACCTTCTTCTGGGATGAAGACTGATCCAGCCTTCAAAAGACCTTCTTCTAAGTCTTCTGGGAAGTCTGACATAGCAGTAGGTACAAAAGATACGGAAAAAGGCCTAGGCCTCATTCCCTTTTGTAGCATATCCGCGTCTTTTTGTAAAAGAGACCAAACTAAGCAACAGCCAATCAGAAGAGCCTCACCCCATAGAACCCTCCTGAAGGAACCTCAGATTTTCGTAGCCTTTGTGTAACAGTCACCCCATCTGCTGAAGGCTGAGCTTTCGCCGGGGAGGTAGGTGGGCGCATGGGAATCTGTGAAAGTTACCAATACTGGGGAACCAAAGTTACAGGTAAGGAACTTGTTTTCTTGACCCAGTATTGGAACTTTCATAGAATCCCGTGCTTTTGTATCAGAGTAGCAAGCAGTCAGCAATAAAAAACACATTTTGTGGCATAAACATTGTTAGACCTGTCAGCCTTTTGGTAGTCCCTCCTATCTAATTATTTATTTTTGCCCCCTTTTTGCCCCTTAAACCCATTTTATCTTTTTGTGTCTACCGGATGTTTTGTGGTGTTGACTAGGGGTTAGATGCTCTTTGGCCCCCATAGTCCTTTTTCTGGGGCCTAGGAGCCTGTCCCTGACTAGAAAGTATGGGTCACGTAAAATGGTGGTTACTAACTGCCACAACTGCCAACTCAGGGACTGGGCCCATAGGGTAGAATAGGAAGCTTCCAGAACCTTCTGGCCTGTTCTGGACCTTGGGAGCTAAGGGTATAAATAGGACACCTGTAGGGCGACCATTTTGTCTTGTCAGAGAGGGGCAGCTGGAGTATAGGCTGTGGGTCTGGAAGGGGTAGGGCCTTCTTAGGGTGGACTACTTTTCAAGGGTTGCCTCCCTACTGGGATCACCACCCCCAGTCCTCTTGACCTGACCGAGTTAGTCCCGTCCTGCTGACCCTGGACAGGAAGTTACCTCAGCTAGAGGTGAAACATAGGAGATCCCTGCTGAGGGGGTGGGAAGTGAGAAATACCCTCCTCTTTCCCCTGTCCAGTATGGAGGGCTAGTTTGACCCTTGCAGAAGTGAGAGGACCGGGGCCCAAAAGCGAGAGACTACATCTCTACCCCCCCCTCCTCTTTGACTGTTGTGCTATCTGCTGCCTTCGCGTAGTTGTGACCTCTCACCCGCGTCAAGAAGTGCAGCCAGAGATTACACCCCCCACCTGTGAAGCCCGAGGTGAGGAGAGTCGGGGCTCTGGTGGGTGTTCCGCTCGTCCTGTAGCCATTGTTGACGGGCCAAGCTGGGGATCGTTGGCGCTGCCGTGATAGCGTGGCTGAGTGGATCAAGGGGTCAACCGAGCCTGAGGCAGCGCGCTTCTGCGCATTCTCCAAGCGGAGACTACTTTCCCTGTCAGGAGGGGCCTAGGATCGCGCAGGCCCAAAGGAGAGCCACTTCCTGCGCCAGTTGTATGGAGCAGCCTCCGTTTTGGGGCCGCTACTCTCCTGCGCCTGCGCCGTAGCGCCGCCTGTGAGGGAAACGACGAAGACGGCCTGAGGCGGGAGTCGGGAGGAGCGAGCTTCAGAGGCAGTCCTGGTGCGACCACTCCTCGGAGCTGGCTTGTGTAAAGTACGTCCGGGCCCTCGAGGAAGGCGCTGCTGGGGAACGAAGGAGCCCACTGAGGAGCGCTGACCCTCGGGGCTGGAGCAGTGTCAGAAACAGACTTCCTTAGCCTGTTACAAGTAAGGAGTGAAGCGGCTACTGTTGGGGGTCCGAGGTCTTCCTCCTAAAGAGGTCCCAGAGAGGAGAGGCTTTCCCCATTTCTTCTGACCCCTGACTGGAAGTGCAGAGAATAGAGGCGGGAGAAAGTTCCTGGCACCCAGTGGAGTACTGATGCTTAACTATTTCCTTGCAGAGCTAGGGGGAAGTTCTTCAACCTAACTGGTGTATTGACGCCCTGATTCAAGTTGCCAATGACATGTCTTCCAATCTGTGCCTCGCATAATAGCCAGAGATCGCTTAACAAGGGATCCTCAGTATAGATGGTAATCCTTTGGGTTCTTAGAAGTATGGTACCAGAAAACCGCCTCTTGTAAGTGCAAACCATTGTTGTAGGAGGTGCCGATTTTGAGTATTAAGTCAATGCATCCTGTGTAAAGTCACTGTAAGAAGTTGAAATGCTAAGAGGTTGTTGAACTGAGTTCTACTGATGTTACAGGATATGTTCGGGGAGGTCAGGTCAAGATGTACAGTGTATTAAATTGCTGAACTACAGAAGAGAGAGAAAAGTTAACAAAGTATTTTTATAAAACAGCTCGTATTTTTCCATAATTTGTGTAGTGTCCTTATTTTTGAGTGGATGGATGTTGTGTTGCTGAAGGGTATGACGCAAACTTAGCACATGTTCCTTGGAGTTAGGCCTTCCCACTTAGTGCCAAGCTACCCTATGTGACTTGGGGTTCCCTAGGTCCAACATAATTGGTGTCCAGCGGTGGGATACGAACTGTGTTTGCGTCTACTCTGAAGTAACAAAGCATACCCCACAGGCCTACACCTGGAGTTTTCTCCTGGCGGACTTCCCAATTACTACTTTTGCTTTTTCTAAATTTACTCCTGGTGGTGGGTGGAGGTAGCTTCAAATTGCCCCTTGTGAATCTATTCTTTTGTGTGCTTGTCCCTACATTGCTCTTCAGCAAAATGGAATTTGCTCTGGAAGAACTGGAGACTTATTCTGCAGCCCAGCTTAGAGACTTTTGCCAAAAGACGGGAGTGTTTTTTAAGCGTGGTGCGAAGAAGGGGGAACTCCAGACCAGTTTGAGGGCTTGGGTGGCAGCACGTGGGGAAGAAAAGGAGGAGGAAGAGGGGACGGACCGGGACACAGTCATAGGGGTAGAGGGATTGTTCCATCCTGAGATGGGAAACCTACTTCCAGGACCGATGACCTACTCAAGGAAGGGTAGTAGTGTCTCCGGAGGAAGCTTGACCGAAGCTGAACTAATGGACAGGAGGGAGAAAAGACAATTAAAGTTGGAATTAGCCAAATTGGAACAGGGGAGGGAGGAACAGAGGATGGCTCATGAGATAAAACTGAGAGAGCTAGAACTCAAGGCCCTACAGTTAGGGCCCTCCAATTCTCCGAATGGTGGCAGCGAAACCAAAGAATTAACCAGGGAATCCAGACCCTACCTACCTAAAGACATAGTTGCTACCTACAGCCAAGGGGATGACATCGCCAAGTGGCTGGCTGCCTATGAGGTCTCCTTAAGAGCCCATGGGATCCAGGAGAAACACTGGGGGGGTGGTTTATACAAGTACATGCCTCCTACTGGACGGGATACACTATTGGCCCTAGAGCAGGATGAGCAGACCCACTACCCCACAATGAAAGTAGCGTTAATTAAAAAGTTTGGGCTAACCCCAGAGAAGTATCGCCAAAAGTTCAGGGGGAGTCACAAATTAAGCACCCAAAACTGGGTGGATTTCCTGGACTATGCAAGGAAGGCATTGGAGGGCTGGATACAGGGCAGCGAGGTGAAGGACTATGAGGGGTTATATGACCTTTTTCTCAAAGAGCACCTACTCGAGAAATGTTTTCCCGAGCTGCGTCAACACCTGGTGGACAGCAAGCTGACTAACCCCCGGCAGCTTGCAGAGGAGGCGGACATCTGGGCAAGTACCCGGGTGTCCTCAAAGGGGACTGGAGGGGATTCCCAAAGGGCCGGACAGGGCGCCCCTCAGAAGAAGGAGGGGGGAGATAAAAAGCGGGAGTTCTCAAAAGGTCCCCAAAACAGTTTCCAGGGAAAGGGAACAGGTTTCACCCCTAAGGCTAACCCGCCCAGAAACCCTCATCCTGGCCAAAGCCAGCAGCCAAGGGTTGTCCACTGCTTTGAGTGTGGTGGTGTTGGACATTATAAGGGAGATGTCAAATGCCCAAAGAGACCACCCCCTCCCACCGGAGGAAAAGCCCCAGGAGTAACTAGTGTAGCGCTCGGGGAGGAGTTGCCCTTAGATAAGGGGGGTGAGTGGGCGGGTGTCACCTTAGTGTCCCTGGGAGATCGGGAGATGGTTCGTAAGATCCAAGTGCCCCCAAATACTACAAAGTATGGGCAATGGATCACCATCAATGGCCAGAGAGGGGAGGCTCTGAGAGATACAGGAGCCAGTATGACTATGGTAAGGAGTCAACTGTTGTCTCCAGAGCAGGTGATTCCCAATGTACTCCACCCTGCCGCGATGGCTGACGGCAGAATGGGCCACTACCCTGTGGCCGAGGTTCCCTTTGAGTGGGAAGGGGTTGCAGGTTCACTTCGAGTTGCCGTAAGCCCTGCCGTGCCAGTCGATTGTCTGCTGGGGAATGACATGGAGCACAATGCTTGGAGAGAGGTGGAATACCGGACTCATTCGGAGATGCTGGTACACCTGACTGGGCCTGTGTAAGCACAAGGTCTGCGACTGCCCAGAGAGGGAGTTCGCCTGGGTTGGAGCCTGGAACAATGGCCCAGCCCGCTGCCAAAAAGGGACAGACCCGAAGACAGGAGAAGCCTGTTTCGGCTTCCACGCCCCTTGAGACAGATCGGCCACCTGCGGTGGTGGGCCAGGAGTCCGTGGAGGGGGAAGTAGTCTCCCTGGAGGACCTACCCATCCCTGCTGAGTGGCATGTGGAGGGAGGGCCTACTAGGGAGGAGTTTTGTAAGGGCCAGAAGGAGTGCCCTACCCTTGAGGGACTGAGGCGACAGGCCGAAGCCCAGGCAGCAGGGAACGTTGCAGGGCACTACCACATTTACTGGGAGGATGGACTCCTCTACAGTGAACCTAAGGAACCTTTGCCCGGTTCATCTCGGGCCTTGGTATTCCCTCAACGATACCAAGCCTTTCTTCTAGAATTGGCTCATGAAATACCCTTGGCAGGACACTTAGGTCAGGACAAGACCTTTGCCCGGCTTGTCCCCCACTTTCACTGGCCTCAGATGAAAGTGGCGTCTGACACCTACTGTCGGACATGTGTATCCTGTCAAGCCAGTGGGAAAACAGGGGTGAAGCTGAAAGCTCCCCTGGAACCACTACCTGTCGTTAGCACCCCCTTTGAAAGGGTGGGCATCAACATTGTGGGGCCATTGGATCCACCAACAACAGCTGGTCACAGGTTTATCCTGGTTCTGGTGGATCACGCCACGCGGTACCCAGAGGCAATTCCTCTGAGGACTGTCACTGCACCTGTAGTGGCTAGGGCCCTGATGGGGATCTTCACTCGAGTGGGATTCCCCAAGGAAGTTGTGTCTAACAGGGGCACCAACTTCATGTCAGCCTATATGCGGGCCATGTGGAAGGAGTGTGGAGTGACCTACCGGCTCACCACTCCCTACCACCCCCAGTCAAATGGACTGGTAGAATGGTTCAATAAGACCTTGAAAGGCATGATTAGAAGTCTGCCTGAGAGCCTGCGAAGGAAATGGGACGTCCTCCTACCCTGTTTGCTATTCTCCTACAGGGAAGTGCCACAGAAGGGAGTGGGCTTCAGCCCTTTGAGCTCCTGTATGGGCACCCTGTGCGTGGACCTCTCAGCCTGGTGAAGGATGGATGGGAAAAGTCTCCCAGGAAGCCTCCCCAGGATGTGGTGAGCTACATGCTGGCCTTCAGGAGCCAAATGGCAAAGTTGTGGAAGCAAGCTTCTGACAACTTGGAGGCCAGCCAAGCAGTAATGAAGGAGTGGTATGACCACAACGCTCACCCGGTGGAGTTGGAGCCTGGCCAGAAAGTGTGGGTGATGGAGCCTGGAGAGCTAAGTGCACTCCAGGATCGCTGGACAGGCCCCTTTGAGGTATTAGAGAAGAAGGGTAAGGCCACATACCTGGTGGATCTTAAGACCCCTCGACAGCCCTTACGGGTACTGCATGCCAATCGCCTCAAACTCCACCATGAGAGGCCCGAGGTCATTTTGATGATGGTGACTGATGGTGCCGAGGAAGCGGAAAGCGAGCCTCTCCCTGATCTCTTCTCGTCTCAAGAGAAGGATGGGTCGGTGGAGGGAGTGATTCTCTCCCCATCCCTAACTCCTGAGCAGCGAGAGGACTGTCGCTAGGTATTGGAGCAGTACTCCTCGTTGTTCTCCCTTGTCCCGGGAAGAACCCACCTGTGTACCCATGATGTGGACACAGGAGACAGCCCACCAGTGAAGTCAAAGACCTACCGGCTGTCAGACAAGGTGAAGGCCAGCATCCATGGTGAGGTTACCAAGATGCTGGCGCTAGGAGTCATTGAACCTTCCAGTAGCCCCTGGTCCAGCCCGGTGGTGTTAGTACCAAAAGCTGCCCCACCAGGCACCACTCCAGAACTGAGGTTCAGTGTGGATTACCGGGGACTGAACTCCGTAACCAAGACTGATGCTCATCCGATCCCTAGGGCGGATGAATTGATTGACCGGCGGGAGCTGCCCAATATCTGAGTACCTTTGACCTCACTTCCGGGTACTGGCAGATCTCCCTTACAGATGGAGCAAAAAAAAGATCAGCTTTCTCCACGCCTGAGGGACACTTCCAGTTCTGCGTGATGCCCTTTGGGCTCAAGAACGTCCCTGCCACTTTTCAGCGGCTGGTGAACCAGGTCCTCTCCGGAATGGAGGCTTTCTCCGCTGCTTACCTGGATGACATTGCCGTCTTCAGCAGCAGTTGGGAGGACCATTTGCATCACTTGCAAGCAGTTCTCCAGGCCCTGAAACAAGCTGGCTTGACAATCAAGGCCAGCAAATGTCAGATTGGGCAGGGGTCGGTTGTGTACCTAGGACACTTGGTGGGTAGGGGAACAGTGCAGCCCCTTCAGGCAAAGATTGAGGCAATCATGGCCTGGGAACCCCCCCAAGACCCAGACTGAGGTCCGAGCTTTCCTGGGCCTCACAGGTTACTACCGTTGCTTTGTGAAGGGGTATGGCACTATTGTAGCGCCCCTCACAGAGCTCACATCCAAGAAACAACCTCGACGGGTAGTCTGGACAGGGGCTTGTCAGCAAGCCTTTGAGAAATTGAAACAGGCAATGTGTGCAGCACCGGTCCTGAGGGCCCCAGACTTCTCCAAGGAGTTCATTGTCCAGACAGACGCATCCAAACATGGCATTGGGGCAGTGTTATCGCAACTCAATGAAGAGGGTCTGGATCAGCCTGTAGTCTTCCTGTCCAGGAGACTGCTTCCCCGGGAACAGAAGTGGAGTGCAATTGAGCGGGAAGCTTTTGCAGTGGTATGGGCTCTGAAGAAGTTGCGGCCATACCTGGTTGGCTCGCACTTCCTGGTTCAGACCGACCACCGACCCCTTCGTTGGCTGATGCAAATGAAGGGGGAAAACCCCAAGTTGTTGAGATGGTCCATCTCCCTACAGGGAATGGACTTCCGGGTGGAACATCGGCCTGGAGTGGACCACGCCAATGCAGACGGTCTCTCTAGGTATTTCCGCCTTAGTGATGAGGACTCCCAAGGGGTTGGGTAGCTCTCCCCACTTTCAGCTGGGGGGGACGCGTGTTAGACCTGTCAGCCTTTTGGTAATCCCTCCTATCTAATTATTTATTTTTGCCCCCTTTTTGCCCCTTAAACCCATTTTATCTTTTTGTGTCTACCGGATGTTTTGTGGTGTTGACTAGGGGTTAGATGCTCTTTGGCCCCCATAGTCCTTTTTCAGGGCCTAGGAGCCTGTCCCTGACTAGAAAGTATGGGTCACGTAAAATGGTGGTTACTGACTGCCACAACTGCCAACTCAGGGACTGGGCCCATAGGGTAGAATAGGAAGCTTCCAGAACCTTCTGGCCTGTTCTGGACCTTGGGAGCTAAGGGTATAAATAGGACACCTGTAGGGCGACCATTTTGTCTTGTCAGAGAGGGGCAGCTGGAGTATAGGCTGTGGGTCTGGAAGGGGTAGGGCCTTCTTAGGGTGGACTACTTTTCAAGGGTTGCCTCCCTACTGGGATCACCACCCCCCATTCCTGTTGACCTGTCCGAGTTAGTCCCGTCCTGCTGACCCTGGACAGGAAGTTACCTCAGCTAGAGGTGAAACATAGGAGATTCCTGCTGAGGGGGTGGGAAGTGAGAAATACCCTCCTCTTTCCCCTGTCCAGTATGGAGGGCTAGTTTGACCCTTGCAGAAGTGAGAGGACCGGGGCCCAAAAGCGAGAGACTACATCTCTACCCACCCCTCCTCTTTGACTGTGTGCTATCTGCTGCCTTCGCGTAGTTGTGACCTCTCACCCGCGTCAAGAAGTGCAGCCAGAGATTACACCCCCCCACTTGTGAAGCCCGAGGTGAGGAGAGTCGGGGCTCTGGTGGGTGTTCCGCTCGTCCTGTAGCCATTGTTGACGGGCCAAGCTGGGGATCGTTGGCGCTGCCGTGATAGCGTGGCTGAGTGGATCAAGGGGTCAACCGAGCCTGAGGCAGCGCGCTTCTGCGCATTCTCCAAGCGGAGACTACTTTCCCTGTCAGGAGGGGCCTAGGATCGCGCAGGCCCAAAGGAGAGCCACTTCCTGCGCCAGTTGTATGGAGCAGCCTCCGTTTTGGGGCCGCTACTCTCCCGCGCCAGCGCCGCCTGTGAGGGAAACGACGAAGACGGCCTGAGGCGGGAGTCGGGAGGAGCGAGCTTCAGAGGCAGTCCTGGTGCGACCACTCCTCGGGGCTGGCTTGTGTAAAGTACGGCTGGGCCCTCGAGGAAGGCGCTGCTGGGGAACGAAGGAGCCCACTGAGGAGCGCTGACCCTCGGGGCTGGAGCAGTGTCAGAAACAGACTTCCTTAGCCTGTTACAAGTAAGGAGTGAAGCGGGTACTGTTGGGGGTCCGAGGTCTTCCTCCTAAAGAGGTCCCAGAGAGGAGAGGCTTTCCCTATTTCTTCTGACCCCTGACTGGAAGTGCAGAGAATAGAGGCGGGAGAAAGTTCCTGGCAGCCCGTGGAGTACTGATGCTTAACTATTTCCTTGCAGAGCTAGGGGGAAGTTCTTCAACCTAACTGGTGTATTGACGCCCTGATTCAAGTTGCCAATGACATGTCTTCCAATCTGTGCCTCGCATAATAGCCAGAGATCGCTTAACAAGGGATCCTCAGTATAGATGGTAATCCTTTGGGTTCTTAGAAGTATGGTACCAGAAAACCTCCTCTTGTAAGTGCAAACCATTGTTGTAGGAGGTGCCGATTTTGAGTATTAAGTCAATGCATCCTGTGTAAAGTCACTGTAAGAAGTTGAAATGCTAAGAGGTTGTTGAACTGAGTTCTACTGATGTTACAGGATATGTTCGGGGAGGTCAGGTCAAGATGTACAGTGTATTAAATTGCTGAACTACAGAAGAGAGAGAAAAGTTAACAAAGTATTTTTATAAAACAGCTCGTATTTTTCCATAATTTGTGTAGTGTCCTTATTTTTGAGTGGATGGATGTTGTGTTGCTGAAGGGTATGACGCAAACTTAGCACATGTTCCTTGGAGTTAGGCCTTCCCACTTAGTGCCAAGCTACCCTATGTGACTTGGGGTTCCCTAGGTCCAACAAACATACATTGCAATAGCCATCAGTACATGAGAGAAACAAAATGTGCAGAAAAAGGAAGGTGGGATAGAAAGGAAAGCTCACCAATTAGTGGAAGAGGTTCCTCAGGACTGCCTGGCCCACAGCCGTGTCCTCCTGTGTCAAGGATTCCAAGAAGTAATGTTTTGTAAAGGTGTGCACGCTGCTCCAAGTCGCAGCCCTGCAAATGTCTCAGATTTGCACTCCGCCGAAGAGAGCTGTCGAAAAAGCCACCGATCTTGTGGAATGCGCTCTAATACTGCTGGTCAGCGGCTTACCCGCTGTCGAATGGCAATGGAGAATGGCACTGGAAATCCATCTTGCAATACTTTGTTTTGAAAGAGGGAGGCCCTTGCGAGGACCACCAAAAGCAATGAACAATTGGGAAGATTTATGAAATCCTTGGTGCGACCCAAATAAAATTTTAAGCATCGTTGTACATCCAGAGAATGCAGTGACCTCTCCGCTGGTGTGGAAGGGTGAGGAAAGAAAGATTTAAGAATAACTGGCTCATTCAGGTGAAAGTCCGAGGGCACTTTGGGCATGAACCTCGGATTAGTTCTTAAGATTACTGTACTCCTTTTGAATTGGAGAAAAGGATCCTGAATTGTGAGAGCCTGCAGCTCCCCCAATGCGTCTCGCCGATGTGAGGGCAAGAAGGAGAGCTAATTTCCATGAAAGGAATTTCATGTCCGTTCGATTTATTGGTTCAAATGGGTCTTTCGTGAGCTGTGTGAGGACCAAATTCAGTTGCCAAGTAGGAGGCGGAGGCCTCACTGGGGGATAGACACGGAACAATCGATGAACTTTTATGGCTGAATGGGCCAGTCCCGTCTTAGCTAAAGACAAAAGATAAGGCAGAAGTTGATGAGGTTGAGAAGAGAAAGGGTCAACACCTTCTTTCCTGCACCATATGCAAAATCTTTTACATTTGAAACGGTAAGTCTTATTCGTGGAAGCAGCTCTAGCCTGGGAGAGAATCCCTCTTAATTCATTTGAGATGGGAAGGTTCATGAATTCTCACTGCTCAGGAGCCATGCTGTCAGGTGCAATGAAGCTGGATCCGGATGCCAAATTTGCCCCTCGGACATTGTGAGAAGTTCCGGGATGGTTTGCAAGGGAAGAGGAGGAACAAGCGACAACAGATGGAGTTCCGTGAACCAGAACTGTCTCGGCCAAGCAGGGGCTATTAAATCATCTTGCATGGCTCCACCTTGATTTTCCTGATAAGCCTCGGGATCATTGGAATGGGGGGAAAGGCGTAAACAAATGTCCCTGACCAGGCTATCGAAAGCGCATTCCCCAATGATCCTTGATGGTGAAGCCTGCTTGCATAAGACCGGCATTTCTTGTTGGACGGTGTGGCAAATAGATCTATTGAAGGCTTGTCTCACTGTTGGAAAACCTTGTCCAGAACTCGCTGGTTCAGTTCCCACTCGTGACTGGCTGAGGATAGCCTGCTTAGTCTGTTGGCATGTTCGTTTAAGGTCCCGTGCAGATGTTCCGCCTGCAGTTAAATCCCATAAAGGATCGCCCATTCCCAGATTTCTTGAGCTTCCTGAGATAGCGGGAGAGGCCTGATTCCACCTTCTTTGTTTATGTAATGGATGGCCATGGTGTTGTACGTCCGGATGAGAACCTTCGAACCTCCTAGTCGAGGAAGAAAAGCTTGAAGAGCCAGTTTGATTGCCCTGAGTTCCAAGAGATTGATGTGTAGCAGACGGTTCTGAGGTGACCAATGTCCACTGACATGCAGATCCTGCAGTACTGCCCCCCAGCCGTCCAATGACGCATCCGTCGTCACAACATAAGGAGACGGATTGCTTACGAAGGATAGACCTTGGGATAAGTTCTCCTGCTTTGTCCACCACGAGGCAGCTTTTCTCATTGCCGAGGTGATGGTCACTTTGTCGTTGAACGAACCGTGAATTTGTCTCCACTGGATGTCCAGCTGCTCCTGAAGAGGACGCATCCTCAATCTGCAGTGTGGAATCAGAGGAATGCATGAAGAGATCAATCCTAGCAGAGATTTGTAACGGCGTACTGAAAGATACATTCTTCTTCTTCTTAAGGCTAGCGCCATGGTTTGCAGTTTTTCCTGCCTCTCCAAGGTTGGAAAAGCTTTTTTGAGATTCGAGTACAAGATGGCCCCCAGGAAACGTGCAGTCCTGGACGGAACCAGAGATGATTTCGCCTTGTTTAGAGTGAGACCCAAATTCTGAAAAAGGTTTGTACATGCGTTAACCGCTTCCCTCGCGGCGTCCCTGGACGGAGCCTTCAGCAACCAGTTGTCCAGGTAAGGGAAGACTTGAAAGTGATTCTTCCGTAGAAACGCTGCCACTGGTGCCAGCACCTTGGTGAAGATTCTCGGGGCTGAGCGAAGACCAAAGGGTAAAACCCTGAAATGAAAGTGGCTCTTGGCTACTGTAAATCGTAGAAACCTTCTGTGTGCCGGGTGAATCGGTATGTGAAAGTACGCATCTTCGAGATCGAGCGTGGCCATGAAATCCCCTGGATTGATGAGGCGTAGTATGTCTTGAAGTGAGACCATCCGGAAAGACAGGGAGATGAGATAGGTGTTGAGCTCCCTGAGATCTAAAATGGGGCGCCATTTCTCTAGCGTCTTCCTTATCAGGAAGAACCTGGAATAGAATCCTTCTCCTCTTTGAGCGGAGGGGACCGGCTCTATAGCACCTTTCAGGAGCATCTGATGAACTTCGAGCCGCAGAAGACGCAGATGTTTCGATGGGATGGCGGCAGGGGGCTTGGATGGTGGGATTTGTGTAAATTCCAAAGTATGTAGTTTCGAATGATGTTTAGCACCCAACGGGCTGATGTTATCTTGGACCAATTCTGAAGGTATTGAGATACCCTGCCTCCTACTGATGATGATCTGGCGGAGGAGGGCACAGTAGGAAGAGCCAGGAGGCCGCTATTGCCTTTTGGACGTATCACGTCCTTGACGAGTTTGCTTTCCTCTTTTCCTGTTGATAAGGTGGTACGGTTGCGAACCTGCTCCATACGATGAGTACCGTTGCTACTGGTAAGAGCCTCTGTAGGTGGTAATCTTGCCTCTGGAACCTCTGAATGGAGCTTTACGGTACTGAAGCAAACCCAGAGACCTAGCTGTTTCGGTGTCCTTTTTAATATCCTGGAGAGTGTCATCTATAAATTTTCCAAACAGTGAGTCTCCATCGAAAGGTATATAAGGATTTTATTCTGGATTTCAGGTCTGAACCAAGTCGCCTTGAGCCATCCCTGGCGACGAAGGACTGCAGCACCCGCCAATGAACGAAAGGCTGTTGTGGTGATGTCCATGGCAGTCTATAATTTCCATTGATGTTGCTTCCCCCTCTTGTTCTTCGCCTCTGTTTTTGATTCTGGAGGAAGTTGATCCAAATGTGGCGAAACGTCACACCATAGTTGGCGATCGTACCTGCCCAATATTGCCAAGGCATTTGCCGTCCGCACCAAAAGACTAGCCATTGAAGAGAACCTCTTCCCAGCGTTGTCTAACCCCCTGCCTTCTTTATCTGGAGGAGTTGTCAAAGGAGCTGAAGGGTTGCGTGACTTCCTCTGTGCCGCTTGAGAAATTACAGAGTCCGGTTTTGGGTGTCCCGTCAAAGACAATGGACCATCCTCCGGTGCTTTGTATTTCTTGTCGAGGCGCGGAAGTACAGGGACCACCGTCGCTGGATTGTTCATTACTTTAAGGCCTTCCTCCCAAACATGTTGGACAATAGGGATAGATCTAGTAGTCTTTTTATAAGGCTCTTTAAAGTCATATAAAAAACATTCGGTGGCAACAGAAGGCATTGGTAGCTTGAATCTCCTAGCCGCTCTCTCCATCAGCTTATGGAACCCCCCTATATCCACTGGCAGGGAGTTCACCGGATCCGGACATGGTGAATCTGAGTCTGGGATGACATACTCGTCCCATTCTACACCTTGATCAGGTCTGCCATCAAAGTTTTGGTCCTCATCCGAGGAATCATCATGAGTGTCCAGTGGTATCAAAGGTACCTGTGGAACCGGTGTTTGCGGCTGAGATATCACCTGAGCCTGCAATTCTGGAGAAACCATTGCAGGAGCCGTAGGGACAGGCAGGGCTCGCATAGTCGGAACAGCAGCAGGCTGCGAACATCTAGATTTGTAATCCTGCAGCATGTTGTGGAGATCCTGCAAGAGAGAAGATGGTGCAGACACCATGTCTTGCCTTGAGTACTGTTGTGGTTGGGCAGAATGATGATACCCACATTCCTGCCAGTATTCCCCTTCGGAATCCGTCTCCTGGCATTTAACCAGAAGCTGAGATGGACTGTTTGCATATCCATATGAGTCCTGGTCACCATCGTCTGAGTCGTCATCATCCTCGGCTAACAGAAGATGGAGGCAAGGGGTTAACTCTCCTAGGAGACGTCATGTCAGGTGTAATCTGTCTCATGGAAATAGTGATCGTCGACGGGAGTTGCATGTTATAATACTGCCGTTGTGGTCGACACGACGACGAGATGGGCGTCGACGACGAGATGGGCGTCGACGACGAGACAGTCGACGCTCCTGCTGTCGTCGTCGTGAATGTTGTCGTCGTCGAAGCCCTCGATGCCGATACTGTCGTCGTCGCCACCGTCTACGAACTTCTTGTCGCCGCTGCCGTCGTCATCTTCGTCGACGTTGCTGACACTGCCGCCGACTACTCCGTCGTCGTCGACGATCCCGTCGACACCGATTGTACCGTGGACGAGCCCGTCAACGGTACCATTTTAAGCTTAGGCTTCAGCGTCTTCGTCGACGAAGCTTTCGTCGACGAAGCCTTCATCTGCGTCGCCGACGACTTGGAACTTCTGTCAGACTTCCCAGAAGACTGAGAAGAAGGTCTTTTGAAGGCTGGATCAGTCTTCATCCCAGAAGAAGGTGTAGAATGATGGTCCTTCCCTCTCCTTTTCACCCTGGTGAGGAGATTCGACCGGACCCTGGCTCTCAGACTCTCTGGGGGTCTTTTTTGAGGCCTTAAATGGACGCTCCATAGAAGGTGAAGGGGAAACCCTACCCCTTTTGACGGACCTTCTTGTAGATGGGGCTGAAGAAGAGTCTTCACTGTCACTGGAGACTGTGTCCTTTCTGGACTTCAACTTCTGGAGCCAGGTAAGAAGCCTACCCTCACGATCCCGGGGGGTCTTGGTAGAAAAGGTGCAGCAAATCTTGCAGTCCGCAGCCTTATGATCAGGATAGAGGCAATATATACAATCTTTATGCTTATCCTCAACAAACACTCTTTTCTTGCCACAGGTGGAACATGGCTTGAAAAGGGGTTTCTTCTTCTCCTTATCTGACATTCTGGAAGGGACAGCCAACAATCCTGAAGAGAAATCCTGAAGAAAACTTCTGAAAGAATAGAGATTGAGCAGAGCTCAAAGGAGACTCCCTATGCACAACGTGTGGTAGAAAATCTGAGGCTCTGCGGTTCCTTCAGGAGGGTTCTATGGGGTGAGGCTCTTCTGATTGGCTGTTGCTTAGTTTGGTCTCTTTTACAAAAAGAGGCGGATATGCTACAAAAAGGAATGAGGCCTAAGCCTTTTTCTGTCTCTTTTGTACCTACTGCTATGTTATTTTGTTACAGAGACTCCCATTCCGACGACGGGGAATGATTCAAAAGCATGGGAATCTACGAAAGTTCCAATACTGGGGCAACAAATGTTCTCCCAAAACCTTTTCTGGAGTAGGAGAGATGTTGGGTGTTGTGGAGAGAAAAGGAAGGACACAGCCTTTTGTAACAATTTGCAAGAACCATCTGTCAGAGTGATGGATACCCACCAAGGAGAAAGTCCTGGAACCTGCCTGCCAATAGTTGGGATTGCGCAGCTGAGGGCAAAGTAAAGTGGTTTTTGGCTGTTGTAGAAGAGGAGTGGAAATACAGGTGTCTTGGTGGCCCACATGTTGCATGGGGACCTTGAAAGGACTGGGCTATCTGTTGCATCACTGGCAGAATGGCTGGGTCCATCTTATTCGCCAGTTCTCTGGAATAGCCTCTTAATTACCAGAAGTGATGCAGAATTCTTTTGGCAAGGGTCAACAGCCTCAAGGAATGTGCTTTAGCTTTGGGTCTTCAAAGCTTTCCAAAGTGGAGACTGCCTTCTCTCTGAAGTGGTGAGACTCAAAGGGCATGTCCATTAGAAAAACTAGTACATCAACGAAAAACCCAGTTGACCTCATCAAAGCAGGTCTAGGAAGTCAAACACTGTATACTAATTCTGACCGCTCCGCACAATCTAAGCTCCTAAAAGTTGGAAGACTACTCATGGATACTTCTAGCTGCAGATTTCTCACCTTGTGAATACCTCCAGGCACCAGACTGGATCAGGAGATTTTTCTCAGCAAATTCCTTACTTGCCGATAGGTGGTGTTGCCTGGCTCTGTATCTGGTCCATTGCATCCCAGAAATGTTATCGGGTCATAACATAACTTCCACCTTTGTGCACCAACATCAGTTAATTGTTTTCTGAGCCTTCGGACGCGGTTTATAGTGCGTTCTTTTGTTATTGGTCACTTGACGGAAAATCTCCCAAACATTTCCAATGTGCAATGTGTCTCCCTAAAACAATGGGGTTTAAACCCTGTAAGGGTTGCCACAAACAGATGTCAGTGATAGACCAACACAAGGCCTGTCTCTGGTGTCTCAGCTCCTCGCATGTCACAAAGTCACGCGCCAAATGCTATCATATGAATCTAAAGGCCACTCGGGAACATAAGGCTGAACTCTAAGACACTGAACACCATAGAATCGCTCAGAAGGTCCATTTGAAGTGAAGGATGCGGACATGAACACATTATAGTCTTGTGTCTGTTCCAGAGAGTGACCATCCCACTTCAAATCCTGATGCAAGTCTGAAAAGAACAGTCCAAACATGGTTCTCCCTCTTCTCACCACTCTCATCAGGAGACGTTGCTTGGACGTCATAGTACTGCCCGATCTCACTCAGCCGCCACTGAGATGCCCCCCCCCCTCCCTGGTCCCAATCCAGCCTGAGTTCCCGGGTCTAAAGGTGACTCAACAGCACATTGAATCCTTCAACGAGACTATCTTGTGGAATTTTGCTACCCTTCCGGGTTCTGTTGCACAGTTGTGCCCCATGGATCCGAGGGGGGATCCAGTTAGACTACCTCTGGCTGATCTGTCTTAAAGTGAACCTTTTGACCCTGCTCTGAGGAATGCCCAGACTCCAGGTTTGCCGCTCACGCTGCCTCCGTGTACTGCACCAAATACGCCTGTTCCCTAAGCAGCAACACTGGCGTGGTGACATGGGGGAGAGACACATAAGACCTTTTGGGCTTGGAATCTAATCTGCTGTATCCTCGATCGATGTTGCGCCAACCTCTTCCACAACCCCATTCTGACTTTGACAAACGTTCGCAGCTACAGAGTTTCAGACCCGGAGTCACAAACAACAATGGTGATGACAAATCACAGGTGTCTGATAATGAAAATCTCTTTCTGGACTGTTCTAGACCTCCAGTAGCGAACAAAGCAAATATTATTATTTAAAAAACACAAACCGAACACAAGGAGATGGACGGAGCGCTGAAACTTTTCAGACACTCACCCCCAGTCACAGATCCGGGTTGAATCCATCATTGTTCTTTAGCTCACTTTGCCTAAGTTGGCAGGGTATACCCAGACGTGGGTCCCTTGCTCACTTTGCAACTGTACTCAAGCTAGCCTGGCTGATGAGGTGTGTTATCCCGAAACAGGTCTCAGGAGGCTTGTTTCCAGTTCAGGGACGACCGGGCTTGGCAGTTCGGGCTGGACTGTTCCCATGAGGCATAGGGTCAAGACTGATTTGTATATAGCTGGATCTGAACTGAGGTGGCGAAGGAAGCTATATAACAATGATGGATTCAACCCAGATCTGTGACTGGGGGTGCGTGTCTGAAAAGTTTCAGCGCTCCGTCCATCATCTCCTTGTGTTTGCTTAGACCTCCAGGAGGCCAGTGTCTTTTGACACAGGTTTACATGTTTTACCTGGCCCCTCTACAGAGGATCAGCCTCGTTTAACATGAAAATCAGAAAGCATAAGTTCTTGGCCTCCAAATACCCTCAGTTAGGGATAAAACCAATGTACTTACAGAGGTTCTCAAAACTGTAAGAGGTTCTGTAAAAGCATAGTTAAAAAGTTTAATAAATTTGCTAAACACTAAAGAAGGAATCAACGCTAGCGCACCAAGTGGCTATGTATATAGGTTGGTGTTGCTGGGCGGAGCTGCTAGTGAAATAATAAACACTTGTATAAGAAAGTTAATCCCTCAGAAGAAAAGTTATTTTCCAGAGAATCCCATATGATTGACTGATACTTATCACAGAGAACAGAACGCAACATAGTGGGTCAAACAATTATTGTGGCCCGCCCCTACCTAAACATTTTTAAACAAATTCATCATTATAACGACACAGGTAGTAGATGCCTCAATTACATGGACAGCTAAACCTAGACTGCAGTAAGAATGGTGGTAGTAAATTATTCAGTTAAGGGAACCTTTGACCACCATACACGGTAATATTACACAAGAAATCCATTGACTCAATTCAGTTTAATGAAGCATTCAAAGAAAAAGTGTTTACCTTCTTTCTTTCAAGCCTCTCCTGCATATTTTGTTGCATTATTTTTTCCCTCTCTAGCTTTTGCTTTTCAGCTTCTTCCAAAGCTTTAGCCTCGGCTTCTTCTTTCTAGAATTCAAGCATACATTTAAAATACATCACATTACAGCTCAACTATGAATCTCTAGAACACAAAATCAATCAAAAATATATTATGTGGTATACATTTTAAGTATGTTCAAGCGTCTATTGAAATAGTAAGAATTACATTATTTACCAATGTAATATTCCCAACTGCTTTGTGATCCAAGTCTGCAGATCCCCATGTTTAAAATACTTGCTCAGACTCACAGATACAAGTGTGGTTTTATGCCCAAATCCCTTGCAGACCGGAGAACTCAATATCATCGCCCTTTGTGTTAGTGATACCACCCTCAGCTGACATCTACCGGAAAAAAAAATTTAAGACCCAAGAAGCTCAATAATGCACTGGACACTGGGCTCTCATCTGTGGAACCGTCTCTCAATTCTTTGTTAGGACCGGAGGCGAGGATTATGCTCATTCTTTCTTCCCTTTTATTAACAAATTTCAAACAGCAGCCTATCACCATCATGTAAAACAAGCTACATTTCCCACAAAGCTAGGCAAAGAAAAACAGTCTCTCATGAAGGAAGTCCTTTCACAATGTTCATGACTCTCATCCAATAAATCGTCTTGTCACTTCCTGCTCTTCCTCTTTCTTCGCTGCTCGGCAGCTAGCGTTAAGTGCTTTTCATTTCCCTTGTTTTGGGCAGTGTTTTCTCTTGCTGGGATTTTCCATTGTTGGGGATCGTATTTCCTCTATTTCCTTCCCCAGATTCCCTACCCGCCGCGGGAACGCTCAGCGCTCCTTTCAAGGCTTGTTTCCCTTCGCCAGCACCACCTTGCGGTCCTGCGCCCGCTAGAGGGCGCTGTGGGGGCGATGCGACTCGGAGCGCGTTTCAGTCAAAAGGCAAGTGAAATGCGCTCTGGTTACCCCTTACTGTCCGCGCCAGTGCTGCCTGTGAATCGCCCAGTGAACCAGGGTCAGAACGGTTCCCAAACTTGGTGATTTAGCCTGTTCTGAAGCTGGGGCATCAGCGCAGGGGGGTTTGTTCGGCTAACCCTTTGTTAAAGAACTGGGGAAGTTCGTCACCACGTTTACGTCCTTAGACAAGGTGCAGGCAAATATTAAGTGAGTCTTTAGTACTCGGGTTATCTGCGGGGCCGGTCGGGGCAGGAGCCGCCCGCCTGTGCTAGAACAAACAACCACAGGGCAGAGGGCAAGCCTCCGGACGTGGACAGTACCAGACAGATCAGCGTTTTAACAACTTCTACCCGACCAGAGGGCAACGTTTCCGAGTCAACGGTGAGTGTTTTGCCCGCTGCGCAGTTGCAAGTTGGGAGCAGGCTGGCGCTGTTTTTTCCCGCTTGGGAAGCTCTTACTGGGGACGTCTCGGTGCTTCAGACGGTAAGGGGTTCCAGATAGAGTTTTACAGTTCCCCCCCACCAGGACGGTCGTCCCCGTTCAATAGTTTTCTGTGTGGCAGACGCAGCTATGGTAGACGAGGAAGTGGCCAGTCTGCTCACGGAGATTCACCCCGGGGGGTTCCTCAGCAACATATTTTTGGTGGCCAAGGCCGATCGGGGTCAGAGGCCGGTCATCAACCTTCGAGAATTCAATGATTGGCTGGGGTACAGGCATTTCACCTGAAGGACGTGTACCTGGTGGTCCCGATTTGTTCACCGCACAGGCGGTTCCTTCAATTTCTTTGGCGGGACAAGTGTACGATGTCCGATGTCTGTCGTTCGGGCTTTCCTCAGCCATGTGGTGTTTCACCAAGGTCCTCAAGCCGACGGTGGAATATTTGAGAGCACACGGGGTCCGCTTGATCGTCTACTTGGACGATTCTCCTCTTGGCCCAATGCCCTTCACAGCTGCGACACCGCCATCTGCAGATGGCCGTGTCCTAGCTTCAGGATTTGGAGTTCCTAATCAACGAACAGAAGTTCCTCCTGGTCCTGACTTAGAAGGCGGCCTTTCTGGGATTTGTGATAGACTCTGTCTCCGCTACGCTCAGTCTGCCCTCCAGGAAAGTGGCGAAGATCCGTCACGAGATCAGTCAGACAGGGGACTTCTTTCCGGCACATAGCCCATCTGGTGGGTCTCTTTTCGGCCTCTATTCAGGCGATTTTCCCAGGTCCGTTGCTTTATTGGGCCCTTCAGAGCTTAAAGACGCATCATCTGCGGAAAGGCCTGACGTATTCTCAGGTGGTCCCTCTGACGGACGAGGTACGCGAAGAGTTGGAGTGGTGGCTATCCCACATGAGTCCTGGAACAGAAGAGCAATCTGCGGTTTCGCTCCCGACTTGGTGATGAAGTCGGATGCAAGTCGGGCTGGCTGGGGAGCGCGGTGTGGGAAGTTCTCCACCGGCGGAAGTTGGTCTCCTCAAGAACAACAACTTCATATCAATTGTCTGGAGCTTTTGGCGGTTTCCTTTGCAGTCCGTTGCTGGACCAAGGACCATGTACAAGCTTCAGTTCACCTAAAAATTAACAATGTGTCGGCGGTCAGGTATATCAATCACCTGGGCGGCACTCGATCCAAGGCCTTGGTGAACATGGCGAAACAGTTTTGCCTCTCCAACCAGATCGCAGTCACAGCGCAGTATCTCCCAGGACGGGGGAACTTGGTGGCGATTAGCATTCCCGTTATCTCCGAGACGCCAGCATTTGGAAGCTGGACCCGGAGATTTTTCAGTATCTGCTGGGGTCCTTATCCCATTGACCTCTTTTCTTGTTGCCTCGACCGACAACTTTCCCGGTTCTTCAGTTGGAGGCCGGATCCTCTCGCGGTGGTGACCAATGCGTTCAGCCAAGATTGGAATCAGGAGAGTGGATATGCGTTCACACCATTTTCGATCATCCGGGTGGCGGCCCAGGTTCGTAGACAGGGAGCTTCCGTGGTTCTGGTAACGTCGTTCTGGAGGTCGCATGTTTTGTTTCGGGTTCTACTGGAACTTTCTTGGGATTCTCCAATCTAACTCCTCCAAACTCCCCATATCCTGTTGAGTCTGCAGGGAGTTCCTCACCGGTTGGTGGAAGAAGGTTCGCTTCAGCTCATGGCCTGGCGGATTACAGGCAACGCTGGAGACTGCCAGGCCTTTCGAAGCACGCTGAGCTCCTACTGTCCAGAGCTTGGGTGGACAGCACGTCCAAACGATACAAATCGGCTTGGAGGTGATATGTTGGTGTATGCGACGGGAAGTGGATCCCGTGGTCGCAGATCTGACGCATGTTCTCAATTATCTGGCGGATTTGGCACAGAAAGGCTTGGCGTATAGATCGGTGAACACGGTCTGCTCGGCTATTTCAGCGGGTCATGCCCCAGTGGATGGGGCCCCCTTGGGGGAACATCCTTTTGTTTGTAAACTGCTCAGAGGCATTAGACCATCGTTACCTCCAGAACCCCACTATTCTGTCCTCTGGGACGTTAACCGGGTTTTAAATTTATTGTTGTCTTGGCAGCCCAACCATTTCCTTTCAAGGAAGGAGTTGTCGGCCAAATTAGCGATGTTGCTATGTTTGGTGTCGTGCAGAAGAGTATCAGATGTCTGAGCTTTAGATATTACAGCAAGAGTTTTCTCCCCCAAGGGAGTTACCTTCACGGTGAGTAGATGCACTAAGTCCAATACTCGTACAATTTCTTATCCTGCTTTTTTGTAGTCACCAAAGTTCTGTGTGGTTCAATGCCTAAAAGCCTATGAGGAGGCTACGGAGGAAGTCCGCCCTTCGTGCGAACAACAACTCCTAATAGCCCTCAAGAAGCCGTTCATGGCGGTTTCAGCCCCCACTGTAGCCCGTTGGGTACGGTGGATCATGCAAGAGGCGGGCATTAACAAGAGAGCTTTTGTTGCACATTCAGCGCGAGGGGCGATGGCTTCGAAGGCATTCAGCCTTGGTGTGCATTTAGAGGACCTTATGAGGGCAGTGGATTGGTCATCGGATTCTACCTCCAAAAGGTTCTATTTTAAACCACTGTGTAATGTGGCTCAAGTGGTCGTAGACAAGCTTTAAAGGAGCATAATCCTCGCCACCGGGCCGGACATAGAATAGAAATTTGCCTAGCCTATGAGAAGGTAAGTTTCAATTCTATTAAGGACGCGGAAGCGAGGATTATCCCTCCCTGCAAACTTGTTGGTTGCTGTCCCGCCCATATGGATGTAAGTAATCATTTTTCTGTTATGAAGGGGTTGGGTTAAGACTTGTGGTCTTTTATGCTTGACTAGCTGTTACTTAGTTTTGCAGTATTGAGTTGTACATGCTAGTTGAAGTTGCAGTTTTGTTTGATTTTACTTTTCTGCTGTGATAATTCCGCGATTGATTGGTGTTGTTTCTTTCAGGGAACGATAGTGCGAAACAGAATGCATGAACATAGGAGAGATCCTCCAGCGAAGAAAAAGGAAGTGGAGGAAGTGACAAGACGATTTATTGGATGAGAGTCATAGACATTGTGAAAGGACTTCATGAGAGATTGTTTTTCTTTCCCTAGCTTGTGGGAAATGTAGTTTGTTTTACATGATGGTGATAGGCTGCTGTTTGAAATTTGTTAATAAAAGCGAAGAAAGAATTAGCATAATCCTCGCCTCCGCGTCCTTAATAGAATTGAAACTTAGGCTAGGCAAATTTCTATTCATCGGTCATTTTGTTAAAAAAGAAAAGCACTAAAAAAGATGGTTTTTATGCTGAACTTATTAGGTTTCTGTTGCCTCATTTTAGTGATTCTGGTCTAGCCTTGACTGTGCATTAACATTTTTTATAAAACTTCTGCAGCATTGCATCTCTCACAGATAGACATGAATTAATTATTTTCAATAAACTGGAGATTCTCCTTGGTCACTTTTTCTACAACAGTGTACACATACTTTAATAATGAAACGGCCTATGTGACCCAAACTCCATGTAAGGAGGTGGAAAGAGACATGGCTCAACTCCTCTCAGAGACTCAACTGCTCAGATTCTATAATGCATGTCAATGATGAGAGAATCCTCTGGAGCTGAGCTAATACTTTCTTCTCCTTCAACCTTTTTTCACCAACCCTTCATTTTCTACGCATTTTCTGTTGAACCCCCAACAGGATAACTGTCTATTTTATACGCCAGTTCTCTGGAATAGCCCCATAATTTACAGAAGAGATGCTGAATTTTTTTGGTAGGGGTCATAAGCCTCAAGGGATGTGCTTTAGCTTTGGGTCTGTTTCCTACTCAGTTGCACCGTTTAACAGACAGTTGTCTATCCATAGGAATAACTTGCATGCACTCTTTGGCAGATTTGGTGCTACTAGTGAATAGGCATTTTGTGAAGACTCATGGGGATGATCTGAGACTGAGCAGGAAACTTAGATACTGGAACAGGGGTGTCAATCTCAGATTCTGCCTGTGATGTTGGCAGACCGGGTTAGGCACATAGGAGTCCTGATGGTTAAGGGACATCAGGAACTCTCCTTCTTGAACAAGCAAAGGACCTCCTCAAGCATGGCCATTCTGAAGAACTGCGTCCACTGGAACTTGTTCAATTCCAAAAGGTCCAAGATAGGGTTACCACTGCTTTCTTAAATAAAAAAAAGAACCTGGAGTAAAACCTGTGGTTTATTTAGCTTTTAGGAACCTTTTTTATTGACCCCTGGAGAAGAGGTTCAAGAATCACCTGCTGCTACTGGTTTAAAGGGTGGTGATGTTCCAGAATTGGTAGGAAGAATGGTGATTTTTAATAGACTCCAAGTGGTGGATGATCTGAAGTGCCCATTGATCTGTGTTAGTGATGTCCCAAAGCGAATCAGAATCTAAATTTGCTCCGCTCCAACTGAATGAAAAGTGGGGTGGGCCAACAGTGTTGATTAGTTAGACTTGCTTGTGTTTCTTGGCTACACATGCAGCCCTCTACATTGTATTGGGTAGCTTTTAGTATACAACTGCTATGTGAATGTGAGTAAGTCTGACCATTAAAGGAGTGTTTTTATTGTCCATGCTGCTTATTCTGGGAACCACATTATGAGAAACAACCTCAGTAGGATTCAGACTGTGTTTGGTCAAGTAATGCAGGAGCTTAAGAAATTGATGAACCCCAAGAATCCTGCTGTGCCGGGCCGCCCAATTCTTTCCGGTTGAGGCTCGATGCTCGAACCCCTGGGGCAGTACGTCAACCATTTTATTAAAGATTTTGTTCCTCTGACTGACTGCTATATCAGAGATAGTATGTCCATGATTAACCTTATAGAAAACCACCCCTTCGAACCCGAGGTTGAGATCTTGTGTACATTGGACGTAGAGTCCTTGTACACAAACATTCCACAGAGGGATTCTCTGCTAGTAATGGCATGTGAACTTAATCAAAGACCCCCAGCCCACACAGTTCCCACGAACTTCATTCTTCAACTGCTTGAGATCTGCCTCACTCGAAATGTCTTTTTATTCGAAGATCAGTTCTATCAACAAGTGAGAGGTACATTTATGGGGGCTATTTTTGCCCCCAACTTAGCCATTCTGTAAATGGACTCACTTGAATGCAATAATATCATTTCAGACACTAATCCTTTCTACCCTTGCATTGGCAAATGGAAAAGATATATTGATGATATCTTCCTGATCTGGAAGGGTAATGAAAGCACACTTGAATCATTTCTACATTGGATTAATAACTGCGGTGGCTTGAAATTTACCTTAACGCATAACAAAACATCTATCCCGTTTCTTGATCTAGTAATTAAACATGCTGACGGAATTCTCATAACAGGATTATTCCGTAAGCCCACAGAAAGGAACAATTTACTCCGCTATAGCAGCAACCATACCCGTGCTTTGAGAGCTTCACTCCCCTTTTCACAATTTTTAAGGATTAGGAGAAATTGTTCCCTTAAAGCTGACTATTTCACTGAAGCTAAGACATTATGCACTAAACTTACGAGCAGAGGCTATCCCGGACGTCTTGTCCGTAATGCCATGAAAAGGGCATGGTACTGCCCTCGTGAAGCCCTACTTGAACCTAAAATAAAAACACCCACTGACCGCTTGGTAGGCGTCACTACCTTTTCCCCAGTGTCAAATGCTATATGCAACACCATTAGGAAAAACTGGCCTATCCTTAATGCTGGCACGCTCAACTTGGAAGTCCCCATGTTTGCCTTCAAAAAGAGCAAAAATATAAAGGAACATTTGGTGCGAGCAGCACTTCCCACCACAAAAATCCGGAACCCCGTGCTTCATGACCTCTGGTCCCTGACACCACTTAAGGGACATGCCAAATGTGGCAATTGTGTGATTTGCGAATTCACAATAGAGTGCAAAGAATTTGTATTAAAAAACACCAGGAATGAGTTAAAAATGTTTACCAACTGTAATACATGTAATGTTGTATACGCTATTGTCTGTCCGTTCAACAAGATATATGTAGGGCAAACAACCCAGAAGATCCGTCTACGAATTTCTCAGCATCGGAGTAGAATAAGATGCAAAACGCCAAATACACCTCTGGTGGAACATTTCACACAAAATGGACATTCTGTAAATGACATTCTATGGACAGTAATCACTGTGGCCAAACTACCCGCAAGAGGAGGTGACATTTCCAAAATACTGGATAAAGAAGAGCTAAAATGGATTTTGAAAACGGACAGTTTGAACACAGGTCTCAACCATCTTGAGGACTGGACCTCACTAACATAGTCACAATGTACTTCATTACCAACTGTACCTTCATGATAATTGACTGAATTGGTTATTGCACAAATATCACAATCTCCCTCTATTCACTTACCAACTGTACCCACATGCTAATTAACTGAATTGGTTATTGCACAAATGTCACAATCTCCTTTATTCACTTTCTATCCCTGCACTACGGTCAATCCCCCCCCTTCTCTTGCTTCACCACCTTGACAGGGAGCTTTCCCTTGGCTACTCCCTTCCAAGATGGTGCTCACCCTTGTACCACAGCTAATCCTCCATCAGTTTCCACAACTATGAACCTTGTCCCGGGTCACATGACCACACGGACAAATGGTAGACTAGCTCCTCCCCTTATCTAGGAACTCAGAGTGCGAGTACCTCGCACTCTGGAGAGAGCATGGTCTAAACTCTCCTTTGAAAGCTGGACCCGTGAATTAGAGCACACTGCCCCTCTTTCTGACCCTGACCCATTGAAAGCTGACATTAATTTCACCACTTGGTTGACTAACACCCTTGACGCTGTAGCACCTAAGAAAAAAATGGAAAAGAAGAGCAGGGTTTTTAAATCACCATGGTACGCTCAAGAACTTAGAGACGTAAGAAAAATTTGTAAAAACCTGGAACGTACATGGAGAAAAGATTGGGCCCTCCCTAATAAGGAGAAATATAAAGCAGCCATGAGGACCTATAAAACAGCTAGGAAAACAGCTCAAGCTTCCTTCTTTGTAGAGAAAATTAGAACGTCCTCGAATTCATCTCGAGACACATATAAAATAGTTAAAGATCTGCTTAAAATTCCTAACCCCCCCCCGACGGTGCAAGATACCAGATGTAATCAATTGGCATCATTCTTTGAGAGCAAAATTTTAAACATTTTACAATCCCTACCGCAAAAGTCCTATACCTCTGTCCCTGCAGATCTCACCGCCGTTATCTCTGGCCCCTCTCTGGATTCCTTTGCCCAGATATCCAGAGAAGATTTTCAAACTGCTCTGTCCGCCATGAAGAGTGGATCCCCTAATGATCCGGCACCCATGTATATTCTACAGCATGTGGGACCTACCATCTCCCCTCTGGCTACGGATCTCATTAATGCCTTGTTTGATCAAGGGGTGGTTCCCCCTGGTTGGAAGCATGCAGTAGTGAAGGCGCTACTAAAAAAAAACTGAACTTGACCCCCTTGACTTTGCCAACCTCTGACCAATTTCTCTGCTGCCAGGGCTTAGCAAGATCACAGAGAAAATTGCAAACCAACAACTCTCTGCTTTCTTAGAAACCAATAGGCTGCTTCGCACCTCTCAAACTGGTTTCCGCCCTGGCCAGGGCACTGAGACTGCCCTATTAGCAGTGGTCGAGGAAGCTAGGTGCATTTTGGATTCAGGAGGATCGGCTGTGCTGATCCTCCTGGATCTAAGCGCAGCATTTGACACTGTGGATCATAAGATCTTAGTCCAGCGCCTCTTCAACTTAGGGGTAAGGGGCACAGCATTGCTGTGGCTCACATCCTTTCTGAAGAACAGAACCTTCCAGGTTTGGGAAGGCAGTGCGCGTTCCAACCCATTTCCCCTCCAGTGTGGAGTGCCTCAGGGCTCTTCACTGAGCCCTACCTTATTTAACATTTATATGGCCCCCCTGGAGGATGTGGTCGCTCCCTTCGGGATTAGAGTCGTTACGTACGCAGACGACACCCAATTGGTCGTCTCGCTTTCCCTGGATAAGGGCAACTCTGAAAACCTGCATAACTGCCTCTCCGAAATCTACACATGGATGTGTGACTCTAGACTTAAATTAAACAGCACAAAGACAGAACTCATGCTTCTGGGCCAGCACATGACATCTCTTCCCACCTCCATCTGGCCCTTGTGCCTAGGGGACCTCCCTACACCGAAGAAGGAACTTAAAAGCTTAGGGGTATGGCTTGATCAGGACCTCTCCCTTAAGACACAGGCCAAAAAGACTGCTGGCACCTGTGTGGGCTTACTCCGTTCAGCCCGTAAGATTCTCCCCCTACTTCCGGCACAATCTAGAAAGATGCTCATTCAGGGTCTAATCCTATCCAGATTAGACTATAGCAACGCCCTTTTTCTAGCCGCCCCAGAATCAACCATCAACATCCTTCAGCGCATTCAGAATTCAGCGGCTAGGCTGCTGACAGGTACCCCCCGGAGATCATCGGCTAAACCGGCACTCAAGGCCCTCCACTGGCTACCAGTCCGGGAAAGGATCACATTTAAGTCCCTGTGTATCACCTATAGATCCCTTCAGGGCAAAGGGCCTCCTATCCTGGCAAATATGCTCTATCCCTACAAAGCCACCAGGACTCTGCGCTCCTCCCATGGAAACCTGGCCACTGTTCCTAGAGCTAGGAAGGCTCGAACTGGAGGGCGCCGCTTTTCGGTCAACGCAGCGACCCTGTGGAACTCCCTCCCGATTAGTCTTCGATCTGAACCAAGCTACCTAAAATTCCGTAAACTCCTGAAAACGCTCCTGTTCCCACAGGATCCATAATAACACCCTTTGCCCCCCCCCTCCCCCAGCTCCCCTCAGCCTTCCTCTGTACCCCAGCGCTGGGGCGCTCCCGGGCAGCCATGCGCTTTACAAATCCTTTTTCATTCATTTCATTCACTTTGAGTCCCTCCTTGAGTGCACGGACGCTCAGCAAGAACCCGCAATTGAGCGCCTGCTCCCTTTCAACATTACCGGTAAGGGATCCCTTTACGTGTCCCGTTTTGGTCTACAAACCCAATAGGTGGCCCTTAACTAAATCCTTACCCCTTTCTTAGGCTATCCTGCCGTGAGAATTCGCCATTGTGCCTCTCCCTTGGGATCCAGCCCTCTGACCCAATTCTGGTGAGACTCAGGATTATCTTAACCCACCCTTCACAAATCACTCTCCTAGCACACTAATTAGGTGCTTAATGTTTACTTAGGTTCATCAAATCCAATCCTGCATTGGATAGGTTGGCATAGGTTTTACATGCCCCCTTACGCCCATAAAGTGCCGTCTTCATTCAATAGGAACTCGCTTTAACCCCTGCCTGGCTATTGGTAAGATCCTACGTGCGTATACTACCACTCTTCACACAACCCCTCACTCGCTTGTATAATTGCCCAACCGATAACACTGCACCTTGGTGGTATACCTTATTGATGTCATTACTACTTGCCAAAAGTTTCAGCTTTTATGAAGTTTTAACTTTCAGGTCACTCGACTTATAATTATCCCCACCCTTTCACTGCGCCGCTTTGATGTCTGTACCCACTAAGGGTCAACTGTATATATGCTTCAATTATGTCATTGATTTGTACAGTTTTAACCTGCACAACTCTTGCCGCCACTAAGATCATTTTTCGGTTGTAAATTACACCGTCGGAAATGTATAGAAATTTATAATTAATGATCAACTGTCTTCAATTTAAACGGTCGTGTATCTCACTGTTATAACCCTGAGTTGGCAACTATTCCAATACGGTTGAGTGCCTGGAAATGCTCAGAGATGTGTACTGGAAGCTTACTACACCCTGGTCTTCTCTCTCATCTCGCATTCCGAATGCCCGGTATTAGGCATTGGTTCATTGTGCATGATCTGACTGGCCCCTTTCATTCCAACAATGTGTGCCCTTATCTCTTCTTTAATGCGCCCATTGTGTTCTCTCACCAATCTGATACCATAATCACGTCAATTTTCCTTTATAATTCCCGTCACTCACCTTAGTCTTGGTTACTACACTCGATCATCTTGCCTTTTTACAATACACAATTCGTGCATGTAATTTTCTGAGTTCTTCATGTTGCGTTGTCATCCAACTCATTCTGTGTACATTGAACACTCCCCTAATTGTACGTTCTCCCTCCCCAGGCAAAACAGGCTCTTATAATAATAGGCATGTACCCCATGTCCTGATGATGATCCACTTACCCTCAAGCTGGATCGAAACGCTGTCAACACTTTAAAGCACCCTATACATGTAAAACGTGGGTTCATTGAAACTGTAAAGGGGCACTCTGCAATTTGTTCTTTTGTTTTGTTATTGTGTACTCCTTGTTTATAACAAACAGTTAAGCTGTGCCTAAACCCCCTGTTGGTTCCCTTCCTCCCTGTTTCTGTATTGCCAAGTAGGAAACAGGCTTGTGTCCCACTTTATGTACTGTTTTGTTGGAAATTGTTATCTCTTGCTGATTAAGTAAAAATTAGACCTCTGTCCGGCTGGACATGTGCTTCGCATATAGTACCCATTAAGTCTATATTTATTGAATACCTATTCCCTGTTCTAGGGACCGTTGTTGTTTAAGAGGATATCTACATTAGTTCCTTTAAGTGCCTCATCCACGTTTTTTCCGAAGAGTATCTGGCTTTCAAATAGCATGTCCATGACTTATTATTGCACTTCAAGATGGAAAGAGTTGCTCTTCTGAAGAATTGCTAAACTGCAATCTAATGGAATACCATGTTGGATACATCTATTGTTGTATCGAAGACAGCTACTGCTTTAGATGCTTTCCTCATCATGCCCTTTCCAATGTCATGTTTGTCCCTTGTCAACAAGTCCATCCACCAAACATAATTGCTTCATATCTAGTGCCCATGACAACCCAAAATGGGAGGTTGTTTGCAACCTATATTCTTGTTGCTGCCATGGAGCTAATCTTTTTCCCTGTCTGATGGCATAGAGGTGATTGCAATGGGATCTTTGCTGCACTGCTGCAGCTGTTAACACTGAATCAGGACAAGGATGGCCAACAAGTGAGTTGGTGCCGAATCTGGAACCCAATAGCTTTTGCTTTCATTTATCTTGAGCCCTCTTGTTAGTAAAAAGGCAAGGATTGGGAAAAGACTTCATGGAGTTCTTAAGTTGATCCTTGGCATCACTGAATTTGGTAGGTCAAATTGTTTTGCTGCTCTCTCTAAAAGGGCATGGAATTTGAAGAGGCTACACATACAGAAAGTGGACTGCAGCAGTGTCTCATACCCTTTGACTGGTAAGAAAAGCTTGCTGAATGTTTAGTTAAATTCTCCTTGTTCACTGCTCTATTGGTCAGTTTCTCTTACCAGTCATCTTCACATTGGAGTCTCTTATGACGGTTGGGTGCACTGACTAAGGTGGAGGTGGGAAAGAGAGTGTATGTTTCTTCCGGACCTTTTCAATTAGTGGCTGAAATGATTTGAAAAAGTTCACAAGAGCCTATACCATTTGTGGTTCCTTTTGGTTGTGCCTCTCGTGCAGTAGCAATTATTAACATTCAAATGTATAGTAGCGTCCAGGCTTCTCATTGCAAAATTGTTCACTTTATTTTTCATCCTCATAATAGCCTTGTGATGGATTGGCTTCATATGCGAGTAGGTACTATACATTTAAATGGTGTGAACTGTAGGTGACCTGACACTGATCGTTTCTGACAACATTTTGTCTCCCTCTTCCCCAAAGGAAAAGATATGGGTGGATTAGTGTTCAGTAACTTTCACAAAAGAAGGGCAATATAAAGCTTTTGGGTACAGCCAGCGATGGCAAAGTGAATATCCACAAAAACTGCACTAGAGGTGAATGAAGTTGTGGGTAGACTATGAACTGATTGCATCACAGGTGGGAAGACTAAGGCTAATGTGAATATGGTCTTAAATGGGGACAACCAACAAAAAGACAGTGATTAACAAGATGGCAGTTGACCAGTTTACATAGTCTGCATTTTCCCTGAAGAGGTGAAACTCAAAGGGCATGTCCATTAGCGAAACCAGTACAACAACTAGGACATCAATGACAAAGGGGTGCCAGTCGACGATGAGAGACCCGTAGACCATGGCCTGCACACAACCCGCTACGGGTAGCTGCCCTCTGGCCGTGTGCAGAGGGGGTTTGACCATGCACAGCTAAAAAATGCTAAATTCATTCACTTAAAATGTTTCAGGATTTGCAAATCCGGTTACAGATTCACAAATTATAAGAACCCATAAAGACCTGCAGGATCCCAGGAGACTCTAGGATCTGCAAATCCAACACAGGAATCGCGGATTCCAGGCTATAATTTCTTTGTATAAATTGTATTGATGGGTTGCTCCTTTTGGCCTCCCTCCCCACATAAGTATGGGAAGTCAAGGTAAGCCCATCCTGCCCCCTTATGCCTTTTTTGTTATTTTCACCAACATGGTCCTCAGTGCACCATATTGGGCAGCTGCAACCTACATTTTTATGTGATGGCGAGTCAGTCAGAGCATGGCAGATTAGAATATCAGCAGGTGGTTTCACAAATCCGAACTAGACGACGGGAGAAAAAGCACCCTAGTCTGTGAGATGCCTCTATTTTTGTAATTGGATTTGTGAATCCTTCGAGGGTTTGTGGAGTAATGGTCCGGATATTGCTAAAATGTAACTTCTTCATGTCCAGTACAGAACACTTTCTAAATGCTAAATTACTGACAAATCTATTTTTTTTCATTTCGGTGTACTGAAAGAACATGTATTGTCCATGTTTTATAACTAAGAAATATGAGGACATCTGTATGCTGAAAGTAGGAGTGCTGGCCTTTAACTCCAATTAATGATTAGTGGTCCATGTATTGCTAGTGGGCAGCTGCAGCAGTCTTTTTATTTTTATTCTTCGCAAGGACATCCATTTGCTAACCCTATCATTCCAACTTAACAACTGAAATGAATGGCCAGGCACTCTGAATAGAACACTAAAGGAGTATGGCCGAGGGGAGATGGGCACACAAAAGGATCTGAGCCTCCTAGACAAACCCAAAGATCATGTCAAGCTGGTTCTGAAGAAATGGGTGCTGAGTGCAGGGTCTGTTCAAGTGCAGTCTCCATGCCTAGAGGCTGCTGCACAAAGCAAAGGTACCAGCCCAGAGATTTACAGGGGCAGTACGATTGAGTAACATCCGTGATCTCATCGATTATGCCAATATTGATGTAAACAGTGATGCTTTATATATTACTTAGGTCATCTGCGATGTGATTACTTATGATGTCATCTGTGATGTGGAATCTTGAGAAACATACTGAGGGAAAGGTGTTTATGGTGCAGCCGCTCATCATAACTGGCAAATATGAGGTTTTCAGATTACATCCCCATTAACCACTTAAATTAAAGCAAAGTGCATTCACCTAAATAACTGTGTTAAGGGATGCAATGGTTACATTATAAAAGATAAAAACAAACCCAAAGTGGACATTGGCCAATTTTGGCTACCATCTACTCCACCAAAAAGTCTTCAAAACATATGATTCTCTCCATTTGACTAGGAATGCAATATGATTTTGATAGTAACCATAATTTAAGAGGTTTTCATTTTCACAACAACCATAATAGCTTTTAACATTCATTTTCAAAGTATCTACAATTTCAAC
Source organism: Lissotriton helveticus (assembly GCF_964261635.1). Taxonomy (NCBI): domain Eukaryota; kingdom Metazoa; phylum Chordata; class Amphibia; order Caudata; family Salamandridae; genus Lissotriton; species Lissotriton helveticus. The sequence continues at coordinate 1,924,085,136 of NC_136063.1, forward strand.
AGAATGTATATATTCCATGTTTTGATATTAAAAGATTGAAAAACCAGACCTGACACTTACTATTCACTGAAAACCTGAAAAGCATAAAGGAAAGACTTTTCAAAGGCCTCCAAAAAAGGTAGCTTTTGTCGCAGGTGTAGCAGGAGTCGTTTTCATGAGGAGGGTCCCTTAAAAAGTAGTTAAATCCAGGGTCTAGTTGGCAAGTGGAGATCCATGTTTTTCAGCATACTAGTAGGCACCAGAATGTGGACATATTACTAGAGGTAGGGTGCAGCAGGCCCATGGATACAGTTGAAACCAGTCAGCACAGCTTAAAAATGATCATTTCTTTCAATAGCCGCCAATGTTCTGGTGTTCTCTCTTTCTCAACACCAAAACAAGCCAGGGAGAAGCATTTTGTGCTCCCTTTAGGAGAGGTACATAGGCAGCTTGCAGACTAAAATACAAGGAACTTTAGAAATCCAAATGAGCCTCAATAAAGCTTACCTTCACTGTAGCCATTTGTTTATGAAGAGAAGTGGGAGGATGCCCTGTAAATTACCAAGATGATAAAGAAGGGGCTGGTTTCTGCACTAATCGTTTTGTAGACATACCTTGAAGAAGCTTACGCCAAGATGTTTTTTTTTAAAAAAAACATTCTTTGGTATTGGGAACTGATAGCCACAAGACACATGGAATTAGATCAGTCAGAATTCTTGTTTTATCTGCAGGATACATAGCTCCATACTGGAGGTGTTTAGTTGTAAGATATGTTGATACATACAAATCAAGTCCACATTAACCTTCTGTGTGCACACCTCAAGACTTCTTGTGCTGCCTGTACTACCAGGACTGGTGGGTTGAAACAAGGGACCTTGACTTCTGGATAGTGACTGGATTCAAATGGGCCTTGGTAGGCAAGCAGGCTGTCCCCTTTGGCCAGGGCTAAAATGAGACACTAATACATTTTCTAGTGAATAATACGAGCATCCCCATAGGGCCCAAGTAGAACTGTTGACCCCAACACAGGCAGTGGGTGCCCAATATGGTAAAGGATAAATGCACCACAGCCCCAAAGCAGGTGAAACCAGATAAATTCAGCACATTACAATCTGCGCACTTAGACCCACTGGTTCCCTCGCAGAGGCAGCAGCTCTAATGAAACTCTCTCAGGGCCCTAAAGAAGCGACAGATATCATATTGCAGGCCATCCACAGCTCTAGATAAGGGATATAGGTCCAAATTGGGGCAGAAGGAAACAATGCGGCCCTCATTCACCAGGGCATGAAAAATTTGTTGGATCAAGTCACCGAAACTGTGGGGTGAACATGCAGAACTGAAGGACATGGGAAAAGGCATCTGGCCCACTGTTCAAAAGTTAAAGACCACCAGCCATGAACTGTACAGCCGTGCTTAAGAGGCTGAAGGAAGATCATGGCGCAACAATTGGAGACTGGTAGTCTTTCCAGAGGGAGTGGAGCGGGAAAACCCAACCACATTTCTAGTGGACTGACAGAATATTAGAATGCCAAGAAATTAGCCCTCTCCTTGTTTCCTGATTAAAAGAGCACATTATGAACTTGCCCCAAGGCAAGATTGTCTGGTTTCATCAATGGAATTTGATAAGACTATGCAGACTCGGAGATGTCAGGGTTCATCAACATATCATATCCTCTGAAGATTGGAAAGCAGAATTTGTACTCCACAAACCACAATTGTTTCTAAATCAGCAAATGGGACATGCTTTGGTACACTATGGAAACAAATTAGAGGCACTGTACGAATATGACCACTTAGAGACGATCAACACTAATTAAAGATAGACCAGGTATTAAAGGCATATCAAGGCCATACAGATCATTAGTGATTACCTCACCCCCTTTTTTTATTGAAACAGTACCAAAATATCAATAAAACAGAGTCTGATCCCCCTCACATTATCATCAGTACCACCCCAATCACAAAGCCTTCACTTTCTTTGGACTGGAACAAATGAAAACACATTTCTGAGATGGCAACAGAGAACTCAAAAAAAAAAAGAGAGAAAGTGAAATTATAATAATGGACAGAATAAAAATGCAGGGAGTTCCTTTTTTCTTTTTCTGCATCGGGAGCTGGGAAAGAGCTTTCCCAGCTGCCAGAGGCATTATTTTATATTCAATATAATGACAATCAGCGCGCCCCAAAAAAAACCCAAAGTTTTCTTACCCAGAATCTCCTTCAAACCTGAAATTTAGCTAAAAATATCACATTTTCCTCACATTTCTTTGTGGCAAAGCTGTGGGTCCACCCACACAAGTGAAGCAGCATTTTTATTGGGATATCTGGGGGAAAGCTGGGTGGTAGAAATGTTTGATGGCCCAGTGATCCCATAGCTTTCCACACAGAAATATGAAGAAAATGTGAATTGTTTTCAAGCTAAATTTGAGGGTTGCAGGGAATTCTGGGTAAGAAAACATCGGGTGATCCACGCAAGTCACACCTCCCTGGACTCCCCCGGGTGACTAGTTTTTAGAACTGTCTGGGTTTGGTAGGTTTTCCTAGATGGCCGCCGAGCCCGGGACCCTAAATGCAGGTGACTGCTTCGCAAATTCAGGTCATTTTGTGACAGATAATTTTGAAGTCTCCACAGTACGTTTTGGGCCATTTTCTGTCGTGGGCCCTAGGCCTACCCACACAAGTGAGGGACCATTTATATCAGGAGTCTTGAGGGAATGCTGGGTGGTTGGAAGTTTGAGGTTCCTCGCAGATTCCAGAACTTTCCATTATAGAAATGTGAGGAAATTGTATTTTGTTTGCCAAAGATTGCTGTTTGCAAGGGATTATGGGTGACAGAACCAGGTGAGAGCCACACAAGTCACACCACCCTGGATGTGTCTAGTTTAAAAAAAATGAACAGGTTTTCTAGGTTTCCCTAGGTGCCAGCTGAGCTAGGGCCCAAAATCCACAGCTGGGCACATTGCAAAAAAAAGGGTTCAGGTTTCAGTGGAAAAATGTGATGTGTTCATGTTGCTTTTTGGGCCTGTTGCGGGCACTAGGCCAACCCACACAAGTGAGGTTAACTTTTTTTATCGGCAGACAAAGGTGAACATAGAATAGTAGAAAAGTGTTATTACAAATTGTCTTTTTTATGTATTTCTGCCTTACAAACGTAAGGCAGTGAGTAAAAAAATAAGTCATTTTGAAAAATGCCCCTAATTCACATGCTAGTATGGCTACCCACAAATTCAGAGATGTGCAAATAATCGCTGCTCTAAACTCCATATGTTGTTCCCATTTGGGAAATACACAAGTTTCCTTGATATCAATTATTTCTGTCTTTTTATTTTCCCAAATGAATTACTGTATACCCGGTAGAAAATGAAAAACCATTGCAAGGTGCAGCTCAGCTATTGGCTCTGGGTAGCTCGGGTTCTTGGTGAACCTACAAGTCCTATATATCTCTGCAACCAGTAGGGTCCAGCGGACGTAACGGTATATTGCTTTAGAACATTTGCCCTAGTTAGTAGAAGTTACTCAATTTCAATATTTTTTTATTTCAACTGTTTCTTTCTATACGAAAACCTTGAAGGATCTACACATCGATCCCTTGTTGAATTCAGAATTTTGTCTACCTATCAGAAATGTATAGGTTTCCGGGATCCATTATTGATTTCACTCCCATTACTACCACTTACTGGAAGGAAGGAGGTTGAAAGCACAAACAATTGGAAAAATAGCCTATGTCCCATTAAAATGCCAAAACTGTGTAGAAAATGTTGGTTTTCTGACAAAAGTCTGCCTGTTCCTGAAAGTTGCAAAGATGGTGATTTTGGCACTAAAAACCCTTCATTGATACAATTTGCAGGGGAAAAACAGATGGTTTCTTCTGCAGCACTTTTTCCCCATTTTCCCCCCAAAAACTAAATGTAGCTGTAAATTGGCTAATTTCTCGGTCCACTCCAGGGGAATCCACAAACCCTGTGTGCCTTTAGAATCAGGTTGCTGGAACTAAACGACGTAAATTTGGCATGGATATCTTATGTGGACAATAAGTTATAGGGGCCTACGCGCAAACTGAGATCGGTTCATCCCAAAGCCAAGAAAGCATAATACCTCTAGAAGACCCTTTGAGATCACTGCCCACTTCTACTGCATGATGAAATGGGGCGAGCCTGTTCCACTGGTACCCTCCTGGTGCTTGTAACCTTCGGCCCTAGAAGATCCTGTCTTCCTAGAAATGACTTGCAAAACACTAGTTAACTTTATAAGTGAAAATAGCGGGACAGCCGCCACGAGATTAGTAGAATGGGATGCCCTCTAGACTGTGGTGTATATATATATACGATCATTGCGGTACGGGAAGAGATAGTTTGTGAACTCACCTATGTGGAATGCTCTTTAGGTGGAATTGACAGGGTTGCACTGGCAGGGGAAATTGCTCAGGAAGAACTGAATGAAGCAAGGAACAGCCATGCTCATCTCCTAGAATCTTTGTGATGTATAGATATCATGGCGTACCAGGCGAAGCAAAACAAAGAAGGGAACAAACCTGTTTGCCTTTTGGCATGGCTATTGCGGCACACCACCGATATAGAGCCAATAACCGCCCTCCGCCCATCCCGACATCAGTCACACTCACCCAGAGGGCAATACATGAAGCTTTATGTGTGCAATACTAGGCCCTGTATAACCCAGAGACAGTGCAGTGGCAATTTAGTATTCTTAACTTTGTATCTGCTGTCACGTTGTCAATGAACCCACCAGAGGGGAGAGAGGCTGAATAGTCTAATCACGAGACAGGAGGTCCGCTGTATCATTCAAGACTCCCTACTTGTAAAACCTCTGGGTTAGACGGCCTACCGGTCAAGTTTTACACAGCATATAAATTCCTATTGGCTCCCCAAGTACTCTAGGTTTATACCGATGCCATTGATACGGGATGTTTTCCCCCCTCTATGCGTGAAGCGCTACTTGTACCGCTCCTGAAGCTGGGATAAGACTCGCTGGAGGGTTCTCCTTACAGACCACTATTTCTGGTAGGCATTGATAATAAGATACTTAGCAAGCTACTTGCAAAGCGGTTAATGGGACATATGCCAGTACTAGTCCATCTAGACCAAAATGGATTCATATTTGGCAGATCCACGACTCTTAAAGTACGTAGGTTGCACAGATTGCTACTTGAGGCCCCACAGCAGAGGCCCCATGCAGTATGCCTGGTGTTAGACCTGGAGAAGGTCTCTGACACCTTGGACTGGGAATACAAGTTTGTGGTCTTGCATGAAATAGGCATCCGGGGCAGGTTTCTGCAAATCATAAAATTGCTCTATACGGCTTGCGTGACGAGAGCCCAGATTGACCGGCGTATTTCAAATCCCTCTGCCGGTGTGCAGGGGCACGGGCCAGGGCTGTTCTCTCTTCCCACTTCTTTTTGCTCTGGCAGTCGAGCCTCTTGCACAGCGATTTCACCAATCTGGAAAAACTGGGGCATACCTGTTGGGTGTGTCACGCATGCTTTTTCACTCTATGCGGATGAAATCTTTGTATATAAGTAGCGGCATCAGTGATGTCAAACATATGCTGGACGATTTGAAGGCTGCCTTGGGAGTGAACTGGCAAACGATCTGCATTTTTTAACTCCATCCGGACTGCCCTCCATAGTCCATAACAATTGGTGAACACCTGTTCGATGCTTGGGTATAAATCTGTATCATAAGTTTCAGGATATCTTAGAGGTTAATCTTGGGAGAGCAAGCTCCTTTTAGTGGCCCCAAAAAGCCCTTTGATGATCTCTCCGCCTGATTGTGCAAAGCCGGATCGTAGTCTCGAAAATGGTCATGCAGCCGAGGCACCTATACTATTTTACCAATCTACTGATTGTTGTCCCTCACACAATATTTAAGACGCTGAATACGTTAGGCGGACTTGTGTGAAGTGGCGGGAGACAGAGTAGCACTGGCATAACTAAAAATGATGACAGAGCATGGAGGACTGGGTGCTCTGGTTTTTTAACACTACTACCTGGCGGCACAACTCCAGTAGCCAACCTATTGACTGGCTGGGTGTCATCTTGCGGAGATGTGCCTGGGAGACAGAGAAGAGGGTGTTGAGGCTACGGCAGAAGGGTTACTTTTGGGTTCAGTGCTGCTTGCGTCTTCGAATGCCCTCATTTGAGTGGCTTATGAATGACATTGTAGCGCATGGAGGGTTGCAACTGGATTGCTCCAGAGATCCCTCAGGGCTCGGGTCCGTCCATTTCCATCTTGCCTGGGTAGGGAGGGACCAGCACTTTGAAGAGCAGCAGGGGTGGATAAGCTGGGGGCTTTGTTTCATAATGGAGTCCTAATCCCCTTTGATCTCCTGGCAAGGTAGACCATCTTCCTACAGGCAAATTTTATGGGCACAAAGACGTCTCATGTTGATACTCGAGCATTACTGGTACGGAACCCGCAAAACACCCCCTGACACAGGTCTTTACTCCACAGGTAATGGGAGACCTGGCTAACTACAACCATCCCTTATACCACTCAAGACAAGTTAGGTACTCTTCAATTGACCTGGAAGGGGGTTGTCGGAAGCGCTTAATCCCAAAAGGAGTGGTACAGGGTTCTGATGAACCTAAGGAAGGTTTCGCGCAATGCCCGCTTTCAATAAACTTCCAAAATATACAGTTTAATGTGTTACATAGGGCTTTCTTAACATCAGCTAAGATGCATAGGATATATCTTACTGCGAATCTGGGATATGGCAAAGATGTTTTGGAGCTGTCAGTTGGTTAGAGAACTATGGGTGGAAGCTTACCCTATACTCTCACGTGTCACAAGCTGGGGAGACTTGGACTACATGGCTAGCGGCTTGCCGGGTATTTCAAGGTGCCGTAGGAAGGGTGGAGCCACTAATCACTTCATTAACTTGGCACTGTTGACCATGCAGACCATGGCCATGCACTGGAAAGCCTCCATGCGACCTTGGTGTGCAGAGTGAGACTGTTCAGTGGGTCTTGGCAGAGGAAGGTCTACTGCACCGCAAGGAAAGAGGGCTTACAAAGATACCTTATTGCGGCAGAATGGGAAGCATTGCTCACCGCACTTCAGGCAACCTCTTTAGCAGATGAGAGGTTGGCTTAATTGCGTACATTATGCATCTGCTTGTCATATGTATTTATATAGCAGTACTTCCTCCTCCCCTGAAGTGCCCCCCTATATAACCCCCCGTCCCCCCATCATTCCCCCCTCCCTCCAGCCCAATCACATCACAGCTGTGGATGGTTCATAATCAGGACTGTACACATGTAACTCTGTTAACATTCCATGTAGGTCTTAAGGCTCATGTTCGGTTCTTTGAATATTTCCAGTTACATATTACTATGTCATCATGGAATCCAACTACGATGTATAAGATTACGGGCTAGATATCGTTAATGTGCTTTGTCCATTGTAGGAAAGTAGGATCTGCTTCCATGGTTAGCCCCACTTTTTGTTGTAGTTATTCTGTTTTGTGATTAGTCTGACTGGGATCCTGCTTATCAGGACCACAGTCACTGTTCTTTCTCCCTAAATTTGACAGTGGTAAGTACTTTGTTACCTTCCCAATTGGCTACTTGTGTACCCATGTACGTCCCGAGTATATGGTACTAAGGTACCCAGGGCATAGGTACACCAGGGGTCTCCGATGGGCGGCAGCATGTATTATGCCACCCATGAGAGACCACTGCAACTGTGACTAAAGGCCTGCCATTGCAGCCTGTGTAAGCTGGCGCTAGCACCACTTACAACAGATAAACGTTTCATTATATCTGAGATCAATGCACTTAAAACTATAAGTCATCCCATAGGCAGGCCTTTCAATCCTTAAGACAGGGTGCTAGGATATAAGTATGAGGGTGCCCTATATGACCAGGATACCCCCTACAAACCCCAGAGTTGATTCTTCAGGCTTTGCCAGTGCGGTCAGCCATTTCTATACATATAGTGGCCATGTGTCATTACGCGATGGCTAACTATATATTGGCTGTGCCGAGCCTGGGCATGTTTGGTATTAAACATGTTGGAATCACACCCAACCACTGTTACCAGTGTTGGATGTATGATTACATGCACCAGGGGGTTCCTCCAGGAAGTTCTCAGTGCTCCTGGTAACAGCCTATCAGGGTCTGCCAGCAGCAAGCTAGTGCTGCTGCCGACCCCAGACACGATTCTGCCCTCCTGCTGCTGACCTGGCCCTATGTCATGTATGAAATATGCACAAAGTTTGTGATGAACTTTAGATTGTATTAGAAAGCCATATAATCTAAGAATAGAGTGTACTATAATTTATTGCTTCATCTTGTTTGTAATGAATTGTTGACATTGGGCCCCTGTGTGTTTGATGAGTGGAAGAAGGATGAGTGAGGAATGTATGTGAAGGCCTAAGTTGCAAGTGGGTGTGTTGTATATTTGTACATAAGAGAATTATGTGTATAGAATTTGTGGTTATATGTATTTAATTGTTTCTTTATGCACAAAAAAACCTTCAAATTTTCGTAAAAAAAAGTGACATTGTAAAAAAGTGAATAAACCATTGAGTGACGTAATACAAAAAACGGACCGGTATGTTTTGTTCATAAAGGTCGCTGGAAAAAGTTGGTTAGTTTAGTCCAGTATTGGCATTTGTGTTGTTCTTTGATATATTGACTCAGCCTTACAGGGTCCGAGTCAAGGCCCTTTGGTGTTTTCTTGATTTGAGTGCGGGCACTAGCTCGCGAGGTCTACTGTGGCAGCAGTTAACCGTTCACATCTAGGTAGATGGTTGTGTAACATTTGTGTTGTCCTTTGTTGACGTGCGTTTCTGTGAGTCCTGTCTATGTAATTTTGTGTCTGTGTAAAGCATAGTATGTCCGAAAAAGACACTTTCGCTTAGAGCGAAGAACACATCCAGAAATTGATTAGTGCACCACCGGTTTTTGCATCCGCTACTTTAAGTCTGACGGCTAAGACTCAAAATTAATCGGACAAATTAATCAGGTTACGTAAAAAGCAGATTAGGACTGACTTACATGGGCATTTCTTGCTTCAACATTTGCGAGCAGGAACAATTCCTACAGGACTGCAAATCCAAAATACACCAGTGGTATTCACTGATGACCCCGAATATAAGAAAGGGTTCAGCTGCATAGAAACCAAGTGCAGCAGGGACCTAATGGTCCTAACTATAGAGACAGCACACAAGATTTCATTGAAACAACTTGAGGAGATATCGGTCTTGGAAACAGAAATCCAAAATAACCAATTGATTACGGACGCTAAAAGTTTATTGGAGAAAATAGAGAAAGAAATACTTGAATTCAAAGATTATACTGTGACACAAAAAGACAATAAATATGATTTAGATAAGAAGAATTTTTCGTTGGAAACAGTTTATCCATACTTACAACAGGATTTTTACACACAATCAGATTCAAGACGTTTTCTTCAAGACAACAGGACGGTCACGTAATAAATTTTGACATTCTCGGACACTTCTTCCTCCTCGGGAGGCGAGACCGATACAAGTGAATACAGGGGGAATCAATACCGTAGAGGGAATCAACAGAATCAACAAAAACCCCCGCCTTTTTTAGGCAGAGGCCAGCAGAGGGCAAGGGGCCGGACACGCTTCAGTCATCAACCGTGGGAAATGAGCACTCGCCGCCACTACTACAAGAGCTAAAACCATCGCCGGTTTTCAATCTATCAAATCGGGTTCTTTCTACATCAGAAATAGCTGTTTTGGAAAAATGACTTTTTGTCCCCTCAAGACCCACAAATTTTGTGAAGATGAAGCTCGGAACAATGTAATTTTGTCGTAAAATTCGTTTACAAACTTTCTTCAAGGATGCACCAGAAACAAATAACATGGAGGTCACAGGACTCCGTAAAAAGTCAGACTTCTGTCCACCGGGATACAAGATTCCTAAGGAGGTAATTACGTTTGAAAGGACAGTCCTCTCAGGAATAGCTGCCATGGAGAATAAGAAGCATTATGTTAACTTTAATTTCTCCAAAGATGAAAAGGATGCAATTTCTTCATTAAAGAATGACGAATCGCTAGTCATTAAACAGGCGGATAAGGGCGGCGCGGTGGTCCTTTGGGATGTTAACCGATACAAAAGTGAAGTCAGATGTCAATTAGACGACACAAGTTGCTATAGAAGAATTGGCAAAAATCCGACGAATGAATTGCAAAACGAACTTTTCAGGATCCTTCACGAAGGCTACGAACTGGGAGTCTTGGGATCTAAAGAATATACATATTTACAAAATAAGAACCCAAGGATACCGGTGTTCTATGTCCTCCCCAAAATGCACAAAAGCGAAACCGATCCACCCGGCCGACCCATAGTGTCGGGCTGCGAATCTTTGACAGAACCAGTTGCCAAGTATATAGATTTTTTCCTAAAACCATTTATTCAAGAAATACCGTCACATTTAAAAGACACTACAGCTTTTCTCAATCAAATATCATCTGTTCAATTCGATGAAACAAAACAATTGTTGGTCACCATGGATGTAGTTTCCCTCTACACACAAATTCCCCAGGAACCGCCTCTGGAAACCATAACATTCTTTTTAGAACAAAGGGAACAACCAACAAGGGTTCCGACTGATTTCATTTTGCAACTAGCCAAATTTGCTTTGCAACAGAATTACTTCCAGTTTGATACAGAATTCTTTTATCAGACGAAGGGAGTGGCCATGGGCTGTCCCTTTGCACCAGAGGTAGCGGTATTATTCAGGGGCCTCCATGAGAACAAATTCATATACAATAATAATACATATATCGATCATATCACAAAGTATATGCGTTACATCGATGATGTTTTTCTTATTTGGTTAGGGTCGCATGAGCAACTGGAGGAATTCATCACATGGCTAAATTCAAGAACAGACGACATTAAATTTAGTTTTACTGCTTCCAACAAAGTGATCCCTTTTCTGGATGTGAAAGTGTATGCCTCAGATGGCACTTTGGCAACAACATTGTTCCGCAAAGCAACAGATAGGAATAAAGCACTTCACTACACCAGCAACCATCCCAGAAGCCTTAAGCAAAATGTGCCGTTCGGACAATTTCTTCGAATTCGGAGGAATTGTTCTTGCAAGGACGAATATTTCATTCACGCAAACAAACTGCTGGAACGGTTAAAGGAAAGAGGATATCCTAAACAGTTACTTAAACATTCTTTGCGTAGAGCCTGGTGGGTTCCACAAGAGAAGCTATTGCAGAAGAAAGTTCAACCCGACCAAAAAAGAATAGTTTGCGTGACTACTTTTTGCCCGAATGCACACCAGTTGAGGAAAATGATCATCCAAAATTGGTATTTGGTAAAGGATCTGCACAGCGAATTTGTCGAACCACCGCTGTTCGCATTTAAAAAAGAAAAAAGTGTGGCAAATCACACTGTTCGGGTGGCCCTCCCAAGTAAACAAGAAGTATCATTAAGAAGCATGTTAGGATTATCACCAGTGGTTGGACACCAGAAATGTGGGACGTGTACCTGCTGTGAACAAACCAATTTTTACTTTTGAAGGGATCCACTGGAAACATGAGGTATTTACAACTGTAAGACAAAAAATGTCATCTACGGTATCCTATGCCCGTGCCCTAAACTATATATTGGGAAAACGAGCCAGGAGGTACGTCAGCGAATTACCCAGCATAAATCAAGAATCAGAAGAGAAGTGCCGAATGCACATTTGGTTCACTATTGGGCGGCGAAAAAGCATAAAGAGGAAGAATTACGATGGACAGTCCTTTCAAAAACTGAAAAGGACCAACGCGGAGGAGACATGGAGGCAAGGCTTAGCCAACGGGAAGCACTGCTTATAATGAAATATAATACAGCAATCAATGGACTTAATGAAGTCTCTGAAATTTTCAAGGCGAACACCTGAATATGATAGTGTGCCATCGGAGTCCAGTTGTAATTAGGAATGGCAAGCTGACTTTAAATCATCGTGTATGAAACAAACGCGGTCATATCCCGATCTTTGAACTAGTGCCTTATTGGTGCCTGGAAACATCAATATTATGGGTGTTTGTTGTAAAAGAATAACAAAGTTTCGCGGGATTGATATCACACTAGCAGCGGTTCTCTACCACATGATTTATCTCTCATATAATATCACGCGCTACATAAACGCGGGCTTAGCCCCCCTCGTCCTTTTTTCTAAACGTGTGACTAACTGGCGCCTGGATACATCAAGCAACATGGTTGTATTGTGTAAGTATATATATCTTAGAAAAGATTGGAATGAAGAATGACAACTGGAAAGCTGACCTTTTAACAAGAAACGATCAATAAAGTTTATTGAAATTGAAAATACTACACTTCCCAGAGTGCACTAGCGGGAGTTTCTAAACATCAATAAATATTGCACCATGGCGTTCATGCCGTGGGCGAAAATATTAATATCTCTACCTTAGTATAAATTGGAAGGTTGTATTACAACAAAAAATCGTGCCTTCTATTAAGGAAACGAAATAATAAGTTTTGCACAATGCGAATACTACATTTCCCAAGCATACTAGCGGCGTACCCTGATCACGTGATCAATCCCCTTGAAGAACACGGATTGGTTTATAACAAACGCATACTTTCCACGTCCTGCAACTCGGTACACCATTGATGTAAGTTGGAGGAAACGTAATACGCGAAAAGGTGAGCTCCAGCGTTTTTTTTATCTAATTGCTGTAAAGGGAACAGCGATATGGTATAGTACTCTAAAGGAGGTACTTGTTTCTAAAGAATCCGCAACCAGGCGACTTGGAGCAACCGCGGCAGGCGGCAGAAATTCCTGGCGGCGCCAGTGATTTAAATCGGTAAGAAGAGCTTAGGCTCAGAACCAAAAAATAATCAGTTATTAGCGTAGGATATCATACTACAGAGAAAGGGGCAATATTGACACACACGCTCTTCATTTGTTTTAGGCATCACTGGCGCCATCTTTGGCTTTGCAAATCGAGGCCGGGTGAGTAGGTTGGACCACTGTATGTAATAGTGTAATGCCTGCTGGTTAGAGCAAAGAGTTAAGCCATTTTTCGTTTTGTTGTCTTCCCAATTAGCTATTTCCATGAACACACACCAGACACTAAAAAGAGCTTTCATTTCCTGACGACTTAAGGTAGGAATGGTTGTTTGATCCGGTTGGCGGATAGTTTGGAACTTCATGAACCAATGGATGAGGTGTCTATAATTTTGTGTATTTTGATGTTTGTTTTTTTAGAAATTATTGGTCCTGAGGAGAACCCTTCAACCAACGGGTTCGAAACGCGTCGACCTGGCCCTATGTCATGTATAAAATATGCACAAAGTTTGTGATTAACTTTAGATTGTATTAGAAAGCTATATAATCTAAAAGTAGAGTGTACTATAACTTATTGCTTCATCTTGTTTGTAATGAATTGTTGACATTGGGCCCCTGTGTGTTTGTCCCCTAAGGAGTTTGGGTATGAGTGGAAGAAGGATGAGTGAGGAATGTATGTGAAGGCCTAAGTTGCAAGTGGGTGTGTTGTATATTTGTACATAAGAGAATTATTTGTATAGAATTTGTGGTTATATGTATTTAATTGTTTCTTTATGCACACAAAAAACTTCAAATTTTCGAAAAAAAAGTGACATGATTGTAAAAAAGTGAATAAACCATTGAGTGACGTAATACAAAAAACGGACCGGTATGTTTTGTTCATAAAGGTCGCTGGAAAAAGTTGGTTAGTTTAGTCCTGTATTGGCATTTGTGTTGTTCTTTGATATATTGACTCAGCCTTACTGGGTCTGAGTCAAGGCCCTTTGGTGTTTTCTTGAGCTGAGCTGAGCTCGAGCAGGAGATGGTAGAACAATAGGTTCCCTGTCATAGGGAGGTGTGACCATCTCCTAGACAGAACTTAGTGTATTGGGCTGGGGTGCTTGCCCTTTGTAAGGCACATTAGGTGCCCTCTTTGCATACTCCAGTTTGAGACACTTCAGAGTTCCCTGGGCTCCAGCTCTGGTGAGAAACTGAACAAAGGACATTGGAGTATCTTCTCCTCTGTCCAGCCCCTCATTTGGGGGGGGGGGGGGGGGGGAGCTTGAAGCGTCCCAACCCTTTCCCTAGGATACTTAAGGGCTTACCTGTTGGTGGCTTTTCAGATCTGTTGTGGGACAAGACTGTGCACCGTCGACTTTCCGTTGCCAAGGCTTGTTGGCTCTGTACTCCAGAGATCTTAGGGCTACAAGAAGCTCAATCATCTCTTCCTGCCTAAATCTTCGTCCTCACCACATCCTTACACCCTGGGCCTGCATCTTTGGTGAGATTTATGTATTTATTTATAAAGTTTTATATAGTGCAAACTTGACCCAAGAGGGTATCAGAGCGCTTTACATTTAGGATCGTTGCGTTACAAGTTACATCAGATAGGAGCATAGTAAGGTACAGCACACAAACAATGTATCAAAAATTCGTAGGAGGAAGGAGTAAAAGCGGGGAGACTAGGTGGAACAATGCCAAATGACCAGCTGGGTCGGTGACGGTCAAGGGGGGAAACCAGGGCCAGACTCCTCATTAGCTGTCAAGCAGCTCCACCGGTCATCGGCCATGTTGCTCAGGTCGCAGCGTTCAGGAAAAAACAGTTTTTAGTTTATTTGAATTTACGAAGGTTATATAGCGCTTCTACTCAGTGCTTTCACCCTGTGTATCCTCATGAGGGTCTTCCTTGGCTTCAGTGAGATTCACTGCTTGCCCAGGGCCTCCTATGACTCTCCTTCATTTGGTGAGTACCTTGGACCTTGCTGGTCCTAACGTTGCTTCATTTTTATTTTGCGTTTACCATGTCTGTTGCTGCTGCCAAGGCTTGTTAGTGCCCTCGCCGGACACCGACCCCCTTGTTCTCGACTTCTGACGTGGGACTGCTCGTGAACAGCTCCTGGCCTTCCACAGTTCCGCCTGGTCCTCACAGCTGCAGTGACAATGTCACAGTCATCACTCATGCATCTTTCATCATTGGTGGTCATTCTTCTTCCGTGTCTCCTGGTCACCACAGAGTGGCAAAGAATCTGTCCCCTCTTCTTGCAGGTTCTTCTCTTCAAGAGTGCCTGTGTGGGTCTGAGTGGGTCTCTGTATGTTTTGTGAGTGGGTGTGTGAGTGGTGCTATGCATTTTGGGCATTTGTATACTTCGGGTATTTAAAAAGGAGAACCATGTACTCTGCTCTCACCAGGAGATGACCAGAAATAAACCACTCTTCACAGTAACTTGATATCAGATTGTGCTCCAATAGATCTATGAGGAATTCACCTTCATTTGGGGTTGTTTGTGCTTTATTGAAGTGGCGCTTCAACAGAGGCACCGGCTATGTTTATATTTGTAAGTTCTTCCCGTTCAGGTTTAATATCTGTGAAATCAGCCCCAAGGCCAGAGTTGAACCTCATTCTTTCGAAGAAGCGTCACCAGTTTTGCCGAAAAGGTCTACTCCACTAAAGTACTTTCATTTGGTTAATTAGTAAGTTCTCTCTCGTTGGGTAAATGTCTGTGCATATTCTACACTACAGCTGCATAAAGGACCACAATGTGTGCATGTAATTTCAGCAATGTGATTTTTCCTAGAGCATCTTCAGCTACATATCTGTGATAATGTGAAGGTAAGAAAAAATGACGAGACTACAAAGAGGTGAATTTCCACCAAACCGGGGTACTTAACTAAATGAAGTAAGCACTTCTGTGCTTGGTGGCGATGTCCTCTTATTCCACTGCATCAATAATGCATCACCAAAATGGCCTGGAAACGTGCTTGAGGGCCTTTTTTTAAGTTGCCCATCAGCGCGGGAAAAGGGAAAGACCTTTACATACTACTAATGAAAATGGGGAGGGGGCCTGCGAGAACTCAGTCCCCCAGGACCCGGCCAAAAATCAATAGGGTAGAGGGGGGCACAAGGCACCCCTCTCCAGATAGATTTCAGCCCCAGGCAGCCCACCAGCGATACCCGGCCATGTCTTTCAGGGTGCATGTTGGGGACTGCAGGGGGAGCCTAAAGCCCTGCAGTCCCATTCGACTCCACGCCTCCTGAGGGAGCTGGCATTGCTCCGCACATAGGGAGCTATTGGAAATGCAGCTCCTTGCGTGTGGGAGAAATATTTTCATCTCTTTCCCTGCCTGCATGTCTGTAGGCAGGGAGAGGGATGAAAACTTCGCTTCCAGCAATCAGGAGCACTTTGACAGCTTCCATTTGCTGGAATCGGAGTGTTTGCTTTTGCTTGGTGGGAGCTGTCTCAGCTTCCACCAAGCAAAAGCAAAGAACTATCTCCCGAGAGTAGGCACCCTCAGGAGATAGCAGGAGCCAGCCATGGGAAGGGGAGATCCCCAGTGCCATATATGGTTTCAGGCGGGAGGCCACATGCACCCCCCTTCCCAATTGTTTTGCATGGGCCGTCCCCGGGGAGGTGGTGGTCCGTGGGCCGTATAAGGACCGGGAGGGGGGGCCTCGTTTAAAAAAGTTAATTGGCCCATAAGCCTTTTGATTTTGGGCCAGTCTCTGCAGATGTCATAGGGGCCTTGTCCCTGTTGGCCCAACTGGATTTTCCCACACCGTGGGTTTTACCTCCATACCCGCATTCTTTGTTGAAGGGCCCAGTGAATGAGTGAGAAATAGACGACACATACAGCTCACTCACTGGTACTAGAGGTGCTACACAAAGTAGTATGGTGCTTCATGGCATAATATGGTGTCAGCTTCTGGGAGGACATATTATTAAATGTGTAGAGTATTGAAGGAAAATATTCACTTTTAACAAGTAATTGTTTAATCATTTCACTCGCTTGCAGAGTCCATAGGTGGCTTTATACTACACTTACCAGAGGGAAACGTTTGAGCCACGTTGCTAGGAGTGCCTTGGACTCTAGCAATGAAAATTTGTGGCCTGTATACGAGTCCATGATCTACCACAATGGCCAAACCAGAAGAGTTGATGCAGCACTCTTAAATCCAAGGTCCTCAACTACAACTGAATATACTGTAACAACAAGTCACAAAGCCATTATCAAGTGCTTGGTCGATGGATGGAATTCAGGCAGCTTTCAATAAACTGGACATAATAATACACTTTAGAAAAAATAACAAGGAGGCCGTTAGAAAGCAAGATTGACACAGTAGCTTTGGAACTTTTAAAGGTGGATCAGAATAACTTGGCAGAAGGCGTGAAAGAGAATGAAAGCAAATTAAAAACATTGCAAACCGAGTTTGAATTTTTACAACCACATTTTGCTGAACTTAAGGAAGGGATTCAATTTCTACAGCATCAAGCAGAAGGTGAAGAAAGTTGTTTAAGAAGAAACAATGCCAGGCTGACAGGCATGCCTCAGGCGATGTAGGTGCTAAAGATGGAAATATTTCCGGAGAACTGGTACAACAAAGAAGTAACCCCAAAAGTTATCTCAAACTTTTTCATGTCAGGCAAGAGCAAAAGGTCCCATTTGCACTACTTGTCTTACAGCAACTCAGTTGGCCAATAGCAGCACGGGTGCTCAATGACAGGATCGGGACTTCCTCATTTAGACGGCTAAGCAAACCAGTGCCTTTAGTGGCGGAAAGCAGCAAAGTGCTAATTTTCTCACTACACAGCGGCCGTGAAAAGCAGAAGAGCGCCTTTAGAAAGGTAAAAGTGAAATTCAGCCTGAGAATCATAGTGATTTTCCAAAGTAAATTAAAAATACTCATTAGCAAGTCCACCTGCTTTCTCATTGACCCAAGAGGCTTGGCACCAGGCAGAACACTGGGATGCCACTAAAGGGGTGAATGCGGACCTGCATCCTCAACCCCAAAGCAAGGAAAGAAAGTACAGACATCAGCTACAATGTATCAGAGGTCAACCGGACGACATGATGAATATGGAGAAGAGGGTGGCGGTATATGAAGTATGCAGCCAGTATGCTCTTTATCGAGATGACGCTTTAATTGACTCTGAAGCAACCGCGTCCAAGCCAAACACAGAAGACTCAGAAGGGTTTCCATCTGAATATATATTTCACCAATATTCAGTATCGGCCCCACTTACTTCTTACTTCATACATATAAGATTAGATGACCGGACTGAATAAGTCCTATCTTTATCTCTATGCCCTATGTGACTTTATATTTTAGTCTCATTATGGTCTACATACCATAGGTGATGCTTTCCCTTTTGGTGTATATATGTATATTCATCTTACCATCTGTGATAGAATATTAATGTTTCATTTATCATCTGAATATTTATCTCGTCAATCCTTATGACCTCCCTGACTGTATACATATAAGATCATCCGATCGGACTGTTCAAGTCCTATCTTTATTTCTATGCTCTGTTCGCCCCTGAGTGACTTTTAGTCCCTTTTCTGCAAGTCCTATCTTTATTTCGACGCCTTACATTACGTCTTCAAAAACACGTAGCTACACGTGACTTCAATCGGCATTTGTGAACAGTTATCGACTTATATTTAAATTTCAAGGCAATCCTACGTAAATTGATAACGACTCCATTATTGCGAGGTAACAGATGTGAAGGCGTGAGGCATCCGCGCTGACGTGACGGATACTTCTATCTCTGGTAGGTTGAACCGTTAAAACGCTAATCCGTTCGTTTTGACTGCGGAAAAAGGTTCTCTTCGAAAATCTAATTACTCTACCGTTGAGCAAGTCACCCAAACTTTTTATTGAAACTGTTGATCGTGATCCTAGGTCTATTTAACCGATGAACATTGCTTTATTCTTGGTCTGCATATTAGTATATGTGTTTATATTTCATTATTGAGTCAGTAGATAGGCTGAGTCCATGAAGTTGCTTTTGTGTTAAAAACATTGATTCACCGATTTGAGATTAACGTGGATCCATAACAGCGTACCACCTTATTGCCATTTCCACCCTGTTGAGATATCGTTAGTACCTAGGACTGGCCACTTTGATAGCCTCCATTAAGATATCGTTTAATCTCTACTCCCTTCTTTATTTTTGGAGGAATGTAGATAACCGTGTTCGCTTTCTATCTTTAGCACAGCACATTGAGACTTTGCCCTAAGAAACAGCGCGGCGGAACTATCTATCTATCCTTTGAATCAGGTAAATTGCGCTTCAATGATTAGACACAAACTACTAGTATACTAAATCTTAGATTAGAACGGCTTTGAGCATTCATGAACTACATTACTGTGGCTATCTTTATAAATAGACAACTAGCTCTTGCCAATTCTTTCCTTTTTAGATTGTTAATATACTCACGTTTGAACCAAAGCATCACTTGCTGCAAACTAAGCTTATGCTATCATCGTAAAGATACCCAGTTGTTATTCGTATTCAAAGGAACATCCATTTGCTTTGGGTATGTATTTTGTTGTCATTAGCTACAGTTGAATAGAATTCCTGCTTTTATTGTAGGACCTCTATCATTAACACTGGGATATTGTTATCTATAGATTATGTGTTTGGACGAGAACATTACCAACATCCTGCTGTAGGTGTCTCTACCCAAAATATTGGTAAATATATGTCCATCTCTTTTTTCTGCTTTACTAATACCATCCTAGGTAACGGTGCGAAGGTTCTTTCAGATGCCGTTTTATCTATGCAAAATTATCGATTTAAATCTAACAGATAGAATAACCAGATAAGATATTCACATAGTACTCTTAGATGCCTTACGATTTATGCAAGATATCGATTACGATAAAATAGACAGAATAATTAAGTTAAATATTCACATAGTCATATAAAAACCGATAAAACTTATGAGCCCCATATGAGAGTGGAATGTTGTTATACCAGCTAGATCATTTTAAATGTGTATAAAATGCTCTCTCTACAGTGCAACCCTTCGCTCTCTACTTGAAAAATCACACGATCTGGCGATTTTTAACCTATACAGACTATAGTAAGTAAGCTATCTAAATATAGATGAACTTATAATCAGTATCTTTAATTTTTTATACTCCCACTAAAATCAGCATCTCTTTCAATGTGTCCCATTTTTGACTACATGGGTTATTTTATTAATTAGATTTATCACATGTAGTCTTATGAGATACTGTTAAACAAGTGTCCATATTTCTTGGTCACTATGGTTTTGAGATAAATGAGCACAGAAAACTATGATGTTCTATTGTATCCATTCCTTATGAGCTTGTCTATAGATAATGTCTGGACCGAATTCCTTTGAGGTTTTTTTGGCAAAATATTGGCTATAATAAAATGTTGGCTATAATATAATGTTATTTATTATTTAAGAAGTTAGTAAATGTTTTAGATTTTATGTGACAATGTATTTTGTTTTAATATTGATGTCTATTATCACTTAGGTTATTGTGTGGCTTGTCCTGAAGAAGGCGCTGGTCGCCGAAACGTGTGTCGAGATTTATCACTTCTGTGCCACGAATATACTCTTTATATTCTTTTTTTAATTGCAATTTCTATACAGTAATTGTCTTTCATGTTTTATTTTAATGTATAGTTCTTTGAACTATTCTTTTATTAAACATATGTCCTTTTGAAACTATTTTGAAATATTTTATGAATTCTTGATGTATTTGCCAATAAATTCAGTTTTTTAACCTCACTTTATAAAAGGTCCTTAGTGTTTTATCTATTAGAGAAGTACTTTGTTTGCCTAGGTTGTTGTTTACCAATATGACTCAGAAGGGACTGCCTTGCACCACTCTTAGATCCTCAGATGATCTTGTATGAGATGGGCAATGCTTAAGCTATAAGAAGAAGAGAAAACTTTTTTTTGGGGGGTGTGGGGGGAGGTTATTTAGCGGTTAGCAAACACAAACAGCATTTGCCTCAGACCAAGGCGAAAGCAACGATACAGTTAGAAGCATAGACTGCATGCCAATACTTCCATTACACCATTGCAAATAAACGGCCATGCAAAGTCCTCGGAGCCGACTGTATCAGGTTCATATCTAGCTTCTGCCTGAGGGGCAACAAGCGTCCAATTACATTGGAGGAACAGTAAAGGAGGGAGAGGGAAGGATAGACAAGGGGGAAAATGAAAATAGAAAGGAGGGTATACCTCTCTGGACGAGCTGAAAAGGGTGGTGTGACAAGGTGTGGGGCTTCCCTCTAGTGCCGCAGAGCTCTCAGAGCACTCCTACCCATCCGCTGCAGGTGCTTGTGCTGGGTTGCCTTGGTGAGGGCGCAAAAAACTCAGCAGTGGTTCCCAAATATTCTGAGGGTGCACTTGCACCGGCATTATTTCTCAGAATTCAGACAGCCGAAGTGACAAAACACTGCATCC
Source organism: Lissotriton helveticus (assembly GCF_964261635.1). Lineage (NCBI taxonomy): Eukaryota > Metazoa > Chordata > Amphibia > Caudata > Salamandridae > Lissotriton > Lissotriton helveticus. Next base: position 1,924,106,354 of record NC_136063.1, read on the forward strand.
CCAAGCCATTCATCCTTCTGTGGTCATCGTCTGTGGCCCCAACAGATTGCCACACACCTCTTCGCCAGTAACCGCATTATAGCTGCAAGTCTCCTAATATCTGCAGGAAGGTTTTTGACATATCCCAGTAAGGCTGTTAACGGGGTGACCTCAATCTCGCAGTGCAGCATTTCATCCAGTGCATCAAACACACACTACCAGTATCGTGCCACTCCCAGCATTCCCACGCCAGGTGGATGAAGAGGAGAGGATGTAGCCTTAAGGCTAGAGCGTTCGAACTCGAAGCTGGTGAGCGGGGTTCAAGTCTTGGCAACGACGCTTAACATCCTGTGATTCTGGGCAAATCACTTAATCTCCCTGTGACTAACAAATATGAATGTGTTCTTCTGTAACAAAACTGGTGCTATGTAAACCGCTCTGATACCCGATGTCTCAGGTCTAGTTTGCGCTATATGAAACTCAACCTCAAAAAATAAATGAAGGAGGCCTCAGGTACTCCACATCAGGCATAGCGCGCTTCCACACTCAGCCCACTCCTGCAAGCCACACAGGAGTTCTGTATAGTGTATGAAGAAATTTAAAATAAATAAGCCTGAGCCTAGTTGGGCGACATACCTCTGGATTGCGCACAGCAATAGGCCTACACACCCTCTACGAAGGAGATTCCCAGGCTTTCCTCCCAATCTTGCTGGGCGGAGGGTACACTTATTGGGGAATCGCGTTGCATTCAAGAATAAAGGCGGGTTATTAATTTGCGGGGTGAGGGATTGGACAAAAACGATTCTAGGTCGTGAAACGTTGGCAGAGCTATTGGGAACAAGGCGAAGTATGCCCGCATGGCTGCCCGCAGCTGATATGTCATCCTGTCCAGTAGGCCTGTGTGTTAGTCTCCCAATGCGGGTGACTAACGAAAACGTTATCAGGAAACGCACACCCCAACGTATGCAGCTGGAGCCTCCGCAGCCGTGGACAGACTCCCACCTCCGCTGAAAATGGCAGCCTCGGGTGTCTGGTGAGCGGCACCGAAGATGCAAATAAAGTGTCCAGGCTGCCAAGGTTTTAGATTGCTATGTGTGACATTTTCATAATTTGTGTGTAATTATGAGTGACATGTCAACGACTATGAGTGACTCTTTTTCATGAGCAAAATCAAGCGATGAAGTCAAGGGAAACTTATAAATATGAGAAATTACACCAATTTGAGCAACGAGTAACTAAGAAGTTAACTGGTGCAAAGCACCAGAAAGTTACGCAGCCAAGAAACAAGCATTCTTTGACATTCAAATACTTTGATTGTTTATTATATTTGCTGGGTGATAGCACTAAACAAGTGTTTACTTTAGATTAATAGACTGGTACAGGACACTCTTTCAGGCACTTCTTTAGTTGAAGTTCTGAGGTGACTAGGATTGAAACAGATTGTAGAATGAGACCTCTGAGAGTAGAGAAAGTGTGTGGAAACCTGCTAGGGACAGGATGTAAATGAGAATATAAGCTTGCAGCAAGGTGGGGAGGGGAAGCAGCAGAAGAAAAAGGGTGGAATCTGGAAAACGAAACAGAGGGGAAACCTTTATCAGAGTATGGTATTCCTTTTCCCCTCTCTCTTTTGTTTCTATGTTTTTGCCTTTCTCTTCCTTGTGTACCTCTATTCCTATCCTCCCCGAACTTCGAACACAGGTGGTAGTCTCACCTGTCCTGCACTGACGTTGTAGAGCCCCTGCTGCTCTAACTGGTTAGATGCCTCAATTAATTTATGGCTGCCACTGCTGGGATCTGCGAGTTCACATCAGATCAGTGACTGAGCCGCCCAGCTAAATTAATCATAGCTTCGCGTGTCTATAAAAATGTGTGCCAAGTCCGTTGCGTCATGAAGTTCTTTAACTTTTGTCACAAGTGCCCGTGTGCAGCGGGACTGGGTAGCTTGGTCACTTTCCGGAGCCGTGTGTGCCATGAACGGGTCGGATATATCCAATGAAATGCAAATTGGGCCTTAGCACAGCAATGGTACAGCTCCATATCCGGCGCACCAAAAAGAGAAAACTTTAGGGCATATATTTATACCAATCTGTTCATACTTTAGCGATCAGAGGTTAAAATAAATTTGTCTCAGATTTATTTATTTATTTATTTTGTGTACTTAAATAGCGCGGTCCTGTCGCCCCAAGGGCATCCTGGCGCCTGAAATCCGGTCAACAGCACTTCCAGTTGCTCAGCCAGTTCTAGGGAAGAGATGGGTTTTTAGGGCTTTCCTGAACGGGAGGTAGTCCCCATAGCTTCTTAAAGGAAGTGGCAGGGAGTTCCAGAGTTTGGCCGCTGCGACACTAAACGAGCGGCCACCCATCCTAACCCTCTGGAACCTCGGAACCACCAATAGTTGAGCCGAAGCGGAGCGAAGGGGCCGCGGGGCAGAATACCAAGCAAACATATTTTGCAAAGGCACTGGGCCCTGTCGGTGTACCGCCTTAAATACTAGGCAAGCCGCTTTATACACTACGCGCAGATTGCACTAGCAGGGTGGGATGAATAGCATATGAAAGATTAAATGTTAATCACCCCCTCATAGAGCATTCCCAACCAACACAGGTACTAGTTTATTCAGTTTTCACTTGTTTGGCTTAGTTAGACATGTTTTGCTTTAGCCCAGGGTAGACCGGTTGTGGACTGAATGAGAGTTCCTTGGGTTTTTACCCTGCATAAGTCACAGTAAAATGATGGAGTATTCAGTAGTGAAGTTGTAAGTTATGAGTGCTGGATGGTTCGAAGGTGTGGAGTATGGCTGGTGGATGGGCCCTCACGGGTGAAGACAGACTCTCCCGTGGCGGGACACACACGTTGGTCATCTGATAAGGATAGCCTTTATGGCACATGCAAGTATGACCCACTTAGCGAGGCTTCTGGTTTCATCGACTGCAGTCCAGATTTCTTCTGAAAAAAGTGAATTAAAGCAGCCTTTTGTCAAACAAAAAGGGCTCAGAAACAGCTCATACTAAGCTATCTAACAATATCTTCTATCTTGTCTCCAAAAGATAAAGAACAGCTAATACTTCACATTTTTTTAAAAGCACTTTAATGTTTCTATACCTCAAGTAATGCGTGTCGCAGTGACGTACATGGAAGTGTTGACGTAGTGGTGATCTTTTTACCTTTAACATTTTTTAAATAGACCCATTTGGGAAGGGGCATGTGTCACCTATTTAGTACGGTGAGATGACAGGACAGGTAAGCCAGGAGCTTTGTGATAAAATATATTTGGTTCAGAACGACGGTCTGGAAAAACTGTACATTTGTATGCAAACCCTTTTTACCCAATTACAAAAGAGAGAAGGGGTTAGAAAAAAAAATGAGGCCTGTTATATTTGAATTCATCAAAAATGTAGCCGTTTGCGATCCATCAGAAAACACAAATGCTATGTTATTATAGTTAAAGAAAAGGGTTTATCAAACACAATTCTGTACTGAATTACAATGCAACAAAAAATCATGAAATATCCATCGCAGTTTAATCAGTCCCTTCTCAGTATGGAAAACCTTTTCTGTTAAACACACAAAATATGATGGGAAGATGCTTGCGATAAGTCTAACCACTTGCAATCGCTTGGAGTAGCATTCTAACCCATCCGACTAAAACGCCCCACACAGGAGGAAACCGGTTATGGGTTCCTTATGTTCCGGTTCAGAGACGGCCTGGCTTGGCAGTTTGAGCTGGACTGTTCCCACTGGAGCAGGAGCAAGAATGATTTGCATAAGGCTGGGTATGATCTGAGGTGCCATGGTGGGCAAAATAACAATGGGTTGGATTTCTATCCCAAGTGATTGCCAGTGGTTAGCCTAATTGGAAGCATACTTCCATCACCTTTTGTGTATTTGACACATTTTTTTCCATGCTGAGAAGGTCTTGAACAGAACTGTAATGGATATTTAATGAATTGTTTGTTGCATTTACGCTGAGTAAAGAATGAAGCAATGATCATGAGTTCTATTGTAATTTTTAAAATGTATGCTACTGAAGGGGAAAATGCATTGAGCATGATCAACCAATTTACCAATACACAATTTAATCACAATATATTAATAAAGGCTTGTTTTGATACCCCCAAGAGGATTACATTCTAGCATACTTTGCAAAACGTTAGGAGACTGTCTAATCGTATCACTTTTGTGGCCAGCCACCTAAACAATAGCAAGATGGAATCTGGACAAACTAGTTAGTTTCTTGACTTTACTGCAAGGGTGTTGCATATTTGAATACCACATTGGTGCACTAAAAACAAGATATACAAGTTATTCATGGATGACTCATTTGTATAGTCAAAGGAAAGTGCTCTTGTCTCCACAGGAGTGTCAAACAAACCGGTGAATTTGAGACAAGTACATGATTTAGTCACCTGGGCGTACACTTGCCTCCCTTACGTATTGAGATAATTTTGGGATTTCCCCCATGATACAATAGCACCAACACAGCTTTAACATCATGCTCTTAAGAGCACCTTTACGACCTATTCAGGTCCTCCTTTATAGAACAAGCACAATGCTCCAAAGGAATAGACTCACCAAAGTTTATTACAAGTTAGTTTTGTTATTCGATCATTGTATTTAATCCAATGCCTAGGATTATTGGAGGACTTTGTAAGTGTGAAATATACTGCAGTATCACACATCATTGACTGCACATTTCCGTTACATTTTGATACAACCTATAAGTATATTTAAAGTAAATTCAAGTATGGGAATGACATGCAACTAATGAGTGTATTCAGGGGTTTCTTCGATTCTCCTCCCTCTTTTCCTGCCCATTGTAGTTTGTTGTAGCCTGAACAATCACCCTGTGCCTCTTCACCTCGGAACTCACTGCAAGGCAAAGGGACGCTCTTACTGGAAGATAAGATTGTGTCACAGCTTTTGGCTTTCTGGATCTCTCCTCAAATGCAGGCCCTAATTAATCTTTCCTCCCAGGCCGTCAAGATAAAAGGTGGAAGAATAAGCGTGGATGTCGAAGGATGCCATCCCCAAGAACACTAACTTCACCAATCCCCAGTTTACTTTTCTATTAAGCCTAGGCCCTTTCTCCTACAATTGACTTTAGCTGAATCATAAAGTTGGTGTGTGTGCAAATAAACAAATATTTGGATGGGTATACCATAGGTAAATTAAGGAATGCACTAAACATATTACTGGTGGCTTAACAGTGACTTCAGAGACTTTTATTGAGCCTGGGTGGACCACAGTTGGTGTTTTACTAGTGGCTTTCCAGTGCCTCACAATCACCGGGAGGGAGACAGAAGCTTTTAGTAAATTCAATCAGCTTCCAACATGAAACATCAATAAATCACAAGGAAGTTAAAACATTATGAGGATTGTCTGGAAGAGTACAAGTTAGTGGCTGCCCCCAAAAAACTGCATTTCCTCACATGTGATTTTTTGTCTCTACAGTGTTTCTAGCGAGTTAGGCTTTCACTGTGCCTGATTGTTCGCCATACAGTGTTTACTAGTATCACTATCAATCACTCAACCAGGGAATTATAAGCGCGATACTCACCCGTGAGGGTCTCAAGGCGCTGAAGGGGTATGAATGGGTTGCGCAGCTCCATTCAGCCGATGAGCCAGGTCTTCAGGGTCTTCCTGAAGGTGTTCAGGGAGGGAGTGCATCTGATGTCTGCCGGTAGCTCGTTCGAGGTCTTGGCTGCGATGCAATAGAACGATCTTCCGCCTACTCTGGTGCTGTGGATACGCGGGGTTTCAGCTAGTGCGAAGTTGGACGATCATAGGTTTCTTTTGGGAACATGGAAGTTTATTCTGTTCATGGTATTTAGGTCTGTTGTTGTGGAGGCATTTGTAGGCGCGAGTAAGGATTTTGAAGGTGACTCTTCTCCACGGGGGAGCCAGTGGTGTCTCCGCAGGTGTTGGCTGATGTTTGTGCTGGGTGTTTCCGAGGGCGAGTCTGGCCGCTGTATTCTGTATAGTTTGGAGAGTAGGGACTTGCTAATGCCGGCGTAGAGTGCATTGCTGTAGTCCAGTCTGCTGGTGATAAGTGTGTCTCTACAGTGCCTACAGGCTTGTTGGGGCACGGGAAAAAAACCTGACGTGCAGCAGATTTCAGAACAGCAATGGTTGCACTAATAAACAAGGTAGTTAAAGATTAAGAACAGTATCATTGCTAAACAAGACCAAGATACTTGTGAAAGTTAGGGGTGGGCGGATTTGCGTAGTCGCGCTACGCAAAGCTCCACGAAACGGTAAAAAATCTCAGCGACTACGCAGAGTTCCGCAAAAACCCGAAAATACTTGTTCCGCCCGTTCGCGATGCTTTTTTCCTGTTCGCGAACGCCGTTTGTGTGCTCGGGGGGGAAATATCTCGGGTATACGCATTTTAGAAGCGCGAACAAGCAAAAAATTCTGCGAAGACGCGAATCGAGGAGTTTTTTGGAACTTCGCATACTCCGAAGAATGCAAAAATACCCAAATTCCGCGAGCGGAACGGATTTTACCGCCCAGGCCTAGTAAAGGTAACAGCAAATAGGATACTACCAACCATTTGAGTTCTGTTCCACCCAAACTTGTCCGGTTTTATGCTGAATAAAACAACCAGACCCAACCTGCTCAGGTTGCAAAACAACCTACCAGATGCAAACAAAGTGACAGAGTCAATATCATTAAATGCTAATAAAGTGTATGATTCCATAATATTGCTATTTATGAGCCTAATACCATAACAAATTTACCTGAAACTACAGATGAGGTCTTTGATCAAACTACTGTATGATTTTCAACTTGCCAAAGTGAGGGTAAATGGCACCCAATTAAGAATGATCTAACCGCGTGGGGAGGAGGGGGGGGGGGGGAATCAAGAAAAGAATACCCCCCAGTCACCGTTACTATTCACACTCACAGTGAAACCCCTGGAAGAATGGATCATCAGTAGGTGGGGTGGTTGGGGATTTTTAAAATGACTGCTGTCCCAAGATTCATAAATATCCTGCAAAAGATGCCATACACCAAACCAGAATGTTTAATAAAATTGACAATCTAGTTATATCTCTAATATGGGATATACGCATAGAAGCCCATGTGAAGGGGGCATTGCATTTCTGAATATTGGGAACCATTACACAGCATCCCAACTGTTGGCAGTGAACGAATGGGCATTTTACACCACAGGAGGAACCATAGGTTCGAACTGATAGACGCCCTGTGAGAGAAGGGCTTCCTACACATATCATATGGTTGTAGGGAAGGGAATGACCACCCTTTAATGACAGATGTAGTGATAAAAACCTCCAGAGAAAATGATGGAAAGAAAGACTCAAAACGCTGTTATAGGGAGGAATGAGAATACTTTGACTGAATAAACTGGAGGGATCTAAAAAGCTGGATAAGTGTTATATACACATGGATAGGATGAGGAGAGGGACAGAAATTAACTCTTTACCCACAGCTACAGGCTGAATATACAATGGAAAGGGCGAAGAAATATAAATATATACAGAACAGACACACACTAAACTCATGTACTACAAAAGGAACAGCCATTGCAGATGAAGAGGTGTGGCGCCGCGGCCAGGGCGACTGACTCCGGAATCTGGGGATCACGGTTCAATCCACGGCACCGGCGGCAGGTTAGCCCAGCACCATGTGACTCTGGGCAATAGCTTGCTTAATCTTCCCGACGGCCCCCAGCGCCTAGAGACCCTTACGGGTGATTGTGCGCTTTACAAATGTGGATTTATTATTATGACTCCCCGGTGAAACAGATTATTAGAAACCGGATTAGAAAAGAAAACAATCTCCCTGATAAACAGTATGTTGCTAAATACTCAGAAGGAATTCATGAACCTTAAACCCTGGTTGGAGAAACACCTCGCGGACACAAAATAAAGCGAATGAGCAGAGGCACTAACACACCTAAAAGAAATGTCTCCTTTCCAATCGGCTCAACTAAAAATCCTACATCAAACTTACATTATGAGGCCACAGTAGGAGTGCCCATGGCTGAGCTTTTGTACACAGGTGTGAGCTCCTAACGAAGACATGTGGTTGCTCCTACTGGACACAGGTGAAGTAATAGTAGTACTTGGAATAAGGGGGAAAGAGGCAGTAAAACATTAACAACGTATTTATTGACTTTGGACTGATAGACGCCAAACAAGACATCACACAACACTGGGGGGACTCACTTCAAACAACATTTGTGGAATGGAAATATGGACTGGTGTGGAACATGTGGCAGAAAGGGTGATGCTCGAGGAGAGGGATGCCGAAAGGTTGTCTGAAGAAATTCGAAAAGATATGGGGAGGCTGGCAAAGATAGCACAGGCTGGTATAAGCCGACATAGCAGATGAAAGATGGGGAAGAGGCTACAGGAGGGAATATGAGAGGAAGGTGGAGACATCAAATAGGTGAGACTTGCCCCACAGGCGCAGACACAAGACGGAGGAAGCAATATTTTATATGGGACTGGGTGTACTCATCACCTTTTAATGGGCATGATGCTACAATGGAAGAAATACCACTTTTCCCCTTGCTATGTGACACTGGCAGTTGATTTATTGTGAGTTGGCAATCTTCTTGCTTTTTTTAAAAAAAATGTCTTTTTAAATTTAAGATCTTCAGCTGAGATTTTGGAGACTTTCGGGCAACATTAATATAATGTATGTTCACTAATGGTACAGCTGTACACACAAGTGTTTACAACTTTCATTAAAGAAATGGCAATGGAAACAAATGGGATTGCATTCAAAATAAGCATTGGTAAATGCATTAGGTTTCGCCTATGTGATTAATAAGCTTTTTTTTTTTGTAAATTGTAGCTTGGTCAATAGTTGTGCAATATAAGTTACTGAAACTTAAAAACAATTTGACGGTGTTCACTGCATCTCCAGTTGTTTGTAACTGTGACATTTTTTAAGTGCTGTGCATCTATGATTACCTCTTTAAAATAAAGAATTGTAGAGGAGGGGGAGTGAGTTAAATGAGACACGAGAATAATATTGGGAGATTAGCATATTCTTCGCTAAACCTACACTACACAGCACACATTTCATACACAACCGGTCAGTTTTCCCTGAAGCCAACTCACAAACATATTAACACAGTTGTCTGGAGAATAGAATAAATGAAAAGCTAACGTGCGATGGGCACATGTACTGATCAGTGCAACACAGCATATGCTAGATCTTTAAAGCAATGAGAACTCATTGTCTGCCACAACTAGAAATTATCTTGACAGTGATTCTGACATTACTGTAAAATGTATGCATTATAACATGTACTCTTAACCAATCGCAGCAAGCCTTTCAAACTTCCATGGCATTCCAACAGAACTAAGTGTTTAGACGGTGGCCATCCTTAGGGTACTAGGATACCTGCTCACCCTCTTAAGTTAATAAGGCAGCAGTACAGCGAATAATATCATATGTGAACAGGAAGGCTGTCAAAATGGAGACGCTGGAAAGAGAGCAATGTAAATAACTTCCCAGAGTCAAAGCGATGACATTTACTCTCTGAACATGATCGCTTCTTTTCTGTCCATCTTTATGTCACTCTCTACTGATCAGCACTCATTCCTCTTGAACAAGTGCATCGGAACATCCTGTCACGTGGCCCATGGGAACATTGTCGTCTTCCCTAAGTTAGCGTGAGAACGCAGCAGACTGTCCGCTGCTTTGCACACGTTACTATATGAGTTTATTTTGCAAATGCTTTTTTGATATTTTCACACGAAAATACGCTGCTGTGTTCAAGCTTTGCAGGTTCCAGGGATTTAGTCTGAACATTGTGAGCACGGTCGAACAACAATGCCCCTTGTTATTCTGTTCTGGTCAGGTCCTAGCACCTACACAAAATGTACAGATGCAGCTGCTGTTTGGGAATACGTACTTTGGTCTATAGGTAGCACACACTTGGTGAGGGACCTTTCCAGGGAGAAGAGCATGACAGCACCTATGATGTAGAAATACCTTCTATAGACTTAGGAACGGGATCTGCAGAGAACACCCAGAGATCTTCTAATATATAATCATCGTGGGTCTGTGCAAGGGGAGGGAGGTTAGGCTACTCTGTTTCCCACTATGACAGCTCCTTTTATGATCTACGGATTACTTGCTATGCTGACCGTATTTGTGTTTTGCATTTTTCTGCTTATTGTGGCACATATACTACATATTACAGCACGTTAGTTAAAATAAATATTTTACACTTGTTCGTGTCTCCGTCAGATCTTATTGTGGACAAGTACAAGAGTGTGAGCGAAAGGGTGTGTCTTGTAACCACAATTTCTGAGAGTGTCGAAAGTGCTGTGTTCTGGGGTGTCTAATCATTTGTTCCTCTGTAAGTGAGTAGGAGGGCAAGTGAGACATTATAGCTAGTCGGTCCTGGGCACTAAGGTAGTAGGATGACTCAATTCCTATATACTAAGGTCACATAATCCTAAGCATAATTCTGTGTTTTGTGCAGAATCCTTGCAACAGTCCACTCATCTGCTGTGGTACGTTACTCACTGATATAATTCCAAGTAATCAGTATGACGGGCTAGTTGACAAGATGGACTGCAAGCTTTGAATGGGCGAGTAAATCGCTAGGGAGATTGCCACAGTGATGGGGGCATACAGAAGTGGAGGCGAGCAGCTGTGCTGGCTCAACCGTTTGTAGGCATGAGCTTGGCAAAGCCAGATCACTGACCAGCCACTCACAACGCAGGGTGCATGCACGCATTGGGCCATCCTGGGGCATCCGAGTTTTGGTGCTCCAAGCACCACTGTCAGGAAACACACCATTACCTCAGTTTTACACCCGAAGTTACAGAGGTCACAGAAAAGGATGCGAGTGATCATCAAATCCATTTTGGTAAATCACTGGTACAATATAATATAGCCAGCCACCCATTCCAAGATGGCGGCAGCATTTGCGGTAGTTTTGGGACGCTTAGAACATGCCTGCACAGTCTAGTTAAGTGAAGCGCGCGTGATGCTAACTACGCACTTCAACTGAGATTTGATTCCGAGTTTGAGGTGGAACAGGAGTTTTCGGTTTATTTAACCTGAGTTTCGAAGCGGATTAGATATCTGCTTTTCATGGTCTAGAGGACCTCCATTCAGAGTGAGAGAGGTTTTGTGAAGAACAAAATTTTGTGACTGAAGTCGCCTGCGTCATTCGACTGCCACTTCGCATTTCAAAGGCAGCCGAAGAGTGACGCTTCTGAATTGTGACAAAAGATTACAGACTTCCTTCGAACCGGCACACCAGAGCACCGAGGAAGGAAAAGTGGAACTTTGATACAGTAAGACTTATGGAAGAAGGTAGCAATATTCCTTGCCAGTATCACTTGCATTTAAGGAATATCAATTTCCCTCTTGGCGCTTTTACTGTACCTTTCCTTCCCTTTCGCTCCTACCCTGTCCCTTTTTGCACGCTTCTTGAGAGAACTAGAGTTAACTGGCAAAAGACTATTTCTCTTCAAACAAATATTGCAAGTCAACCCAAGAATTAAGAAGAATTAAAATACAACGAAGTAATTGTGGAGATAGAAGGTATTAGCCAGACAGTGCGCACATCATAAAATTGAATAGTTACAATTCCTTTCCAACCCTTGTTTTTCCTCCACAGATAGTTAAGTTACTTCAACGCAATACCACAACACACACACACACACTTTAGAAGAGAGGCTAAAACTTCGAAGACTGCTGGTAGGAGGAAAATTAACTTAAAGTCAATAGATGTTCTGATTACGTAGTTGGTTGTAGTGTTTATGTTCTCTCCCATCTGTGTATTAGGCACCCACTGCGTGTCCAGGAATATCACTACTGAAGAATCCTACAGTTGTGCGAGGGTGGTAGCTGTTGACGGAGTGTCTCTTCTCTCTCTCCCATTCCCCTTTACCCCCTATTGGGACGTTGCTTGATCCGTAAACGGCAGCACCAGTGGGCGGGCATAGGGATCAGCCAGCTTCCGTTCTGCTTCTGCAAAGACTGAAGGGTTCCTGACAACCTCTCAGGCATAGAGATATACAGGCGCTTCCTTAATGCTGCTCTGTCATGGAAAGAGAGACTGTGGGAATAATGTTTTTTGCAAGTTTGTAAATGTATTGCTGTGAATGGTCTCAAATTCATTTTCCGATATTGTTTAAATTGCTTAGAAATCCTAGTATTGGACTGAGGAAGCCATATTATATGAGTTAATGGGCCAACTGCACATTCTTTGTGCCATTTGTCTGGAGTGAGTTTTGAATCCCCAAGAAATACTCCTTTTATTCAATCTTGATGATAAAAACCTAACATGAAATTCGGTAATACTGTCCGAATTCAGCCTTTTCTGCATTACATCCCAGATTGTTTACCAGTTACATTGTAATGGAAATTCAAGTCTACGACCTCAATCCAAATACAAAACAAGCATTTGCAATGCAATAGGTTTTGCATTTGCGAGAGTTTAAGCTATTGGCATTGTAAACGACAATACCTTTTATTTATCTACTTTGATAATTAACACATAAATAAAATGCATTGTCATTTTCAATGCCAATAGCTCAAACTCTTGTAAATGCGAAATCTATTTCAATTCAAAGAAACGGCGGCCATTGTACCTGCTTGGAAAGTGAAAGCACGCATGGTGCGCTGCATGTTGCAGGAAAGCATGTCGTGCCTGCAGTAGGAGAAACTCATTAAAGAAAATAGTGCTTACAGACTAAATAAGACATACCGTGTAACAACAGAAGTAAAAGGGCCAGCCCTCATGGGAGGTTACAAATGAAGACAAGGCGGTACTAAGGAGGGACTAACAAGCCGATTAACGAATCAGAAGCCAGCATTTAAAAAGGACAATGACACAAGCCAATGCAAAATATGGGCAGAGCTTCAAGTCCATACTCTAATACAGCATGCCTCGAAGAGCAGCACATGCACTGCCCAGGCTCAACATAAACAAGTTGATTATTATGGAGTTCATATTTTGGTGCATATTTAATAGAATCCCAGTCCTCAATTGCAGTATTTGAATACGGAAAAGGTAGGCGGTCTCATCTTCACTTGGAGTCAGAAGTGCTCCCTCCTTTTATCTCTGCATGCCTGTACTCTGGTCCTGCACACTGCTGTGCTATTGGGGACCAAATGTCCAGCTTCCCTGCTCTGGACGGACAAGATGCTTAGGTTCACTGTCTGCCCTGCAGTGCAGAGATTGGAAGGCCATAGAGCAGCCCAAGACAGCAAGGAAGGCCCACTTTAGAAAAACACCAGGAGGAATATTTTATCATGAGAATCAACACACGCCCGAGAGATCAAATAAACCGCTTCCAACTTAGAAAAACATGTCATTATTTTCCCTAATTAAGTTTTTGTTCTTTAGGCAGTGAATATTATAAAAGTGCTCATTTTGGTAATCAACTTATAAAATATACAAAGTGGAGGACAGTGGATATTTATTTTTATCGCATGGGAACTTGAGGAGGGAGGCATGGGTTTTATGTTGATCGAGGACATGCTCACAAAGCCAACTATCTCATAATGTTCACTTCCCTAATTGGAAAACTGAGCAAAACATTACATAGCATGTGAATACCAGAAGAGTAAAGCTCAGGATTGCTTCCATGAAAGTCTCAGGCATTAGTTTCAAAAGAGCAGCGGATAAGGACATGCGGGATATGCAGAAGAAGGGCTATACAAAACTACACTGAGGTAGAAGTAACTGTCGATTAGGATCTGTGAACAGACAGACTCAAAGCTGTGGCATGTCAGCATTCCTTCCCTCTAGTTCGAAAACACAGAAAACATCAGCGTGCAAGAAGCCTACTCTAGGATGTCTAGAGGTACTCCGCCATGTTACCCTCCAAACGAACTAGGTTCCAAAGGAGTGGATTGGAGCTACGTATAGCCCTTCCTTTCTCAAAGGCAAGCTGTCTCTCACTCGTACCTTCAAGTTCTGAATTTTCAGCACCCTATATGTAACATGCCTCAAGACAGTGGTCACAGTAAAAAGCTAAATCATGCATGACTTATTTCTTTCCTAAGGAGTTTAAATAGTACGTGCTATTATTGTTTATTTAATAAACACCATATATTGTCTTTGGAATGATGGGAGACTAAAATGCCCATATTTTTTCGGCTGGTGATCTCAAGAACATAGCAACTGTCAAATTAAAAACGAAGCAAGCTAGGCCTGGCTGTCCTCTTTGAGAAATAAAGAAATGTGCTCTCACACACCTATACAATCTGTTGTAAAAAGTTTCTCACTGTGTGTGCGTGCATAAACGTGTGCAAACTTCATGGTTGATATTTGTTCGTGGTCCCATCAGTCTAATTTTTGTGCCCCCACACAAAATAAAGTAAATTCTAACGAAATTGTTAATACATTAAAACTCTCTTAATGCCAATCAGTGTTCATCAGATGAATAAAAAAAGCCCACTGCAAACGTACACACTGTAATAACCACACACCACCACTCCACACAAACTAACCAGCCACCAAGTCTCACCTTTACGCAATCAAATAAAGCATAAAACCAGTGTAGGCTGCCCATTTTTAGCAAAAGCATTTGTATTTTAGGGAAAAAATCTGAGTTTCTGTACAACGCTTCACAGACATTTAAATAGGGCAAAAAATCAACTTGTTTTCATGAAAAACATACATATAGGCTAACTTTAACAGCGATAGAGATCTTAACAACGAGGCTAATGTCCTCTTTTATATAGCGTAGCTCTAGCGTTTATAAATCAAAATACAAAGTAGGCAACCTTCTTCTGGGACTGTGGACTCCACGTCGCATCCATTTTGTTTTGGAAAAAATATAAGATGAAAGCGTATTACAAAGGGCAGATGTGATTAACATAGCCTAAAGGCTTTTACATACACAATTGCCTTTTAATCCAACTGCAGAAACATTTTAATCCCCACACAAAATCAAATTAGCAAATCAAATAGTCTGGAATGGTAAGAGATGGGTAAATCCTTTCAAGCTGTGTTTAAAAAACAGAGAGCAACACTGAATAAAAGAGAGAATTAGCCTAGATGTGAATATTGTTATAGTCCTTGTAAGCAGCATATGTGTTTTTTAAAGGCACACCAACATTTATAGGTAAAGGTTCCCAACAGCAAAATACATGTGTGGGTGGTCCTCACCAGTGGCAAAGCTAGAGGGAGGAGAAGCGAGGGGTGGGGTACCAAAATATCCCCACCTCCATGGACCATGCCACTGCAGCTGGTATGGCTAAGGCTGAGTCGACAGGCCGTTTGTGACAAAAATCAACCTTCCGGACTGTAAATGACTTGGCTCAATTTAAACGAGAAATATGCTTCATTTTAAACAACTTAAAGATGCCTAACCGCAAAAGAATTAAACAACAGCTCTTTGTTTTAGAATGGTTTTGTTTTCTTATAACTACATTATTAATGAGCACGAAAAAGTAAGACTTTATTCTGCATGCAGCCAAAAAAACACATAAAATGCGTGATGCCACAAAAACATTTCCTAAAATAAGTCGTAGAAAGTATGTGAAAATAAATTAAAAGGCATCAAAGCAAAAATAAAAAACAAACAGCTCAGAAGCACAGTAGAAATATGTGCATACAGGACAAGACTACATTCAAAAATACATGCTTACAGGGCAAGACTACATGAAAAAAGTCTTTAGTCGGACAAGCCAATAAAAAATGCTGTTCACAAGCACGCTTCAAATGCGTGCAGCTAGGGGAAGATAAGTATCGGTAAACAGTAAACGTGGTGCAGCATTAACCAGATGAAAAAAAGTTTCACTCACTAAAAGGAATGAGAATAGGTACTTGGGCCTCGGGATACTGATAACAGGAACACGTTGAAAACAGGAAATAAAACGCAACGACCAATAGAAAAGGAGGAAAAGTAAAGTGGAAAGAACATGGACAAGTAAAAAGTGAAGGGGGGTGTAAGCCCCTTTTAAGATGTATTGAAAACAATAGATTTCACAAACACAGCGCATGTGCTGTGCTGGCGAATCCTAACAACGAATGCATTGAAAATGCACAAAATTGACAGAATTGTAAGGAAAATGAGGTTTCCATTTAAAGTTGTGTAATAGCTTAACCTGGTTAATGGGTTACCAAAAAAAATCAATAAAAAAAAAAAAAAAAAGAAAATCGAGGCATTACCCCCCTTTTGCTCCTCGGACGGACTCCATACTCCATATAGGCCACTATTGCCACACATTATGATAGGGCAGGGCAGTATACCGGAACATGGTGGGGGGAATACTGCTCAAAACGATTCCTTATTTGCCGATGTCTCCAGGCCCAGGATTATTAGGTTCAAAAACTCTGGACACAATAATTCTGGGCAGGGCGACATCTGCAGATCCTCAGGCAGCTACTGGGCTCAGAACTCACCTGTCTGCACCTTTCAGCATAGGGGGGGGGGACAGAAGAAGTGCTCCCAAGTGGCAAGAGTATCTCCTCTTATCACACCTTGGTGGCGGTTTTTCACTGTGCGAACGTACAAGCCCTGGAAAATGTGTTGATACAAAAAAAGCTTATAAAAAAACACAGGATTTAGAAACAACTTGTGGTTTACAAGGCTTTGTACATACTGTCTGCAAAAGTATCCATCACATTCCCTTTGCATTATGCTTCATGTTTTTATGATATTGTGGTATGTTGCCATGCAAAGTGTGGAGCATCTCTGGGCCTCAAAGAGTTCACTAACCAACAATTTATTCATCCATGCACTGTAAGATGGGGTAGCCACATACTCAATCCGGTGGAAAACGTTGGGCCACAGCATGGTATAGTAAAGCACTATTAAATGGTACAATACATATGATCACAAACAAAAGGAGATGATGGATGGAGCGCTGAAACTTTTCAGACACTCACCCCCAGTCACAGATCTGGGTTGAATCCATCATCGAGGCACATGGCAAAGACTGATTTGCATATAGTTGGGTCTGAACTGAGGTGGCGAAGTGAGCTAAAGAACGATGATGGATTCAACCCAGATCTGTGACTGGGGTGAGTGTCTGAAAAGTTTCAGTGATCCGTCCATCATCTCCTTGGGTTTGCTTAGTTCGCCCTAAGTTGGCAGGGTATGCCCAGATGTGGGCCCCTGCTCACTTTGCTACTGGATTCAAGCTATCTTGGCTGATAAAGGGTGTTACCCAGAAACCGGTCCCAGGATGCTTGTTTTCGGTTCAGGGAAGACCTGGCTTGGCAGTTCAGGCTGGACTGTTCCCATGACGCACAGGGTCAGGACTGATTTGCATATAGCTGGGTCTGAACTGAGATGGCGAAGTGAGCTAAAGAACGATGATGGATTCAACCCAGATCTGTGACTGGGGGTAAGTGTCTGAAAAGTTTCAGCGCTCCGTCCATCATCTCCTCATGTTTGCACAATACATATGATAATCATTATTAAAAAAATGGCTAGATTGTGGTTTTCACTGATATGGTTTAGCTTTCTTTTTAAAAGTAAGATGGCAGCTTGTGGGTACACAATTACGTTCTAGGGATATTTTTTCAGTATTTTGAAGATATTGTGTCACCTTTAAAAAATATGACCGCTCATTTTGGGCATAAGACATCAACATCCAGGCAATTTAGGCACTTCAGTATAAAACCATCATGTCCGACATGAAGAAAGGATACAATTTAGATCACATAAAGGCTATTCTCAGATCAAAGTTGCAGAACAATTCAAGCAGGTGACTTCAGAAGACCCAAAGCTGAGGAGTTGCCTTTCATTACCTGGAAAATGTGGAACACCACCGAGTAACAATCAATGGTAAAGTCATTTTGGTTATCTGGCTGGGGTAACCTTGGGCACTTCTGTTAGAAGTCAGTAGCCACCCTTGAACCACATTAGCAAATATTTGTCCCTAAATAACGTTTTGGAAGACATTTGTTCATTATCATCTTATGGCCACTTTCATTGAGCATGGGGAATAACAAACAAGTGTTACTTCAGTTTTTTATCTGTATTATATGTTCAATAACAGACTTTGGCTTGACATATTTAAGATTGTGATAGTTGTGATCACATCATGTATGATGTAACCAGTATTCATCAATGCTATTTGTGTTGCCATGAGCAGGGTACTGAATAATTTCAGTTATCTTAAGGTTGTCATAAACCCCGACAACCTCTCAAATGTAGGTGTTGATGTGATTTGTTATTTTCATTAGCAATATTGAGAAGTTACTGATTTTAGTAGCAACCATAACATTTAAGAAATGGGTTTTCCGCAAATCAGTACAAAAGACAAAATGAAATATAAAAAATATAAAAATTCTGTTGCTGTATAAGCTGTTTTTGGTAATTTGAAATGTCTTTCTCTGTTGTAGAAGTGTGTTGGATTGCAGAATGTATGGTAGATGTTCAGCATTTACAAATATTATGAGAAAAACTCTTAGGGCACTTATCTATAGCAAAGAGGTTCTTATGCCACATGTTTCTATTAACTGAACGACTGAATTTTGTCAATTAAAAAAAGTTAAACATATTGAATGAAACAACCTGTTGTTGAAGTTCCACAAGCCTTTCTTGCTCCTCCAATTCTTTTTGGATTCGTTCCTCTTGTATTTTTTTTAATTCTTCCTCTTCTTCTATTCGTTTTTTCTCTTCCAGTTTGAGAAGTTCTTCCTCTCTTTTCACTTTTTCTTCTGCAGCTCTCTTATCACTTTCTTCTTTTTGTATTCTGAAAAATGTACCAAGCAAATCATCTATTAATACTGGTAAAATAAAATAGCTTAACTTTCTGACAATACAGTCTGAAGGGAAAAGGTTTGAAACCAACCAAGTTCAGCCGATATGATGCATTACTGTCAAGCTGTTTCGGAAGTCAAGTTAGCGGGAGTGCTAAGCATTAGAGTTGTAGGTATGAACTGGGAATGTCAGCAGAGACCAAGGATCAAATGAGAGTAAAGTTCAATGTCACAAAACAAGACCCATATGTAGGCATGCTAGGGTTTGTATGACTGCAGTTTTCTTCGTCCACACATTCTAGGACTTTTATAGTTATTAACATAATGGTTTCATAATTCCACCTATCCAAGTTCACCTGTCCCCCCTACCAACCCAAGTACAATATTTGTGCAAAAGGAATGAGTATGTTTATAGGGATGCATAGTTTGTCCATTCGGTGATTCTTGAGTTCTAATGTCCAACTTATCTTTTATGCATACCTCTGCTTGATATACGGCTAGAGTTGTTAAAGTGAATTAGGCTACTGGTTAGGAGTACTGGTATGATTGAGGGCATTTATAATCATCTGTGTCAATGTTTAGTATCACAACAGTGTGTCAATAACTGTTGGACTGGGATGGACTGCACTGCATGAAAGCTTTGTGATACTGCTGGATTGTGGTCAGAAATGTGACGTGCTAAAGTGAAGCAAGATTAGAAGCGGGGAGTAAGATGGTAGAACGTAGAAAAAGATTAGTTACTTACCTGTAATCCTAGTTCTCATCCAGGGGTATACTCATCAAAGTCATAATCTATGAATAATCCCCACCCATGTGCGGGATACCGGAGAATATAGAAAATACACATATATATATATATATATATATATATATATATATATATATATATATATATATATATATATGTGAAAACATATACATGCAGCCTAAAATATTTCTAAAATAGAAAAGATGCTGAAATTACATAGGTTTGCATAGTAGTAGCTATACTCTCCCAACCCCTAAGGAAGAAAGAGAGAAGTAAACATTTGTCATACAACATATTGCCATAGAAAAACCTGTAATTGCAGGCATTTGCCAGTAGGCTGCAGTAGAATATAAAGAAACAAAGAAAACTGACACCCTGCCTTTAAGGCATTAGAGTAGGGTTACTGTGCCTTTAAGATCTGAAGGCGCCCCCTGCTCCTATGATGCACCACAGGGGGCAGGCAGTAAGGTCAGTTCTTTTTCCTGGTTTCTTCTGAGAAGGTCCTGGAGCTTGAGCTCTTCAGTTTTTTGACTAAAACTGTTGAAGAGAATTTTTCAGAAAATTCGAAATTTTCGGGTTTATTAAGGCTTCTGCTACTGTTTTTGTGGAATTCCACAGATTTTTCCAGTCAGAATGCCAGCTTTATTCAGGAAGTGTCCTTCCTGTGACAAGAAACTGGCAGATCCATACTTGATGTGTAATGTGTGCCTTCCATCCACACACAATCCTGACCAGTGCCACCATTGTCAGAAGTTCTCCAGGCAAACCTTACGCGACAGAGAACGGATAAAACTACATGCTATGCTGGAAAAGAACAAGAGTCATCAGGTGGGTGGCCATGGAGGCCCCAGGACATCGTATTCCAGGAAGGCCAAAAAATGCATTGTTCCACTTCTCCTGACCCCAGGAAGAGAATCACCGTCGCCATCGAAGTCGCCGTCAAAGAGGCCCAGACACTCTTCAGGAACACCATTGCGACGTCGAGAGTCTCCGCCGCATCCAAGTAAGTTGGCGTCGAGGCACCACACTTCGGGCTGGAAGTCTGTGGCTGCTGACAAGACCAAGTCTCCGTCGACGTTGAGGCTTCCGTCAACGTCGAGACACTCTCTGCCACCCTGGAGGGGGTCAGCGTCGAGAGGACTGACCGCTGACATATCGCCGCCGGCTGGCGTGCCGCCGTCGAGAGGATCGTGTGGGGTTCAGTGAAGCCATCATAGAGCTGGGGACTTCGTAATGAATAGTGTCCAGCCCATGTACTCGGTATGACTTCCCTGTTGTCTTACGATGTCTAAAAATGAACTAATGCAAAAAGAACAATTGATGGAAAGAATGCAGTACAATGTCAGACATTCACCCCACCAAAATACATAAGATGATGGACGGAATGTTGCACAATGGCAAAACATTCACCCCCAGTCACAGATCACAGATCTGGGTTTAATCCATCGTTATTTTGCTCACCAAGCTACCCCAGTTCAGACATGGCCATATGCAAATCAGTCTTGACCCTGTGCCTCATGGAAACAGTCCAGCCTGAACTGCCAAGCCATGTCTTTCCTGGACCAGAATCAAGCATCCTAGGACCGGTTTCTGGCTATCAGCCGTCTTCAGCCAGGATAGCTTGACTCCAGTGGCTTATTGAGCAAGGGACCCACGTCTGGGCATACCCTTCCCACATAGGGTGAACAGCAAAATACACAAGATGATGGACGGAATGTTGCACAATGGCAAAACATTCACCCCCAGTCACAGATCTGGGTTTAATCCATCGTTATTTTGCTCACCAAGCCACGCCAGTTCAGACATGGCCATATGCAAATCAGTCTTGACCCTGTGCCTAATGGGAACAGTCCAGCCTGAAATGCCCCAGTACAGAGATATGCGCCTAAATCCATCGTTTTTTTGCTAACCATGCCATTCCAGTGTGGACCCAGCCATATGCAAATCAGTCTTGATCCTGCGCCCAATGGGAACAGTCCAGCTCAAACTGCCAGGCCAGGTCCTCCCTGGGCTGGAAACAAGCATCCTAGGACCGGTTTCGGTGTAACTGAACAGATTTGGTGAAGTGAGCTAAAGAATGATGATGAATTCATTCCAGATCTGTGACTGGGGGTGAGTGTCTGAAAAGTTTCAGCGCTCCGTCCACCATCTCCTTGTGTTTGATTTGTTCGCCCTAAGTTGGCAGGATATGCCCAGACTTGGGTCCCTTGCTCACTTTGCCACCGGATTCAAGCTAGCCTGGCTGAAGAGGGGTCTTACCCCAAAACCAGTCCCAGGATGCTTGTTTCAGGTTCAGGGAAGACCTTGCTTGGCGGATAGGCCTGGACTGTCCCTATGAGGCACAGAGTCAAGACTGATTTGCATATAGCTGGGTCTGAACTGAGTTGGCGAAGTGAGCTAAAGAATGATGATGGATTCAACCCAGATCTTTGACTGGGGGGTGAGTGTCTGAAAGGTTTTAGCGCTCCGTCCATCATCTCCTTGTGTTTGCCTTAAGAATGAACTAAGGCATTGCAGGGTTATATCTGCTCAGGTAGATATGTCCACACATGGGATGTAGTGCACCCTATCTTTGAGCTGTAAGGCCTGCTATTGGTGTGGCTTAGCTATATCTCATGCACATGGATGCCAGTGCCGATTTATTAACAAATGCACAAAAAGGGCTCCCTGAAAGCCTACAACTACTAGTGTGGTTGCCGACTGGTCTGAGCCAGCTTTCCTTCACTAAACGTGTTTCTGGCCTCCTGGGGTGAGATTCTTCGCTCTCAGAGAACGGGAGCAATGTCTGCTCTGTGCAAAGGTGTTCACACCTCGTCCAAGCAGGAACTGCCTTCCAGAGTGGGAAGCTTCAAAGTTCATGCCACCTTTGAAATCCGACTCGGGCTCTCCAGATAGTGGAAGATGCCAACCCCCTCTGTCCTGCCCCCACTTTTGGGTGGGAGGACAGGCAGTAAAATTAGTTAGATTAGGAAGTGGGACCACAACTAGCCAGCACCATCCCTAAGGTGGGGCAGCTGATGTGGATCCCATTTTTACAAATCCTCCATCTTCTGCTGGAGAGACTTAGGCTATTAGGGTCAGGGTTATGCCCACTTTCCACAGAAGCAGTCATATACTGGGTGTAGTCACCCTAAGGAAAGCAGCACATTGGCTACTACCTGGCACCCCCCTTAACACCCCTAAACTGAGTATCTAGGTGGCACCCCTTAACCCAGAACTTCAGATTCGACAGACCTAAAGAAGAAAAGGACAAAGAAGAGTTGCTGAACCCAAGAACTGAGACCCTGCCACAGATTTTCCAGTGAAACCCTACCTGCCGCCTCAAGACTCGACAATTGAGGTGAACTGTCTTGTCCGGTGCATTGTGGCCTCTAAGAACCCCAGAGGACCATCAGCCTTCACCAATCGCCAAGAACTCTCTAGGAGTAGAGGAGTTACTCCACTGCAGTCCACAGGCACCAAAAACCACAGAGTCTAGTCCACCGACGTATTGCTCACCAGCCCAACTGACGAAGCAATCGACCAGTAGGTACTTGTGCTCTGGAAGGTCAGATCTGACTCTGCCTCCAGTGTGGAGGCACCAGGACAGACCGTAGCCATGCAGTACCAAACCCCGGGGCACCGGACACCCTGCACCAAGACCGGCCATAAAGAGACTAGTTGGGATTCCATCTGCCCTGGAAGCAAGCACCCGTCGAGGGACGTCAGTAAACCTGAGACTCACTCCAGGAGTGGCTCAGCAATCCTGAAATCGTCTCGGTCAGCTGTCTGTTCCTGACTGCGAAGACCACCTTTGAGTTCAGATGACCTACCTACTCTGCACCCAGCACGCCTGGCATGGGTAACTACTAACCTGCTGTGCCACCCTGCTGCTGAGGCCCTTGTGACCTAAGCCCTGTTTGGAAGCTCTCGGACTTCCCTACAAGCCCCCACCCCCGCAGGCTCTCTCTAGGTAGCCCCCTTTCTTCATAGCGTGCCAGCCACCAAAGCCTTATGCACCCTGCTCCCGGATGAATCCAAGACTCTCTTGATGAACTGCTGGTAGAACACTAGACCTTGTTAATACTTCGAACTGAGAAAGTGCACCCCTAGAACAATCTGTAGGAGGCTGGGTCATGTATAGTGTCCACCTATGTTGAGGTCCTGTGAGCCGAGTCCAGGCCACCCTTAGTGATGGTGTTTAGGTCCCTGAAAACCAGAGATCTCAAGGGGTAGCTGTGTAGAGCAGCTAAGGCTTATCCAAAAGGGTGTAAAGCAGTTGCATGAACTACTATGTCGATCATTAAGCTTTTCACACAAGAAAGAACCACTCCAGGTGAGTAGAAAAACATTTTATATTTACTACTACACATTCAACACTAACTTGGTATATCTCCAACCCGAAGATAACAATTACACACAAAGAATACTTAGAAAAGAGGTAAGTAGCACAGAAACACACAGAGGGCCGCGGAGCAAAACCATATACTAAAATAGTGGGATGAGAGGTGAGTACCAAATCTGGACTAGTACCCAAGGTTAGAGGACCCCAAGGGACGCAGGGAACCACCCAATGTGAGTAGCCAGGGACCCCAAGGTGACAGGGTGCAGAGTGGTTACACAGGGTCAGGCGTCCATAGGACATCACAGGGTAAGTCGTGGTAGGAAAATTAGAGTTCTAGGACCCTTGCCAAAGGGCCCAAAGGAACCACTTAGATCAAGGAATGAGGGAAAGTCACCCCACCTGTGGATAACCAGACCAGGGATCACGGGCGCATAGGTGGGATGTGTTGTCGGAAACCTCAGTAGCCGCCAATGGAGGATCGTAGAAGTACAGCAGCTACAGCGTCTCATGGACCAGGTCGGTTGAACCAGGATGAAGAATCAAGACAAGGAGAACCTGAAAGGGGCAGAGCCCAGAAGGCACAGAAGCACAATACCAGCCATGGTTGAAGGTTATTGGTGTAGCACAGAGTAGAAGAAACAGCAGCTGTGGAGACCAGGGGATGTTCTAGGAGCCCAGGAGCCTTTCACAAGCTGTCCCACGCAGGCCGACAACTGCAGGAAGGTCAGTGGCCAGAAGGACCACAAAAAAGCCTTGGCACATGCAAACAATGGTTCACGGGAGAAGACGCTGGGTTGCAGATCTGTGTGACTTACCAGCGAGGGGTAAGTAAGGGCCGGCACTTAGCACACAGGAGAGCCAGCAGGAATCCATGGAGCCCCCTCAAGGACCCTCTAGCAGTAGGCATAGGAGGTCGCAAGGAAGGCCCTGTAGCACACAGGAGACGAAGGCCCATGATGCAGAGAATGCAGGCAGGACAACATGCTTGGTGCTGTGCAGTCCTGGCAGCAAGGGCTGCTTGGAGCTTGAAAGTATTTTGTGGGTGAAGTCAACAAGCCTTGTTAATGCCAAACAGACATGGTGCACAGGGAGGTGGTCTACATTGGCTGGAGAGGAAATACAGTCTCCCAACTTACAGGGAAGACTGGTCAGGTCTCTAAAGAGCCGGGTGATGTCTGTGGGACAACAGGATCAGCAAACCCGGTTGACGAGTTGCCTGCAGATGCAGGGGAGAGACTCCTTCACTTCAAGGAAGATTTCTTCAAGATAGGATGCAGTCAGAGTCCTTGGTGACTTGGAGGATGCACAGCCACAGCGTTGCAGATATTTGAAAAGGCAAAGGGATGAAGATGCAGCAGGATTCTTCTTACAGGGAGCAGTCTTGTCGTGGGTCTTGGCTTGAAGAACAGCAGAGTTCCAGTGTCCACCAGCAGTAGAGTCTTTGACTAATCTTCACGTCACTTCCAAAAGGTGTCATTAGGACAAATCTAAGGACCCACTCTCAGGGGAGCCCTTAAGTTAGCCTAAAAAGGGGAAGGAACTCTTCTCTGGTGGCCCACCTATCAGAGGGGGTCAGGGACGCTGCTCAGCTGTACTAGCCAGTCAGATGCTACCAGAAGCCAAGATTCAACATGGCAGAATCAAGTCGCCAGCTGGAGGAGCTCTGGGCATCTCCCTAGGGAGGAGCTGGACAGGGGGTGGTCATTCCCCTGTCCTTTGTAAAGTTTTGCACCAGAGCGGGAGCGGAGGTCTCCTGAACTGGGCAAAACTGGTTTATGCATGGAGGGTACCAAATATGCCCTTCAATGCAGTTGGTGGCACCCAGTCACACTTTCTTATTTGTAGGAAATCCTTTCTTCAGCTTCCCCTGCCCGAGTGAAGCTCATCAGCAGGGGGCAGAACACTGTCTAGGGTTGGCAGCAGTGCTGGCTGGCAGTCAAACCCTGCATGGCTACACAAGGAGGTATTGGAGGGTCCTGTACATGGCTTCATGCAACTAACACTGGAATCGGTGCAGTTGCATGATTCTAACATGTTTGACACCAAACATGACTAGGTTCGGGGCAGCCATTATGTACGTAGACATCTCAACTTACCAGCGTACACTACATACCTTATAATGGCAGTCCTGCACTTACAAAGCCCAGAAAATGGAGTCCAGGGATTGTAGGGGTACCTCTGCTCGTGCAGGGGTACCCACATACTTAGAAGCATGCACCCTGCCCTTGGACTGATGGCCTACCTCAGGAGTGACTTATAGCTTTTAAGTGCAGTGACTGGGATATAAGGTTAGACTTGTATCTGAAGTGAAGGGGGCATGCACCCTGTCACGCAGACTGCAATGGCAGCTCTGCAGACACAGCTTGCATGGGCTTTTATGTTGTAATTTAGCAGCGATCGGGTTAGCATTAGCATTTAGAGGCTATCCTGTCCGTTTTGTGGAATCCATTTTGTATTTCTGGCAGCCATTTTGTTTGCCATGTGCTACCACGTGTATGCCATGTCCTCTGTCCTACCTTGCTGTTGTCTGCTCTTGAAATCTGCCTAGAGACAGGTTAAATTTAGCCTCTTCCACTTTGCACATGCTCAGTTGAGCTTGCAGCTGTCCATGCAGCTGCTGTTAGTCTGTAAATGTCAGGATGTGTTCACCAGAATTAGCAACTGTTAGCTCCTCCCACTTGTTGACTGTGCATTTTCTGTATGACCTTATATGTGCCTAAAACCTACTTCTTGTACTTGTACCGCCTTCTTTTGAGCCCCTGTGTGGGTATAAAAGAACCAAGCTCCTTCCATTCAGTGTGCTACTTCATACATTGCCGAAGGGTGTTGTGTGAATGTAGTTCCACCTCGTGAGGTTAAAAAACTTTGTATTTTCTATTCCAGTTTTTGTGCCAACTTCTATCCTATTGGTCTGTCTGAGTACTTGTGCAGAGGATGGCGAACCCCTTGCACTGGTAGGCCTTGCTGAGGCTCACCACCACACTTATAGGTGGCACAATACATGCTGCAGCCCATAGGAGACTCCCGGTCTACCAATGCCCTGGGTACCTCAGTACCATATACTAGGGACTTATAATGGTACCGCAGTATGCCAATTGTGGGACATGCAAAGACTTACCAGTACATTTATAGGATAGAGCATGTTCACTGGAGTCCTGGTTAGCAGGATCCCAGTGAACTACAGGCAAAACACACTAACACCAGGCTTAGAATCATCCCCGCCGACTAGGTGGGAATCTCGCGGTACAATAAAATATATACATAATAGGCATAAAAAACATTACACAATAGGCTACCATGGACAGTAAAGTCACTACATTAGCCTATCTTAGTCCTTTTGCATTTCTAACCGAAATGACGGGAAAACCAAAAACAAATTTGGAACACAGCCAATCAGGCTGTAGCACCCTCTTAGAACACTCCACAGAGGCAAACTCTCAGATTTTCATAGCACAAGTGATAGTAACTATGTAACAGCAATAAGGTAAGCCTCTCCAGGGAGGAGGGTGGGTCGTATGTGAATCTATGAAAGATACCAATACTGGATAACTGAAGTTACAGGTAAGTAACTAGTTTTCTAATCCACTATTGGGGTATCTTTCATAGATTCCCATGCTTAGAATCAGAATAGTTAGGAGTAAAAAGACGCTGTTGAGTGCATCTTTAAAACCCTTGGGGCTTTGAAATACAAAATATTCAACATGGCTGCCCGGCCGTGGAAGGCTGCACCATTTTAGCAAATGTGATGAAAGGCTGTGTGGAACAGGAACTTTGCGCCACCGCAATCAGCACAGTGTTTACAAGATAATAAGCGAGCACGACAGATGGGGGCACACTGGAGTGTACAATAATGCTTTTAAAGTGGAGTTAACATGGAGCCTACAAAGGTAATAACTATTCTCCAATCCCAACATGCATTGTACTATACCACTGCATTTACCAGGATCCACTGCGGGTCACAGCATGAACTTTAAAAGGCGATTGAAGCAATCTGTGTTAATTGCTGAGCGTCCACGAGGAAGAGGCTGCTCACTTTGAAACGCGTCGGACCAAGACTTTTAACCCTGACTGAAAATGCTGGCTCTCTGTGTGAAATAAAGCCTCACGGCTTAGTAAGCGCTGTTGAGTGCATCTTTAAAACCCTTGGGGCTTTGAAATACTATATAAATATATATGATGCACAGTATCAAAGCAGAAAAGAAACAATACACCTTGTATATATTAATATGTAATTACATATTCACCTCCTTACTGAGGCTAACCTTATTTGAAAGGGTTTCGCAACACTGCTTGACCCACAGCTGATTCAGCTTCTGTCGCTAGATCGAGACAGTAATGCTGTGTAAAAGTGTGCACATTCTTCCAGGTCGCAGCACAGCAAATCTTTTCCAAAGGCACTTCGCAAAAAAGAGCAGTTTCTTTGCCAACTTCTATACTATTGCTCTGAGGACGTGTGCAGAGAAGGGCGAACCCTTTGCACTGGTAGGCCTTGCTGAGGCTCACCACCACAATTTGGCGCCGCACGTGGGGCTCATCGGCGACTCGGATGCCCGAAGGAGTGGTCGAAACGGAGGATTGGAATCTCGCTTTGGACGATCACTGCCCGAGGAGACCCGCGTCTTGGCAACCACGGCGTTTTTCCTCTCATTCTGATCTGACCCTCCAGGTGGTGCCGGTCCTCGACTGAGATCTCTTCTGTTGATTCGCCGTGCAGTGACCATTTGGTCGATTTGAGAACTTGGCAGTTGGAATCTGGACACCAAGTGATTGGTAAGAGTCGTTATGCGGCACTTTCTGTTGGTTTTTGATGCCTGGGATTGGTAAGGTAGTTTAGTAACGCTTACTGTGGCTTTGGAATTTTGGATTTTGTGTTGGCCAACTTTGGATTTGTATGGGATTGATATATGAATTGCAATTTATATAGGCAGGTAATGAGGAGAATTTCTCTGTGTTTGAATTGATTTGAACAGCACAACGTACTACAGTACCTTAAGTGCTACTTTGGTTATAATACTGCATCTTCTTGCCCATGGGGCTCTGGATGGGTCAGGTTCCGAGGGCATTAGGTCCCTCTTACATGCTTACTCTCCCTGTAGAACCCTCCGTTCTTCCAGTAAAAATCTTCTGGTAAACCCTCGATTTCACAAAGTGAGGTGGGGAGGGAGAGCCTTCGCTTCCCTGGTACCCAGGTTGGGGAACACTCTTCCCCCTGATTTGGCCAGACATTATGCTCTTTTGCAAAGCACTTAAAACCTGGCTCTTTGTAGAGGCGTACCCGTAATCCTGCTCTAGAAAATTTACAAGCTGTCCGATCTTTCTGGCGCCTTGATGCCCCTGGGCTAAGTTGCGCATTATAAGACTCCATTCATTCATTCAGCACTATATTTGGCATGCCTGTTTCTAGCACACTTCGTAGGATGTGCTGCTTTTGTAGTGGTACTAATTTGAGACTCGAAGCACAACCGCCCCCTCCCCCCCGGAGGGGACGCCTAATAGGGACATGTATATTAAATATGGTAATTCTTCTATAATGTACAGCACGTTATGGAATAAATATACTCGTAAGGATCCTGAGTTGCGTTGGCCTATGCATGGGTCATTTGATTTGCGAAAGATTCAGTGTGTGGAACAACGCATGTTTAAGCGAAAGGCTAGACAAGACATTTTTGACTGGGTACGAATGTGGGAGAAAGAAGTGCATGAGCGAACGATGCGTAGCAAGCCTTGATTGAAAAAGAACAGCGTAAGAGCATTCATGCGAAAGCATTGGAAATGAAAAATAAAGAAATAAAAAAACTTAAAGAGAGAGAAGATAGGGAGCGTCATTTACAGGTAAATGGGCAATACGCTGTTCATAGATCTCTTTATCCTATTATTAATAAACCCCAAGATGAATATCTTTTGTTAGATCGTTCTCCACCTCCGTATACTCTTCATTCTGCTCCTTATGACTCAGATAAGGACTCTCCTGCAGACCAGGAGAAAGCACGGGAAACTCGTTCTATGTTGTCCGCTGACCGTGCGTCTCAGCTTAGATCTGCTGGTCGTAAAGCCGCCCGTAATATTGCTCCTGCTTCTGAACTTTTAGATGAAATGAAGGATTGGCAGGAAAGGGAGCAAGTATATTTTACAGAGGCGTTTGCCGCAGAAGTTGTTGAACGGTTTAGGAAACATTCTGACGATTTGGAGCCTGTTGATATAGCAAATGATTGTAAGCAAATGCGTGATGGTCTTTTTGTCTTTTCTCAGGTGGCTGACTCAATCAGGCGTTTGGTTAAATTACGTGTTGAGACAGTCCGTTTGCGGGAAGAGAAAAAGGCAGCAGACGCAGCTGCACAAACATCTCAGACGGGCGTGGCCCAAGCTTCTATCTTCGGAACAGATAAGACTATGATAGTTCATGCCAAACCTATGCGGGAAGCCGCACCTTTGTATGTTTTTCCTAAAGGAGCGGGTACAAGGGATGATAAGGCTCCTACTGATGCAAAGGGTTATTTCATTTATAATTTGGTTTACACTCCTTGGAATAGAGTGGATGTTATGGCTCTTAAAACTGCATTACATGATCCATGAAAAAATCCAGCAGCCTTTTATGAGGAAGTTGAGGGTGCTATTAGCGCTTGTACTATGACTTTACCCGATATTGACCTGTTTTTCGGCTTTATATCACCCCCTGATATGTGGAGAACTGTGCGTAAAGTTGATGATCGTGCGACTTTTGGGGAATTATGGAAAGATTTAGAACAATTAGATGAAGAAAGAGAACCTGCACAGAAACCATGTCAGTTAATATTAGATCTTCCAGCAGCTATTATAGTAAAGTTAAAAACGATTATTCCCTCCAAAAAGATAGATTGGACTGTATTAGCGTCTTGTAAGTAAAAGACAGATGAATCGGTTTCTGACTTCTTCACGCGCTTTGAAGAGGCATTCCACGATTTTAGTGGTCAGTCATTGACCGGTGACACGGGCAGGCATCTGTTAGTCGATAAATATGTCGCAAACCTGTTGCTAGGAATAGCTAGTCGCCTAAAGGCCAGCGAGAGTTCATGAACTACCTCTTCTCCGGTTTCTCTTTTAACTATGGCTCAGTATTTCGAACGACAGGAATTAGAAGCGAAAGGCAATGAGGATAAAAAGACTAAAGAATTAAAAACGAAGGTTATGTTGGCTCAGGCTTATGGTCCGCCTTCTAGAGGCAATGATAGAGGTGGACGTGGATCTTATGGTTCGTCCTTTTCTTCTTATGCTCGTTCGAATTTGTCTGTTGACCAGTGTACGTATTGTAAGAAATTTGGACATTGGGCTTCCGATTGTCCGGTACTACGTGCTCAGCAGTATCCACGTGGTCGGGGACAAATGAGAAATCGTTCAGGATATTCAGGGCCTAGAGGAAGCACGGATGATTGTGCTAGGTTTGATGCTAATACACGTGGATAGGATGGGTTTAACACTTTTGATAGACAAAATCAATATCAAATGTCTGATTATGTGCCGTCTGATTTGAAAGATTCTGTTTATGCATAGGATTGCCTAGGATGGGGTAAGGAATCAGTTGAAGTTCCAGTAGATCAGAAAGGTCCCTATGTTACAGCACATGGTTTGGGTTCTACTGATCAGTTTCTGGTTGATACAGGAGCTACTCGTAGAACCTTATCTAAACACTTGGTTCCAAGGGCTCCCCTGTCTGGCTTAACTATTGCATCAATAGGTTTTCGATGGAACACCTTCCCTTAGCCCATTATCACAACCGCTTGCATTTCATGTTGATAAATTTACTGCTCCGTGTCCATTTTTGCTTCTCCGCATACACCAAATAATATTGTGGGACCTGATATGCTCAAGCATTTCAGGGCTACGATACGATGTTCTCCAGAAGGAGTATGGGTTATTTTGAATGACAACTATACTGTAATGGAGAGATCCTGCATTGTAAAAGAGGACATTGCATTAGCTTCACTCACTCAGTACTTTGTGGGCTACTTCAGACACCGATGTAGGGCAAATGGTTATTCCGCCAGTGCATATTAGTGTCAAGGAGGGTGCTTCATTGCCACGATTGCCTCAATATAAAATTTCTCGAGAAGGTGAAGAAGCACTTATACAGATTGTTCATGATTTGATTAAAGTGGGGGTTGTGGAGGAAGTTCCTTACAATGTTTGCAACAGTCCTATTCTTCCTATCTTGAAAAAAGATACTGACACTAGGATTAACAGATTCATCATTGATTTGCGAGAAGTCAAGAAGATTGTAGTACCGCAGTACCCTGTGGTTTTGGACATAACATTGCTTACCCTAGTTCCTCCAACAGCAACTACATTTTCTGTGATTGACTTGAAGAATGCTTTCTTCTCGATTCCTATTCATCCTGATAGCTGATTTTTGTTCGGTTTCACTTTGAATAATAAATCGAACAGATTTTGTAGAATTCCTCAAGGGTACACTGAGAGTCCGAGCATTTATAGTCAAGCGTTGAAATGACAACTTGATTCCTTTACTTTGTCTGAAGGAGTGGCTCTCATACAATATGTCGATGACATCTTGTTGGCAGCAGATACGCCTAAGCAGTGTGAAAAATGTACTTTGTCTCTACTTTCTTTTCTTGCTACACACAACCATAAAGTGTCACGGAAGAAATTGCAATATTGCAGACTGAAGGTAACCTATTTAGGTCACCTTCTGTCTAAGGAGGGCCGTGCACTTACACCAGATCGCATTCAAGCAATTTTAGATACACCAGTACCTTCTACTCAGAAAGATGTCCGTGCATTCATTGGTTTGACTTCGTTCTGCAGGCAATGGATATTAGGATTTTCACACATTGTTAAACCCCTGCTAGCGCTTTTGACTAAAGACACTCCAATGCCCCTTCCATGGACAGATGAATGCCAGGATGCTTTTCGTCAGTTACGACAAGCTCTTTGTTCGGCACCAGTGTTAGGCACTCCAGATTACACAAAGGCTTTTACACTATGTACATGAGAAAGATGGGTGTGCATTGTCAGTTTTAGTACAGGCACATGGTGAAAAGCAGCGTCCCTGTGCATATTTCTCAGCAGTTCTTGATCCCGTTGCTCTAGCATTGCCTGGGTGCTTACGTTCAGTGGCAGCAAAATCTGTGTCTATACGTCAGAGTGAAGGGATAGTTTTGTCACATAAACTGTTGGTGCTAGTACCCCATGCAGTAGATGCGCTTTCGAATCAGACCAAGACGCAACACTTGACTAGTGCTCGTTTAACAGGATACGAGTTGACACTGTTGGCCCCTCACATTACTTTAAAGAGATGTGCAACAGTGAACCCAGCTACTCTGTTGCCATATCCAGCGACTCAGGCTCAGTCACAAGAATCTCACGATTGTATCTTCCTTACTGAGGAACAGACAAAGGGTCACGTCGACTTGCAAGATACGGCCCTTTCAGATGTAGATGGGGAACTGTGGGTTGATGAATCCTGTTTGAAGTTACCAGATGGTACAACCTCAGCTGCATATGCAATTACGACACTTAAGACAGTAGTGGAGACACCTCGCATACCATAGAAGTCGGCTCAAGCAGCTGAACTAATAGCTTTAACAAGAGCGTGTGAACTTAGCACTGACTTGCGTGTGAACATCTATACAGACAGCCGCTATGCTTTTGGAGTGGCCCATGATTTTGGCCTACTCTGGAAGGAAAGATGCTTTCTTACATCCCACGGGATGCAGATAATGCACGGAGAACTAGTGCATAATCTTTTGACTGCTCTTACATATCCAAAGAAAATTGCTATTATTAAGTGTAGCGCGCACAAGAAAGTCATTGATAAGATAGGACAAGGCAAAGCCTTTGCAGATCGCGTAGCTCGTGAGACTGCGATGCAACGAAGCACTACATCCATGTACGTAGTGAAATCACAAGCTGAACGTTGGCATGATGCTAGAGTAGAAGTATTAGATATAGAGAGATCTGCCTCTGTGAAAGAGCTGGAGCAATGGTCTAAGGAATGTTAGACGATGAGGGCTGTTGGCGTAACAAAGAAATGGATAAGTGGAAATTGCCTGCTGCTTATTTACAGCCTATGGTTCAAATGGCACGTGGGCCGGCACATGTTGGAGCGCTAGCAATAACGAAATTGCTCACACAAGTCTGGGAGCATCCAGAGATTGCCGGTACAGCTAAAAGAATAGTCCAGTCCTGTTTGATCTGTTGGGAGTATAATCCTAGTAAAGGGACAAGAACTCCTACAGCACGGTTTGCTACACCGACGGCACCTTTTGAGGTTTTGCAGATGGATTACATCCAACTTGAATGCTGCAATAACAAAGTATGTCCTAGTGGTGGTATGTGCCTTCAGTAAATGGATTAAGGCATACCCTACACAGGATAATACAGCTCTCACTACAGCGAAGGTGCTTCTAAAGGAGTTTTTCCCTAGATATGGTGTTTGCAAACTTTTGTGGAGTGACAACGGACCTCATTTTTTTGGGCAAGTTGTAGAGCATGTCCTGAAAGGATTAGGGATCAAACACAAAATCCATGCAGTCTTCCAACCGCAATCAGTAGGATTAGTGGAGAGGTACAACGCTACACTAAAGCTGAAATTAGCAAAAATACTTGCTTCCACGTCTTTGAAATGGCCAGACGCACTACCCTTGGCATTGTTGTCCATAAGATCGGTGCCACATTCACGATCTGGACTTACACCATATGAAGTAGTATTTGGGAGACCGATGAACATTTGGGGAGTTCCTAAGCCACGCCCTGTACATGATGTACCATGTGTTCTGATGAATGATTATTTGGCACAGTTAGCCACAGTTTGATCTCTATTCATCAACAGGTTCGAGAAGCTCTTCTAGACAGATCTACAGGTGAGGCCCACGAACTCCGTCCTGGAGACCATGTGATGGTCAAGATCTTCGAGCCGTCGAACAGTTTGGAGCCGAGGTGGCGAGGACCAGAGCAAGTGCTCCTTGCGACGAGGACAGCAGTTCGAGTGACGAACAGGGAGTACTGGGTCCATAGTACTCCCTGTAAGCGAGTGTCACCTGCCTAGGTGGAACCTGCTGTGCTAACTGGTCATCAAGAGATCTTGGAAACTGAGAAGTGCCACACTATCTCACCTGACGAATCTGAGGGAGATTTCACAGACCACACGATTTCTGGAGCATCGCGATACCAAATGAGACCAAGGAAAGAGCCTGCATTGACGAAAAGGAATGGTTGAGCTACCGCCCTGGGTTGGTGAAACGGAGTGCCGATGTGGCAAGGGGGAGGGATCAGTTTTGCTAAGTGACACCTCAGTGAAGAAATCAATGGCTGCCCAGGGATAAGAGCTCCAACAAATGTTTTTTTTTTTTTTTACGACAAAATAATCATCTCTGCTGAAGGATCAAAAGTTGCTAAGATCTGCAATAAGAAAATCATTTGTGCTATAGGGTTTGTTGTTGCTATGGTGGCTATGGCAGCAATAACTTGGTTTGTTGAGAAAGTGGCTCCTGCTCGACAATTGCTGATTACCACTACTTCTGCACCAGTTGAGCATCACTATTTCACGCTTCCCTATCATGAGCAGAAGCATCGACAATCCAACCTAAACAATACATTTATCCAGATGTTGCATCATACACATAATGCCACGAATACTACCGACTGTTGTGTGTGTGGGATGATACCTGCGCACCAAAGGAAAGGAGGAACACCTTTTATTCCTCTTCCATTCTCTCATAACGGTTCTTGTCAAGCCTTGTTTGCGCTTTTGTTTGCCTCTGAAAGGGCCAACATTACAGAGATGACAGTAGGACAGATCAATTATCACCTTAATATAGAATGTTATCCTGATGAGAATGGTTACCCTCAAGCTAGAGGAACAAAATGGGAATGGGAGGAGTACCAATCTGACAATATTTCTATGCCACATGTCTTCACAAATACAAGGACTATGAAGAACAATGGACCTTTTGTGATTTCTGTGACAAGAGCTAACGCAGACTTATGTATTAGTAGTGTTGGGAGAATTCCAGTGGGGAGAAGTGAATGTACTGTAATTCTGACAATTGAAGGTACCAATAACAGCAGTTTTACGTCTTCGCATAATACATACTTCGTTTGTGGTAATAAGGGATACTACCAACTACCTGTGGGGTGGTCTGGGGTCTGCTACGTGTCCTTTCTGTTGCCCCCTGTGTTTCTGGCACCTACATCGTATCATCTCAACTTCAAATTATACAATGGCATTTCCAAGAAGAGAAATAAGAGGACAAAAAGTATGGATGAAGTTGACCAAACTGACACTGCTTTGCAACAATATGTTGACTTTAACTTGGGGTTATTCTTTTTTGTGGGCACTGCATTGAACAGCAGAAAGATTAGGCGATTGACTTGTGTTGTGGAAGCCGCTACTAATCAGACAGCAATGGCACTTGGGAACATTACAGAAGAGCTACAAGTTGCGAGGATTGTAGCACTCCAGAATCGTATGGTACTTGATGTGATTTTGGCTGATCGAAGTGGTGCATGTCGAATCATCGGCAGCAGCTGCTGTGTTTTCACTCCGGATCACTCGCCTTCAGTATATGATGCAATCTCTAAACTACAAAAGATTGCTGCGGAGATTCACCCAGAGCCTGGAACATGGACTTTTTCGACTGGTTGTGGACACTCTTTATTACTTGGGACTGGAAGCTACTGCCTATGCTATGTATACTATTGGTGATACTATTTACATGCTGTTTATGTATACAATGTGGTCCCATGCTTTGCTCTAATTGCATCACTGCTTGTACACCTGCTAAAAACAAATATTGCAGAAATGAAAGCACAACAAATGCTAAATAAAGAGGTCACTGAACTGATGAGCATCGATGTACAGGATGCATATCGAGATTACTCCAGATGAGCGAATGTCTTCAGCTAATGCTAAAAGCGTCGTCTGCTGTAATTTGGCAGCGATTGGGTTAGCATTAGCAGAAGCCATCCTGTATTTAGAGGCTATCTTGTCCGTTTTGTGGAATCCATTTGGTATTTCTGGCAGCTATTTTGTTTGCCATGTGCTACCACTTGTATGCCATGTGCTCTGTCCTACCTTGCTGTTGTCTGCTCTTGAAATCTGCCTAGAGACAGGTTATATTTAGCCTCTTCCACTTTGCACATGCTCAGTTGAGCTTGCAGCTGTCCATGCAGCTGCTGTTAGTCTGTAAATGTCAGGATGTGTTCACCAGAATTAGCAACTGTTAGCTCCTCCCACTTGTTGACTGTGCATTTTCTGTATGACCTTATATGTGCCTAAAACCTACTTCTTGTACTTGTACCGCCTTCTTTTGAGCCCCTGTGTGGGTATAAAAGGAACAAGCTCCTTCCATTCAGTGTGCTACTTCATACATTGCTGAAGGGTGTTGTGTGAATGTAGTTCCACCTCATGAGGTTAATAAACTTTATATTTTCTATTCCAGTTTCTGTGCCCACTTGTGCAGAGAAGGGCGAACCCCTTGCACTGGTAGGCCTTGCTGAGGCTCACCACCACACTTATAGGTGGCACAATACATGCTGCAGCCCATAGGAGACTCCCGGTCTACCAATGCCCTGGGTACCTCAGTAGCATATACTAGGGACTTATAATGGTACCGCAGTATGCCAATTGTGGGACATGCAAAGACTTACCAGTATATTTATAGGAGAGAGCACGTTCACTGGAGTCCTGGTTAGCAGGATCCCAGTGAACTACAGGCAAAACACACTAACACCAGGCTTCGAATCATCCCCACCGACTAGGTGGGAGTCTCACGGTACTATAAAATATATACATAATAGGCATAAAAAACAATACACAATAGGCTACTATGGACAGTAAAGTCACTACATTAGCCTATCTTAGTCCTTTTGCATTTCTAACTGAAATGACGTGAAACCAAAACCAAATTTGGAACACAGCCAATCAGGCTGTAGCACCCTCTTAAAACACTCCACAGAGAGGCAAACTCTCAGATTTGTGTAGCACAAGTGATAGTAACTATGTAACCGCAATAAGGTAAGCCTCCCCGGGGAGGAGGGTGGGTCGTATGTGAATCTATGAAAGATACAAATACTGGATAACTGAAGTTGCAGGTAAGTATCTAGTTTTCTTATCCAGTATTGGGGTATCTTTCATAGATTCCCATGCTTAGAATCAGAATAGTTAGGAGTAAAACATTCTTAGATATATAGCGGATGGTAGGTATCATAAGAAACACAATAGGTACCTTGTAATACCAATACAGCAATGCAATACAATACAACATTCTGTCCCCAATAATGGAATATTATATATATATATATATATATATATATATATATATATATATATATATATATATATATATATATATATATATATATATATATATATATATGATGCACAGTATCAAAGCAGAAATGCAGCAAGGATATAGCACCAGTCACTTTATTAGCCTTTGGGCGTTTTTGTGCATTCATGCAGTCAGGATAAACGTTTGTGAATACAAAATGGGATATGTGCAATAATTGTAAATGGCAAATACATTTTTTAAATGCGAAATTTTCATGCATTATAAAATTATGAGATGGATTGAAATTTTAAAACAGAAGCAACTTGTTTTATAATTTGTATTGATTTCAGGCAAAATGTGCTTTTTTCTGAAAACAAATATCAAAAACAGTCTGTTTTTTATTCCATTATGTCATAAACACCTTTTCCATGCCTATGTTCAAAAACAACCATGTGATGCACTTTAAGAGGTGTGGCCCATAGGAGGGGTCAGGGAAAGCAAGCATTTAAAAATAACAGGCTGACTTATTTTATGGTGTGTGATCAAGAGTACAAGTTACTCGAAACGTGTCGCCAGGAAGGTTTTAAATAAAAGCAACATCTTGCCTGAAGCCGTGGGGTCTGTCTCCTTCTTTCGCTACGCCGTCGGTGAGGAGGTCAGGGGATGCTCATTGAATACATTTACGGAAGCTGGTTGTCTCCGTCGACAGAACCCCCTTCGCAACGAGTGGCCTCGCCTCCACAGCCAGAAACATGAAGCATTCCGTGGAGGAGTACTGTGGCGTGGCCCCCTGCATCTGACAAAGTAATTACGAGTACAGCACCGGTGTGCGCGATCAGCGGGTCGGTTGACCAGCGGTGAACGAAACGCCGGAGCTCAGCGTATTTACATACAGCTACAAGCAGGTGAGAAGGCAGTGGCTACACTTTCAGGCAAAAGCACACGCAGCGGCCAGGTGCCGGTAACAATATTTCTAAATCCTTCCTGAAACACCGTTATTTCAATAAACAATCACGTCAAGAAGTCTCGATGAAGAGAGGGAGGCGGCAGCAGCAAGACTATACGGGAACTTACCCCGTGGCGGATTAAACAAACAAAAGCCGCCGACTACCGCCAGTCCAGTAAACCAGGAGTTAAACAACTACTGATAACTCTGGAAAGAAAATCCAAATCTGAGGTCACGAAATGGTGGGAACATAAGTCCCTTACCAAATATGAAGAAGCAGGGAGGGTACCTAGGGGCCTACGAATATTACTTGCCCCCAGCTTTGTGGACCCCAATCCTGCCATGCTCAGAGAGTGAGGTGAGAGCAACCTCAACGCCTCCATGAATCTGATTAAAATTTTAATAAAATATGCGGTTCTCGACAGAGAAACCCTGCTTGAAGAAATAAAAACTATTAATGAAGAACTTGACAAACAAATGGATGTGGATATTAAGGCATTTATTGACAAAAGCCGCAAAGAAATTGGAGACAGACTCAAAAAACATGAAGAGAAAATAATGTTGCGCAAAATAAATACATTTGCTCGAGATCTCAACGACTATGAGACAGGTCGTATTTACACCTTTTCAAGGAAATTCGACCAAGCCAGAAAACAAAAAGAGGCAAACAATCAAGCAAGAGCAGGGCAACATTCAGCCACATGTAATGAGCCAGGACCTTCTGCTCTGCAAGATTTGGACTCCATTTCTTTATCAAGCTCAGGCAGTTCACTGGGATCATCTGCAAGTTTAGCGAAAGACAGTGAAACTCACACAGTTTTAAACTTAAGTGAGGAAATCGATTTTTTAGTCGAAGAGCGCCTCAAGACTTTGCGACCCAGAAAACGCAACAATGGTGCCGGAAGCGGCACAATGCAAGACGCAAGGCCAGAAGGAAATGCGCCAAAACCGCCGCAAAACAGAAACAAGCCGTGGTACAACAAAAAGAACAAAAAGCAGTAACCATGGCCAGCACCATTACTAATTTGTCTAATCTGACTTTAACATTGGCTGAACAACAATTATCATCTTTGGGACTAAATTAGTGCCCTGAAAGTTCTTTTAATTACACAAATACAAGAGCAGACGTGTTTCTTTTCATCAGGAAACTTAAATTAAAAAAGTTTTTTGCCATCAAATCCAATCCCAAAGACATTAACAGCAAGGATAAAGATGATGTGGCAAATGATGTTCCTTTGGCAGCTGCCAGAGATGCGAGAACTTTGCTAACTTTAAGTGACCTAGAAAGTGGATCTTCTATTTCCAGCACCAATCAATCTATAGATCTACCCGATACCCAGGACCAACTTCGGGCTATAAATGTTGCACAGAAGGGAGCTGGAGAAAGTCCTTTCAAAGTTAAGAGCAAGTTTGTCCCCGTCATGCCGAAAGACGCGGTTGACATATTCCATGAGTGCCTGGTGGAAGACCTAAAGACACTAAACAGGCGTGTATACAGACAGAACACCATCAAGAAAAACATCAAAAAAAACTTTCAGCGTGTCCAATACGAACAGTTGATGGACAAACTAAG
Organism: Lissotriton helveticus; assembly: GCF_964261635.1. Lineage (NCBI taxonomy): Eukaryota > Metazoa > Chordata > Amphibia > Caudata > Salamandridae > Lissotriton > Lissotriton helveticus. The sequence goes on from NC_136063.1 coordinate 1,924,146,861, forward strand.
CAAGAATCCGGACATAATAATCAATTCATCTGACAAAGGAGGAAATATCGTCCTATGGCAAAGACATGATTATATGACTGAAGCAATGAGACAATTGGGCGACAGTAACTGCTACGTAACAAGGAGCGGTTTGGAATATAAGCGGGCCCGAGATACTCTGAAACGTATGCTGTTGTCATACAAACGCAACAATTTGATCTCATCCGAGGAATTTGCTTTTTTGCATGTAGATAATCCGGTGATGCCGCACCTATATTTGATTCCAAAGGTGCACAAGATGAGACAACCAACTCCCGGCAGACCCATCATCTCTGCGATAAACAGCCTGGGTGAGAACATTTCACGCTATATTGACTATTTCCTGCAATGTCATGTCCAAGGTCTAGCCAGTTATATTAAAGACACTGGTGATCTTCTGTCTAAACTTGGTGCCATACAATGGCAACCCAACTGGTGTATAATAACACTAGATGTTGAATAATTATATACCTGTATTGAACACGAAAAAGGTATTGAAGCCATCAAGCACTATTTGGGTAACAAATCTTGTGATTATTATGGTCACAATCAAATACTATGTGAATTGGTGAGGTGGTGCCTCAATAATAATTTTTTCATGTATGGCAAGGAAGTGTGGAAACAAATCAGAGGTGTTGCGATGGGATCCTGCTTCTCCCCCAGCTACGCGTGTTTACACGTTGGCTGGTGGGAGGAGCGGGACCTCATCGTCGCACCGGGCTTTAACAATGTTAAACACTGGATGCGATTTATTGATGATATTTTTTGCATATGGGAGGGAGACATTTCAAGCGCACAGCAGTTTGTCCAAACTCTCAATATCAACAATAGCAATTTGTTTTTCACATCCAGTGTCAGTAATCAATCTGCCCAATTCCTAGATGTTCAGATTGATATTGAAGGAATCAATATCACAACATCATTATACCGCAAACCCACTGCTGGCAACAGCATATTGCATGCCAGCAGTGGACACCCCCGCCACGTAATTGAAAGTATACCTTTGGGGGAACTTTTGCGGTTAAAAAGAATCTGCAGCAATACTGAAAAATTTGATGAGGGAGCCAGTTTGATGTTGGAAAGATTGAGGGCTAGGGGGTACAGTGAGCTAACACTCTCCAAAGCGTTACTCAAAACCAAAGAAAGATCAAGAGAATCATTACTCATGCCCAAGCCTGCTGAAGAGGAAAGCGATGACCAGTCCCCCAGACTGATCGTTGCTTACAGTCACCAACACAAACAGATAAAAACCATCATCAACAAACACTGGTCAATTCTCAAAACTGACGGTGTACTTTGCTCAAGGGTCACTGACAAACCTATCATCACCTTTAAAGGAGCCTACTGCATGCACAGCAGACTGGTGAAGACAAGCCCAGAACTGACCAGCGGCAGTGACTGGCTTAACAGAAAAGGCTTCTACAAATGCAGTTCTTGCCGCGCATGCAAGTTTGGGCAAAACATGACCCACTACGAGAATCCTTTCTCCGGCACCAAAGTTGCAATTAGAGGCAATTTTAATTGCCGCACGGAGTTTGCTGTGTACGTTCTGACGTGCACCTGCGGCCTGTGCTATGTGGGTAGCACGAGATCACAGGTGCATGTCAGAATATTGCAGCATCTCCGTGCAGTGGTAAATCACGACTCAGCCTACCCCGTGGCACGACATTTTAATTCAACACATGACAGGGATCTGTCATGTTTGAGTTACTATGTTATAGATGCGGTGCCCTTACAGAGACGGGGTGGTGACAGGGATAAAATGTTGAGAAAATTGGAAACCCAATATATCATCGCGTTGGACAGTAAACAGCCCCATGGGCTCAACGCAACCGAGGATCTGCATAATTTTCTGTAAATAACATCCTCTTTTTGTCCACTTTTAGCCCATTGTCGTTTGTTTTTGTATTTTCAGGTCCTGGGTTTATCCCATTGGCAAGTTTAAATCGAAATGGAATATACCAAGACTAATCCATCAAGCACAATATAGGTGCATATATACTGTGTATTGTGAATTTAACACACAGGATCAAATATGATATATGTTACCGCAATTTTATCCCTCTTCTTGTAAACTTTGTACATAAGTTGTAAAATTTCTATTTTCATATCAGCATTCTATTTTTATTTTTTCCTAATTTAGTTTTTTTTCCCCCACAAATTTTTCCCCATTTAACATCAGGCACATGTATATAAATAGCACATATACTTTGTATTCTTTGAGTATATACAGTGTAGATAGTCCCAATATTTATGATGTATATAAATTCCAGTACTTTGAATTTTTTAATAAATATTAAGGACATGAGCTTCGGGGTATCACGGTGAAGTTCCACTACACTCATATTAAATGTCACATGATTGTTTTGATTCTAGGTGGAATTAATATTTACAAATCTTATTGCTATTCATAATTGACTAGTACTGGTTATTGTATATACCGACAGGTATTTGCATTCATGCAGCAAGGATATAGCACCAGTCACTTTATTAGCCTTTGGGCGTTTTTGTGCATTCATGCAGTCAGGATAAACGTTTGTGAATACAAAATGGGATATGTGCAATAATTGTAAATGGCAAATAAATTTTTTAATGCGAAATTTTCATGCATTATAAAATTATGAGATGGATTGAAATTTTAAAACAGAAGCAACTTGTTTTATAATTTGTATTGATTTCAGGCAAAATGTGCTTTTTTTCTGAAAACAAATATCAAAAACAGTCTGTTTTTTATTCCATTATGTCATATACACCTTTTCCATGGCTATGTTCAAAAACAACCATGTGATGCACTTTAAGAGGTGTGGCCCATAGGAGGGGTCAGGGAAAGCAAGCATTTAAAAATAACAGGCTGACTTATTTTATGGTGTGTGATCAAGAGTATAAGTTACTCGAAACGCGTCGCCAGGAAGGTTTTAAATAAAAGCAACATCTTGCCTGAAGCCGTGGGGTCTGTCTCCTTCTTTCGCTACGCCGTCGGTGTGGAGGTCAGGGATTCTCATTGAATATATATATATATATATATGTGTATATATATATATGTGTATATATATATATATATATATATATATATATATATATATATATATATATATATATATATATATATATATATATATATATATATATATATATATATATATATATATATGATGCACAGTATCAAAGCAGAAATGAAACAATACACCTTGTATATATTAATATGTAATTACATATTCACCTCCTTACTTAGGCTTACCTTATTTAAAAAGGTTTCGCAACACTGCTTGACCCTCAGCTGATTCAGCTTCTGTCGCCAGATCGAGACAGTAATGCACATTCTTCCAGGTAGCAGCACAGCAAATAATTTCCAAAGGCACTCCGCCAAAAAGAGCAGTAGATGAGGACACTGCCCTTGTGGAGTGAGCCTTGGGTGTCACAGTTAAAGGATGCCCACCCAGCTTTACTATGGCAGAATTGGATAGTAGATGCAATCCACCTTGCAATAGTGGGTTTAGTAACAGCTGTTCCCGGCTTTTGACCACCATAAGAAATAAACAATTGATCCGATTTTCTGATGGACACAGTACGTGAAATATATAATTTCAGACCCCTTTTAACATCCAAGGCATGCAAAGTCTTTTGAGCAGAGGAAGACGGATTGGGAAAGAAAGAACGCAGTATAACAGGCTCATTAAGATGGAACGTAGAGGGAACTTTCAGAATAAATGTTGGATTAGTTCTGAGTAGAACATAATCATTGATGAATTTCAAATAAGGTTGTTGAATAGTGAAAGCCTGAATTTCACTGACTCTCCGAGCAGAGGTGAGTGCCACTAAAAGTGCCGTTTTCCAAGAGAGGTACTTGAGATCAGCCTTGTGAACATGCTCAAAAAGATGCTTCATGAGCTGTTCTAACACGAGATTAAGCCTCTATTCAGGAGGAGGAGCTCTAATGGGTGGAAAAGTTCTGAAAAGCCCCTTTAGGAATTGTTTGAACAAGCGATTAGAGAAAAGAGATGCAGCTCCTGCAGAACGTCTGAAGGTCAAGATGGCCGCTAAAAGTAGCTTAACAGATGTAAACATAAGACCAGATTTAGATAACGAAAGCAGATAAGGCAGAACTTTATCTGGAGAACATCGTAAAAGATGTATATCTTTGTCACTGCACCAAGAACAGAACCGTTTCTATTTCAAAGCATAAGTCTTTAGAGTAGAAGGAGCTCTTGCCTTTGCAAGAATATCTCTGCAATCCTGAGGTAAATCTATCTCCTTGAATGCTGCGAATCCAGAAACCATGCATGAAGATACAATTGGACTGGACAAGGATGAATAATTTGACCCTTGCTCATTGATAACAGGGTGGGAACTGCAGGAAGGCGGTAGGATCTGCGTTTGGATAGTAGGAGAAGCTCCGTGAACCAATGCTTACGCGGCCATCGCGTAGCAATGAGAATCATGCAGCATGGTTCCATTTTGAGCTTGCGTAGTAGTCTTGGGAGCAACGGAAAGGGGGAAATGCGTAAGCAAAAATCCCTGTCCATCTCAACATGAAGGCTTTCCCCCACGAACCCTTCTACAGTTCCCAACTGGCAAAAAATGGGCACTATTGATTGCCCTTGGAGGCAAAGAGATCTAGATTTGGTCTGCCGCACATCCAAAATATGTGCTCCACCACTGATAGATCCAATTCCCATTCGTGACAGGACTTTGAAGTCCTGCTCAGAGTGTCCGCCAGAGTATTGTGAATTCCCGGCAAATGTTCCACTTTTATCGTGATGTTGTGAGAAAGCAGCGATTCCCAAATGCTTTGAGCTTCTTGAGATACAATGTGAGTGGGTACCTCCTTGATTATTTAAGTAATGCATGCAAGTGGTGTTGTCGGTTCTGATAAGAACTGTTGACCTTTGAATCCTTGGGAGAAAAGACTGCAGCGCCAGGAAAATGGCTCGAAGCTCTAGGAAGTTGATATGCATTCTTGCCATCGCAGAAGACCACTTTCCTCTTATGCAAAGATCTTGAAGGTGTGCACCCCACCCTTCTAGGGAAGCATCTGTAGTCAGGATGAACTCCGGCACAGAAGGAAGAAAAGTAAGCCTGATCGAGACATTCTTGGAGCGCAGCCACCCAAGAAGCATTTATGCTCATAATTGGAGTTGTTATGGTCACTATAGATCTGTAGCCATTGACTGTCTAGTTCTTCCTGGATCAGCCTCATCCTTAGACGGGTGTGAGGTACCAACAGTACTGCTGAGGATCGTATTCCCAGGAATGATTTGATTATCCTCACAGAAGCGAACCGTCTTCTTCTGATGTCTGATGCCAGAGAAATCAGACCGGATTGTCTTTCTTTGGACAAGAATGCCTTGTCCAGGATTCTAATAAAGACTGCCCCTAGAAATTGAATCCTTTGACAAGGATGAAGAACTGATTTTTGGGTGTTGAGGGAAAGCCCCAGGGACTGAAATTGTTGAAGGCATGTGGACGTTGCTCTAGAAGCCCGACGAAAATAAGGAGCCTTTATTAGCTAATCGTCCAGATAAGGCAAGAGTTGTATGACCTGAAGTCTGAGGTCAGCTGCCACCGGGGCCAGGAATTTCGTAAAAACTCTCGAGACTGAATGTAGACCGAAGGGAAAGACTTTAAATTGATAATGAGCACCTGCCAATCAATTAGTCATTTGTTAAGCGCACTACATACCCACGAGGGTGTCAAGGCGCTGGGGGGAGGTGGGGGCCGCTACTGATCGAACAGCCAGGTCTTTAGTGTCCTCCTGAAGGTCAGCAGATCTTGGGTCTGTCGTAGGCTCAGTGGGAGGGTGTTCCATGTCTTGGCGGCGGGGTGGGAGAAAGATCTCCCGCCGGTGGTTGTTCTTCGGACGCGCGGGACGGTGACGAGTGAGAGGTCGGCAGAGCATAACTGGCTGTTGGGGGCGTAGAAGGAGAGCCATCTGTTGAGGTAGGCTGGGCCGGTTTTGTGGAGTGCCTTGTGTGCATGGATGAGGAGCTTGAAGGATATCCTCTTGTTGACGGGGAGCCAGTGCAGGTTTCTCAGGTGGGGGGTGATGTGGCCGTGTCGTGGTACATCGAGGATCAGTCGTGCCAATGCATTTTGGATGCGTTGTAGTCAATTGATGAGCTTGGTCAGGGCTCCCCCGTAGAGGGCGTTTCCGTAGTCGAGTCTGCTGCTGACGAGGGCCTGGGTGCCTGTCTTTCTTGTATCTGTCGAGATCCATCTGTAGATCTTGCGGAGCATGCGGATGGTGTTGAAGCAGGAGGAGGAGACGGCGTTGACTTGCTTGGTCATTGAGAGTGTTGCGTCAAGGATGATTCCCAGATTGCGTGCGTGGTCAGTGGGGGTCGGGGCTGCCCCCAGTGCCGTTGGCCACCAGGAGTCGTCCCAGGCTGACGGGTTGGAGCCGAGGATGAGGACCTCCGTCTTGCCCGAGTTCAGCTTCAGGCGGCTGATCTTCATCCAGTCGGCGACGGCCTTCATTCCTTCATGGAGGTTGGCTTTGGCGGTGATGGGGTCCTTGGTGAGGGAGAGGATCAGTTGAGTGTCGTCGGCGTAGGAGTAGTGTCGGGCTGAGGGAGGATCCTTGGGGTACGCCGCAGATGATCTTGGAGGCTTCGGAACGGAATGGGGGGGAGGCGGACGCTCTGGGTTCTGCCGGAGAGGAAGGAGGTGGTCCATTCCAGAGCCTTGTCTTGGATCCCTGCGGCGTGGAGGCGTGTGCGTAGTGTGCGGTGGCAGATGGTGTCGAAGGCGGCAGAGAGGTCTAGGAGGATGAGGGCTGCAGTCTCCCCGTTGTATAGCAGGGTCCTGATGTCATCGGTGGCGGCGATGAGGGCGGTCTCGGTGCTGTGCGGGGGGTTGAACAATCCGAAAAAGATACGTCAAGTAGTTGCATACCTAGACCGCCATCAGATAGATATTGCTCTCCTGCAGGAGACACATTTGGCACTAACAGGTACTGGTAGTGTGGGAAGGCGCTGGGCAGAATCAGTACATATGTCCTCATATTCCTCTTATGCTAGGGGGGTTTTAGTGTTGGTCAAAAAAGGTTTACAGTTCCATATAGCCACTACTGAGTCTGATGCACTGGGGCGTTATGTAATAATAACGGGCACATTAAGAGGTCGTAAACTAGCTTTAATTAATACGTACGGGTCGAACATTGATGACCCTGATTTTTATAGTGATATAGGGAGGAAAATATGTGCCTTGCCAGACATCCCGATCATTTGGGGCGGGGATTTTAACATTGCACTGCAGAACGCCAAGGACCGATCAGGGACAACGACTGAACCACATAGGCATGCTCTGTGTAAACTGAGAGATATTATGGCTATAAACAGACTAACTGACGTCTGGAGATTTCGGCATCCTGAGGCACTGGAAGCAACACATGCCTCAGTAGCAAATAATAGTTGGTCCTGCATTGACTACTGGTTGGTTTCGGATTATGTCATGTTATGGGCGAACTCTGAGCAGCCCTTAGCTAGGACATTATCGGACCACAATCCGGTCATGCTGAATATCGCAATCCCACACTACACGCCACCACCATTCAGTTGGTGATTTAACGCGAAGGCACTGCTAGACCCAGTATACACAGACACAATCAGTCAGGCTATAACAGACTACTTTGAGCTTAACCAGCCAAGCACGGAAGACCCGGGGCTTCTATGGGAAGCATTTAAAGTCACAATCAGAGGTACATGTATAAGCACAGCTGCAGGTATACTAAAAGATATCAGGAGACAATTGGCACAACATGTGGAAAAATTGCGCATGTTGGAACTAGAATATGGGCGTACTGGCTCTACTAAGATACTGGGAGATATAAGAACTATCCTGACGCAATTCCAAACGTACGCTGATGATGTCATTAGATATGTAACGAAAAGACAGATAGCAAGATCATATGGGGAAGGTGGGAGGCCCGGTAAGGCGCTAGCTGCCAAGATCTGCTCCAGACATGCACCTCAGTTAGTGAAGGCGATCAGGGATGAGAATGGTAACCTGAGACATGACACACAGGAAATACTGCAGGAATTTGTGACTACATACGGCACTTTGTATACCACACAGCATTCCGTAAACACTGAGGAACTTTTGGCATATCTGGTGGATGAAACTATAGCGTGGTTGTCTGATGCTCAGAGAACCTATTTGCCATTACCAATCACTGTAGAAGAGGTGACCAAAGTTATTAAGTCGCTGCCCAATGGTAAAGCGCCGGGCCCGACGGATTCACTTGTGAATTCTATAAAACGTTTGTGGATAAATTGGCACCTCACTTAGTCGAGCTGTATGAGGATGCGCATGAGAAACAGTTATTACCGTTGTCACTGCGGGAAGCTATGTTGATCACACTGTTAAAACCCAATAAGGACCCAGAGTGTTGTGACTCGTATAGACCGCTGTCTTTGATAAATGTGGATACTAAAATCTTAGCCACCAGACTTCAGCCTTTGTTGGCTGGCCTCATTCTGCCGGATCAATCCAGATTTATTCCCGCCCGTTCTACAGCCCATAATACTAGAACACTGTTTGCACTGTCACACTATATGCGCCCATCTACTAAAGCAGCAGCTGTACTTTTGGATGCTGCTAAAGCATTTTATTCAATAGAATGGGGTTATTTACATGCGGTCTTGATAAGAATGGGCTTCCCCCAGATTTTCCTTCAATGGGTGAAATTGCTGTACACTTCTCCGTTAGCTTGTATTAAAGTTAATCAGATCCCATAAAAATCTCTAGAGGGACAATGCAAAGATGTCCGCTGTCACCTTTATTATTCGCAATAGTGCTCGAACCCCTAGCGTGCAAAATCAGGCAAAATCGCCACTACTCAGCATTACAGTTCCCGCAGAGAACTCAGCATATTGCACTTTATGCGGAAGACATGATGTTATATGTCCGGGACCCAGATATTCATTTGAACCCTCTTCTCCGGGAATATATCAAGTTTGGACAGTATTCTGGCCTGAAAATAAACTGGGCTAAGTCAGTAGTTATACTTTTAACAGATACTACGTCCCCACATGCCACAGATTACCCACTAGAATGCCAGGATGAACCAATTAGATATTTGGGGGTTTGGTTCCATCGAGACCCAGAGGTGGTGATCAGAACAAATTACGGTAGAGCAATTGATGCACTAGAGGGGAAAATAGAGAGATGGATTAAACTACCTCTGTCACTGGCAGATAGATTAGCTATCGTAAAAATGGTGATCCTACCAAAATTGCTATATTTAATTAACAATGTCCCGATCAAGCCGCCTACAGAAGTCTTTCCTAGAATCTCCTCACTGGAGCTTAAGCTTATATGGGCAGGGAAACCAGCTCGAATCAAATTGTGTAATATGACATTACCATACTCACAAGGAGGATTTAGGGTGCCAGATTTTTTGCTCTACTATTTATGTGCACAAGCGCAAGATGCACATTTCTGGTACTATAGACCTCCCTACATCACACATGTTGCGATGGAGGAAGGAGATGTGGCACCTATCCCTTTGGATGCCATCATAACGCACAAACTACCTCCTTTACACCACAAGGACATAAACACAATAGACTCCACCAATACAGCATGGCGTATGATAGGCCGCAAAGCAAACACGTTACCCCTATACGCCCCATCTTTACCATTACTTAATCATCCCGAGCTGTCCGTAACCCAAGAAGAGGTGGGTATGAAAATGTTGCACCAGGTGGGCATAGATACAATGGCTGATTTATATTGTGATGGTATGTTTAAAAAGCTAGAGGAACTAACATATATAAGTAATCAAACATTGTTGTTTTGGTTTACCTACTACCGCTTGCAGGGGGCGGTTAAGAAGTTGTACCCCTCCTACCCCGAAGAGCCACCACAACTGAATACGCTACAGTTTCTTATTACAACTCCGGGAAATCAGCACATGGTGTCTAAACTCTACACTAAATTGCAGGACGAACTAGCGGGTAATGCGAGCGAAGCACTGGGGAGGTGGAATGACTGCTTGACTACGCCATTGACAGAGGAGGAATGGTTTACCGCATGTTCATTGACAAGCTTGAAGACACCTAATGGGAACTTATGAATGTTGCATTATAAATATTTACACCAAACCTATTACACCCCGGTAAGGCTCTATAGGTACGGTTTGAGAACTGAGTCCAGATGCAGCAGGTGTAGATCGGATAATGCAGATTTCTTACATTTATCATGGTCATGCGCAGCTGTAGCCCACTATTGGGTAGAGCTGACCAAGATACTGGGCGAAAAGCTGGGTGCTGAGGTTGATTGTTCGGTACGTACCTGTTTGCTGGGACTGGTGACAAACGTACGTGCGGTGAAGACATTTTTTTGTGTGATAGCATTATTAATGGCCAAACGCCAGGTATCGCTTTGTTGAGGTAGCAAGCAGGCCCCAAGGATTAAGCAGTGGTTAACAGACCTGACACACTGTAAGGACAATTTGAAAACCTATGAAGAAGAGTTACCAACAGGATCGAAACCCAAAGACTATTGGTACTTCCTAGTTGCATATTTGCAAACGCATCAAGTGGACTAATGATGTTTAATTGCCTTGTTGTTGTATGTATAACTCCCAGATATGTAACAGTTTGGACACGGGATGTTGTTGTGCAACAGTCTATAGGTTTGTATTTTCATATGTTTAGACATTGTATGTCTTTGAAATGCCAATACATTTTTTTTTTTAAAGTAATCAAGATATGGAGCAATGTCCGACCATAATTGGCAGTCATATCTCCCTAGATTCGCCAGGGAGTTAGTGGCACGAATTGAAGCACCCGCCATGGTGGTGAAACACTTACCGATGTTATCAAGATGCCTTCCATCCTTATCCGGCGGTGCTGTAACAGGAATGGATGGATTCCGAGACTTACGTTGAGCAGCCTGTGAAATACCGGAATCTGGTCTAGGAGGACCAGACAGGCAAGCAGGACCATTATCTGGTGCTTTGTACTTCTTATCAATTCTAGGGAAGAATCGCTGGTACTGAAAATTGATTTTTCATTATTTTAGTTCCTTCTACTCAGATATGACCTATTATAGGAATAGAACGGACGGACTTCCTATTCTGGTCTTCAAAATCCTAAAGGAAACAATATGTTTGCTTCACAGATACAGGAAGATGAAACCATGTTGCTGCCCTTTCCATAATTGCTTGAAAAACTCCAATATCTTTAGGAGGGGAATCTACTGCCTAAGGAACTAGTGAAGATGGCGTAGGGTCCTGGCAGGGCTGTCCCAAGCAGGAACCCTCTGATGCTGGATTCTAGGACGTTTATTGCATAATGATCCAAAAGGACAGCACTGTGCATGCATCTAGGACAGGACTCCCAGATACAGGGAGCAAAGCAGCCATTCCTCTTGTCTGGCGGAGGACTGGAGTCTGGCATGCATGGTGCTACTGTAGACTGTGTGCCAGACACATTGTACACCGAAACAATGCAAAGCTGATCCTACTGTATGTCACAATATTTCCTTGTATTGGGGGGGACCCTGTTAGGTAGGCAGTGAGAAGAAATTGGGTCTGAACCTTCTTCCTGGATGCCTGCTGGCAGCTTGGAGGTCTGGCTGACGAGAGCTGTATGCATGTGGGGCATTCTGTCAGTGGGGTTCTGTAGAAAGGTAGGATTATTCTAGCATTGTTACCCCCACTTTCTGCATGGTGTCAGTGTGTTTTTGACTAGTCTAACTGGGATAATGCAAATCAGGACCCCAGTCACCGTGTTTCCTCCCTATATTTGACATGGTAAGTACTTCTGCACCTCCACAATTGTCTACTGATGTACCCCTGAAAGTCCCTAGTATATGGTACTGAGGTACCCAGGGCATGGGTACACAAGAGGTCTCCCATGGGCTGAAACATGCATTATGCCTCCCATGAGAGACCACTCAAACTGTGACTACAGTCCTGCCCTTGCAGCAAGTGTAAGCTGGTGCTAGCACCACTTATGACAGATCTACGTTTTCCTATATCTACACCTAAAACCTATAAGTCACCCCTAAGGCAGGACTTTCAATCCTGACAGCAGGGTGCTGGGTTACAAGTGTGTGAATGCCCCTACGTGAGCAGGACACCCTTACAGACCCCGGAGTTGATTCTCTAGGCTTTGTAAGTGAGGTCAGCCATTTTGATACATATAGTGGCTATCCGCCATTATGCGATGGCTAACTATATAGTGGCTGTGCCAAACCTGGGCATGTTTGGCATCAAACATGTTGGAATCATACGCCAACACCGTTACTGCTGTTGGAGGTATGATTCCATGCACTGGGGGGCTCCTCTGGGAAGCCCCCAGTACTTGGGGTAACAGTCTTCCAGGGGCTACCAGCAAGCTAGTGTTGTTGCTGACCCCAGGCACGATTCTGACCACCTGCTGCTGAGTTGAGCTGGAGCAGGGGAAGGTAGAAACATAGGTTTCCTGTCACAGGGGTGTGTGACTACCTCCCAGACATGAATTACATGTATTGGGCTGGGGTGGGGGTGCTTGACAGCGTCACCAGACTGCTTTGAAGGGCACATTTTGTGCCCTCCTTGCATACTCCAGTTAGAACCAATTCTAGGAGCCCTAGGGGCCTTCTGGCATGAAACTGGACAAAGGACACTGGAGCACCCTTCCCTCTGTCCAGCCCCTCCTCTGGGAGTGACCACCTGAGTCATCCTAACCCCTTTCTACAGGTATAAAAGGGCTTACCTGTAGGTGGGTCCTCAGATTCATGGTGGGACATGACTCAATCCAGGAACCACATAACTCTTTGACCGTCTGAACACTTGGACTTCGCCTGGAAATGAGCCTGCATCATGGAAGACTCCTGGTGCTTCTGGTCTTGCTGTTCTGCAGGTCCTCTTCGTCATCTGTTTCTGTGCTTCTTCCAGGATCTTCAACAGACCTATGGGCATCAAGGACACCTGAAGTAATCTCCCTTGGAGTGAAAGAGTCACTCCCCTGCTTTTGCAGGAACCGGAACGAACGTGACCTGTTTGCTGCTTCTAACGTCCAACGTACTTCAAAAGGCTCAGCAACAAAGGTAGAGGTTCTGCAACTCCCTTGAGGACTGACCTGTCCTCTCTGCAATTTTGAGGGCAGCATCCCTCGTCAGAACTGCTGGGACCGAACTCCTGTGCACCTCGTCGACTAGCTGCTGCCAAGACCTGTTGGCTCTGCACCCCAGAGATCACTGGGCTACAAGAATCTCCAGGCTCCAGCATCTCTTCTTGCCAGCGTCCGCACCACATTCTCTGCACTGTGGGCCTTCATCTTTGGTGAGCTGCTTGAGGTCCTCTTTAGAATTCTGTGTCTTTGGTCTGTGGGTTCCCTAGAGGGTCTTCTCCTGTTTCAGTGGGCTCTCAGCTTGTTCGGGGCCGGCTCCGACTACACGTGGTGAGTCCCTTGGACCTTGCTGGTTTCAACGTTGCTCCTTCTTCCCTTTCCACGCCTGTTGTGGCTTCCAAGGCTTGTTGGTGCTCCCACCGGACAACGACCCCCTGGCTCTGGACTCTCGACATGGTACAGCTCGTGCACGGCTTCTGGTATTCCTCAGTGCAGTCTGGTCCTCACAGCTGCAGCAACAAGGTCACCGTCATCACTCCTGCATCCGCTGACATTGGTGGGCGATGCTCTTCCGTGTCTCCTGGTCACCTCAGAGTGGCATAGGCTCTGTCCCCTCTGCTTGCAGGCTCTTCTCTTCAAGAATCCACCCTTGGATTCCACCGGACTCTTGCAGAGACTGTGCCAGAGGCATCTTTACTGAAGTCCTCTATTATGGTCTACAGCGGATTCTGACGTCACTGCACACTATGCAACCGGCTTCCCTAGTGTAGGTATCAGTGTTTCTGGGGTATCCACAGGTGGGATGGCTCTCCAACCTTCTGTCTTCCAAGGGGTTTCTTCAGGGTCCACTGGGAAGGGTCCTTCGTCAAAACTGCAACAGCGACTTTCCCGTTGACTTCTATTGAGTACACTGCTGTGTTTCCACTTTGCGCACAGCCTCCATGCGGTTCCTGGGTATTTACCTTGGTTGGTTCCTTGTGTCCCCAGCTCTTCTGAGTCTCCTGGTCCAAATCCTGACTTCGGTCACAGTTCGCATTCCACTTTCTTAATATATGGTTTGGTCTACCCCCCAGAGACCACTGTGTATTACGCTTACTTACATATTTGCAATTGAAGTATTGTGTGGATTTTTGTTTATATCTCCAGGTTCCTTTTTGCTTAACATACACTACATGATTAGATCTGGTAAAACACGTTGCTTAACACTCTTTCTGAATTAAGCCTGAAGGTAGCTTTCCTCAGCTACCACTTAGAGAGCTTGCTAAGGTTGTCTAAGACCACTAAAATCACCATAAGGGTTGTCTGTGCAAGGTGCTTCACTTAAGTGTCCTCCATATACTAAGCTAGCCTCCTACATTGGTGTGCAGCGGTTGTGATTTAAGCCTGCACTGTTTTCCCAGCAAATCTAGGTATGGTTAGACGAAAAAACATCACTAGCATTAGGAACATATCAAAATATGTATTGTAGATTATTGTTCTACTAAACTGAGGGTCTAGCACAACTCTTTATACAAATTCTTTAGAGGTTTAGTTTCCACCACAGTAAGTAGGTACAACACCACACTACACCTAGTTTACCATGATTTTAGTGGGGGAAGCCAGTGGGTCCTAATGTTTTAGATACAGTGGTCTTAAGTTCGAGGAACTTAGTACCCTGGCTGCATCAAGGAAGTTAAAGACAGGTAGCAGCCCTAACACTCAGCAACTCTAGAGCTGCTGATGCAGGATGACCTCCAGAAAGCTGAGAAGTCAGAAGGGCAGAACAATGTGGGTGGGGTAGCTTCAGGAAGTGGTATGGGGTGGTTCACCCCAGTGACTCTAATTCTGAGTTTGACCAGGAAGAGTCTGATGACTCCACACCAGTGAACTTTGACACCCTAGGGAATAGTACAGAGGGTCTCCCTAAAGGTAGGTCCCCCTTTATTCCTCCTGGGAGGGTGCAGAGAATGTGGGGGAGGTTCAGATCCTCCTCGGTTCATTCCAATGCCTCTAATAATTCCATAGGGACCTCCATCTCTAGTCAGAGGGAATACCACCTGCTTAAGCTTGAGAGGCAAGCTCAGAATCAAGCAAGAGCAAATGGCCCTTGATAAGGAAATCTTGGGAGTGTAGAGGGCTAGGAAGAAATTGGGACTAGAGTCCCATGGCGGCAGCAGTAGTGTCCCTGGGGTCAGGGAGCAATCGTTTGATGCTAGGAAACTGAGCAGGAGAGTCTCTTCTTGCCAGGAGGAGGATGATACCCAAAAATGGATCACTGCCTTGGAGAGGGCCTGTAAAGTACAGAAGGTCCCTCAAGGGCAGTGGGCAGCTACCCGTGGCTCTCCTTTGTCAGCAAAGGCAGAGAAAAACTCCTTACTAACAGCGAGGAAGATGCTAACAACTCGACAGTCTTGAAGAGTGCCCGCATAGATGAGTTTGGTTTAACCACTGAAAAATACAAGGTTACGTTTAGCGACACACAGATGGACCACACTGAAGATTTGGCTGATTTTGTAGACAGTGCACCTAAGGTTCTGGAAGGCGAACCTGATGCAAGTGATGTGAATGACTACACAGGATTGCACAATTTACTAGTGAGGGAGCACATCCTTAATAATTGTCCGAATCAGCAACTGCATCAGCACCTGGTAGACTCTGATCTGACCTCCCCCCAAGAATTGGGAAAGAAGGATCACAAATGGAGTCATACTAGGATTAAGACTAAGTCTCAAGGTGGTGGTGCCCAGAAAAAAGATTCTTTAACACCAAAGAGAAAGGTGGGGGAAAATCTAAAGAGAAATCCTCTGAAGGTCCCGAAAAGTCTTCCTCTGGGGATGGGTCCCAATCCTGTTCCTCCCCTGGTAAGACACCCTATTGCTTTCTCTGCAAAGAGAAAAGTCATAAGGCGAAAGATTCCAATTGCCCCAAGGCCAGCAATAAGGATACCACTACTATTACTACTCCAACACTACACACCCTAGTGCCCCATGAGTAGCACTCCCAAAAGTAGTAGTGCACCCAAGAATTTAGCTGGGTTCTCATGGGGCATTGAGGTGGATTCTGGCCTAGCTAGATCCCCTACACAGTCCACCTTAGTATGTGATGGTGGCATATGTTTTGACACTTTTGTAAGTCCTAGTACCTTGGGCAAGTGCAAACAGGAGCCTCTGATCAATGGTCAGACAGCTGTAGCCTGGAGGGACACAGGGGCCAGTGTCGCAATGGTGACAGTAAAACTTGTGTCCCTTCTTCAGCTTCTACCTGGGTAAATGCACCAGGTGACCAAAACTGATGGTGTAAGAACAGAACACCCCACGGCCATAGTCAATCTCAGCTGGGGATGGGTAACTGGCCCTAAAAGGGTTGTAGTACCCCCCTACCTGCCTGTAGATTGCCTGCTGGGCAATGATTTAAAGATTTTAGCCTGGGCTGAAGTAGAACTCAGGACCCATCTAAAGATGATAGGCCTCCCAGAGCAGGATGGTGTGAACCCTAGGGAACAAGTCCTACCACAGGGAAACCCTGGAGCAGTGGAGCTTGAAAGAATGGCGCACCCAACTCCAACAGAGAGCACAAGGACGAATATAAGGTGATACACAGACTCAAAAGCGGTCAGAACCCTCAGATAATTATATTACAACTGCCAATAAGTTGTAATACAAGATCTAATTAGCTTCTCAAAATGGTTCACACTTCATATGATTTGAAAAGACTGGTATGGCATTCGGACAAATAAGTAGAAATAATAAAGTTTGTCGAAGCAATAATAAAGGATTCTGAGCAGTGCCAGGTGGAGGCAGGTTCATTGTTTGATAAATAGAATTATTTTACCTCATCCCTGGAGGGAAGAGTTCCAGCAGGAGACCAAAAACACTAATTTTTCATCAATTCTTCCTAGTAAATGGTTTACATTTCAGCTACTTAAATTAAAATGTTCACTTAATAAAGCTCTATGGGAAGACTTTTCACATAGATATCAGTAATATTATTGTGTTTTTAAGGATAAAATGACGGTTTTAAGAAGAAGGTCTTATAGAGGAGAAGTTTGGATGACTAAATCAAGTTATCAGTCAGTGCTATGGTATAGATTACTACATGCCTCCAGATAAAAATAATGTAAAAGCATTTTGGGGGATAATCAACAAACTTGAAGGGGAGGCAATAGGGCATATAGTATTAATATGATGGAAGATGAATTGGTAAAGTTTATCACCAATTTGTATGGAGTGTGCAATCTAGATATGAATAAGCAAGACCAGTATTATAACTGTGATCGAACAAGCAAGCCAAATTTGGAGATAGTGAAAGGGTTGAATCTGGGTCATGATCTAGATCAAATAATCAATATACAGAGCAAGATAGTAGCCCCTGTTTGAAGAAGGATCTGGATTCTATAAGTTTTAATGAAATAGTCATTTTCCTAATTGTCTCCGAACAAATGGGACCCGTGGTCCAAATGGGCTTCCCAATGCTTTATTTCGTGCAAACATTGACATGTGTGCAGAAGTGTTCACTCCTATGTTTAATGAAGTACTGGCATTAAATATAGTTCCTGTATCTTGGCACGGTAGCATTGTGCAGCCCATCTATATAAAGTAGCCCAGTTGATAACCCGGCCAATTATTGGTTAATTGCCTTAAGTGATGCTGAAGCCAAGGTCTTTACCTCCCGTCTATTGATTGATTTGGAAGATTGGGCAGCACTACAAAATATAATCCCAATCAATCAAACAAGTTTTCGTAAGGGCCAATCTACTGTTACCAATCTGTTGGCCTTTACATTATTAGCGGAACAGGCAGTTTTAAAAAACAAAATCAATTTTTCTCTTTTATAGATTTAAAAGTTGATTATGACTCAGTAACTCAATCTTTATTATGGAAAAAACTGGTAGGTTAGGCCATTCCACGAAAAACTGCTAGATGCTATTATACTCCTCTATACCAACACTTGGGTCCGGGTTAAGTTAAGTGCCGGTGGTACTTTATCACAAAAAATGAAATGAAATGAAATGACAAAAAAGGAAACTTATAACGGTCTAAAGCAAGTTTGCATTCTTGCTCCCTCCCTTTCTAATCTATTTTTGTTCGATCTACTCCAGCACCTAAAGTCTGTTAATACCCACCCTCCAAAAATAGGTGAGGTCCTCAGATTCGTCCGGGACAAGACCAAAGTCCGAAACCACGCCACTCTTCGTCCATCGGGACATTTGGACTTCGCCTGGAACAGAGACTGCATCATGGAAGACTCTTGCTGCTCCTGGTCTCGCTGTTCTGCACGTCTTTTTCATTGTCTTTTTCTGTGCTTCTTCCAGGATCTTCAAAAGACCTGTGGGCATCAAGGACACACAAAGCAATCTCCCTTGATGTTAAGCAGACACCCCCCTGCATCTGCAGGCACCTCAACGAAGCGGACTGGTTATCTGTTCCTGCCGTCCCACAGACTTCGAAAGGCTCAGCAACACAGATGGTGGTTCTGCAACTCCCTCGAGGCCCGACCTGTCCTCCCTGCAATTTTGAGGCCAGTATCCCTTGTCAGAACCGCCGGGCCCATACCCCTGAGCACTGCCTCGACTTGCAGTTGCCGATGCTTGTTAGCTAAGCACTCCAGAGATCTTCGGGCTAAAAGAAGCTCCAGCCTCCAGCATCTCTCCTTGCCAAGATCAGTGTACTCACCACATCCTCTACACCCTGGGCTTCATCTTTGGTGAGCTGCTTGAGTTCCTCTTGCGACTCTGGGGCCTTTGGGTCCTCTTGAGGTTCTTTCCCATGTTTCAGTGGGCTCCTCTGCTTGCTTGGGGCCTGCTCCGACTCTCCTGCACGTAATGAGTTCCTAGGAACTTGCTGGTCCCAACATTGCTTCTTCGCTTTCCATGCCAGTTGCAGCTGCCAAGGCTTGTTGGTGCTCCCGCCAGACACCAACCTCCTGGTCCTCGACTTCTGTTGTGGGACAGTTTGTGCACGGCTCCTGGCCTGCCTCAGCTTTGCTTGGTCCTCACAGCTGCAGCGACAAGGTCACCGGCATCACTCCTAAATCCTCCGTGGGTGGGCGTTGCTCTTCAGTGCCTTTTGGTCACCTCCGAGTGGCATAGACTCTGTCCCATCTGCTTGGGGTTTCTGCTCTTCAATACACCCTTTGTTTCTACCGGACTCTTGCACAGTCTTTACCTTTGTGGTCTACGCCGGTTTCCCACATCACTTTGCAACTCTGCACCCGGCTTCCCTTGTGTAGGTATTCTGGTTCTTGTGGTATCCACGGGTGGGATGACTCTCCAACCTTCTGTCTTCCACTGGGTTTCTTCAGGGTTCATTGGGAAGCGTCCTTGTTCAAAACTCCCACCTCGACTTTCCAGTTGATTGCTAATCAGCTGTGTTTCCACTCTGCACACAGCCTCTGCGGGGTTCCTAGGCACTTACCTTGGGCGGATCCTTGTGTCCCAAGCTCCTCTGAGTCACCTGGTCCAAGTCCCGACTTCGGTTGCAGTTCGCATGCCACTTTTTTAGTATATGGTTTGGTCTCCTCATGGAAACCACTGTGTATTGTGCTTACTGTCCTATTTGCAACTGAAGTATTGTTTGGTATTTGCGTTAATATCTCCGAGTAGAAGATATACCAATGTCCGACTGTTGTGTAATAAATAGACCTATTTTTATATATACACTGTGTAGTTCTTTTTCGTTTAACCTACACTACATGATTAGATCTGGTAAAATAAGCTGCTTAACACTCCTCTTAGATAAGCCTGAAAGCTGCACTCCACAGCTACCACTTAGAGAGCTTTCTAAGGTTGTCTAAGATCACTAAAATCACCCACCATAAGGGTTGCCTGGATTAGTGCAAGGTGCTTCACTTAATAAGTGTGCACCATATACTATGCCAGACTCCTACAGTTGAAATTACATTCACTGGTGAAGGAGCATACTTAAGATTTGAGCCTAGTTTGTTCCTTCCAGATTCTTCTTTTGCTTATGGCAGAGTCCCTCATTAGGAAACGCTGCCAAGGTAGCTTTCTCAGCTGCTCAGAGAAGTCATGCATGGGAGGATTCATTCTCAAAAATTCGTCCACATGGACAAGTATTCAATAGTTTCTTATCACCCAGTAATCTACACCTGCTTGTCTGCGTCCTCCAGTATGCCATGGGGGAAGCATGCAATCCAGCTCAAGGCACATTTGGATAGGGAATAGATCTTAAATAATCCCCTCCTGGATGTCACTGGACAATACCAAGGAGAGAGGAGTACTTCACTCAAGAAAGTGATCAATGCGGGGCGATGCTTAGTGTTCATAGCAGTAAGAGGAATAGACTTTCTCTTTGAATGGAAATAACCTCCAGATGTCCACAAATCTGTGATCTCCCATAACATCCATAGACAGTTCTCTTTAACCATTACACTATTCCATAGTGCCAGTTCATTCAATGAGGACAAAGAGCCACATTCCTGTCACTACTCCCAGTATGATATTAGTATCCCCAAATTCAGTTAGTAGATGTGAAGGCATAGACAATACAAACCTCGTGTTAGTAACAGGCCAACCTTACAATCAGTATGCAATCTAGGGTTTTAAAATATATCTGTAGTCTCAACTGTCCATGTTTTAAGTAACTTGTGATGTAATGTTTTATGAAACAGACTTGCTATCCCACATTTCTTCAAACTAGGATGTACCTCAAAGGGGGATTCAAAGAGGGTCACAGACAATTATTGCCAACTACCCTACCCACCCCATTCGATATAAACTTTACAGACTCACGAGGTGATAGGTGTCTCTTTT
Organism: Lissotriton helveticus; assembly: GCF_964261635.1. Lineage (NCBI taxonomy): Eukaryota > Metazoa > Chordata > Amphibia > Caudata > Salamandridae > Lissotriton > Lissotriton helveticus. Next base: position 1,924,167,690 of record NC_136063.1, read on the forward strand.
GGAAGCAAGCACCATCAAGCCACCTGCTTCTGAGAACATAATGTGAAAGGCCATTCACATTAAGTGAAATGATTGTAACTGTGGTAGCTTGAGAGGCAGGAGTAGTTCAAGTGTTGCCCATTGGGCAACGGAGGACAAGGGAAAAGAGGATCAGATGGGAATAAAGGTGAAAGGGGAGATATGGGGGGCATCTAAAAGTATGGTGGAGAGTTCTGTACTTGAATCAGCGGGCCAAGCTCCATCAGCAGCAACTGACTGCCTGTAGGTTAAAGTTAATATCAACAAATAAGAAGTTTGGAGCTCACCACTGTAGAGGAGACGACTGGAAAGTCAATGCCCCATGGTGCTGTTGGGAAGCCTAGTGGGAGAGTGGATGAACAGAAGAAAGGAGCAGGCAGAAGTAAGGGGTGCATAGGTAAGTAATCATGAAGGGCACGGCCCATGAAGATCTCTGATGAGTGCCATGGAATAGGGCAAAAGGTTGTAAGATTAGAGGTCACAGAGAGATCAACCTTAGAACTAGTTGGTTAACAAGGCTATGAAAATACTGGAGAGGCAAGACAAAGCAACCATGCAAATCAGAGCCATAACACTCCACTACTCAAGCAACAATAAGCAGAACAAATAAGACAAAAGAATATTTTAGCACTTCCTAAGAGGGATCATCAAGCTTATCAGACGTCACAAACAGGTTTGAGATGCGGACAGGAGTAATCTGTCCTTATATGGTACTTAAATAATCTGATGAAGACCCCCTCCTACATGATCCTCTACGAGCAATGTTTGTTGTCAAAAAGTCATAACAAAGGTGATATAGACGGGGTCTCAAATAGGTATGGGGGTGCTCTTGAATCTCCAAACCAATTTCCATCTGGGATGTCTGAGCGATGTTCAGAAAGTACTGCAGCGCATCTGGGTCAGAGTTCTAAAACCTGTTACTGTCAATTGTAATAAGTTTAACCGTTAGATCAATGAGAGATTTGACGTTCGATTTCCACAGTATGGGTAGCATGAGCAAAGTAGTCAGCTGAAGTATGAACAGAGTGTCTGTCAAAATGAAATGAACTCCTCCTTCTTTCTGGCTGCTTGCAAGATCAGGAGGACATGATGTCACAGGAGATGTGACTGTGGTGTGATTTGGAGCAAGAGGCTGTGAACAAGGACTAATGCGGTTCACTCATTTGGAAGTTTATGACCATAGGCGACTTCACACTAAAGGAAGTGGATAGCCAGCCTAGAAGACACAAGTGCTTCCAGTAGGCCCACAGCCAGCTAAGGTGTTTGAGGGACCAAAGCAAACAGTGGGTCAGCAAAAGTAATTCCAGGAGGTGGAAACCTTCTTCAAGAGACTACTCTACAATAAGGAACCAGGGTTTCTGGAAGATGACTGAGAAGAATTAAGAACAAAATCTTTGAGAGAAATATATTAGTAGAGAAAAGAACACAGAATGTACGCTACAACAAACAGAACTAAATCCACCACTAGTCTTGCGTGAGGCTTAAAAAATAGGGCCAAATCTAATGAACCTAAGGGGCAACTTGGGTATTGAACCTCTTCGTCCCTCTGATGATGGAAGCACATAACTCACAGGTGAAATCAGAAATGGTGGAGTTTCCAGAGTTGTGGCAGAGTAAGATCTTATGTCAGTGTCTCCATCAGTGCTGTTAAGTGTGGTTGGTGGCATAGGTTCAGCTGAAGTAGCAAGAAGTAGATCATCTATTTAAAGTTCTTGTCTGGGCCATACTGGAGGGCAATGTTCCTCTAGAGATTACATCAGTGGGAATCTTTTCAAGGTCTCTCGTGAGAATTATGCAACCTTTGGAAAGCCATGCAAGATACTCTTTTCCTTTTTGAGTGTCACTTTCTTCTGAACTGTAATCTCTTTAGTCTGTGAACAGAAGAGATCAAGGAGGGAGAGGCAAAGACAATACATACATATCAGCTGGATGTTCCATTGTGCCTGGGGTGGACAGTCACTGACTGCTGTGGATAATGTATATAGTCTTCTTCAGCAGGGATGTGTAAAAGCTCTTCCGCTAAGTGTTTAACACGCTCTGGAGAAAAGGAAATACTGCTGACCCTCTTCCAAGACCCGACACTAGACATCAAGTGTTGGTGCCATGGACCAAAGGCAAATCACCAAGGGATGCTGCGGATGCCTTCAAGTAAGCCCTGGAATGCAAGCAAATCTAGCTACAAAGTACTCTGGTGTGATCTAGAACCAGGTACAGTCAAGAAAAAGTTGTGGTCCTTATCTAATGTCAGAAATGGGTCCATATAAGAATTATTCATGGGCCTACATATCCATCAGAAAGACCGCTGCAAGGACAAGTAACATGGTCTTTTAGCCTCCTTCACAGTGCCACTGCACTTGCCCCACCACCATTCATTAGGATGTTACATTCAGAGGATTAATAGGGCTGGAAAAGAGAATAAAATACTTTCACTACTAATCTGCTTATAGGAGATGCACATGCTTCTACCTATATTGTCCATGATAAAACGCCAACTAATTATTTTTCTTTAGTTTGATTTCAGCCCTTGAGTGTGTATAGATAGAACAATGACAATATTAGTTCATTTTACCTTTCTTCTTCAGCTTTCTGTAGCTTTTCTTGCTCATCGCGCTCTCTTTGCTCTCTTGCAAGGCGCCTTTTCTCTGCCAGAGTTTTGGCAGCTTCTTCAGCAGTTATTGTCCCAGAAGACGCTTTACTGCTCGTTTCTGTAAAATATTAGTTGTGATGTTAAATTAGGTTAAATGTCCACACAAGAAGCTGTGAAACCTGATATACACAAGTGTAGTGAAAAATAGTTTACCCTAAATCCTTTTGGTATTTATACAATTTATATGATCGTACTCAAATGTCTCACATTAACTGTCTAGTTTAGTATATTATGCTTAACACACATTATCAAGAATTGTTTCTCTCTCCATCAGAGCAATGAGAACAATGTATACAACAATTTCTTAGTGTATTTTAAAGAAGTTGAAACAAGGAATATCGAACACCTGTTGTTCAAGTATGGGTCAAGAAAAAATATTCAGCTTGAGAGTTCCACATAATCTGCCAGATACATATGAGGTTCCTCAAAGATGACTGAGAAAATATTTGAAGAAAATGGGTAAAAAAATGAGCAGATGAGTGCGTGGTGTAAAAGGGCAGAAGGGAGGCAGTTACTGTAAAACTATGTGGACAGCGGGTTTTGTTTTTGGAAATGGTTTGCAGCAAGGTGTTTGTTAATAGATGTGATGTCTCCACTCCAAGCAGGTCATGCTAGTACACAATTTCTGAATCTTCTTTGCACAGTTAGGGAAAAACCTTCACATTTCAGTGTGATGTGCCAGACCAATAATATCTATAGAGATCATGCTGGTTTTTCAGGCAAGTATTAAAGCATCAGCACAGAGGGAGCCATTGGAGCTTCGTATTTAATCTGTTCTCTTGCAGTTCCAGAGCTTCTGATATTTCATGTGGGCTCTCACAATATCTAAAAACATGGAATGTTTACCCAATGAGAATCTTTATTTAGTGGTGAACGTGATGACCGCCTTTTTTACTATCACTCCAAATCAACTCCTTCAGGTGCTCTCCGCCTTGTTTTGGTTCTTTAGGAACACCTGGTGTGAGGTGAATTAGTTGCTGCTGTCACAATTGCTCCCCTTAACTCCTTGACTTCTCTCAAAGATGCATAAATTAGTACTAGCCGCATTGTTAGTCTTCCCTTTACAATGCCTGGTAAACCTCTTGGCGAGTTGTACAGGGGTCTGGTAATGCAGTGCAATTCTAAAAAGCAAACCTTTTTTCACTGGATGCCACTGTAGAATCTTTAGAGTGGATGTAAAATAGTCCGGATGTTGCATAATAAAAATCCATTCAGTGTGGTTATAAACGTTTAATATTTGGAGGTTTTCTTTTTGAATTTCTGTGCACAAAAACAACATTTCTTTAAATATGCGTCACTTACAATGGCATTAAGATGTGCGCAGTCTTCACAGACAGGAATCCTACCTCTGATTGTCAAACGAAAGGCACTTGTTTTGATTTTCAAACCTCTTTAGTTTACTAAATGCAGTATCATTGTATTTTTTGCATTTGAGCCATTGCAAAACTCGTTGTTGAGATCGCATGGTACTAACCAAATGCTGACAATAACCGTGTAAAATTAACATGGAATTAGAAAGGCAATTTAGGTATAAATGTAGATTGAGAATTGAAAGCCACTTTATTTTTAAAAGATCTGGTGAAGGCTTCACCAATAGAAAGACGAGCAAGTCTCCTACCAGACAAAGCCATAAGGCAAGCATTAATGCAATATAGACAATTCATGTCCACTAGACACATATTTTGCTGTGATGTACTTTAAATTAAAAGAGTTTCTGTACCTGCCTGTAAGGAATGACCCATACAAGTGTATTCAAATTAGCAGCAGTATTTGTTTTTGGAGATTTTATTGCGAGCATACAGACGCCACATTTGGTGGGAGCATTTTTTCTCTTTATTTTCACTTTCTGTTTTTTGAGGGACATGCATGGAGTAAAAAACAAAAACAATCATCACACCAGCTTGCCAAAGCCAGACCAATTGGCTCTGCCTCTGAGCTTGTTCATGTTGCTAATCAGCCTCAGAATCAATGAAATCAGCAGAAAAGTACTGATAATTCTCTCTAGTCATGGAATAAAAAACAATCCTCTGCAGTGGCTAGTAGTTCCTAACTTGGTAGTTATAGTTAGGTCTACTTTTCAATAGAAAGAACATCTTTTGGTTTGCTAAAAACTTTGAACCGTTTTGACAAATCTTCACAAGACCTTCCGCTAAAAAGTTTCTCCACCTCAGCTCCTTCCTGGAGTGTTTCCGAGTGATCCACCAAGCAGGGATGATAAAAAACGGGGGAATTGTTGTAAATCCATTCAGTAGTTTTAAAGAAATTTAGGGCCAAAAATAATTGTATATTTAGGCAGTTGGGCTCTATTTTTAAACTGGAGCTCCCAGGGGTCTCAAGACTCTGGCAGGAGTGCCAATTTAAAAACAGTGTTCTGACTGGGCCAGGGAGCTTTATTTCCCTTGGGGCACCTTGTTCCCTCAGGAGTCAGACTTCAGCGAGAGCTCTGATCAGCTGCCAGCAACATGAGAAATATGTTGATGCCAGCCGTAACAGGACACAAGGACTTAGTTCCCTGTCCTGAAACTGTGTAAAAAACAAAGGTAAATCGGGGGAGGATACAGAAACCCTGACCCCCTAGCCCCAAGGGGGGTTTTGGAGGGTGGGGGCAGAGGGACCCGCCCCCATGGAGCCAAAAAATTAAAAATTGAAAACAGGTTAAAAAATACAGCGATCTCGCGAGACTCTTGCTGGATCGGGAAAAAAAAGTGGTGGTTGTACTGCATTTATAAAATTATAAGCCCCAGGCAGCCTGCCCCGAGGGGGTGTATTCATAATGGCCTCCCTCCCCGAGCCTCCAAAAGCCCCTTGTAGCCCACACCCCGGGCTGAATACATTGTTTATGGGGAGAGGGGACGCGTAGGCTCCCTTCCCGACCCATCAGAAGCCCAGGGAAGCCCCCCCCCCAGACAAACCTATTACTTAAGGGGCAGTGGGGGATGCGTGGTCCCCCTCCCTGAGTCTTGAGAGGCCCCGGGAGCCGAAATTGAGTAAAATGGGAAGTGGGGCCACGTAGCCCCTCTCCCTGAGGCATTAATGGCCACCGGGACCGGGTCAAGATGCTATGTCCCAGGAGTCCAGCCCTTGGACATAGCAGTTTCCCTGTCCACAGTGGCGCAGGCAGGGGAATCTTTGTTTGCTCTCGTTTGGTGGGACCATTGCAAGAGCAAACATCAAATTTGCTCCCAGCAGGCTGGAGCTTCAAAAATGATCCCACCAGCTGGGAGCAGACTTTAGATTGGTTTCCCTGCCCGCAGTGAATAGATCAAAATATTGCTTCAGCCCGCAAGAAGCATTAGTAGCTGCTATGCTGGCTATCGCTGTATGTAGGGAGCCGATTGGGGCAGAGGGGCTCCTCCCGCGGCCCACAATGAGTGTATGGGGGGGGTGACCTAGGTGGGCACTTGGGCACCCACCTTTAACTGCAACGGCCCACGGGAGATGGGGTGCCCAGGGCCAAAATAGACCTGGGGAGGGGACCGCACACCGACCTCCCCCTCCAAAGAAAAACCACCAGGCCTTAGAAAATGCGGTCCCTCGGGTCAAAATCGACCTGGGGAGGGGGGCCACGAGGTCCATACTCCCTTTATTTAAAAGAGTGGCCCTAGGGGATGAGGTACCCAGGGCCTAACACAGCTTGGGAGGGGTGCCAAACAGCATTACTCCCTTTTATCTAAATAAGTGGCCCTGTAGAATTGGGTACCCGTGACTATAACGGATTTGGGAGGGAGGGGGGCTAACCCTAAAAAAAAAAAAAAAAAAAGGCCCAGGGGGATGGGATTCCCAGGGCCAGGCCCAGTGGCCAACACCCCACAGCGCACGGCCGCAGGCTGTGTGCGTGAGGTGGCTGAATGTGGAATTTGGATGCAGGTGGTTGAATCTACATATCGTAAATTAATGTTATAGTTAAGTGTGATAAAATGATCTATTTTTTTTTTAAACCTCAAATTCACTGAAAAAAAATAAGATTATAGTTAGGTGAATTGGTCAGTGGGAACATTCACGTTTTGAACTAACAAAGGACAGACATTCACCTATAATAGTTAGAAGAGCTAACCGTACCTTGTCCCTTGCACTCCTTATGACCTCACATTCAACATCACTCATGACGTGTTCTATGACAAAATAATTTATAACATCACTGATGACATCATCAATGATGGCCTCATTTGAGATATCGCCGATGACATCAACCAAGTTTCTTTTGTACACATTGCTCTTCAAACGGGTATACCATTTGAGCTATGAAAGTCTGTACAAAACAGCTTAGAATAATATGCAGCGTCTTTACTGCTATAATATGTACAACTCCTAAAGGTAAAAGCAATCATGTGTTATTAGCAAAATGTACCCTATACTTGTCGGGTCGCAGAACTATTGAAGGGCCATTTTAAATGTGTACTGGTTACAGTGCTGCTGCCTACATTTTATCTGATTTTAATTGTTAAATTCGGGCTACTATTTTGTTAGCACACCCCTTCTCAGGGGCTATTACCTACCGGGTGTCCGCCTGCAGCTCAGTTCCTTCGCCTCCCCGCCCCGGTCCGATGCGGTGTTACACCGTTGCGTGAAGGGCGTGGAGGCAGAGCCAGGCACTTCCGGTGAACGCTGACCGGTTAGCGGTCTAGCGCTCACGGAGGGAGGGGGATATAACCATCAGATGAAGCGGCCGAGCAGCGGGCGCGCCAGAGGCAAGCCCGTCTGCGCCCGTCCGCGGCAGTCCGGGGCCTGGGGCTAAAAACTCTAGCCGTGTTAGACCAACTATACGGTATGGTGCCCAGGAACTCCATGACCTCTGTGGGCCGATACCGGAGGTTTGTAGGAACAGTATATTAGGTGGGAAACACGGATGGAGATGTAGGCACTGCCAATGGGATGCGTCTCCCGCTGAAGCAAGGCACGATTACCTGGACTGTTGCCTGCTAAACTGTCGCTCCTTGAGGAAGCACAGTTTAGAAGTTTTTGATCTATTGGTTGATAGCCAGTTGGATGTACTATTCCTCACTGAGACCTGGCTAGACACAGGCTTTGAGGCAGAGATTGTGGAGGCGCTTCTGAGCGAGTATACTATTACTAGGATTGATAGGACCACCGGCAGAGGTGGCGGAATATCGATCATTTTTATACGCACCCTCCAATGCACACTACAGCCAATTGATATTACTGACAGTGAGATGGGGGCTTTTACGAATAGAGTGAACTCTAACCTCACAGTGATGGGCCTCTTGGTTTACAGACCCCCTGGTCAGTCTACTCGGTTTTTACCGAGTCTAATCGAAAGCCTTACCCAGAAAACACTACGTCATAATAGATTTCTAGTCTTGGGTGACCTCAACCTTCATTTTGAGGAGCCCAGGAGTGGGGGGGTTGACGCTTTATGTCAGGAATTACTGACGCTTCAATTAAGGATCGTCACGGACCTCCCTACCCATCAGGGGGGTCATACTCTTGACCCAATTTTTGCCAACTGCCAGGACATTGCAGCTAAGGTTCCTCTCCCTGTGCCATGGTCTGACCACTTCTTGATCCACTTTGCCATACAGATACCTGAGCCGACTGCTCAGATGAAACTGCCATTGGCATTAAGAACCCAGAACTGGGTGGGCTTCTCTCGGGCGAAATTCAACAGCGCCCTTACCGAGGGAGGCTCCCTGGGAGGTTTGGACATCGAAAGCGCCTGCACCAACTTAAATAGGCGCATAACGGAAGCCTTGGATAGCACGGCTCCTTGGGTAAGGAGAAAGATGCAGGGTAGGGCACAAAAATCTGCTCCCTGGTACAATTGTGATCTACGCCTTGCCAAAAAAGAGTGTAAACGTCTGGAGAGAAGTTGGAGAAAGGGTTTTTCGGAACAGGAGAGGAAAGAGTACCATGCTAGGCTACACACATTTCATGGACTCATTAGGAAAGCGAAGGCTAGCTATTATCAAGAGAGAATTGGGGCTGCAGATAATGCGGCCAAAGAACTGTTCAAGATTTATAAGGAAATCTCCTCTCCGGCTAATTGAACTCCCTCTGTCTTGGGCTCAGTAGAGGTTTGCAATCGTGTAGCTGACTTCTTCTCTAACAAGGTAGACAAAATATACTCCACCTTCCCTGACAAAGCTAGGGATGGTAAAAGCATCGGGCTGTGTGAGAGGTGTGTGAGAGGTGTCTGGGAGGGTGAAGGAATGAGTAACCTCTTGATCCCACCTCCTGAGACACTCATTAAAATATGCTTGAATGTGCAGTCAGGCTCTCCTAGGGATCCCGCTTCCCCTAAAGCTCTTAAGGAGAGCATCTCTGTCCTGGAACCATATATTAGACATCTTTTGTAGATCTCTTTTGGGACTGGCATGGTACCCAACTGCTGGAAAGAAGCAGTGGTCCTGCCCCTACCCAAAAAACCTCATATTAGCCCTGAACAACTTGATAATCTGCGTCCCATCTCTCTTCTTCCCTACTTTGCTAAAGTGGCGGAGAAAGAGAATCCGAAGGGACCTTTGGAATGAATTTCGAATTTGTCCTTAGGATTAGAGTATCTTTTTTGAACTGTAAAAAAGGTTCCATAAAGGTAAGAGCTTGCAGTTCCCCAACCCTTCTAGCTGAAGTCAAGGCTAAAAGGAGAGCCACTTTCCATGATAGAAACTTTAGATCCGATCTGTTAATAGGCTCAAATGGAGGTCTCATGAGATGAGCCAGAACCAGATTGAGCTGTCAGATTGGAGGCGGAGGCCGAACTGGAGGGAAAGCCCTGAAAAGACCTTTCAGGAATTGCTTGACAATCCTCGTGGACCAGAGAGAAGGACCTGAAGCTGTCCGCCTGAATCTAGAGATAACCGCCAGGTGTACCTTGATGGAGGAATGTGCCAGGCCTGAATTAGCCAGAGAAAGAATGTAAGGCAATATCTGGTGAGGAGCAAAAGCGAACGGATGGAGATTCGGTCTGTGGCACCATAAGCAGAAACCTTTCCATTTCGCGCTATTGGTCTTATTCGCACTAGGTGCACAGGCTTGAGATAATATTTCTTTACACTCCTGAGGGATATTTAAATTCTGGAATTCCTGGTGCTCAGGAGCCACGCTGTCAATTGGAGAGAGCTTGGGTCTGGATGCAACACTTGGCCCTGGGACATTGTCAATAGAGATGGAATGGGCTGCAGATGAATTGGCTGATCCTGAGGGAGCAGGAGAAGCTCCGTGAACCAGAATTGGCGGGGCCACGCTGGTGCGATCAAAATCATTCTGCAGGGTTCAGTCTTGAGCTTCCTGATTAACCTCGGAAACAGGGGAATTGGAGGAAAGGCGTAAACAAATGCGCCTGACCAGGCTATCAAAAGAGCATTCCCCAATGAGCCGCGATGGTGATCCCTGCTTCCATAGAACTCGCATTTCCTGTTGTCTGTGGTTGCGAATAGGTCTATGGACGGAGTGCCCCAACATGTGAAGACTTCGTCAAGAGTGTCTTGCTCCAGTTCCCACACGTGACAGACTGATTTCAGACGACTCGGGGTATCCACTGTCGTGTTGAGTGTACCCGGGAGATGTTCTGCTGAGAGAGAAACTCGGTTGAGAATTGCCCATTCCCATATCTCTTGGGCCTCCCTTGAAAGAACTCCGCCTTGTTCGTTCACATAATGCATGGCCGTTGTGTTGGCCGCAAGAACCAGTACTGTGGAATTCAGAATTCTCGGAAGGAAAGCTTGCAAAGCTAAATGAATTGCCTTGAGCTCCAGAAGATTGATGTGGAAAGTACGCTGCTCGGGCGTCCAATGACCGCTCACTTGTAGGTCTTGTAAAACAGCTCCCCAGCCTTCCAGGGAGGTATCCGTGGTCAGAACCAAGGGAGATGGAGCAATCTTGAAAGTGAGACCCTTTGAGATATTGTCTTTGTCCGTCCACCAATCGGCCGCCTTCCTCATGGGAGGCGTGACCATTATCTTGTCGTCTTCCGCCTGGCGCCATTGCCTGTCTAGCTGCTCCTGCAACGGGAGCATACGTAGTCTGCAAAGCTGGAATTAAGGGTATGCACGATAAAATCGATCCGAGGAGCGATTTGTACAGACGAACCGATAGAGACCGTCTCCTTTGCAATTGACGAGCCAAGAGAATGAGCTTTCTTTGTTTTTCCTACGATGGGAAAGCCTTGCAGCATCTTGTATCCAGAATGGAACCTAGGAATTTGGCCGACCTGGATGGGAGAAGGACTGATTTGTTCCTGCTGAGTTGTAGACCTAGATGCTCGAAAAGTTGAATGCAACTTGTGACTGCTCTTGTAGTTGCTTGAGAAGATGGAGCTTTATCAACCAATCGTCTAGGTAGGGAAAAACTTCTAGAGATTGTTTTCTGAGAAACGCTGCCACTGGGGCTAAAACATTCGTGAAAATCCGAGGAGCGGATCTGAGACCGAAAGGCAGGACTTTGAATTGAAAATGGCTCTTGGCTACTGTGAAGCGTAAGAATCGTCTGTGAGTTGGGTGGATCATACATGAAAATATGCGTCCTCGAGATCCAAAGTTGCCATGTAATCTCCTGGATTGAGAAGGCGCAAAATATCGTGAAGGGATACCATCCTGAATGATAGTTTTATGAGATAGGTGTTGAGCTCCCTCAGGTCTAAAATTGGACGCCATTTCTCTTCCGTCTTGCGAACCAGGAAAAACCTGGAATAGAACCCTTCTCCTCTTTGAGATAGAGGCACAGGCTCTATCACTCCCTTGATGAGCAGTTGGTGGGCTTCGAGACGTAGAAGCTGTAGATGTTTTGATTCGGTGGCGCGAGGGGCTCTGGAAGGTGGGAGGTGTTGGAATTCCAACGTGTGGCCAAATTGTACGATATTGAGGACCCACCGATCTGATGTTATGATCTTCCAGCTGCGCAGACAGTGTGAAATCCTGCCCCCTACTGATGTTACCAGGGGTAGAGAAACAGCAGACAGAGCCTAGAGGCCGCTATTGGCGTTTAGAAGATTCTTTCCCTTGACGCCCCTGTCGACCTCTTGCAGGCTGGTGAGAGAAAGACGCCGACTGGCCCTAACTTTGAGAGTATTGAGGATTGTAAGTCTGCGAATAGGAAGAGTAGCGTTCTTGGTATCCTCCTCTGTAATTAGAAAAACCTTTACTTTTGCCCCTCGGAAAGGTACCTTGCGATATTGCAATGTGCCTAAGGACCTAGCTGTTTCAGTGTCCTTCTTGATGTCCTGTAAGGCGTCGTCTATATGCTTACCAAAAAGCATGTCACCATTTAATGGCAAATCTAAAATCTTATTCTTTACCTCAGGGCGAAACCAGGTAGCCCGAAGCCAACCTTGCCTCCTCATGACAGCTTTGCCTGCCAAGGCGCGAAAAACAGTTGTGGCAATGTCCATGGCACAATCAATAATCTCTGAGGAAGATCGCTCCCCCCTCCTCCAGGATTTTCGTTGCATCCGCTTTTGAAGTATTGTAGTGTGTTTATCTAGGTACCTGTATCGATATTCCTATTCTTGGCCCTTGTCCGGTTATAAATCAATAATATCCCTAAAACGGCACAGAAACCCGTTTCATATATTAGTCATAGCGCATGCTGTCACATTAAGCAAGCACTATTCCTCCAGCCCCCTAGAAAGCACACCGAGTTCTTAAACAAATCCAAACCTCGAGTAACCTGGGAAATCCCCGCCTGCGATTGTTTTGATTCCGTTCGAGAACTCCTGTAGAGCACTGTAAGAACGACCAGTTCTTAGTGACATCTTTATTGACGTCTTATGTCCATTCTTACGTCAAACCCGGCACCTTTCAGGTATAAATATACCAACGCTGCCTTAAGCAAAGACACAGTGGTGATGAACCTGGAGCAGCGACTACTTGCCGGAGAGCCCAGCTAATGCGAGAGCCCACGGACGCTGCCCCTCCCTTTTTGACGCCCTGAGGAAGACGCCGTCTTTTCTCTTGCCGAGAAATCCAACCTCCGGCGTTTCCAGCCCACCTTTGCGGGTGACTGGGATACCGAGTCCTGAGAAAGAGATACCAGCCCTCCTGCCTTCTAAATCCGAGGTACAGAGCTGACTAAACCCATACAGAGAATTCTTGAATCAGATCCTTGGCAAAACAAACTTAACTTAAACTGCTACTTACTTACTCCTTCCCACGTATTAGGCTTAGGTCAGGTACACCGGGGTAGGCGTAGTTAGAAGCACCAGTTGAGTACGATTAGTCAATGTATATATGTATGTATCTATTTTATCCATTTTAAAGTATCATATGGCTAAGAAACCATATCCATGCTTTTACAGTATTATTTCATAACCCTGCTTTTACTATATGCACTTTACTTAACTATAAGTATTGCAATTGTAGCGATTCATTTCTCTTGTATGAGAAAAGAGACTGCTCAATAAATAACACCTTTTATTGAAAACGCCCGTCTCTTCTTTTCTCTACAATCTGGTGAAACTAAGTACGCACGTATTGACTGAGTGAAATAGCTGTCTTTTGTTTTCACACGACTCTAGAGATATACTCTTAATCAGGGAGAGCAAAGTGGTCATGTTTTATGGTTGTCAGAAACTAAATCCCTTCTTGTCTATCCACGGAGGTTAAACTCCTCCTCGCCTATTCGAGAAAGTTTCTAGTGAACTCTGAGCTAGCTGGCACACAAAACTTAAGTCTAATATAGTCAGTAAAAGACCTAGTTAACCTCTGTCCTACGTCTATACTACTGAAAATATTATTCCAATGCGCAGAGCCTATTGGGAATATAGGAACTACACTACAGTATCCGGTAGCTGATCAACGAAAGGAGATAAATTGCACCACATTTGGCGATCATATCGTCCCAAAATTGCCAGTGCATTCGAGGCTCGAACCAGGAGGCTGGACATAGAAGAGAATCTCTTGCCCACATTGTCAAGGCGCCTGCCTTCTCTATCCGGCGGTGAGGCAAGAGGAGCCAATGGGTTCTTTGACTTTCTCTGAGCCTCCTGGGAGATTACGGAGTTCGGCCATGGTTGGCCAACCAGGCATACCCTCAGGAGCCTTATATTTTTTCTCCAGCCGTGGTAGAACGGGGATAACAGTAGCTGGAGACTGCATAACCTTCATACCTTCACTCCATATATGCTCTATGATGGGAATACAGCGAATGGATTTCCTATAGGGCTCTTTAAAATCATAGAGAAAGCAGTTCGATTGAACAACTGGAACAGGAAGACCAAATCTTTTTGAAGCTCTCGCCATAAGATTATGGATACCTCTGATGTCTGCTGGAGGAGAATCCACAGGATCCGGTGCAGGGGAAGCGGGATCTGGTATATAGTCGTCCCATTCTCTATCCGGGTTTGGGACCGCTCTTACATTCCGGTCATCCCCCAAGGAATCATCGTCATCATCATCATCATCCACATTAGCCTGCACCGTGGCGATATTTTGTCGTTCCTCCAGAGGTTCCGGCTCTTGTGGTTGAACAGTAGAAGTCGAAGGAGGAGGCGGCGGTGGTGGTGGCGGTGGCGGAGGTGGTGGTTGCATAGATTCAGAGGATTGGGATGGAAATCTCCTCCTAAAATCCATCAACATGATCTGTAAGTCACTTATTAGGGAAGAAGGCATAGAAACCATACCCTGGTGAGACTGTTCTTGAGGCCTTTCCAGAGGAGGGGGTTGCCACTATTCCTCATAATAGTCATCAGAATCTGAGTCCTGGTATTTCACCTGGAGCTGAGAAGGACTATATGCATCGCCATAAGGACTATCTTCCTCATCAGAGTAGTCTTCATCTAAAAGTAATGCTGGAGGCAAAGGCGTCACCCTTCGCAGAGATGTCATCTCCGCTGAAATTTGGCATTTCCTAATTGAAATCTCTTTGCACCGTCGACGGAGTCGTCGACGACATCGTCGCCATCAATGGAATCGCTGTCGACGAAAGCATTGTCGACGAAGAAAGGATCATCGTCGACGGTGGAGAAATCATTGACGGTACTGGCCACAAGCTCGTCGTCAGTATCATGGTAGCAGTCGTCGTGGTCGAAACCACCGTCGGCGTCATCTTCGTCGAGGTTATTAATATCGTCGACGACACAGACAGGACCCCGCGTCATCGACGAAGTCGTCGAAGCTGTTGTCGTCTTAGCCCTTGACGACGGGACCGTCGACGGAGCCATAATCGATGCCTGATGCCCTTCAGAAACCGTTGTCGACGTACTTGATGAAGTCGTAGTCGACGAGAGGGTTTTCTTGTCTGATTTTCCTTCCTGAGGTAAAGATGCTGGCTTTTTAAACCCATTTGCCTTCTCAGATGGTGGAGGGACAACAGAAGGTACTTGAGTCACCTTCTGTGTAGAAATTACCTCAGTCACAAGTCCCTCCTTCTCCTTTGCACCTCGGTGAGGAGATTTTCCGGGACTGGGCCTATGAGACCTATCAGAGGTCTTTTGAGAGGCCTTAGCAGGAGGTTCAGTTGATGTTGAAGGGGAAGACCTACCCCTCTTCTTAGATCTCCTTGATGAAGAAGCTGAGGAGGAATCCTCGCTGTCACTAGAAATAACCTCCTTCCGTGACTTAATCTTCTGCAGCCAAGTCAAAAGTCTTCCTTCCCTGTCTTTCAGTGTCTTGGTGGAAAAGGTTCTGCAGATTTTACAATCAGTGGCTTTGTGGTCCGGGTACAAACAATAAATACAAGCCTTATGCTTGTCCTCCACATAAAGCCTTTTCTTAGAACAGGTAGAACAAGCCTTAAATAAAGCCTTCTTCTCTTTATCAGACATCTTGAAGAAAAAAGTAGCTGAAATCCAGAGTTGTAGAGAAAACTGAGCAGAGCTCAGAGGAGACTCCCTTAGCACAACGTGCAGTAGAAAATCTGAGGCTCTGAGGTTCTCTCAGGAAGGTTCTATGGGGTGAGGCTAATCTGATTGGTTGTTGCAAGTTTTTGGTCTCTTTTACAAAAAGGGTTGGATATGCTACAAAATTAGATGAGGCCTAGGCCTTTCTTTCTCTTTTGTACCTACTGCTATGGTATTTTTTATTGAGGCTGCCATTCCGATGACGGGGAATGATACAAGCTATGGGAATCTATGAAAGTTCCAAAACTGGGGCAAGCATAAAAACATTCTGCAATAAAACGCAGTGCACCACAGTACACTGACCAGGTGCATGCATCACCTTAGAAACTGACCCCAGGCCAACTGGCCTTTCACTAGGGCTCAAATGCCCTCTGTCCAGAAGGTCAGGGCGTACGCTGTGGCCCTGCCACTGGCCCCTTGGCTGCCCATGCAGCAGAAACCATGGTGCGCAATGCGCTGGGGGCATGGAGTGCAACTCACCCCCTCCTCATGAGGAAAACAAAATGTCCCCGGGTTGCAGCTCCCGCGCTCTCGCGGTGCAGCTGAGTAAACAAACAGGCAATGGCACTCACTGTACCCTATGAGTTCCACTCTGGGACTCTGCAAAATCAAACTTGCCCCACGTTGCAGCTGCCCGTCCTCAGGGCGGTGCAGCTGTAACAGGCCAAATGGGCACAGGCACTAACTGTGCCTCTGGAGCGCCAACATCGCTCCGCCCCACTCACCGGGGCTTCTCCAGGAGCCTTCGCAGCGTGAAGAAAATAAAGAAAGGCTCTAGTAATGTAATGTAAGGTACACTTATATAGCGTGGCTGTCACCCCAAGGTTATCCTGTCCGCTCTAGAGCTGCCCTACTCACCAGGGTGTCTCAGGACACCTCCGGTCTCTCGTTCGTGGAGAGGGAAAGGCACCGACAATGTGCCTCGGCCAGCTCTTCATACAGCCTGGATTCTCCTGGCTTCCGTTGGCTCGACTTGGGGGCTGCGCTCATGGAGCCCAGCCGCTCTTAGTCTCCGGGCGCTATCCGACTTGGTGGCAGCATGCAGGGCTCTTTCCGGTCATGGGAGCCCGCCTACGAGCAGGCACAAGCTCGCCTGACTTCCTGCCACCTCGGGGTCAACACCACCTCACCACCAGCCGCGCTGCCATTGGCCGACCGCCACGTGACTGAATGGGCCCCGCCCACAGTCAGGCAAGATGCCAGACGTCCGGTTTCTTCGCTGCCGGTCCGGACTCCTGTGGCTCCTCAGTCAGGCGGTAATGCGGGGTCGGCTTCCGCTTCGGCTTTTAGAGGCACCAATATGCGGGGAGGGCTCCCACTGAACATATAATAGCACCAACATGCGGGGTGGGCTCCCGCTCCTATTGCCAGCAGCACAGGGGGAATCCCTCATAGTACGTTGTAGCCCAGTGCTGCAGAGCTCCAGCACTCTCCCCGTCCTGGGAGAATCAAGCTGCAGCGCTAGGAGTCACAGCTCCGAACAGCAAAGTTCTAGGGGCACAAACTGGGACCAGGCAGGACAGCTCACAAGGCCCTCCAGGAGGGAGGCAGTCCCTCGTAGTGGTTCCTCCTGGGGCCCAGCATCAGCAGTCCCCCAAGTAGCAAGTAAACACAAAAGCACAACATCCATGGGCTCACAAGCCCCTATATTTATATTCCATCTTTGCTTTGTCTGCTCTGGCACAGGGCTTGGAGGAACCTGAAAAAACTGGTTCAGGGGGGAATTAGAGCACTTTGTTTACCAGGCTCCTCTTCCCCTTTGTCAGGTGGTGGCTCGTCATCAGACAAACCACAGGGGCGGAGCCAGCATTGTACAGGCTAGGCACAGGCCTATTTAAGGACCAGGGACTTCTCCTCCCACTACTCCAAATGCAGATGTCCCATTCAGCCTAGTGCTGACTCAGCCAGCCCCTCCTGGAGCCACACACACCTCCCTGTCACTTAAAAGCCAGACATGCAATTCACATCAGGCAGGCAGACACATAGCACACATAAATGCCAACTTACAAACTTCTAAAAGTGGCATTTCTAAAATAGTTATAATAAATATGCGCACACCATTGCACAGCATTTATTATTACCATTCCAAATATACAAAACTTGACCATGCTGGTCCTCTCGTATCAGGAATTCCAATAGAAACATATATCAGGGAATTCCCAATGCATTCCTACGGGAGGACACCCTCCCAGTAGTGAGACACCAAAATAGCTGTTTCTCACTACCAGGACATGTCACACACTTATGGTACATGTCCTACCTTTTACCTACAATGCACCCTGCCCATAGGGCTAACTAGGGCCTACCTTAGGAGTGACTGACATGCAGAAAAAGGGGGGGGGTCACAGATATGGCACACACTTTAGGTGCCACGTGAAGGCGGCAGTAACACTGCGCGCACAGGCCCTGCAATGGCAGAGGCCTGAGATAGGTTTGAAAGGCTACTTTGGTTTGGTGGCGCAATCAGCGCTGCAAGCCCACCAGTAGCAATTAATTCACCAGCCCTGGATATACGAGCTACCACTTTCAAAGGGAATGACAGGTAAATTAAATCGGCCAAACAGGTGTAGACCAATCTTACCATAAGTAATACAGAGAGCACACGCACTTTACACTGGACAGCAGTGCTAAAGTGCCCAGAGTTCTAAAACCACCAACACCATGTCATAACAAGCATTTACAATGCAACGGTCTCAGCATTGCAAAAGTTAGAGCTATTAGCATTGTAAATTAACGCGAGTTTAAGGTCTTGACATTGTAAATGACAAGGTCATTTATTTATGTTTTAAAAACATAAATATAAATAAAAGTCATTGTCATTTACAATGCCAATAGCAAGAAAAAGTAGCCTTCGCCAAGCACTTAGTGATAGTCGTATGCAGTAACAACACTATAAATAAAATGTGTTACCATTACCAGTCTTTAAAACTGTCTCCTGACCTTGTAAGGATGAAAGGCAGTTTTGCACATGGCCACATTTCGCACACATACTAGGCAGGCTCCATAGATGTCTGCAACATGTGCATTGACCACTAAGCTGTTACCACCTACAACGCTAAGGGCTGGTGTCGCATAACAGATTCTACTCAATGGCAATACTGTTGTATAAACTTCATTAGGAATGTCTTTACATATACTAAATAACCTGCATTATACAGTGTTATTTGGTTTAAGTGATACGCAAAGTCTGCTTAAATTACCATCGCAACATAAAATATTATATATATATATATATATATATATATATATTTGTACAGCCTTGATTTTTTCCCAAATAGATTGTTCTAAGTAGCGCCTCCCAACCGCTTTCTGACCTCTTCGCAGCACGGAGGCCTGTTATGATTTGTGGGCCAATGTTAGGTTTACTCCTGAGTTTTACGAGAGAGCGCACATGTATATCCCATTAAATGTCAGGCTCTTTAATAAGCACTGCGCGAGGCTGTCCTTTTATGGGGCTGGCACGGTTAAGTGTTAGGTAATTCGGAGCCTGTTAAAGATTAACTGTGATGCGCGGACTTGTACAGATACAGAGCCCGTGCATGGGAGAGCTGGTACAAGCCACACTGTGAAAAGCAGAAGGCCTCTCACTGTGTACAGCTAAGCCGACAGGTGTCAGGTTCCTGCAGGGAAAAAATGATCCGTGTGCTCTTGTATTTTTCCTTTAGAACATTTTCGCAGGAAAAGGGCGGTGTGGCTAGAACCAGAGAGTGTGAGGCTAGTGTGAGACTGACCCACGCTCTTTACAGAACACCTGACACTATCACCAAGAAGTGAGGTTTGATTGACAGCAAATTGATGGGCATGTACCCGGTGCTGTGAATACGATACAGTCTCAAATCAGACAACAATGGATCCTGCGACATGCAATGTCCGATTTACAACGTGCAATGACGTCAATACTATCGAGGGAGTAAACTGACGTATACGTCTGTCCGGTTACAGGTGCGAATTATACGATCTAGGTAGAGCTTTGAGACAACAGGGGTAGAGATAATACACTATGGTAAAGTTTGCTACCTTCCAGGCAGGCGAGTATAAGCTATGTTACTCCTCAGAGGTGATGTGGTGAGCTTTACTACCACCCTAGTCTAATTCCAGCAACCGAAAGAAAGGTTAACGTGTGAAACCGTGCGGCACAAACAGCGTAAAGAAGACAAAAAATGAAAGTGTGTTCAGGGCCACGTTGCAATGCATTGAGATATAGACCTCTGAAGACATGAACTCCGTGAGGTATTAAATTAAAATACCATTATTTGTGTTAATTCTTTCTGTCCCTTAAATGGCGTTGTCTACGCAGCCTCACCGGAAGTCAGGCAAAGTCGCCTGTGACGGGGGCGGGGCTGCGTCTGCACCGGAAAAGAAGGCAGGCGGAGTGAAAGCGTCTCGCGACGCCAGAAGGAGAGCGGAGTCCCTCTAAATTGATCTGGTAAGTTGAAAAGGGCGGGGACTCGGTGCACTCGTGTGTGTATGCATGGGTGCGACGGCGGGGGAGAGGGGGGGTGCACTCGTGTGTGCGCGCGCGTGTGTGTGTGTATGTGTGGGGGTGGGTGGATGTCTCTGTATGTATGTGCGTGCGTGGGCGCTTGTGTGTGTGTCTGTGTGTGTGTGTATGCGCATGCATGTGTGGTGTTTTGAGCTTCCTAGGAGACAGCGCCTGGCCACAGCGCTCGTTCGCGTGCGCGTGTCAGTTTGAAATCGCCTCCAAGGCAGTGCGCGCGGCCAGGATTGTCTCCTGGGAAGCTCACACGCCGACAAAAGGTTCTCGGCGGAAATGCGCTTCGCGCGGCTAGCCGAGACCTAAAAAAGGCTAGGAGAAAGGAAAAAAGTTTAGGGATGACACTGCAAAAAGGGCCAAGTCCAACAGGTACCAAACACCTTGTGTTAATAAACCCACACTGATGCCAGTGGTGGATATATTAATAAATGCATATAGAATGCACCTTAGAGGTGTCCACTGAAAACCTAACGACTACTAGTGTGTTGACTGACTGGTCTCGACCACCCAACCACCACTGACAGATTTCTGACCTCCTGAGGTGAAAGCCTTCACTCTCGGAGGACAGGAACAAAGCCTGCTCTGGGCAGAGGTGTTCAAACAGGATGGACATTCCAGGGCAGAAACCTTCAAAAGGCCCTGCCGCCTTTATTATGCGACCCAGGGCCTCTTCAGATAGTGGAGTTGCCCACCCCCTGGCCTGACCTCACTTTTTGGCGACAAGACAGGTGGTACGATTAGTTAGATTAGGAGGTGTGCCCACATTCACTCAGCACCACCCTTTGGGTGGGCCAGCTGACTTGGACCCCACTTTTCAAATTCCTCCATGTTGTTTTGGACGGAATTAGCCTTTTAAGGTCAGGGCTATGCCACTTCCCACAGGAAGTGGTCATATATAGGGTGTAGGCAACCCTAAAGGTAGTTCGCCCATTGGCTACTACCAGCCACTCCCCATAAAGCCCATAAATTGAATATTTTGGCGGCACCCCTGAACCCAAGAACTCCGATTCAATGGATCAACAGAAGAGCGATGAAGAAGAGTCACTGCCTGGCGAGAACTGCAGCAGAACTTTGGCACAAACCCCATCCGTCCTCAGCCCTCTCTCGACAATCGCGATAGTGACTCATCCTGCATGCTGGAGAACTACAAAAGGCTTGGGTAGCCTGATAGCAACTTCAACAAACAACAAAAGTTCCCTTTGGAGTAGATGAGCTACTCTCCTGCAGTTTGCATGCACCAACAACCAGAGTCCGGTCCACCGCCTTGTAGCTCCCTGGCCTGACCGACACCGCAGACTACTAGGCGAAGGGACTCGTGCTCTGTAAGATCAGATTTGTCTCCCCAGTTAGTGTGAAGACACCAGTACATACCAGAGCTGTGCAGAACCAACCCCTGGGGTACCGGCCGATCTGCACCAAATACCAACAGCGAGGCCCCAGTCTGGACTCTCAGTGCACCAGGACTAAGCAGCTATCGAGGGACGTCAGCATCACTGAGAGCATCTTCAAGTATGTGTACCAACTGCCTTGATTTCTCCTCTTCTGTTTGTCCCTAACCGCGAGGTGAATATTTGCACACCCAGTCCAGCCGACCTAGCCACACGGCACCTGAGACACCAGTTCCGGGTCCCGACAAACTGGCTGAGACCCGGTGCTCCAAGACCTCTTGCGACCTCAGCCCCCGCTTGGGAGCACTCGGACTTGCCCACAAGTCCCCCTGTGCAGCCTCTTTACAGATGGCCTCCTTTCTCTGTAGTGCGCCAGCTACCAGGTTCACCAACACTCTGCTCCTACATTACATTGAAACTTGGCCCACTGCTATCCCATTCCCAGGAGGTAAACCCCTGAAACCTTGTATGCATCTTTGACTTTTCCTCCCATAGGATTGCATTGTGCGTAAAAGTGCACAGGTTTAAACACTTTACTTACCTGTGCAAAGTTTTATCAAAAACTGTACTTGCATTGAAACAAGATTATTGAGTTTGGAAATACACAGAAAAAGAAGTATTATTTTTCTAAATTGGTCTCGGATTTTTAGTGTCTCTCTCAATTATTGCCGAGTACAACAAATGATAAGCACTGATAAGCCAAACTGCTCGCCCACACTGCTACAAAAGAGGGCATTAGTATTATCTAATTTAGCCTCTGTAAACCAATTGTGGATTCACTGGA
This sequence comes from Lissotriton helveticus, assembly GCF_964261635.1. Classification (NCBI taxonomy): domain Eukaryota; kingdom Metazoa; phylum Chordata; class Amphibia; order Caudata; family Salamandridae; genus Lissotriton; species Lissotriton helveticus. The sequence continues at coordinate 1,924,189,812 of NC_136063.1, forward strand.
CTCTCTGCACAGTGTACTTCGTTTTAGTACACTATATAGAGAGCCAGCTTCCTACACACACATTGCCACCCCAGTTTGGTCCCAGCCATATGCAAATCAGTCTTGACACACAACCGATGGGATCAGTCCAGCCCGAATAGCCAGGCCAGTTCCTCCCTGGACCAGAAAACAAGCATGCTGGGACCGGTTTCACAATCACCCCTTATCAGCCAGGCTAGCTGGAATCCAGTGGCACAGTGAGCTAAGGACTCGCGTCTCGGCATACCCTTGCCACTTAGGTGACTGGTATTGCAGTGACACAAACACAGTGACATGAATCCCTAAGTCTTAAATTCCTATCCTGGAATGTTAACGTGCTGGGCCTTACGGTTGAAAGGGAGATGGTCAGGAGATTTATGAACAAGACGCAACCCTGACCTGCTACTCCTGCATGAGACATATTTGAAGGGCAATAACTGTGCCTTTCTGGGGCAGGATAGGTACAACATGCTGGCCCACTCAGGGTTTACATCGGATTCCAAAGGGGTGAGGATTCTAGTAAAAGATCCCTTCCTCTATCAATTACTTAGACATGGACGGACAGGCAGGCTTGAGACTAGATTACTTCTTTGTGCCCCGGATACAGGGATACCACCTCCCTTCTTCGGGGGATCTGGGACCACTCGCCATAGTACACCAGACTCACAACACCCGTCAAGATACACAGGAAACTATGTTGCCTTGACCCCAGGGATATGAAAGACTGGGACATCAATAAATACCTCCTGTAGACCACAGAGAATCATTTTGCAGAGAACACAGGATCAGTACAGTCTGAAATAATGATATCAGAGTCATACAAAATAGTAAAAAGAGGGAATCGTATATCTAAGATCTCCTGGAAGCGCAAGGAGGCTCCTAAACTAGTGGACAAAGAGCAATGTCTAATGCGGTGGGATGGGGAATATCGTGACACCCCTAAGCAGGCACTAACACACCGCAAAGCATTGGCTCAGGAAGGATAAAGACTAATAGAGGAAGACTGGGCACAGAAGCTACACAAGGCCTCTGAATACACACATTACGAGAGGGCCAATAAAGCACGGAAACTACTCGCCTAGCTGGCTCATAGAGACAATGGCAAACGGTGGGTGCGGAAGATTAAAACTAAGATGCGAATGATTGTTGACACCGTCTCCGAGACAGCATAAATACTCGTGAAATATCTGGAAAACTTATACCACCCATGGCAAAACCATGCAGAGAATCTATGAAGTTTCATGGGAGAAATAGGGCGGGAAAAAACTTGCAAAGGTGCTGGCCAACCTCATGCATAGAGTGGTTGACAGAATGATTAATATGGACTGGGTTTATGCAACACGGAGCCACACAACATAACTTTAGACTCTACATGGTGTACATGAGCAAAGCAGAATCCTCCAAGAACCAGCAATGATACTGTGAGGAAATGGGATTCTATGGTGTCGTTGTTCAACCTCACCGTGTAATACACTTGTCAACGCCTTTAGGACCCTTAGGCTTCCTCTGTCAAACCATCAGCTCAACCCTCGGTAGCTGTGGCACTGAGCAGTAAGGCTTACTCAGAGGAACAAGTGTAAAGCATTAAAACAGCACCAAATCAATTGAAGAAGACATCGGCTAGACACTCAAGAAATCTGCCAGCAATTTATAAAAATAGACTATTTCGTATGAATTTAGACACTAGAACGAAAAAGATTCATGGAGGGTTCTGGAGATATTCATTTTAGAAGCAATAATAATTCAAAGTGTTTTTACTCAACCCGCAAACAAACCTTGGCTAATTCATTGAATTTGACACTTAGAAACTTTTTCAAACAAAACTTAGGTAGGCATCACTGTGGTCAGTTAGAACTCCAGCAGGGATCTAGTCAGGGAGACCAGCAAGGTCCTTAGAAACAATTACTTCCACAGAAAGAGCAATTCTCCAGCAGTTCTAGGCACTTTAGCCGCGTTGCAATGGATCACTATGAAGTGAGCCAGGTACAAGGGATAAAGGATGCTGAAGATGCTCTAAGGATGCAGTGGATGCGACATGGTCGACGGGGGCCTTCCTTACCACTGTACTACCAGTCGCCGGTGTAGTAGCCACAGGCCAATCCTTCCTGGGTCGGTAACTTGCATTCTGAGGGTCCCAGCAGTTCTCAAACCGCACTCCCGGGCTCAGCGAACTCGGATGCAGCTCTGAGCATCGGGTCTTGAGCCTTAGTGCAGCACAGCAGCGGTGATAGGGGCTTGAAGACTTTGAGCTACCAACTTGCTGCAGCAGGCTTCTTCAGCTATTGCGTCCTAATGCTGTGAACCGGAGGCCAGTCTCTTGGGTTGACTGGGCTCTGGAGACAGCTCCTCCCTGAGCAAGACACAGCAAGAACAGTCCCTCTCTTCGCTAGCCACCAGTTCATCTTTGGCCCTTCTTCCAAATCGGTTGAGATCTGAGGGCTGGGTGCCACAGGTGCCCGCTTTATACACAAAAAATGCCCTCAGGGCACGATGTGGTTGATAGCTAATGGGTTACCGGATTCCTTCTCACCTGGAGACCACTTTCAGTGGAATGTGGCATCTTGCTATCCCAGGATGCACCATCCTGCCCACTCCCAAGATGGCGAGAGCCCCCTCTCGGTGTTCAGACATTCCTAACCCACCTCTGGGGAGTGGCTATCTCAGGGCTACAAGTCCCTGGGGAAAGCGGTTAGGCAACTGATTTGGCCTTGCTAACCGGTCTGTCCAAACAATGGCACATCACTTCTCCTAAGTGTGACACATCTGCCCTTCAATGGCGGCTTCTCTTTTGACGCTTGGCTTTTGGGGCTAACACTTAAGTTGCTTCCTGCAGGAGGGAGATAACAGCTCCCTGGCCTGCAAGCTCTCATTGTTCTCCTTCCTGGGCGTAGACATGTCTCTCCATTAGGGCAGAAAGCTGCCTCGTGGAACAGGCTCCATGTGTGCCCGGGTAGGCACAGGAGTTTTAAATGCAACAAAAGTGGCAGCTTTGTTTAAAGTTGCACACTGCAACAAGTTTAGTTAATTTAGACTTGATATACTAGTCGCACTTAATGTAACAAGTTGTTTGATACCATGGAGGGCCCACTTTGGTAGCACCGTCCTGGAGATACCACCGCGGAGGGGTCAAAGTGTAATCCTGTACTTGCAATAGGGTGACCAAGTCTTTCCACAGTAAAAATGGGAGCTTTGCATGTTTACTGCCAGGACATGTAAAATACCAACTATTCACAAGAATCGGTTTGACTCGTCTTTCAGACCGATTCTAATAGTATGTGGCTCCATTCAGGGAAAAACCTTGATTACCTTCTTCACCTTTCTAAACAAATTGTCCAACTTCGATGGTGGTGAAATAGAAAAAATTTATTTATGTACCATAGATGTCAATGCCTTGTTGTAAGGAAGTGGGTCTCTGTTGCAGTACCCCCCCCCCACACTTTTTGCCTGATATCTGAAGCACTTTTCCTTTGTGTGCCCTGGGCCCCTGCCAATCAGGTACCCGGGGACTGTGTTCCTTCCCTAAAAACTGTACTAAAACCTAAACCCAATTGGCATCTCTGGCTACATGTCAGCCCCTGGTAAATGGTACCCAGGGCATTGCGACCAGAGAAGACCCCTAAGGACTGACACACTTATTGTGCCACCCTTAGGGGCCCTGTACCCTGACACACACACACTGCCTTTGCAGGCTGTGTGTCCTGGTGCAGAACTAAACAAAGAGTTGACATGGCCCACAAACCCTCTGCCCTGGTACACATCAGCCACCCCTCTAGCTGGGTGTCCTATGCCAGTGGTGTGGGCACAGGTGCATGAGCCCTGTGCCCCTACAGTACCCAGGGCCATTCCTGGGCTGGGAGGTTGTCATTACGAACTCCACAGCACCATAATGGCTACACTGAAGGCTAACAAGTTTGATATCAAACTTCTCAGCACATTAAACCCACACTGATGCCAGTGTGGGATTTAATGTAAAATACACTACAGAGGGCATCTTAGAGATGCCCCCTGAAACTCAACCTACAATCCACGTCTGGTCTGAGAGGCTGCCTAGGCTGCTACATAGCAGACATGTTACTGGACCCCTGGGTGGAGAGCTCCCCGCTCTCCTGGGCCTGCAACAATACACATCCTGGGCGAGGTGCTAGGTCTCCTCCCCAGGATAGGCAGGGGGAAGCTTCAAAGGCATGCCGCCTTTGTGAGCTTCTCCAGGCCACTTGCTGTACTCGGCAACTGGCCCCCACCGGTTCTGACCCCCACTCTGGCGGGAAGACTGGCGGGAAACTCAGCTTAAGGAAAGGGTGTGTGCCAGGCTGTGCCAACTCCACCCCTCAGGTGGGAGAGGGAGGTGAAGCACAACTCCGGGCTCCGGCCATCTTGAGGATGGGGAGCCCTGCCCAATCAGAGATAGGCTCCTGCCCCCCACCCACAGGAGAGGAGCAGGATAGGGGGTGTACTCACCCCAGGACAGGGACCAGATACCGAAACAAGCAAGAAAATCAAGAAACAAGAAGACCTGCAGCTGCTAAGAGAGCGACACCAACTGACTTGGCCCCAGCCTTACAGACCCTCGAACCTGCAAAACCCCGGCACCTTCTGTGGTCAGCAACCTTAAAAACCCCGGAGGACCTGACTGCCTTGTGACTGTACCCGTTATCAGGAGAGAACCCAGTGCTGCATCTATTAGCCCAGTACTGACCATGAAAAGTAATTTTGACCGTACTTATCAGTAACTTGAATTTCCTTCCATAGGAACCCATTGTCTGGTTTTCACCAGAAAAGTTTCAGTGTCGATTTTCATAAACTACAAATATTCCTTAAAAATCGCCTGTTTGACTTAAACGCATTCTTCCAACTGTTTACAGGAGATGCACCAGCGCTGGATCCAGGATCCAACACTGAGTAAGAAAAAGTAATCATAACACTACTTACCTGCTAAGTGAATTTCCTACCATAGGATAACATTGGTGATTCTAAGTGAAAAAAGTTACAATAATATTCCTCAAAAATCATTTCCTTAACCAAAACACTTTTACTTAACTGTTTACAGGACATGTCCCAGGACTGAATCTAGGATGCAGTCCTGTGGTTAGAAAAGTTATCTACAAAGTAACTAATTGCATTTAACTAAAAATTCCCATTGAGCTCAATATTGCATTGTGTTTGAAATTGTGTTGCCTATTGCAACAACGGTAACTATTGTAATCAAAAAGTCTATTGCCTATTTGAGAAGAAAGTATATTTTGATACGTTGTTTGTTCTAAAATAAAACAATTATATCTTTTTGATACAAAACAATTGGCCTAGAGTTTAGTTCTTGAGTGTGTGAGACCATTTGCTGACTGGGTGTGTACAACACATTCTTTACACTGTCCTCTGATACTGCCTTACTGCTCGACCAAGCTACCACTTTAGAGAGTAAGGTTATCTCTAACTTTAGCCTCTGCCAAACCTCTGGGCACTCTGTACCTTACTTTGGTCCAGTATATACAGAGCCAATTTCGTATACTTGTATACATCCATTTCCCTGTATGGAACCGAGACTATTGAATGGGCTTTGTTGAGACTTAAAAACTAACAAGGTGTTTCTCGCTGAGCTCTTCCATTTTTGTCTATATCATAGTTACTTTAAATGGCTTGTAAGTTTCTTTCTTCAAAAGTATGGCACATCAGTGGGATTTACTGGGGCTCCCACCAACGCTAACACTTTCATAGGCCAAATTTGAATCTGATTACACTTACAACAAAACCTGGGAGTCAACATTTGAAAATGTATTTGAGATTCATAGATTATGTCTTCAACATGTGGTTGGGTTCTCATCAAAGTTTACAGGATAACATTGTTCAATTGCACAACAGAAATCCTAACATTCAATTCAATCATACAATAGAAAATGCTTTTGCATTCACATACTATAGACATAGACCACAAACATTAAAAGTTTTTCAGTCCTTATCCATGCCCGTACCAGTCACCTTAGGAGTCCCGCAGGGTTGGTCCCTCTCGCAGACGCTCTTCAACCTTTTCATGGAACCGCTCACCGAACTTTTCAGCTCACCTAATGTACATTACCACATGTACGCATATGAAACAACTTTATATAAAGATCCACTCACTAGACGACATCAAATTTCTTAACGCAACGCTTCAAAAAACGCAGACCTGGCTGGTAGAAAATGATTTGAAACTAAACATCCTCAATAGGAATTCCTCCTTATCGCTCCGCCTAAGCAATCTACCAACATGCTTGAATGGATGAACCACCTAACAGCACACAATGGTCAACCTCTTATTATCGACTAAGCGAAATCACTGGGACTAACGTTGGCAAAAAATTAAATATGCAGAAACGCATCAATGCCTCTACAAAAGGAGCACATTTTCAAATAAACACCATGAGAAAATTGAGACCATTCCTCCCCCAAAATTACTTCAAACTGGCAGTCCAAGCATTTGTAATCCCAAAAGTCGAATATGGGAGTGTCTCTCTCTGTGGCCTCCCAAGATAGACGACTGCCCCTCTACGAGCCTCAATCAACACAGCTGCAAGACTCATAATGGGCTCCAAAAGGCATTGCCACATCTACCCTGACCTTAGAGCACTCAACTGGCAACCTTTCGAGGCCATAATTCATCTACAATTCGCATGTATGACTCACAAGGCCATACACCACAACACCTCACATTACCTAGCTCAGAAACTGGCGCTCTCTTGCGGTATTAGATCCTCCAGGAGTTTAAAGAACCTTCTAATGAAGCCACAACGTTTTGCGTAGAAAAAGACATCATGTGTAAAAGATGTCTGTATCAGATGTTAGTTTATTCTATTATCACTTATATTTTTCTACAATTGATTTTGGTTGTTTACATCTGTACTGTAAAGCGCTCCGATACCCGCAAGGGTCTTGTTTGCGCACTACAAAACCTTCAACATAAATACTACTTGAACTCTTAAGGAGTAATATATATATATATATTTCACCAACTATTCCCCAGGACAGGGAAAACAACGGGTCGCACAACCAGTTCGGAAGTAAACAGCAATCCTTTTTATTTTCTCAAATCACAGGGCAACTAGCGCATTGATCTACGCGTTTCGGTGTCTCTCCACCTTGCTCACGATCACCGGGTTTGCCCCACCCTCAGAAATGTAAACACATTTTTTTCAATTTTTGCATTTCCTGTCACATGTCATGCTAAGGATTCTGGTCCTTGTAGTTTTACTGGTTGTTTGAAACAAAATTAATACTTTAAATGTGCACAAAATTTTACAAAATTAAATCTATTGGTAAGTACTAAATGCAAAACCTCATTGCGCCTTCCAATAGGCTGATATCTCACATTGGTTTGTTCCGCCTACCAATAGGCAAATACCATCACAGTTTTTTCTACAATGTTCTCATAGTTCATATTTCATTGTCATTTCATAAGTGCACATGCAATTCCTCAGATTGATTCAACCCATTCGGGTGCAGGGTCCTCAGGTTAATAATAAATCTTGATTCAGCTCGCCTTAGTTTTTTCGCTCGATCACCTCCCCGCTCACCTTTGGTAATTGTTTGAATGCCATAAAATCTCAGTTTTAACCAATCCCCCTGGTGTGATTGTTCCATATGTTTGGCTATGGCATTTGAGCGGTCCTTATGAATTGTTGCACGCATATGCTGTAAAATGCGATTTTTTTAGTTCCCCAGTTGTACTCCCTACATATTGCAAAGGGCACGGGCATTCCACTACGTATACGGTAAATGGTGTTTTACACGTAATACATTGTTTGATTTGCCATTTCTTTTTGTTAGCCAACGTGATCTCTTTGGTTTGTTTAGCAATCTGGCACATTTTGCAGCCGTGACACTTCACAAAACCCTTGGTTTTCAGCCAATCATCCTGTCGTTTTTTCTGAAAGTGGCTGTGTATTAGGTGATCCTTCAAATTTCTTGCACGCCTGTATGTTATTATTGGGTGCGTTCCCATGAGTTCTTTTGCGGTGTTGTCCAGTTGTAAGAGTTTCCAGTTCTTCCGCAGGATTTTAGATATTTTGTCACAGGTGAGAATTGACCTATACCTGTACATCAGGAAAATCAAACTAGCAAAAGCGTTCAGAGAGAAAATATTGAAAGAGCAAAACACCCCCAATCAGTAACAACTGAGGGAAATTTACAACTGACGGATGCAGAAGGCTTTCTGACTCTAATGAATATAACTCAGGATCCATCGCAAGAAGTGACCCTTTCACAGGCTGTAACACAATGTGGAGCAGGTCTGAGTGGAAAAAACCCCAAATCTAAGTTCTACCCACAATTGACTCCCGGAAATAAAGTGGATCTGTTTCAAGAAGCAGTAATACAGGACCTGTACAAATTGAAATTGAATTACGGTCAAGACAATCTAACAAAAGAGGAACGACTGGCACTAAAAAACCTATCGGAGGATGACAAAATAGAAATAAAAATGGCCGATAAGGGCGGCAACGTGATAATCCTGGACCGCAATGCATATGCAATGGAAGCCAACAGACAATTAAGAAACCATATGCATTATGAAAAATTGAAAAACAATCCAACCATGGAAATAAAGAATAAAATTGATGACCAACTAACGGTATGGAAAACAAACGGACTCATTGATGAGATGGAACAAAAATTCCTCACGGTAACTCACCCAATACTGGCAACCATTTACTTCTTGCCTAAGATTCATAAGGACCAAAAAAATCCACCGGGAAGACCAATAATATCCGCTAAGGGCTCATTGTTGGAGCCAATGGCGGAATATATCGATCACTTCCTGAAGCCCTTTGTATCGAAACTAAACTCCTACATTCAGGACACAAGTGACCTATTACGAACCTTGGTAGACACTCCGTGGCAGGATTCCTATTGGTTGATTTCAATGGACGTGATTGGTTTATACACCAACATTGATAATGAAATGGGAGTAAGAGCATGCAATTTCTTCTTGAAGGAGAGAAACTTGGAGTTCAGTAGCCATAATCAGATGCTACTGGAAATGATTACAATTTGCCTGGAACAAAACATCTTTACATTTGGAGGAGAAATTTTCAAGCAACGAAGTGGGACAGCTATGGGATTTTCCTTTAGTCCATCATATGCTTGTCTTACGATGGGATGGTGGGAGCAGGAATTAGCGTGGAACTCAATGAATGAAACATCTGTGAATAAAGTCGTGAGTTGGAAGAGATTTATCGACGATTTGTTGATTATCTGGGATGGAACTGAATCAGAATTCCAGGAATACTTTCAAATAATGAATAACAGTGTGAAAAATCTAAAATTCACTTACAACATGAGTAAGGAAAGAATTGTTTTCCTGGACACAGAAATTTACATCAAGAACCAACAGATACATACAACTCTCCACCGTAAACTAACTTCAACTAATTCCACACTTGAAGCTACCAGCTTCCACCAAAAAACACTACTCAATAGCATACCATACGGTGAATTTTTGAGAGTCCGACGGATATGCAGTGAACAGGAAGAGTGGAATAGAAACAGCGAAAAGACAATGGAAAGATTCATAAAAAGGAAATACCCAGCACAAACAGTCATAAACAGTCTAACAAAAAACAAAATGAAGACAAGAGAGGAATGTCTCAAGAGGAAAAACAAAGAGGATGACACGGAAACGGACAAAATCCGTTTAATAATGGACTTCTCCCAAGAAAGTGACAAAATATCTAAAATCCTGCGGAAGAACTGGAAACTCTTACAACTGGACAACACCGCAAAAGAACTCATGGGAACGCACCCAATAATAACATACAGGCGTGCAAGAAATTTGAAGGATCACCTAATACACAGCCACTTTCAGAAAAAACGACAGGATGATTGGCTGAAAACCAAGGGTTTCGTGAAGTGTCACGGCTGCAAAATGTGCCAGATTGCTAAACAAACCAAAGAGATCACGTTGGCTAACAAAAAGAAATGGCAAATCAAACAATGTATTACGTGTAAAACACCATTTACCGTATACGTAGTGGAATGCCCGTGCCTTTGCAATATGTAGGGAGTACAACTGGGGAACTAAAAAAATCGCATTTTACAGCATATGCGTGCAACAATTCATAAGGACCGCTCAAATGCCATAGCCAAACATATGGAACAATCACACAAGGGGGATTGGTTAAAACTGAGATTTTATGGCATTCAAACAATTACCAAAGGTGAGCGGGGAGGTGATCGAGCGAAAAAACTAAGGCAAGCTGAATCAAGATTTATTATTAACCTGAGGACCCTGCACCCGAATGGGTTGAATCAATCTGAGGAATTGCATGTGCACTTATGAAATGACAATGAAATATGAACTATGAGAACATTGTAGAAAAAACTGTGATGGTATTTGCCTATAGGTAGGCGGAACAAACCAATGTGAGATATCAGCCTATTGGAAGGCGCAATGAGGTTTTGCATTTAGTACTTACCAATAGATTTAATTTTGTAAAATTTTGTGCACATTTAAAGTATTAATTTTGTTTCAAACAACCAGTAAAACTACAAGGACCAGAATCCTTAGTATGACATGTGACAGGAAATGCAAAAATTGAAAAAAATGTGTTTACATTTCTGAGGGTGGGGCAAACCCGGTGATCGTGAGCAAGGTGGAGTGACACCGAAACGCGTAGATCAATGCGCTAGTTGCCCTGTGATTTGAGAAAATAAAAAGGATTGCTGTTTACATCCGAACTGGTTGTGCGACCCGTTGTTTTCCCTGTCCTGGGGAATAGTTGGTGAAATAGTAAGCGGCTGGGTTCTGCCGCAGGATACCGCACATGTGAGAGCGCTGCATAAACTCCCGAAAAGGAACCGCTGTGGAGGAGATATATATATATATATATATATATATACACACACACACACACACACACACACACACAAGAGAGAAATCGTCATACATCCATGCAGAAAGACGACAGCGGACCCAAATCTTGGAAGTGCTATATGTTTATTGTGCTAAACCCCGCACCTCCGCCATGACGCGTTTTGAGCCCCAACGGCCCTTGATCACATGACACGCTATGGAGTGTTCACAGGCTATTTAAAGTGACAGTGCATGTTTTGTGCTGAATACCACAATGAGCGTCATCATCGACATAGAAGTTACATCATACTGGATGTCGCCTTCAATTTTAAAACAAATATTATTTTAAAACCTGGTAGCCTATTTACAGATGATTCATAATTTTCATAAGTAAATAAAACATGGATACATATGGGAATTAATACTGAAATAGTATTTTTTTTAAAACCACTATCATCCATAGAGCAAAATTGCATTAGTTTTGTTGTGCATAACTGTAAAATACATAAAGAGTTGGCAAATGTTTAAATTGCCATTCCATATGTACAGACTATAATGTGTTAGTCTATACACTGACTTCCAGTAACCAACAATTTATCAGTCCAAATGGGCAGTCAAACAATGATGCTCTCTATAAAGTGCAAAATGTGCATATTTTTTGTAGTGCAACCCGACCTGTGCAAAAGTATAGATAATGTGCAAAATATGCAATATTTTGTTAAACATTAACAAATATATACATAAACGGAATAGACATACATATTAAAAATATCAGTTCATTTCAGGCCTGTCAAAGATATCAGACCTACAAACCACTGTAAAATGAGTAAATTGTTTAGGGGGCAACATTATACATAAAGCTCACCACTTAGAGACACGTGTAGAAATCCTCGCTAGCATTAAGACCTGCAGGATATTTGCTATCTAGATTTAAAATATAATGTGTTTCAAGTTTGCGTAGGATCCCCTATCTATTGCCTCCCCTTCTGAGGGGCATGACTGCATCGATTACATAGAACTTCAAAAGTTTCAGGTCCCTCTTATGACAGTCATTGAAGTGTCTAGCGACTGGATATGCATCATCGCATCATGAGCCAGTTTGTCTTAGCCAAGACTTCTGGACTACTGCCAACCAGGCTGTTTTGCATGGAAGCTGCCTTTCTGTATGTAATGGTGGGAGATGTGCAAGAACCCAACGTGAGACTAGGATTATTTTTAATCAGAGCCCAATGTTTACTCATGATGTTGCGAATGGCAAAATGCTGTTTGCTGTATGTAACAATTAACCTAGTTGGTTCTGAATCAGACAAAACAGTGACTTTCTTCATTGTTTTTGTAGTTAGTGCCTCATCTCTGGTTAGGGCCTCAGTACGTGTAATGGCTGCTTTAATCGTTTTATCTGAATATCCTCTAGCTAAGAAGCGCAATTGGCATGCTGCCTGAGCTTCTTTGACATCCTCCTGCTTGCTGCATATTCTCTTGATACGCAGCATTTCCCCATAGGGGATGCTATGGATTAGATGTTTAGGGTGATGGCTAGAGGCGTGCAGCACAGTGTTGCCCGCAGTGGCCTTACGATGTAGTTTGGTTTGAATAAGGTTGTTATCAATATAAACCTCTACATCTAGAAAATGTACTGACGTGGTACTCAATTTTGAGATAAACTGCAAATTCTGTGAATTACTGTTTAACTCCTCAATAAACGAACATGCCAGACTTTCCTCCCCCTTCCAGATAATGAACAGATCATCTATATATCGGTGCAGGCATACTACATGATCACGCATAGTTTCAGCATGCAGGACTCCGAGAACCTGCTTCTCCCATAGTCCCATATGCAAACAAGCATAACTAGAAGCAGGATCCCATCGCCACCCCTCTAGTTTGCTGAAAGCACATTTGCTGGAATATGAAAAAAGTTATTCTGTAAACATATTTCAATCATGCTCAACAGCATCTTGTTATGTGTGTAACAATGTAGTGGCCTACTGTCCAGAAAGTGCTGAATGGCTTTAAGACCATCAAGATGATTAATACTCGTATAGAGCGAGGTCACATCTAGTGTGAATAAGTATTAAATCATCTTCCCATGTTGTTCCCTTTAATTTCCGTATGAAATCTCCTGTATCCTGTACATAGGATGGTAGGTTAGTCACATGTTCTTGCAGGAAAAAATCTATGTACTTAGATGTGTTTTCCAAGAGGCTATTGCAGGCTGAAATAATAGGTCTGCCTGGTGGCTGAGATAAGTGCTTGTGTATTTTTGGTATAAAATAAATACACGGAATGACCGGATTGTCATTCTTTAAGAATTTGAATTTGTCTACACTTGAAAGACCTAAGCTTTTCCATGCCACTAATTTCAAATAGTAGTTGTTCCAAGATGACTTGACAGTAGACAAATCTACCCTCTTGTAACATTTTTTATCATTAAGGTGTTGCCAAGCTTCTTCTAAGTACATGTCCCTGGGCCAGATAACTATATTCCCACCTTTGTCAGATTGACGAATAATCACATATTTGTCATTTTGTAACTTTTTTTTTTCAGAACAATATTTTATTGTGCTGTTGAAGAGTTACATAAGACATACAGCGTCCCGATCCCGGGGACGCTGCGAGCATGAAGGCAAAAATCACGTTGTAAAACAATTTAAACAGTCATTTAGACACAAAAACTAACCCTAAGTCCCTCCTCCCATCACCCCCCTAGTCTCCCACCCGAAGTCCCCCTTACCCCACCCCCTGCACAGCGTCGAATCAGTCTATACGTAGAACATAGCAAGGTATATGAAGTGTGTATCCCTCCTCACACGAGTTCAATGTCCAAATGTCTTTCACCCGGTTCATCACGTGCTGGCGGCTCCAGCCATAAACCCCTGTACTCTGCCCACCTCTTCCAAATTTTGTAGTGTTTCCTGGGGCAACCCCTAGCCTCAAATATCGGGCGTTCCAGACCCATAGAATAGTCAAGTCCCCTCTTCCACACACCCAACAGGGGGGCTTTGGGGTCTTTCCAGGCACGGGCCACGTCCCACTTGGCCACCACAAGACCCAACAACAACAAGTGGCGTTTGTAAACATTCCCTCCCACCTGTTCCAGGACATGAAGAAGGCCTAATTTTGGCGTACGGGGGAGGTCCCAGCCTAGCACCTCCGACAAGCAGTTCCACACTCCCGTCCAGAACTTCCGCAGACCATCACACGCCCAGACTGTATGTAGGAATGTACCCGTCTCTCTGCCACACCTCAAACAGACAGGAGACGCAATCAAGCCCGCCTTCCGTAGCCTTTCCCTGGTGTAGTATGCCCTGTGCAAGTATTTGAACTGAATAAATCGTAGTCGAACTGCAATGGCCGCCCCTCTGGGAGCTTCAAATGCCTCCCTCCAGTCTTCCTCCTCAAATGCCCCCAGATTGTGTTCCCACTTGGGCCGCAGAGAGTCTAGGGAGGTCGAGCAATGTGTAACTAATGTTTGATAAATAGACGATATCTTTTGGCTCTCTAATTCCCCCATAAATACCTTCGCCTCCAGGGGGCTAAACTCGGGTAGTGAGTCCAGACTTCCTAGGGGTAGGGGCAAAAGCGTGATGGAACTGCAGGTATTTGAAACATTTTAACTTTTTAATCAACTCATGGTACAATTTGTCTTGCTTTGAATACTTAAACTTGCAACGTGCCACCTTGTGGTGCAACTTTTTCACATCCGCAATTACCAATTCATGATAAGAATCAATATTGTCCTTGATCATTAATGGGCAAAAAGTAGATTTTGCTCTAAATTGAGAAAATGCGCTTCCTGTTCCAGAGCCCACCAGATTGCTGTCATCAGGAGCCAATTGGGTACTTTCACCTAGCAGCCCAACAAGATCCTTCCGTAGTTCCATGTCACCGGCTGTTAATACATCAGGACTGTTGGGCTGGGTAGTATATATATATGTATATATATGTGTGTATATATATATATATATATATATATATGTATATATATGTGTGTATATATATATATATATATATATATATATATATATATATATATATATATATATATATATATATATATATATATATATATATATATATATATATATAAGGGTCTTGTTTGCGCTCAACAAAACCTTCAAAATAAATATTACTTGAACTCTTAAGGAGTATATGTGTATATATATATATATATATAAAACCTACTGGCGGTCGCCAGCAGGTAGATATAGTTAGGACCTAGTTTCCATAGGAAATCCGCAACATTCTATTTGGAATAACTTTTGCGCCGATTGACGAATCTTCGCGAAATTCTCCAAGAAGATGGCCCGCTCCGCTCCTATCCTGAAAGCTTCGGGGTGATTCATCAAGCGGGGGCCGAGAAAAAAGGGGTCCCAAAATGTGTTTTCCCCATGCAATATTCCATAGGGACCTTTAAGACAGGCTACAGCTCGAACTGCTGAACGGAATTACACCAAATTTGGCAAAAGGGTAGAGTTTAGTTCGCAGATGACGCTTTTTGTTAAATGGGGTAAATCCGTGCAGCAGTTCCTGAGACAATCAAAAGTAAAATCATAGATATATCTATAGACTAAGTACCGTCCGAGGATTATACGTGTACCTTTACGAGCACGAGCTGCGTGCTAACTGGCTGTCAACTGTGTCAACACTCGAAACCAGGAAGTGTTGGCAGCCATCTTGTGTCTTGGTAGAACCGAGGCACAAGAAAACTGAAAAACAAGTGTGCAAAATGCGCAAAGGGGGCAGGGTAGAAACACCCTGACCCCCTAGGCCTGCTCAGGGGGTCCCACAAGGACCCCCAAGGCCAAAAACAAATTGCGGGAACGCGTATCCACCAAAAAAAAAAAAAAAAGGAAGCAAGAGAAATTTGTAATTAGCCCGGGGGGGGGGGGGGGTGGGGGGAGGTATGGGAGTCCCGGGTGCAATGTGTCAGGGCTTCTTTTAACAAAAAAAACTTGTGAGGGGGGTTCAAGCCCCCCCACACGCCCCGGGGACCGCCACCTCCACGGGGCACTATATTTTTTAATTGGTGGGTCCATGACGGACCCCCCAGTCCCGGGGACCACCACCCCCCTAGGGCTTTTAAATGTTGGGAGGGGAGCCGCGCGGCACCCCTCATGGAGCCTTGTGGTGGCCCTGGGGACCGCCACACCCCAGGGCCGGCTCCTGCAGTGTCCCGGTGTGCCCAACCCCGGTACACTGTAGTTTGCTATGGCAGGGCAGGAGCCTCACGGATCCCACCCTACCATAGCAAACTGCTTTGGTTTTTGAAAGAGAGAGCAGGAAACCTGCTCTCTCTTTCAAAAACCAAACCCGATTGCTTTTCTGAATGGGGAGCAGCATGTTAGCTGCTCCCCATGCAGAAAAGCAATGCCGGCTCCCGCAGGAGGCGGGGAGCCGGCAGGGACCATGGGGGGGCTTGGGGACCCCCCACGGTCCCCAACGGAGAGGGCCAGGCCCTGGGGGATGGGGTCTCCGGGGCCAGAAGTGGCCCGGGAGGGGGACCACGAGGCCCCTCTCCCAAATAGTTTTTTTTTTTTTAAATGAAAAGGCCATGCCCTGGGGGATGGGGTCCCCTGGGCGATTAAGGCCTCGGGAGGGGGGCCACGCGACCCCCTTCCTCATTTTTTAAAAATAAAAAAAATAGGGGGCAGGCCCTGGGGGATGGGGTCCCCAGAGCCCAAAACTTTGAAAACACAGACCCCCTTCTTTAAAAAAACAAACAAAAAAAAAAACACCGGGATCGGGGAGGAGGCCACGCCCCCTCCCTGCACCACTCTGCAAACGCGCCCCTCCCTGGCGCGTTTGCTGAGGGGGAAGTAATTCCCCTTGAATACTGGGGGTCCGTGGGGGCCAAGTAGCCCACCAGGAACCTCCAGTATGCGCCAGGGGGCTGCGTTGCAGAGAGGTGGAATGAGGCCAGCTGTTCTTTAATATAAACCCTATTCCAAGATGTTCCCTGTGTGTTGTTGCATGCTTGTGCAAGAATTGTAATGCATTAACAGGTATTTTGGCAATGGCGAATGCCAATGAAAACCAGATAAACCAAAGGTAACAGCTATGCCTATAACGGGCGAGACCTATTGGCTTTGCCAATGCTTGTTTTCATTCATACTGGACCAAAACAGTGCCATTAACTACAGTCTGATGCAGTCACATATTATCAATGATAGCAGTACAGTCAAAAAAGTGTATGTCAGCAGAATGGCTTCTCAAGTTCTAATCCATTAAATTTACGGGTCTGATGTAGTATTTTATTTTTTGAAAAGGCACTCACCTTCTTTGGACTTTGATGCAACTACCGTTATGTCCTTCTCAGAAGTTGGCGATGAAACACTCTCTTGTGTTAGTCCTTGATTGTTGTCCTTTGGTTTACTTTCCACATCAGATTTCTTTTTGGTCACATTTAGAACAGTTGGTGTGAGGGGTGGTCGTGGAGTGGGTGGTTGCTTGTGAGTAGCAGAAGATGGCCTCTGCTTCAATAAACTAGGTGAAGGAGGGCGAGTCCTTTGGGTTGGTGGTCTACACAGTAAAAACAACAAAGAGAGATGTTTAAGAAAAAATACACTGCTTACCTAGAACAGTTCTCACTCACACACATCAACATAAATGAATACAAACTGAATATCTCTGCCAGCGCGCAGGATGTTGACTTCCATGTTAAACAGAAAGAAACTTCTGCATAGAGCAAAAACAATGCTTATGAAAAGGTAGCATTTGCTTTCTACTTCTATTCTTTTACTACATTGGTAATTGATATAAGCCGGAGGAAAACTAAACCTGCTTACAATCATATAGCGCTTCATTGCTACAGAACCCTATTTACATTTTCCGCATTCAAAAAGAAAATGTAAAGAAATGTTTCCGTAGGTTTGCTTTTCGACACTGAAACAACAGTGCGCACACTAAGGCTGACCAAGGACTTCCACAATAAGAGCACAGCGCACGGTGCCAGTACTCCATCAGGCCCTTTTCCCGAGACATGTATATTCAGACGTAGGTCGGAAGCGTATGTTGAAGATTGAATCTATGCATCTCTGTATATGCTATCTCAATAGCAGTTCAGCTCTGTACAGGCTCAACGCCATGAATAAAGTCAACAAATGATAGGAGAGGCAGCTGGGTTTTGGGCGGTTAATGCACTGTGATGTCGTGTTGTCAACTCTTTTTACAAATGAGAGCAGTTTTGGAGCGGACCTGATGGACACGGGGATGTTGTTCCAGATCCAGGGTGCACAGATGGGAAAGGCCTGTGTCTTGTTCTGTTTTTTTCAGACTTCTTTGTCTGCAGTCCCACGGTGTCCTGCCTGCAGGTGTGCCGAAAACCACCATAGATGGTAAGATTGCTTGCATCATAAGCGGGGTTGCTGGTCCTGATGGCTATGCTGGTTGGAAGACTGTCAGTGTGGTGTCTAATAGGTTATGGAGTAGGAAGCTGAAGTAAGATTTATAATGCCCTAAAAAGTTATTTTTGTTCCGATTAGTGAGAATAAAGGATGTTTGTTTATGTAAAGGAGAAAAAAATGATGTTTGTTTATGTAAAGCCTATAAAAATAGATCAAATTATTGTACACGTCGTTTTTAGGCAGTGCAGTGCAGTGCAACGTAACGTTATCAAAAGAAAAAGGCTTCTATGAAGTTGCTTACGTGTGGAATGTTCGTCTATTGCATAAGTAATGTGTAACCGTTGCAGATTCCAGGATTGTCAAGCAAACTGTATGAATGCATAATTGACTCCCTTTGTGTTAAAACTGAGAAACATTTTCTGGTTTTTAAAGGTTTGACATTGGACTCAAAAACGCAGATCTGAATTTTATGTCAAAACCACGAACTGTGAAACACTGGAGTTAAAAGGCAAAAGCAAAACAACTTGCCCCAGATTGTAGTGCTTTATGCAAAAAACAATAATCAGAACTAGCAGTTACCATACTTAACATAGAATAAACGTGTCAGCTGTTCTTTGACTGTAGGCCACCCTAACAAGATACGATTTTGCATTCACATGCGGACAAGGTTTCAAAGCCTTGGAGAGCAGGACTGTTACCCAACACGTGCAATAGGTGGCCCATCTCAATAAGCCCAGGACTGTTTCAAGGAGGCCCGTGGTAATGGACTCCTTCAGTTAGATTTGAAGACCGGTTATGTTTCAAAGATTTGATGACATAATATCCATTTATCAAACCTCGGGGTTATAAGTTTCAACACCAACTTGGCCTACTCCGCCTTTTATCTGTCGAAGGTTCAGTGAAAAAAACGGATTCTGCTTATGCATTGACAGATGCCGCTGAGAACTACATGACAGAGCCTTCAGTATACACTTATCAAGGTGCAGTGTTCTGTGAATGCAGTCTTGGATCACGTTTTGCATAAAAGTACCATATTACATGCAGAACGAGGGCTTTTTCTAATATTTCTTTACATTATAAGGAAATAAAGCTTCTACTCACAATGAAGTGTCACTCAACATGTCTTACACACAGGACTGCGATGTCACACAAACGCTCAGAAAACATGAAATGTCTCATATAAACTTAAGATCTTGGCAGCTATGCTTTCCATAGAAAATGTTAGAGGATTAGACAACGTATGCTGCTGGTCTTGTCTCGTGTAAAAAAGTGCAGTGGACTTAAAGAATGTACATAAATAAAGAATACAGGAAGTGCTGCCCTCAAATGGACAGAACGTGTAGGATGCGTATAGTCCTAGAAGCCTGTGGAACCACAAGCCAACTTAGTTCTGTGATTTATGACGCGGGTCACTGCTTGGCTGATGTCATTTACCGCCAGGGAGAGGCTTTACCTATCTGATAGCAAGTATTCAAGTCAGCACTGGAATAAGGATTGTTTAGCTGCCTGCCAGAGTTTATGTCACAACTACATCAAAAATAAACTACACACTTTGGGGGGTACTTTGAGATAGCCTCGTTCAGCCCGTGCTCGTCACATTTTGGAAGAGCCAACACTGCAGCCATTCAATACTTTAAGTCTCAGCAATGATGGCCCTTCACTGTCGAGAAGTCTGTGTCTGGCCTCACCGCGTGTCCTCCATGGAAGTGGTAATGCTCGACACTGGTCCCCATACAGGCTGCTCATTGACTCTGCCGTGACAGCCACACGTCACAGCTCTCGCACACAAGTGTGAACTGAGTGGCATCTAAGGTAATCCCCACCCAGCTGCACTCCTGTCACAGTCAGCAAGGTGGTCCGATAGGTCAAGGAGCGTTTCCTGTGAGTGATGGCGTTATTACTTGCATACCACCAGTAAAGCAATAATTGGGGATATTAACTTTCGCGACAGTTTGAGCTCTACCTGTAAAATCATATGTTGTCAACGGAACTCTACTTCCCAGGTTTCTGTTGCATAAAATGCACATACTGCTTAAAAACGATAAGGCTTGCATGTTTTTAGCTAAACTTGTAGATAAAACGATTAACTATTGAAAGCTTTCAAACAAATGCGTAACTCATAGGTCACTGATGTTCTTCATCCTTACATTTCAGATCATCTAACAGAAAACACATATTCTAATATGGACATGCATATGGTACGAGCAAATCATGACCGTCACTGCCTAACCATTTACTGCTCAGAGGAAAATTACTTGAGTGCATTAGTCACACAGATACCATCTCCCACTTCAACACATGATCCCAATAGGGAATACATACAGTTCCTCAGGTATGGGAGAGTGCCTCTTTTTTTTATAGTCACTCCCATTTTTTGCTGATTATTTCTTTTTTAATAACTCTACACACTATGGTACTTCTTTCCTGGCTCCATTATATGTGCTCTGACCCCTAAAATAAGGTTATATTGGCTGACTACTTATTGGCCTATTTAACTTTCCAGCAAGGCCAAAGTATATGCTGCAGAAATTACACCAATTGCATGGGAAAGATAAATGTTGCCTGTGGACTGCAGCACATACACTAGGCTGACAGAGAAAACATAGCTTCACACTTATCTTCTTGCAGCTTTTAGACCTGCAGACAAACCGGTCAAAATAACCCTTTCTGACAGAAAAGAACCTTCCACATATTTGTAAATGTTTACTAAAATTCCAATACAGTGGTCAATTTGAAATTATAATAAACGTTTAGGAAAAGTGACTTCTGAAGGGTTTTCCTTCATCTGCCTGAACATCCTGGGTGGTTAATTAGCAGTGGCCAGGGGTGCTCCCATTCCAACTTTGTGGAAGGGAGCCGAAATAATTCCTGTTTTTAAGAAGGGTGATAAATCCCTCCCAAGTAATTACAGGCCCATTAGTCTTATTGACTCAGCACAAAAACTAAGTCCAGACTGGGATAGAGGAACATAATATTTTATCCCCTTTTCAAGCCGGCTTCCGCCCCTGCACTAGCTCTATAGACCAAGTCTTCTATTTTATTACACTATATTGGAGGAACGTGGTCTTGACTGAAGGGTCACTCTATGCAGTTTTTGTCGACTTGAAATCGGCTTTCGATTTGGTTCCCCACTGTAAACTTTGGAAAGTTCTTGCTGAGTTGGGAATGGCCCCGGAGCTACTGACCATCCTTGTCCGCTTACATGAGAGCAACTTTGCAAGAATCAGATGGGGGGCACAGGGTGAGGTCACTGACACGTTCCCTGTCGAGCGTGGTGTTCGGCAGGGTTGTGTCTTGGCCCCTACCCTGTTTTCGTTATATATTAACGGAATAGTTGACCATCTCTGTAGTTCCCCCACTGATGCCCCTGTAATAGCTGGGGTTCACGTTCCTGTTCTCATGTTCGCGGACGATACGCTGATAAGCTCACGGACTCAGATTGGGCTACAGAAGGCTGTTAATGCCTTCGGGGACTTTTGCCAACTGCGTGGACTTGAGATTAATACAACAAAAACCAAGTTCATGTCCCTTAATCAGCACAAATCTTTTAAAGGTAGAATGTTTCTGAACAACACATCCCTAGAGCAGGTGGAGGCTTTCACCTACCTAGGTATTCTACTCCAGAGTAACATGCATTGGAAACGTCACACGGACATGGCCATTTTAAAATTTCACCAT
Source organism: Lissotriton helveticus (assembly GCF_964261635.1). Lineage (NCBI taxonomy): Eukaryota > Metazoa > Chordata > Amphibia > Caudata > Salamandridae > Lissotriton > Lissotriton helveticus. The sequence goes on from NC_136063.1 coordinate 1,924,211,673, forward strand.
CTTGCAGGTGCCCTATTGTCTAAATACAAATCCTCTCTCACAGAGCCAATTACACCAGCTTTGGAGATATACAACATGAAAGTGCTAAGTGCTACCCTGTATGGATCTGAGCTATGGGGTTTAACCAACCTGAGTCAATTAGCAAAAGCTGAGAATAAAACTCTACGTAGTTTAGTCGGTGTTCCCCAAAGCACCCCGACAGTTCCGCTTCTGCTTGACTTAGGCAGGAAAAATGTTGCAGACATAGCGAGGTTACGCCCACTTTTGTACTGGAGGCGAATCTGGACCACCCCTGAACTCACACACTATGTCCAGGCCCTGAAGGATGTGATCTCGGTAGATCATTTTCACAAAATCTACTGGCTCAAAGAGCTCAGGAAGCTTTTGATAAAGCTAGATCTAACCCGTTTATGGGATGAACCGGACACATCAACCTTCCCCTCAAAAGAACAATTGAAAGTCATATACTGGGAAATGGCCCTGACTTCATCCCATAGAGCTTGCATGAACACTAACTTAAGTGGCCGTTTTCTAAATTATAAATCACGGCCTTTTTGTGAAGCTTATTGGGATATTATCGAGAGCCCATTAGATAGAAAACTGTTTTTTCAGTTTAGGGTAGGATCACTTCCAGTTAAAGCTTTTACTTACAAATGGGCGCATTCCCCTGATGACAAATGTCATAAGTGTTTAGACATGGTTGAGACAACATCCCACCTTTTCTTTGTATGCCCCCTTTATGTTGGTCCACGACGTAAATGGCTGAAACTCACCTGCTTAAACTTGGGCACACGGCGGCATATAGAAGCCTTAAGGATATTAGAGTCAGACTGTACCCCTTGCATAGTTGTTGCTGTAGCAAAATTTTTAAGGTGGGCCTGGATTATTCGTACACGTTCTTTACTGCCACCCGCTGCTTGTTAGTATGATGAATGATGCTATTAATGCTGTTCCTTTATTATGAATAATTTTTATTGGATCTTATATGTATTTTAACTTGGTTTTTATCGACAGTAATCATTGGAATTTAATAACTTTGTATCTTGTGTATGGTTATGTACTATTTATTCTGTTTTGTGATATATGTAGTGTGCGTGCTTTTATGACATACTGTCGAATAAAGCTTTTGAAATTGGAATTAGCATTAGCCTGTAAGAAGTTGGCCTGTCATCGTTTCTCCTTAATGAGAGGTGAAACTGCCCCCAGAGCAGAAATAGTATCGGGGGACGTTTGGCAGGAAAACATGGGTATGTGCCATATATTAGCTTAGGAGTGGCAGATGAGGAGGGATCTGGAATTTAGTTAACTTGAAAGGGATCAGGGCGAGGCCTACAATTAAATTAAGTGAAAAGGAAGACCTGAGAAAGAGAAGCCTTTTGTTTCCAGCACAGTGTGAGGGGGAGTTGTTCCTAGAACCAGTTTGGTGTGACTGAGGAGGAGGGGATTGTTCATTTCCCTAAACAGAGCCCTGTCTGCCACCCCAGTCACCTCCAAGGGCAGAAAGGTTGTGAGATCTTGGATTTTACTTAGAATAGCGCCCTGTGGAATAGTTTGTAGTAAGACAAACAGGATGTGCTCCAAATGTGGGAATGTTGCCATTGGGAGCTTTTTTTCTAATTGGGTAGGTCACCAAGACCCTCTTACTAGGTAAATCTTCAAATGTGGCACCTCACCCAAACCTCTTCAAAAATACTCTGGTCCTCCGAACAGAGGACGATTGAAACTTGTATACTGGCCTGAAGGGCTGGACATGCTCTCGCATGTACTGATCCAAAGGTAAGCAGGCTTGCCTCATGTGCAACTACAGAGACACAACAAACTGCACAAGACTTTTTTTTACTGAGGTGCCCAGCTGACCGGCAGTAAGGGAACCTGAACAGGACCCTGTTGGTGTCCTCTGCTGGAGTGAATCCTGGCTTGTAAGTGCTGCCCCTGAGGTCCTGGGAGCCTTAGAAGTGACAAAGAGCAGCAGTTCCAGAATGTTTGAAAAGATGCAACATATAGCATTTTTGGACTTTCAAGACCTTTGGAGTTACAGCGGGCCTCAAATAAAAGCTATCCAATTTCAAAGGAACTTCATCAAATACAGCTTTAGGCTTGCCAAGCTGAAGAATATTTGAGCTACCAAAAAAAAAATCTATAACAGGCAAAGGCGTTAAAATTACCAGTCCAACTCAAGCTCTTCAGTAGCTGAGAAATCAGAATTTTTCCCACCAAAACAAACTGCTTCTACAAAACCTCGTTTAATGGCTATCCAGCTTCAAGAGGACTTTTGTCGCACACAGCCTGAAAGCTTGCCCTGCTGGAGGATTTTGACATCCATTTCAGGGACTAAGTCAGGAGATCAATGACCAGGTCGACTCGCTTGGTGTATCCAATCTGAAATGTCGCCTAGGTCCTGGTCCTCCACAAACAGTGACTAATGATTGGCGCTTTACTTTTTCACTGCAATGCTTGCCCTAAATTTTAAATGTTCATATCTTATTGAATGTTTGTTGTTTTGGTGTTATTTTACTCATTACATTTTTCTTTTGTTGTATACATTGGTCGTGGGATTTTTCTTACGTTTTGATTAATTAACTGCTTTGTTACTGCTGAACACTTAACACATTTTCCAAAATGAAAGATGTTAGCTCTATGCTAGAGCTACCACGGGGTTCAGCCCAGTTTTAAATTATTAAAATTGTCTTTTACTTTAACCTAGTTTGAGGACGCCCATCCACCTCAATTAATAATTGACCTTCATACACTTGTGATGGAACTAAGCAAGACCAGGTGGTCAGTCAACACCATTCCTGCGCTAACAAAAAGGCTCACTGTCAGAAGGTGGGAACAGCAAAGCAGCAGAGGTGCCAGAAGTATAGGACGAGGCAGCAGTAGGCCCAGTCAATACCATTTTAACATCTAAAGATTAGTGGAGGGAATAGGGACCACAGCAAATGATGGACAGTGCTATTCAATGGGCGACACAAGAGACATTGTGGGAAGCATAGACACAGTAAGGAAGTCCTTTCAATTCTCTTGTATCTAGTTCACCTATTTAAAGTAACATAATACTACTCTACTGATGTTTTGAAATTAAACAATTAGTGCCTGTAAAGCAGACATTTTCAGATGCAGTAAATTGAATCGATATTATTAATCTGGTCAATAATTAAATTGTGCCCTCACTTCTACTGCGGAAGAAGGTGGCAGCTCAAACCTCTCCTTTAGCCCGGATTCTTCTGCAGCACCCAGTGCCCCTTTGTTCTTTGTGCCTAAGATGTTCCACCATTGCTTCCCTTTAGCAGGGTCCTCAGTGCTCCCATTCACTGTGGCACCCAGTGACACTAGCTTTCATCCTTCGTCTGTCTTCCGTTCGAGAGATAGAAAGGGGGTATATATTTTAGAGTCATCCTTATAAGGAGATCCAGGAGTGGTAAAAATCAGTGGCTCTGCGGAGGACCTGCCACTCAATCAGTGTATTAAATAGTAAGCAATGTGTGCCCATATACGTTTGCCATTTAGGAACTAATCAAGCCCATCCTGTTTTTTCCAGCAGGCCTCTAATGTATACATTCCCCTCTCTACCACACCGACACAAAAGCTTTAATACCACTCAAAAGCCTCAGAGAAGCACCCCTGCTAATAGACATATGAAATCAGTCTAGAGTGGTAGAGACAGCCCTCATTTTCCAGTCTTTCATCTGTCCACCTCTAGTACATTTGCCGATGTCTCAAACATCTGAATACAAAGTCCTGGGTGCTAAGTGTTGACTCATTCTACTTTTGAAAGCTTTTGTTAGATCATCCTGTTCCTAGGAGCAGAGTTCTGAGGTTCATGGTTCTCTTTCTCCCATTCAGTCCCCTTAGCCTGACGTACTCCTGCCCACCACAAATGCATCTACCTGCCAGCGTTGGTGAGGTTTGTGAACCTAGATCTTGTGCTTCCTTCCGCTCACTCGACCCAAACAATCCAGAAGCAGTAATTTATTTCAACTTGGTTCAGCTCTTGGATATTCCCTTCCTCACTCCTAGAAACCCTTAATTAATGCTAACTTATCCCAGGAGCCACTGGGGTACCACACTGATTCAACTACATCATGGTAATGCATTGGTGACTCGGAGCAACCTTCAGCCTGCACAACAAAAGGGCCATACAAAGGCACATCCTGTTCCTGAACAGGTAGATCTTTGGAGTTGGCCTCAAAGGCAAGTGGAATGGTCTGTATTATATCAGTTGGATGAACTCCTTGTGAATTAAAACATACAAAGGAACGTTTCATCTAACAGGAAAGGTATACCTCAAATGGAATGCAGTTACCTTAAAAACATAGGATACATCACAACCCTGGGAAACCCACATTAAACAGATCACACCACATCCGTCGCCGATACAACACAAAAGAAAATTAATACCGTTGGAAATGTGGTGCTTTGAAACACACTCAGATGGCACAGCATACATTTGCACAGCCTTTCTCACACAAAGAAAAACACAACATGTGAGCCTTACGGTTGTCTACACACTTTTCTGAAAGAAAATTAGATCCCTTACATATAGCAATATGTACACACCCAAAAACAAAATGGACAAAAAAGTTACATATCTGCTGTGACAATCTTTCTCTTTTTCCTAATGGAAACTTCTACCTACAGATTACTCACCTGTATAATGGATTACAGAGCAATACTCTACCGCTGGAGGAGGGTTTAGGGATGGCTACAAGAAAATCCTGAACAAAAGCTCTGTCAAACTGCCTATCCCTACACACTTCAGAAATCAGGCAGTAGTGCTTGGCAAAAGTGTGCAGGGATGCCCACATCACCTTCATGCAGATCTGTGATGGTAACTTCCCTGACAAGGCAGACGTCGTAGATTTGGTCCTAGTCGTATGAGCCTTAAGTAATTCTGGATGGTCTTACTTAGCCAAGGCATAGTAGATTTTGATGCATCGGATGATCCATCTCGAGAGCCTTCCTTTATGTACCGCTAGTGACAGCTGTAATTAAAAACTCTTAGTCTGCATGGCCTCTTTATATATTTATTCAGGATATTGGTGCTCTTCCCCTGAAAGCTCTCCTCAACTGTACTGTATATATTCTATTTCTCTTCAACTTTACAACACAAACATTCCCTTACATCACAGTGCATCATTACGTTTCTGGCCACTACCCCCCCCCCCCTTTTTTTAAGATAAGGGAGAAAAGGGACAAAGAAAAAGAATGAAATAAAAAAAAAATAAAAAAAAACAGTTTCCTTATTAATATCATATACTAATATTCAACAACGTTCTATTAGCCGATTCGGTTTTCGTGAAACTCTCAGAGACTTCCTAAGTAACTGTTCCATATGCTGATCATTCGACCGCATATTTTCTTATTAGCTCCGAGATTAAATTGTTTAAAAAAATTCTTATTTCTTGTTATCACTTTTTGACGTAATTGCAGTCCCATGAACTTGTGTTACTTCCAAAGGAGCAGGACGAAATCTACTTTGTGATTTTCTTACTCGTTGCTGCTTTACTAATACTAAATCACCAACATTGTAACCTTGGTCTCGAATGCTCTTCTTGCAATTAGCATAGTGCTTCATTTTTTCTTTAGCATATCTGTCTCTGTCCATTATCTCAGCATGATCTTTTGGTGGGACTGGTGAAAGATGCGACAAACGTGTTTGCCTCGACTGACCAAACATCAACTCAGAAGGTCACTTTCCCGCATATCTATTAGGAGTATTTCTACAATCTCGCAAAACCTGACATATGTCTAATTATTGATATCTGAGAAAATGTTGCTTTTTGAAAGCTTTATTTTTTATTTTCTTTATAGTAGCCATTAACCTTTCCACCATTCCATTCGCTCTGGGCCACACCGGCATAACTCTTCTACAAGTTATTCCTAAGTAACTCATTAACTTTTTAAGCTCATTTGCACTGAAAACAAGAGTATTCGAAAACAAGAGTATTCATCAATTAATTTCAGTAAGTAATGACCAGAATCTAGTAGGCCATTAAAATCCGCTGCCACATTAGAGCATACAGCCTTTGGTAATATGGACGTGTAGTTCTTCCATTACTCTTTCCTTGGTAGTGCATTGACATAAATTACATTCGTACAATTTCTCTACTTGACTATCCAGCCTTGGAAACCACATTTTCTCTTTCAATATTTTTTTTGTCGCCGACACACCTCTATGGTTTTCATGTGCCAGATCAATCACACATCTTTGTAAACGTGTAGGAATGATTAGTTTATTCCCTCTTTGAGGCGCTCCAGAGGAAGCTATTGATAATTCTGAGTGTATATTCTTAAATGCCAAAATGTCACTTTTTCTTACATTTGCTTGAAATCGTGTTGCAACATTTATCGACCTCAATTTGTATTTACTTCCTGAATCGTTTAATCATTAACTGTCATTTAAACTAGCTCTTTTTATGATATAATGCCTGGCACTGTTGACCTGATGATAAAACATACAAATGCCTCTGCTTCCGACTGTTATTTGAGCTCTGTTTTAGTTTGGTACCTAGATAGATAATCTGCTGAATTAAACTCTTCTCCTTGGTAATGAATGATCTTAAAATCATAATCCATCAGTCTCATTCCCCATCTTCCCCATGGTGGCAATCTCAATTTTGGGTTTCCAAAAATGGAAAGTAATGCTTGATGATCTGTTATTATAACAAATATCTCCCCTATCTGAAATCATGATAATGTTCAGAAGCCCAGACTAAAGCAAGACTTTCTTTTTCTGGCTGAGAGTATCTGTTCAACAACAGGCAAGCTTTTACTACCATGTGAAATCACAAAGCCAGGTAGTTTCTCTGCCAGGATTATGTTGCACCAACACTGCACAAAAGTCCCAATGTACTAGAATCCACCACTACTTCAGCGCATAATTCTGGATCAAAATATTTGATCTTTTATTTGTTTAAAAGCATGCTCACCATCCATACCCCAACTGAACGTTCGCCCTTTCTTTGTTAGCTCTCTAAGAGACATACTTATTGTGGCACAGTTCTTTATGTAATTTGAACAGTAACTGGCCATTCCCAAGAATGAACGCAGTTCAGACACATCTTTGGGGGTAACAACTGAATTTAAAGATAACACCTTTATTGTGTTAGGTCACATTTTGCGCGAAAATATATGGCCATAGAATGTTAATTCAGATTTATTTATTTCACATTTTCAAGGCTGAGCGTGAAACCTGCTTTTACTAGTTGTAGGCACACTTCATTAAACCATGATCATGATCTTTCTTTGTTTTCCCGTATAACAAAATATTATCACTGTAGTTCACAGCATTCTTTATTGGCCTTAATTTAATCTTTAAGATTCCTGAAAATTTCCATCAGCTGAGCATATGCAAAAATCCAATCTTATGTACCTAACTAATCCTAAATGCGTAGAAAATGTTGTTATATATCCGGATTGATCATCAATTTTCAACTGACGATAAAACTTGTACAGATCAATTTTGAAAAGATAGTAGCGCCAGTGATATTACTAATCTTGTCATTTAAATGCAGTCCCAGATTACTCTCTCAATCGCTGTATTGGGCACTCGAGTAGCCACACAAATTCTGTTATTTTTTATGTTTTTTCGGAACTACCACAATCGAAGACATCCATGGTGTCGGACAAGAAACTGTTTTAATAATACACTGCTCAAGAAGTTAATTTTTCTCTTGTTCTACTTTTGGCTGCAGATATATTGTACAGCTGATTGCTGTGTGAGTAGTTGCCAGACTCGCCTGATTTCTTGTGTGTGGCATTCTGTGGTGTGTGTTAGGTGGAGTGCACCTCTGCGTGCTTTAGGGTGCACGGCACGAAGGCAGTTACTTTAATTTTTAATTAAGCGTGCATATTAAATGTTTTAAATCCCGCAATTGTGTTCTGTGGAAGGCACCTCTGCGTGTTGCCATTGCCGATTTATTTTTAATACACTATCACAATGAAACTGTTCGTAACCCTCTACAGACTTTTAAACCTTCATTGCATTGTTGTACAGTTACCTTAAGAAAAAGTCCAATCTGACAACTCCTCCACCTTGTGTCCCAAGCAGAGTGCCGTTTTTCCTCTGACTCAGGGGGACACTTTTAGACGTCCTCTTTGGTGGGTGAACAGTCTAGCTTTTGCGGACTGCTACCCGGCGTCTACTTGATGCAGCCTGTGATGCGGCCACGCAGAGGACGCATACCGCTGGCGTGCCGAAGGCAAGCCAGTCTGCATGCCTCCGTCCGGACCGCGTCCAGCGCCAACCACGCGGCACAATATGGCTAAAATGGTCTAGAGATTCCCTTATGGCTCTTAGAGATAATATATGCGTTGGGAATCAGTGCGCTAATCTGGAGAACGAGAGCTCCAAGTATAAAAGCAAAGGCTGTAATTTTAAACTGGAAGCGCTGGGAGGGACGGATGAGGGTAACATATCAAATGCTAACTCACCTAAGGGCAAGGATGGCAGTATTCGAGCTTGCCAGATCATTTGTAGGTCATTACCAAAACATGCAGATGACAACTGGCTCTCTTTAATGCACAATGCCTGGGATGTAATGTTCTTAATCGAAACATGGTTAAAAGAGGATTCAAAGCAAGACTTTACCTTGGCTATTCCGCCCGGTTTTCGTATCACTTGTGTAAATCGGAGTGGAGATAGGAGGGGGGAGGAGTAGCTTGTATTTTAACAGACACTTGGGAGGTCTCTTCATCTGAACTGAGCAACATTGGCAATGTAGAGGGTTTAGGCTTCGGTTTTAAGATCTCGCCTGCTCTCTCCTTTGTAGGCTTATTGATTTACAAGCCACCGGACTGCTCTTATAGTTCCATACAAGATCTATGCAATGTTATTGCTCAAATGTCTGTCCACTATGCTAGCGTCACGGTCTTAGGTGATTTTAACCTCCATGTAGACGATCCCAGTTGTTCTCAGGCGTCCCAGCTAATCTCGACACTCAATGGCTTTAATCTTTCTTACCTCGTTGTCGCTCCTACTCATAGATCTGGCCCTATATTAGATCTTATTTTCTTGAACATCCATAATCTGGAAGTAGAGGTCCCCCTTCAACTGATCATTTTCTTGTCCCTTTCTCCTTTAGGCTGGTGATATAGCAGCCACTAGATGGAAAACAAACTGAGCTAAGGAGGAATTGGAAAAAGGAGACTGCTGACTCCCTGGGTCCAGCTTTACAAGCAATGGAGCCACAACTGTCCAGCAACCCTGACATTGACTCCTCCTCCTTTAACTCATGGATCTCTTCCGCCTCAGACACTGAGGCACCCTATTAGATCTGTCACAACCCCCAGAAGTTCCCCTTTTGCCCGTGGTTTTCAACAGATCTTAGAAGGGAAAAAAGTAGATGCAAGAAGTTTGAATGCTGCTGGAGGAAAACGAACTCTCCTGCAACAAAAAATGCCTACAAGGATCCACAAAAGAATTTCCACAAGCTGATGAGGACTTCGAGGAGAGAATACTTTGTCAGGCGCATAGAGAGTTCGGAGAACTCGTCAAGAGAAATTTTTAAGATCGTAAAATCTGAAACAAATCAGTCAGCAGTGGAGGGCATCATCCACCCATCCTACACCTTGTGCACAAGCTTGTCAAACTTTTTCGAGGAAAAAATCCTTACTGTATATGATTAGTTTCCAGCTGGGTCTGAGATCTCGGCTATGCAGCAAATTGCAAGCTCGAAACCCCACTGCTCCTTCTTGGAATTCATCCCCATATCCCTCAAGGAATCTATGACTGAAATCCTTAAATGCAAATCAGGCTCCCGAGAGGATCCCTGCCCTCCCCAACTTATTAGACCTCTGGCCCATTTGCTGAACCCGACACTTAGCGAGATCTAGAACACATCGCTAAAAACCGTCATATTTCCGGGTATCTGGAAACAAGCATTCTTGTTACCTCTATTGAAAAAAGCTGATGCGGATCCAGCGGTGCTCAGCAATTTTCACCCAATATCCGTTTTGCTGGCACCTGCAAAAATGCTAGAGAAACTGGCACAACAGCAGCTAGCCAAGGATATTAAGACACACGACCTCTTGCAAGATTCTCAATCTGAATTTCGGACAGGTTATAGCACTGAGACCGCTTTGATCGAAGTGGCAGAATCTGTGAGAATGACTGTGGATGCTAGCGCTTCTGCTATGCTAGTTTTATTAGACCTATCAGCAGCATTCGACGTTGTAGCACACTCAATCTTAATGAGTAGACTAAATCAGCTAGGTATCTGTGGGGAGGACCGCACCCAACAGGTCTACCTGCGACCTTTTCGATCCACAGCAAAACTCCTACGGTATTGCTGTGGATCGAAAAGGTCGCAGGTAGACTCCAAGAAGACTCCAAGGCTGCCTTTCTTAGTTTTAAGGAGTGCCTGAAGAACATCTCTAAACTGATGGACAGCAACTGCCTAAAAGTTCTTTAGTCAGGCGTCACCGCCTCCTGTGGATCTCTGGTGGCCAGTAGAACTGAGCTCACCACTGGTCCGACAATGACATCAATGATTCTAAGCACCAAATGGGATACAGATCTTTCTTTTGTGGCTCAACTTTGTCAGATGTCCTCAGCCTGCTTTGGAAAGCTCAGAATCTTAGAAAAAATTCCTTGATTTACTGCCGGAGGACAGCCGCAGGATTATAGTCCATGCAATGAGGACTTTGCGCCTGGACTAAGCCAATAGTCTACATTTGGGGCAGCCAGCCTACCTGATTTACAGACTGCAGTTAGTGCAGAACGCAGCAGCAAGACTAATTTGGTGGGTACCTTTCCGCCATTATATATCTCCTCGCCTGACGCAGCTATATTGGCTCCCAGTGGCTAAGAGGACTGAATTTAAGGCTCTTACACTGGTCTTCCGGGTCACCCGGAACCTGGGCCCAGGTTACCTTAAGCTTAGTCCATATTGACAGGAACAGAAATTGAGATCTAACTATCAGTGTCTGCTCCGTGTTCTGCGTAATGCGAAGTCTCATCTTGGGGGAAGATCTTTCGTGGTCAGGACCTCCAGACTCTGGAACTCGTTACCATCTCATTTGCGCCGGATAGTAGGCCTTAAAAACCTGGCTCTTTAGCCAGGGTAGGGTTTAGATGGTCAACAATCCTCTACTGCAATATCTGCGTAGTGTGGGGACACCTCTATTTGTTGTAGTTGTGCGCTTTATAAATACCTATTACATTGTATTGTATTGTAACTCTTCTGTGAACTTGCCCCACAGGTTTTACCGCTTCATTATTATGCAAAGTAATTGTTTTAGCTTTCATCTTTCCTAATCCTGTAAATAATTCTGGATACCGACTTAGCACAGGATGATCTGTCGTGACATTACAAGTCACTGCTAGTAAACCCATAACTTGATCTGTGACGCTGCTTATCAAACATGTGCCAGGAACTTCAACCTCCAACACATGTATTTATTCTTTGTTGGATATCGCTCCACACTGCAAAACTTCTTAAAATGTTCCCAAACATGAAACAAGATGTTTTGCTCCCCATTGGAAAACACAGATATGTGATGAACCTAGAGACGGCTATTCTTCTATTTTCTGATACAGAGTAACACACATGATGCTGCAAGTTGCTCTACTATACAGCTTTAAAGGAACTTTTTGAGGGCCAACTAGAACATCCACAGATTGTTTTTTTTTTTAAATATTTACTGTTCTGATCATGCTAACCTGTTTAAATTCACTTACTTCAAACATCATGAATAGTCTCTCAGATTGTTCATCTTCATAATAATCATGTTCAACACTTTGCATCTGCCTTAAATATTTCACATTCCCTAATATATTTGTATTCTCTGGTATACTTTGTTGGTTCCAACTGTCCCTATTCCAAGTTTCTTTTTTGTCTATTTTGAACCTGCATACAATTACAAATTGTTTAAATCGTCTGGCTTTTTCTACACTGTTGACCTAGCAGAGGACAAACTTTTAAATGCGGGAATTGGAAACCACATCTATAGCATGACTTATTTTCTTTGCCCATCTGCCATTCCTGCACTATTATCTTGTTTTTTACATTTGTCGCACTTGTTCTACAGTTTTCACTGTGCCTTGTTCCATATTGTTAGCATGTTTGTTTTGCTTGTGTCTCTGTTCTAACCATGCATATGATTGTTTCTAAGTCGTACGCCTTTTCTAGTAGCTTTTTCCTAAATTTTACAGAGCAGTATCTTTGAATTATCCTTAAGTTTATCGTTTCTTCATTGCTCAACTTCTCAAATTCACAAAAAAAGATCACTTTTCTTAGTCTTGTTACGTATTTATCCATGGACTCATCTTCTTTTTGAAAAGCTACAATAAAATTATACCTTTCAAAATGTAAATTCCTTGAGGATCAGATATTTCATGAGACCTCTATCTGTAGTCTTTTCCTGTTCAGGAAATGTCACGATCAAATACTCCCCATCATCACCTACAAGATTAAGCAATAGTTCTCTTACTTGTTCATTATTTTTTGTGTGCAGCCTTTAAAAAATGCTCAAATCACCTTCTCCATTTTTCCCTATCTCTCTGAAATAGTTTATTAGATATGTCAAATGGTAAAGGTCTTTAAAAACGAAGCTTGAAATGTTTTTTTACATTTTCTTCATCATTGTATCCTTCTGTATCCATATTTATTGTTGCTTCACTATTTGTTCCTCCACCTGACATTTTCCTATATTACTTGAAATATTTCTGAGAAAATTGTAGTTTTCTTCCTATAAAAAAAATAATGTATACTTAAAAATGTTATGTGCGACTTCAAAATGAAGTTTTACTGTATAATCCAGGCTCAATTTAGGTGTGCCTGACTTTAAAATGGAGTTCCATTATGTGATTCAGGTTCAAATCGGGTGCACCTGACTTCAAAATGACTGCCATTACTTAATTCCAGCAATACGACAATACTCATTGTATGAGAATCGCATTCACTTTATAACAATGTACATATGCACGCATTATGTGCAATACTTGTTGCTGGACAAATGGATTGGTTGAATTTGTTTCTTTGGTCACTGAATGATGCAAATGTGGTCAGCTAAAAATGCGCGCGTGATTTCTGTCCTAACGTATCTCATATGCACCTGCACCATGAATAGGATTTCTTTACTTATGGGTGCACACACACACCTCAGTCAGTGCCCTGCTTTCACAACTTCTACTTTTAACTTTCTGCACTATCTTGAGGGCACAATTGCTCTTTCACACACAGTTACTGCGGGATGTTCACAGGTAATACCAAATTACTGCATGCTGGCCCCAAATTTTCAATGCCTTGTGCTCTTACCAGTGAGTGCAGCCACCATTACACTTTCAATACATGCCGCCTGGCTGTTATGCGCTCGTCGCCACTGTAACAGCTGTAATTAACAACTTGTAGTCAGCGCGGCCTCTGTATATATTTATTCAGAACACAAGATACTTGTGCTCTTCCCTTGAATGCTCTTGTGAACTGTACTGTATATACCGTATTTTCCGGCGTATAAGACGACCCGGCGTATAAGACGACCCCCTACTTTTCTTGATAAAATGTAGGTTTCGTGCTATACTCACCGTATAAGACTACCCCCACTTCCAACGCAGTGCACAGTGCCACCATCGCCATTATCCACATTAGTATTGTTACGTACTCATATGCATGGTGGTTTGCCATTATCCACATTAAAATAAACAATAAACAATAAATAGGGTGGATATGCTGCTGGATGCATTAAGGAAAATTTGATGTTTTTGGCAGATTACCGGTACCGTAACTGTAATTTATTTCCCTTTTTCAGATCCGCTTTCAGTGGGTTTGCTTTTGATACTTCCACAGTGCCACCATCGCCTACGTAACATTAGTTCTTGTGTTTGAGTGCCCTCCTATACCGTACCTCTACTTGCACACATGTAACTTTTTCCCCCTGTAATGCCCATTTCCTATTGAGAAGCGATCTGACGCCTTCGGGTGAAGTCCGCGCTATGTAAAAACACATGAAAACATACCTTGAAATTTTGTACCCGGCGTATAAGACGACCCCCGACTTTCCAGAACATTTTAAGGGGTTAAAAAGTCGTCTTATACGCCGGAAAATACGGTATTCTACTACCCGTAAACCTTCTAACATGAACATTCCATGATATCACAGTAAAATCATTACACTGCTGTTCCCTTAGCACTTCAATAAACGGCTAAGAACTGGTCATCCAGATGTATGGCCTTGGTGCGGAACAGAAAGTAATTTACTGCCCAACAAGAGTTCAACCAATCCAACTGCTCCTCCTCCTTATAGGTATAAGGCATAGGAGAGAAAGTTGAGAGGGTGATGGACTGACCAGGGTTGGGGTAAAAAGTTTTGGCAGGATAGCAGCACTTAGTTTGCAACACCAATTTGTCGGCATAAAAAGAGGTAAAAAAAAAAAGGTACAGGAAGCTTGTAACTCGCTCACCTGTCTGGTTGAGGGGCTAGCCAATAAAAACACAGTTTTGAAAGTTAACATGCTTTATGAGAACTATGTAGGAACTCAAACAGAGTCCCCATGCGAAAAGTCAAGACTAAGTTAAGGTCCCACAGGGGCACAACAAAGGGAGTGTGAGAATATAGGTCAACCCCTTAACAAACGAATGACAATGAGAAGGTATGTTCAGGCAGACTTAGGAATACAGACAAGGCAGCTAAATACCCTTTGACAACAAACCCTGTGAGCAAGAGAAAGTGTGTACTGCAGGACCTGAGACAGCTTGGCCTTCAAGGGTCCATGTAAGTGGCTGCACACCATGTTATAAAGTTGCTCCGTCTGCCAGATGTAGCCAATTTGGTGGAGGGGCGACAAGCTGACAAGAGGACGTTTACAACCTCTGGTGGCAGCTTAAATGATCACAGATGTCCTTGTTCAATTTCCAAGCATTTAGGTGGAGGCCTCAGAGATAATTCCCCCCCCCCGACTTGGAGAAAAGGTACGACCTGAAATGAAGTTGTATTGGGGTGCATTTGGAGGTTCATTTGGAGAAGCGCATGAGGTCTGCATATTACACCCTTCTTGGCCAATCCGGGGTAATGAGAATAACTTGGGCCCTGTCATGGTGAATCTTCCTAAGAAATAGAGGAATAAAGGGTATGGGGGAAATGCTTAATGCAATTAAGTGTTCAACCTCAACTCAAGCGCATGATCCAAGGCGCCTCTCAATGGATATTTGAGGCACAGAACAGCAGCCACTGAGCATTTTCAGTGAAGGCAAACAAGACCCTCTAAGGAGCACCACACAGGGCGAAGATGTCCTGGACTACCTTTGTCAGAAACCGCCGCCCATGGTTGGCAACATAATGACGGCTCAGGCTGTCGGCTCTGAAATTCAAGGGCCCTGCAAGGTGATTGGCAGTGAGCCGGATACCTTAGCAGTACCCCAAAGACTCTTGGAGTCTTAAAGGGAAAGGATACAGTTTTTCTCAAGATTCTTCAATGTAGGTGCTTAAGCTGCGCTTTTCCCTCAATATCAGACATGCATACAATAGCTTAGGCTGTAGATACTGCAATTAAGGTTTTTTAGAAAGGAATATTTGGAATTGGGCAGTCCAGTCTAGATTTTGGTAAAATCTTGACTTTGATAGACTCCTGAAGGGCACTTCACAACATAAAAACATTTTGGACTTCGGACCCTATCGGTTGAAATATATACAAATACATGGATATGAAGTGTTCCAGGTCCATATATATAGCAGGGAATTATTCTAACGTTTATAACTATCAATGAAGATCCTACAATACAGAACAAGAGTTCCTTTCAAACACCAACATTTTATAAGCTACACCTATTGCCTGCTCTCCCAACTATCTAAATAATTTTGTTATTGCTGATTATGTTTAACAGCACCAGGAGCAAAAAAACTTTGCCTACTTTTGGAACAGTTTTGTTTAAGATTCTTGAGCTGTGCCTCATCATGCATGTAGTGGTTACGTTCAAAAGAAATGTGTTACTTACCTGTAACTGCAGTTATCCAGTATTAGTGTATTTTATAGATTCACATGCCTGAATCATTCCCCGTCGTCGAGACGGGAGCCTCCGGTATATAAAAAAGTAATGTCCTAGAGACATATATGGAAAAGAATAGGCCTAAGGATCCCACCTTAGTGTCCTATCCACGTCCTTTTGTAAAAAGGACCTAAATAGAGTAGGCCCAAGGGTCCCACCTTAGTGGCCTATCTGTGTCCTTTTGTGAAAAGGACCAAAGTCAAGAAGCCAACCAATCAGCTACCACCTCCTTCTAGAACCTTCCTGTCAGGAGCCCAGGTCTCTCAGATTTTCGTACGCACCAAGCTAGGTAGGCGTAAACTTGTTAGAGAGATAGGTGAGTCCTTCCAGGGGAGGCGGGAGGGTGCATGTGAATCTATAAAAGACACTAATACTGGATAACTGCAGTTACAGGTAAGTAACACATTTCTTATCCAGTATTTGGGTGTCTTTCATAGATTCACATGCCTGAATCAGAGTAGCAAGCAATATATTATGCACATTTCTGATGGCACAGCATATACTATTCCTTAGATAATACACATCATGCAAGCATGAACCATCATTAGACATCCACAATAAGTATTAGTAGAGAAATGTGCATACCAGAGAAGGATGGAGGGACGGAGGAAGGCTCACCTTACTGAAATATTGAATATGCTACTTACCAGTATGCATCTGTTCTTGGCATGTAGGGCTGCTAACATTCATATCTTAGCATTAGATCGCCGCCTAGTGTTGGGCTCGGATGATTGCACATTGTTGTCCTGGAAGAGTCTTCGAAGTATCCTGAGATAGGTGGCTCCTCCCCTGGACTACAGTGCGCATGGGCATCGGCTCCATCCCCAGATTGTTTTTCGCCATTGTGGCAGGAGATGGAGTGAAAGTGTAAAGGATGTCCATGCTAACGAATAAATACAATAGTATATCTGCAGCTGCGACAGGCACCGGGGAGGAGGGCGGGCGATATGAATGTTAGCAGCCCTACATGCCAAGAACAGATGCATACTGGTAAGTAGCATATTCAGTTCGAGGCATGTGGGCTGCTAAATTCATATCTTAGCATAGAATACATAGCAGTCCCTCCATCAGCGGCGGTTGCCCGTGCCAGCTGCAGAAACCTGAAAAAGTGTCTTGAGAACAGCCTGTCCTACAGCTGCTTGCTGCTTGGAATGCACATCAACACAGTAGTGTTTTGTGAAGGTATGTGGTGTGACCCACGTGGCTGCTCTGCAAATATCCTCTAAAGGAATGTTCCCTAGGAAAGCCATGGATGCCCCCAGTTTGCGTGTGGAGTGCGCTCTGGGGGGTATTGTTAAAGTGCGCTTGGCTTTTTGATAACATATCTGGATGCACTTAACAATCCACCTGGCTATCCCTGCTTTGGAAATTGGGTTGCCTTTGTGTTGTGGTGCGAAGGCAACAAAGAGTTGTTTTGTCTTTCTAAAGGGTTGTGTTCTGTCTATGTAGTACATCAACGCCCTCCGTACATCTAAGGTATGGAGCATTCTTTCCGCCACCGTTTGCGGGTTTTGAAAGAATGCTGGTAAGTCAATAGTTTGGTTAAGATGAAACTGTGACACCACCTTAGGAAGGAATTTAGGGTTAGTGCGTAGCACTACCCTATTTGGGTGAATTTGAATGAAAGGCTCTTGTATGGTGAGCGCTTGCAGCTCACTGACACGCCTCAGAGACGTAATAGCTATCAGAAAGGCCACTTTCCACGTAAGGAATTGGAGCTCACACGAGTGCAGTGGCTCAAATGGTGGCCCCATCAGTCTGGTGAGAACGACGTTGAGGTTCCACACCGGAGCTGGTGGTGTTCTTGGGGGAATGACTCTCTTCAGACCTTCAAGGAAGGCTTTAATGGCGGGCACTCTGAAGACAGAGAGGTGCTGCCTGTTCTGAAGATAAGCCGCTATGGCTGAGAGATGTATCCTAATGGAAGTGTACGCCAGATTGCACTTGTAGAGATGTAACAGATAGCAGATGATGTTGGGAATAGATGCATCTAGTGGGTTGATGTCATTGGACGTACAGTAGATGACAAAACGCTTCCACTTAGCAGCATAGCATGCTCTAGTAGTTGGTTTCCTCGCCTCCTTGATGATACTCATGCATTCTGGAGGTAGGTTAAGGTATCCAAACTCTAGGACTTCAGGAGCCAGATCGCCAGGTTGAGCTGTCGTGGATCTGGATGCTGAATGTCTCCATGGTTCTGCGTCAAAAGACTGGGCGTGAGGCGCAGTCTTTGATGCGGCACCACTGAGAGTTCGAGGAACGTGGTGTACCAAGCTTGTCGTGCCCACGTTGGAGCAACCAGGACGAGAGTCATGGAGTGCTGCCTTAGCTTTCTTGCGACCAGCGGTATTAGAGGGGCTGGCGGAAAAGCGTATGCAAATTTGCCTGACCAGTTCATCCATATCGCATTCCCCTGCGACTGTGGGTGAGGGAACCTGGCGGCAAAGAGTCGGCATTTTGCGTTCTCCTTTGTTGCGAACAGGTCTATCTCCGGATGACCCCACTGCTGGAAGAACGGGTGGAGAACAGAAGGGTGTATCTCCCACTCGTGCATCTGATGGCTGTATCTGCTGAGCAGATCCGCCATCTGATTGTCCTTGCCCGGGAGGTGTTCTGCCATGAGGAAAATGTTCCTCTGAATGGCCCACTTCCACATGCTCTGAGCCAGATGAGACAGCTGTGGCGAGTGGGTGCCCCCCTGTTTCTGAATGTAGTACATCGCGGTCATGTTGTCCGTCCGGACTAGCACGACCTTGTTGCTCAGATGTACAATGAAGGACTTGAGCGCCATGAAGATTGCCATCAGTTCCAGATAGTTGATGTGCATCTTCTGTTGCTGCGTCGTCCATAGTCCCTGCACTGTGTAAGTGAGCACATGTGCTCCCCAGCCCTGGAGAGATGCGTCCGTCGTCAGGACAATCTGCGGCACGGGCTCGTGGAACAGTCGGCCCTTGCAAAGGTTGTGTGGAGTCCACCAATGCAGAGAGTCGTATGCCCGACTGGTAACCAACACTAGGTCTGTCAATTGCCCAAGAGCCTGTGTCCACTGATTCGCTAAGCACTCCTGGAGCGGGCGCATATGTAACCGTGCGTGAGGGACTATGAAGATGCAGGAGGCCATCATGCCAATCAACTGCATGAACACTCTCGCTGGCAGGGAGTGTCTTGGTCGGAATCGTTGGATCAGTGACTGAATGCTGTCGATTCTGACTTGGTTTGGCTGAGCCATGGCTGTCAGGGTGTTGATCGTAGCACCCAGGAACTGCCGGACATGTGCCGGCTGAAGATGCGATTTTGGGTAATTTAGGGAGAAACCCAGATCGTGAAGAAGGTGAATTGTAGTCGACATGTCTGCGGCGCACTGTTGCTCTGACTTGGCTTGTACGAGCCAGTCGTCTAGGTAGGGGTAGACATGGATATTCTGCCTCCTGAGGTGCGCCGCCACTGTCGCTAGACACTTGGTGAACACCCTCGGGGCCGTAGTGACTCCGAAGGGTAGGACTTTGAACTGGTAGTGCCTGCCTTGAATAGTGAACCTCAGGTATTTCCTGTGTGACGGGTGTAGTGGAATGTGGAAATAAGCATCCTTGAGATCTAAGGTCGCTAAGAAATCTCCCTGGTTTAGCAAGGGAAGAATCTGCTGCAGTGTAAGCATATGGAAATGCTCTGACAGTATGTACAGGTTGAGGGGACGTAGATCGAGAATGGGCCTGAGAGAACCGTCCTTCTTTGGAATAAGGAAGTACAGGGAATATGCCCCTGTGCCTTCCTCCCCCACCGGCACGAGCTCGATTGCGCCTTTTTGCAGCATCGCCACCACTTCCTGCTGCAATAAGTGCAAGTGCTCTGCGGACATAGGCCTTTGCCTCGGTGGGATGTTGGGTGGAGTGGATTTCAGCTCTAGGCAATAACCATACTGGATTAGTTGTCGCACCCACCTGTCTGTGGTGATGTTTCTCCAGACGGGCAGGAACTGCTGCAGTCTCCCCCCGACAGGTGTTAGGTGGTCGGGGGGCAGTGACAGAAAGTCACTGTTTGCTTGGAGTAGAGGTGCGGGAGCTGTTGTTTCCTCTGCCGCGACCGCTGTTGCTGTTATTCCTATAACCTCCCTTGTTCTGTTTAGTGAACGAGGATTGCGTCCCACCTTTGGAGAACTGGGATTGTTGACCCATCTGTCCTCTGGTGACTCCACGTGCACCTGAGCGACGAAAATTGCTGCCACGAAACTGTTGGGACTGCAGGGCCCCCATAGACTTAGCAGTTTCCGTGTCCTTCTTTATTTTCTCTAGGGTGGTGTCAACATCCGGACCAAACAGACTATCAGGATTGACTGGCTGATTCAGAATTGTTGTCTGAATATCCTGCTTAAACCCTGAGATGCGGAGCCAGGCTTGTCTTCTCAGCATAACGCTAGTGTTGATAGCCCTAGCAGCTGTGTCCGCAGCGTCAAGTGCACACTTGATGGCTGCGTTTGATATTAGCTTTCCTTCCTCAATAAGCATTTTGGTGCCTCCTTGGAACTGTGGGGGCAGGTGTTGTATAACCTGTTCTAGGGTGTCGTAGTGCGCCCTATCATAACGCGCCAGGAGCGCCTGTGTATTTGCGATGCGCCAAAAGTTTGCCGCCTGTGCAGCCACTCTTTTGCCTCCTGCCTCAAGCACTTTGGACTCCTTATCCGGGGGAGGAGCTTCACCCGTTGTCTGGGAGTTGGCACGTTTCCTGGCATTGGCAACCACAAGAGAGTCCAGTGGCAATTGTCCCCGGATGTAGACGGGGTCCGCAGGTGCAGGCCTGTACTTCTTTTCAATGCGAGGGTTGACCACTCTCGCCCTCGTAGGCTCCTTAAAAATGTCCCCAGCATGTTTGAGAACACCTTTCAGCATAGGAAGTGTCTTTACTGTCCTTTCAGATATGGCAAAGGTGTCAAAAAGGAAGTCTTCCTCAACCGGGTCGGCATGCATGTCCACATCATGATTGGCTGCCGCCCGTTCAATTAGTGCATGAAATCCTGCTGAGTCCTCAGTCGGGGATGCACGTGCATTACAGGTCTGCGGGTCTTGGCCCACACCTTGGGTGTTCTGGTCACCAGTGTCGTCGTAAGAATCTGGTTGTACATCAGGTTCATCGATAGGGAAATTGTACTGTTCATCCTCATCATATTCCTCACCCACAGAGTGTTCTGGGGAGGGAGTAGGGCTCCGTCTTGGAGGAGGCTGAATCGGTTCCGTGAGGCCTGAGGCGTCAAGGGGCACCCTCTTCTTTTTCAACGGGATGACGTAGGGGTCCACCGGCTCCGAAGTGATCTTCCGTTTATAGAGTGTCAGCTTGCCGGTGGCAGCATCGATGAAATGCTCTGAATCGTCTTCCGATTCGAGTACACGACGTGGAAGAGGGTCAGGCAGCGAGGAACCCTGTTTCGGAGCCGATTTCGTCGAAAACGCTTTCGGCGCCTCCTTAGGTGGCAAGAGAAAAAGGAGTTTCCCAGAAGGCTTAGCCGGAGCGTCCTTTTGCGGCTGCGGTGATGGCATCGGAGCCGATGGAGCAAAGGCTGTCTCCCTGATTCTCTGCAGTGACTCCGCAATGGGGGACGGTACACTGCCAGTGGGTTTCGTCGCCGACAAGGATGCTTTGAGCGGTCCCTCGGATCCGACGTCCTCGCGGGCCTTGTGCGTTTTGGGCGCGGAAACCGTCTTCGGCACCTCCGAATCTTGAGGCCGGGGCGCAGACTTCTTGGGCGTAGCCTCTTTGGAGCCGACCTTGGCGGGCTTTGACGGCGCCGGAGCCGCTGATCCGTGCCGACCATCTTTCTTGGGGGCCCCTTCCTCGGGCGTCGGTTTCGATTTCGGAGCATCGGAATCGACAGACTTCCTCGGCTTCTGCGGACCGGAGGTCGACGGAGCCGACGGGGTGACGGGCACCGACTTCTTCACAGGCACGGCAGCCATCTTAGGGACACTCGAGTCCTTTGGTTTCAGTTTCGATTTCGGGTCGGCCATTTTAGGTGTTGACGACCCCGACGGTTTCAGTTTCGGTTTCGAAACAGCGTGCCCAGCAAGTGAGTCCGTAGCCGGGCCCGAAGGCGGGGCTGTGGCTTGCGGCAACGGGTCCTGGGTAAGGCCGACAGGCGATCCCGTGTCCCGGTCGGTATCCTCGTAACCTTCGGGGCAGAGCTCGTCCGCAGAGCTATCCGCCGCGGCCCCATAAATCTCATCGTCGTCTCCTACCTCTTCGACGTATTCGAGGACCTGACCCGCGACTCCGTCGTCGTCTCCCGGATCCGCCTCGACCTCCGTCTGTGATGGGGAGATTTGTAGAAGGTGACCCTGGACCTCTTCTTCCGGGTCGCCGAAGATGTTCTCCGGATCTGGGGCCGCTTGCCTAGCTTCCAAGCGCACCGCGCGCCGAAGCTTGAGAGTTTTCTTGGAGCGGAACTGTGCACAGGCCTTGCACTTGCCGTCGTCGTGGTCCGGTGAAAGGCACTTGTTACACACGGGGTGTAGATCGATGTGTGGGTACTTGGACCCACAGAGCGGGCAGTACTTAAACGGGCTCCGCTCCATGTCCGTAAAGGCTTGCTGTCGTGTCGCGATGAGAAGGCCTCAAAGTTTAGAAAGCGAAGAAAACTCCGCTTATTCCGGCTTCAAGAGACGGAAGACTCGAGACCGAGCGCAGACAATACCGACGCAAGAAAATCGAGGCCTTTTGGCCGGTAAAAGATAGTGTTACTTGGTTCCGACAGTAAGACGTCGAGACCACATCCGAACCCAATGGCGGAAAAAAACAATCTGGGGATGGAGCCGATGCCCATGCGCACTGTAGTCCAGGGGAGGAGCCACCTATCTCAGGATACTTCGAAGACTCTTCCAGGACAACAATGTGCAATCATCCGAGCCCAACACTAGGCGGCGATCTAATGCTAAGATATGAATTTAGCAGCCCACATGCCTCGAACATATATATATAGCTGAACACTTCTTGTCCCACTACTGCATCCTTCCTCAGCTCCGTATCCAGGCAGTAGTGCCTAGTGAATGTATGCGGCGACTTCCATGTTGCCGCCCTGTAAATGCCAATGACTGGTGCCCCTGCGAAAAGGGCCATAGAAGTGGACATAGCTCTCGTGGAGTGCGCTCTCACTTTGGAATGCAATGGCTGTCCAGCTTGGTCAAGACAGAAAGCAATGGCTGCAGAAATCCATCTGGAGATGCTCTGCTTGGTAAGTGGTAGACCTCTCCTAGGTCTACTGTAAGCTACTAAGAGCTGGTTAGATTTCCTGAATGTTTTCGTTTTGTCAATGTAAAACTTCAAGCATTGTTGAGATCCCTAGCATGCAGCGATCTTTCAGTTGCCATGCTTGGGTTTAGAAAGAAGGAACGCAGAACCACAGGTTCATTTAGGTGGAAGTCCGACGGGACTTTTGGGATAAACCTAGGATTGGTTCTCAGGATTACTTTGTCGTTTTTTAAAACCGTAGAAAAGGATCCTGGATTAAAAAACTGCTGTAGCTCACGGACCCTCCCTGCAGATGTGAGTGCCAGGAGGAGCGCTGTTTTCCACGAGACATACTTCAGGACAGCTCTGTGTACTGGGTCAAACGGATGTTTCATGAGCTGGTCAAGAACCGCATTGAGATGCCAGGCAGGTGGCAACACACTTACTGGCGGGAAAGATCTGTATAATCCTTTTAGAAATTGCTGAATCGACCTGCTTGACCAGAGAGATAGACTTGTTGAAGTTCTTTTATAACGAGATATTGCTGCTAAGAGTAGCTTAATGGAGGAGTGGGCTAGGCCCTACTGTGCCAGATGTAATAGATAAGGTAGATTTGCTCCGGCGAGGAGGAGAAAAGCCGAAAGTTTTGATCTGCACACCAAACACAAAAGCGCTTCTATTTCAGGGAATACGTTTTGGTCGTTCCATCTGCTCTTGCTCTGGCAAGAATGTCCCTACAGTCTTGTGGAATATTCAGATTGTGGAACTCTCGGAACTCAGGAGCCCGGTAGCTAACCTGAGAGACTTCAGATCCGGATGTTGTACATTGTGAGGAGCGATGGATACTGCCGAAGGTGGATCGGCGGCTCCAGGGATAGACGGTGGCGCTCTGAACTAATGTTGCCTCGGCCAAGTTGGGGCTATTAAAAGTAAAGTACAAGGCTCCATCGAAATATTCCTGAGGACTCTAGGAAGCCTCGGGAATGGCGGAAAGGCGTACGCAAAGACGCTTGCGCCATGCGATGGAAAATGCATTCCCTAGAGACCCTGACTGGGGATGCTAACCTGCGAAGTGTGGGCATTTGGCGTCCATTCTCGTCGCAAATAGATCGATTTGCGGCATGTCCCATCTGGAGAAGATCTGGTCGATAAGTTGTTGATCTAGCTCCCCCTTGTGTGACTAGGTTTTCTGCATGCTCAACGCGTCGGCGAGCACATTGTCCGCGCCTGGGAAATATTCCGCCCTTAGGGTTACATTGTGGAGTATGAGCCAATACAAGGCTTTTTTGCGACTCGCGAGAGAGTGTCAGCGAGCGTGTCCCTCCCTGTTTGTTGAGGTAGTGCATAGTCGTGGTGTTGTCTGTCCGGACGAGCACCAGGGAATATTTGATTCTTGGCAGGAAAACATGAAGGGCCAGGAAGACGGCCCGCAATTCGAGCAGATTGATATGTAGTTTCTTCTCCATAGGAGACCACTATCCGCTTATCTGTAGCTCTTGCAGAAAAGCTCCCCAGCCTTCCAAGGAGGCACCTGTTGTGGCAATATGAGGAGTAGCCGAAGCAGGAATGACAAGCCTTGAGACAGGTTTTGAGATGACATCCACCATCGAAGGGCTCCGACCATCTGAGGATTCACTTTTATGTGGCCTTCGAATGACCCTGTGCATTGGACCCACTGCTTTGAGAGCTTTTGCCGACCGTGTGTCCAGGGTTGCACCTAGGAAACTGATGTACTGAGAAGGTTGTAGGACCGATTTTTCCTGATTGAGGGTGAGACCCAAGCAATCGAAAAGCTTTAAACAGGCGTTGGATGACCTGGACGCATCTTTTAAGGATGAAGCCTTGACCAGCCAGTCATTTAGATACGGAAAGATTTGGTGATGGCACTGTCTGAGATATGCCGCCACCGTGGCACGACATTTCATGAATATGTGCGGTGCAGACTTGAGCCCGAAGGGCAAAACGCAAAACTGCAAGTGTCTGTCCGCTACTGCAAATCTCAAGTACCGTTTTGTGATTCCCGTGAATTGGGATATGGGAGTAAGCGTCCTGTATGTCTACGGACGCTCTAAAATCCTGCTTATACAGTAGTCGCAAGACCTCCTGGACCGTTACCATGCAAAACGACTGCTTCTTAGGAATTTGTTGAGGGCCCTGAGGTCCAAGATTGGTCTCCACTTCTTGTCTTTTTTCTGGATCAAAAGAAGTGGGAATAAAACCCTTATCCCTTCCGAGATGGAGGTACTCTCCCTATAGCTCCTATCTGCAGCATAATCGAGATCTGTCATAGAAGCAGCCGTAGATTTTTGTCATTTCCGCTGTCCTTTACCTTGAAAGGACGACCTCCCAAAAGAGGATTGCTTGTTTTGCTGTTGTTGGTGCTGTTGGTATTGCGGTCTACTCTGGCTTGAAGAGTAGGAAGACTTGTATTGATAATTCCCTCTGTGGGAAGACTGTCCACTTCCTCTATTTCTACTAAAGGACTGGTTCTTATACTGAAGAGTGCCCAAAGCACTCACAGTGTCTGCTTCGTCAATTTTTTGTGCCCGTTAGTAACTGGCTGTCATATGGCATGTCCAAAACCTATGTTTGCACCTCAGGACTGAAAGAGGTTGCCTTTAGCCATCCTTGGAGCCGCAAGACTGCTGCTCCAGCCAACTTGAGGAATCCTGTCATAGCGATATCCATTGCGCAGACTATAGTGTCTGACGCCGATGCTTCACCATCTAGCAGAATCCTTTTTACTTCCTCTTTGGATGAATTTGGCAATTCCGACAGGTACGGGGCTATGTGTGCCCACAATTGTCCATGATAGCGTCCCAAGAGCGCTAGAGCATTCAAGGCCTTTACCGTGATTGCCGACATTGAGGAAAACCTGTTCCCAATGTTGTCCACTCTTTGTCCTTATCATCAGGAGGAAGCGACAAAGGGGCCGAAGGATACCTGGAGTTCTTCTGGGCCGCCTGTGTCACTACAGAGTCCGGCTTAGGATGTCCTGTTAAACACGCCGGTGCTGTATCTGGCGCCCTATACTTCTTATCCAACTGGTGATACAGAGGGGGTGTTCTGCATGACCCTTACCCCTTCTGACTATAGGTAATTGACAATCTGTATTGACCTTACAGCCTTCTTGAGAGGTTCTTTAAAGTCATACAAGAAGCCGGCCTGTTCTTGAGAGGTCATTAAGATCTTAAAACGTTGAGCAGCCCTCTCTACCACATTATAAGAAATTCCAGAATTGGTGGATATTTCCTTCGTAGATCGCAGTCATAGACTATGCCGTCGTAGACGAGCAGTCCTAGATGAGGCCGTCATAGACGACGCCATAGACGATCAGTCGTAGACAAGGTGGCCGACGCCGTCGTAGACTAGCCTTTGTAGATGAGGCCGTCGTAGACGAGGCCGTCGTAGACGAGGCCGTCGTAGACGAGGCCATCATAGACGAGGCCATCGTAGACGAGGCCATCGTAGACGAGGCCATCGTAGACGAGGCCATCGTAGACGAGGCCATCGTAGACGAGGCCATCGTAGACGAGGCCATCGTAGACGAGGCCATCGTAGACGAGGCCATCGTAGACGAGGCCATCGTAGACGAGGCCATCATAGACGAGGCCATCATAAGCGAGGCCATCATAGACGAGGCCATCGTAGGCGAGGCCATCGTAGACGAGGCCATCGTAGGCGAGGCCATCGTAGACGAGGCCATCGTAGACGAGGCCATCGTAGACGAGGCCATCGAGACGAGGCCCTCATCGATTCCGTAGACAGGCCGTCGTAGATGGGCCGTCGTAGACGGGCCGTCATAGACGAGCAGTCATAGACGAGCAGTCAGACGAGCAGACATAGCATTGTCGACGCTGTCCGTCGTCGACGCTGTCCGTCGTCGACGCTGTCCGTCGTCGACGTTGTCCGTCGTCGACGTTGTCCGTCGTCGACGCTGTCCGTCGTCGACGCTGTCCGTCGTCGACGCTCTCCTCGTCGTCGACGAGCCGTCGTAGACGAGGCCATCGTAGACTAGGCCAACGTAGACGAGGCCATCGAAGACGAGGCCATAGTAGATGAGGCCATCGTAGATGAGGCCATCGTCGACGCCGTAGACAGGCCGTCGTAGACGAGCCGTCGTAGATGAGCCGTCGTAGATGAGCCATCGTAGTTGAGGCCATCGTAGACGAGCCATCGTAGATGAAGAGGCTGTAATAGGCAATGATGGTGCTAGTCTTTACCTCAGGAGGTAAAGAAGACGCCCTTTCTGAAGGGTCCCATGATCAGAGGAGGTGATTTTGACGGCTCAGAAGTCGTCTTTTTTTACGTGAGTTTTCTCCAAAAGCAAGTCCTTTACTCTCCTTTACCACAGAGTGAGGAGATTTTGAAGGACTGCGCCCAGAAGACCTTTGAGCGGTCTTTTTGAGGGCCTTCTCAGGACGTCCCCCTGAGGAATCAGTCTGACGAGATTCTCTTCTCTTTTGAGGTCTCCTAGACATTGAGGGCAACGCCTCATCACAGTAACTGGAGAATAAATAAAAAACCTCCTTTCTGGTCTTAACCATATTAAAAGTCGCCCTTCACGACCTCTCAAAAACTTACTTGAGAGAGTGCGCCATACCTTCAGCGCAGTGGAACAATAACAGGGGTTATGCCCACATTACCCTCCCATACCTGGACAAGGAGCATCAAAAGATGAAAAAGTAGAACAAACTGGTATTGAGGGATAAATTCAATTTATAATTTTAGAACATGAAAAGATAAATTATCCTGTTCTATATAACTAAATATATAACAAATAACTTACAAAATTCTGAGGACGTATAAACAAGTACAAAAAGGAGATGGCGCAAAACAAATATATATAAAGAAAACAAATTCACTATATACACACATTACAATGCATTATATACAAATCACAAATACAATCTATACATTACATATATATACAAAAAGTGTACCCATAGATAGATCTCAATGGATGACCTATCACACAATATATACACTCCTAATTTCGAGTGATATAACTCTATACTGGAGATCCCTAATACACCTGAGATGTAACTTCTCTCAAAGCTCTCTTTTGCATGGGCGCCTGAATATACAAACAAAGATAAACTAAACAGGGACTCCTAATCACAAGGGTGTCATACCTTCAGCGCAGAGCAACTTCTTGGAACAAGAAGCACAGGCTCTAACCTTACCAGACCTTCTTTAAAGAATGTATTTGAAGATAATCCATAGTAGAAAAGCAGAGTTATTTAATGAAGTGAAAATAAACACAGAATCTGAGCAGAGCTCAGAGGAGACTCCCTTAGCACAACGTGCGGTAGAAAATCTGAGAGACCTGGGCTCCTGACAGGAAGGTTCTAGAAGGAGGAGGTAGCTGATTGGTTGGCTTCTTGACTTTGGTCCTTTTCACAAAAGGACACAGATAGGCCACTAAGGTGGGACCCTTGGGCCTACTCTATTTAGGTCCTTTTTACAAAAGGACGTGGATAGGACACTAAGGTGGGATCCTTAGGCCTATTCTTTTCTATGTATGTCTCTAGGACATTACTTTGTTATATACCGGAGGCTCCCGTCTCGACGACGGGGAATGATTCAGGCATGTGAATCTATGAAAGACACCCAAATACTGGATAACAGTATGTTTTCCTCTGAAGTTGATAATTGCACGTGCTTTTAATGAGACTGCCGTTCAGCGATGACAGGAAAGACAATGCTCACTACTGAGTCCATATTCAGATTCAGTTAGCCAGTATATCCACAGAACACAGTAGATAGATTGGACTGTGCGCTATACAGATCAATATGTTTCATACAAAGTACATACATATTGTAAACTGATTGCGCCGTAAGCAGTTTTGAAAGAATTCGAGTCACACATATACGTACTTCACTGTTGAAGGAGATGGAGGACGCTTTGCCACATTTGAGGGAGAAGGCGATCTTCTCCGGTTAGTAGCGTTAGATGGAGAAGGAGGACGCTTCTTGACAAGGGATGGGGACTGTTTTCCAAGCTCCGGTTTCTGTATAACAAAAATAAGTGTCAGTGCAATAAGTTATCTGCTATGAAAGAGTATACAACTTGATTGGGTTATATAGTACTCTGCAGTTCATTCGAAGAATAGCCAAAGTGAAACACTATTCACACAATTAATTAATAAAGACTGCCTGAAGCTTGACCACTGCTCCCGTATCCCCTGGTTAAGTTTTATTCATCACTGGTATAGCCTTATGTTTAATTGTAATATTTATGCAGAACCAGAGTATGCATCTCTAATTGCAAAAAAAGAGCTTTAAAGAAACCTTTCTAGCCTATAAAGGGGAGACACGAGGGAGATTAATTGGGCAACAACCTACCCTTGTTTTTTACCAGCAATTAAATCTTATAGCTGGCTTTCAGGCATGTTTGACTGATGTAACAAAAACCTCTCATCGCTTTGTCCTGATACACTTAAGGCTAGGGATTGTCCATCATCTCGTGGCCTTCCCGATTATGAAAAAAAGTACCAGCTCTGCATGCCCATGTGATAACATGGTTAAACAAAGTTGCTGCCATTTCTTAATGTTTTGTAAATTGTATTCCTTTTTAAGGAAATTTTATCTGAAACCGTTGTTTTTAAAATATAATGTTCGATACACTAGAAATGCTATGAGGCTAGTATCTATTTTGGAAAGCCCGGATGTCTGCTTTTATGTGGCAGCCTATATTTTAAAATGTATTGCTGCTAGGAAATCTATTATTTTGTAAGTCTGTATATTAAATATGATATGATACAATTAATTTGGTATGAAAGGCATTTTGCACTTTTTGCACAACAAGGAATAATGCATAATTTTAGCACTTGTCACTTTTGGTAAAATCTGTATGATACGAATACAAACTACAGAAGGTATCTGATTGTGTTATTTACATATTAAGCACCACTGAAAACATCTGGGTGATCTTTGTTGGATATGTATATTATAAGCAAATATCACTTTATTGTGAATTTTGCACACATTGTATAAAATCCTTTAGCACATGCCAATTTCATATATGATACTCTATGCAATTTGTACAGTTCCGGACATCTTTTTTGCGATTTTTGCACGTATAATGCCTATATTGTATAAATAGTTGCCCATGCTATGTATTAACTGTTTCGAGAATGTAATGGGGGCTTTCATTAACAGCCGTGTATTTTTTAATGTTTGCTTATATGGTTGTACTACAAACCGAATAAAGCTTTTGAACTGAACTGAATAACTTGGTCACTTTTCGAATGGACAGAAAGGATGGTGAATTGTTACAAATGCTGGAGAAAGAAGGCGTCAATCGACGCAGTGTTCTTCTTGACTGCAGTAACACTGTGTAAGTTTTCTAGACACTTTATTCTGGAAACAAGCACTGGAAAAAGTGATAGGTTGTTTTAGTTATACCGATGCTTGGTAAAAATGTATTTGATATGTCAAATTAACAAAGGACGCCTATGGCTTAATTGCATTTAATTTCAATTGGAAACGTATAATTAGGACAATAAAGAAATACGTTGCCTCAAGTATGTGTATAATATCAGTCTCTGCACTGCTGGCCACATGCGCTCACTCGTACCAATGCACAAACGTACGGTCTCATCGAGCAAACACTCACATCAGCTTACCCAATACCCTGATTCATGCATTTACTGACTGTCCAACAACTGCCATTAACAGTTCACCCAAGACCTCATTGATTCACTCACTCAGACTTACCAATAGACTTAAACCAGCTCAAGCATTACGCTCACATACACAGCAACACTTATGCACTCCATCTCACCAAGTACCCATTGACTGTAGCTCACTCAAGACCCTCAATCATGTACACACTCACTGTCTCACCAACACCCACTCACTCACATCCGCTCACTCAAGACCGTCACTTACAGAGAAACACACTCATGCAATGCACCTGCTGTCTTACCAAGAACCTAGTCAAAGCAGCTCATACCCAATCATGCATTCTCTGCCTGAAAAGCACCCACACACGACAGTTCACTCATGAACCTCACTCATGCACTCATTCCCAGTGCTAAACATGCCATATTGCAGACACGCCTTAGTCTGAGGCGCCAGTCCATGGCAGAGAGCCTGCTGCAAAGAAGGGTGTGCCACCTGCTGATCATATGTTGGAATACTAGCGAGACAGCCTCTTAAAGTCACTGAAAATACACTAGTATAAGCACCCTCTATCACATCAAGTGTTATGAAGTCGCAAAGCATTGTCACCAAGCACTATACAGAAACGCGTTATTATTGCTGTTTGCACTACCTTTAGTGGGATGGCAGAACGATTGCTGCAGAGAAGAGCACTGCTTAAGACAAGATATTCGTACTATTAAATGTATTGATGTTCAGTATTTTTGTCAATGCTACTAGGGGGCTCCCATTTGAGCCAGAAGCTATAGGAGAGCCTTGAAAAACTCACTGTACAGTACAAAATGTACGAGGGGAGAAGTATGGGATATGTATTCTAGGCTTTGGGAACACTTTTAGATTACACACGGTCCCCTTACTGACGAATGATCTGACCTAGGTATCCCTTCAGCCCTAACTGCAGTTCAGCCACTGCATCATCAGTAACCACGGCAACAGAGGAGGGAGCGGCTGCGCCACAACAGAATCTGGGACTCGGAAGCAGGCGGGGAGCGGGTACCGTCAGGCAGAAAGGGGAATCTCACTCACAAAATGTGCAGAAGGGTTTGACTGACGAAAGCACTTTCCTTTTTAAGTTTCAAGAAACATTTTTATTAAAAGAAGTTCAGATAAGGTAAGCAGAACATATCATAAAAACATGTTACATAGAAATGAATTCAAATATTCTAAAGTAAAGAAATAAGTATAAAGCATCGCAAAAGAGAAAAGAATGAAGGTATAGAGAAGAGAGAAAAGGAAGAGAAAAAGAAAAGAGAGAAGGAAAGAAAAAGAAAAATGCAATATGCTATAAGCACGACTAATAACTATAACAAAATACAGCTGAGAAGGTATATACTATACATAACACTCACGATGAAAACAAATGTAATTCAAAAATGCAAATATAAAGTAACAACATGTATTAAATTTAAACAATATGGAACATCAAGGCATCCTCACGGAGGCTTAGAAACTTCTTGTTGCAAAGGAGAAATAGGCAAAGAACGTCTGGCACTATCATCAAACAAGTTGGTAACAGGTCCCCATACCATTTTTCGTTTCGTCGCCATGGACAATGGATAAACAAAAGTCGTATCTAATCTGTGATTATAACAGACTGCATACCACCAGGCCTGATAAGATATTTTGGTAAAGTCTTTCCAATTTTTTGTAATTTGTTGAAAAGCAACTGCTAACAATAGATCTATAATTCTGGTTCCCATATTGCAGTGTTTCCAAATAGGAGAGACACTCCCCAGGAAAATGTGCGAGACAGAAAAGGGGTGTGTGGAGAGAAACATTTTGTTAATCTGGGACCATACTTGCGTCCAAAAGGTGCGCACTAAGGAGCATTCAAAAAGCATGTGAAAAAGATCTGCTCCGGGCTTAGCACACGACCAGCAGGAGTCCGTGACAGATGGATATTGCTTGCTTAGAGTGAGAGGGGAAAATAATAAGCGATTATAAATAAAAAATAACGTCTGAGTTGCGCTGGCGGCTCTAGAAGATTTGCGTATTTTAAGCCAAATGTTATCCCAGATAGCAGTAGTCCAAGAAACTTGTAACTCTCTTTCCCAAGTCTCCTCCGTTTGTGTTTTAAGCCTAGGTGAGGGGGAGGATAAAAGAGCAGCATACATTTTGGAAGCCTTGGCACGTTTGAGGAGTAAAGAGTGCAAAGAAGGCATACTGGAGGGTATTGGATAAAACGAAAGCCCTTTCGGGGCCTTTAATCTGTGCTGTGAATAACTTTTTAGCCATATTTTCGGCCAGGCAGCTCTGCCACAGTGAGACGATTGTCCAAACTCTTCATACTCAAGCTAATAAAAAGATTCTGAAAAACACATCCGGTTTACAAGGCTGACTCGCCTTCCTAGATTGGCTTATTTCAAGAATCGGCCTTAAAAAAAAAATTCTAAAAAAAAATAGAACTATTTGCATTATAATATTTATATGTTACGGGTGTCCATAATCAATCAATTATTAAAAGTTACATAGGGCCGAAAACCCCAGAAAGAGTCGAAGTGCTAACAGAGTTGAATAGTCACTGGAATAGACAGATTATCTTTTCCTGAATAGAAGAAGCTCATTAGCAAATCACGGATTTGAAGTGAATACACAATCAGACATGGAGTACTGAACAACGTAGTCTATTTTAGCCCCTAAAGCACAAGTTACTTACCTTCAGTAGCGATATATCTGTAAGAAACAGTAGTTAGTATTAGATTCCTTACCTTAGAATATCCCCAGGCGTCAGACTGGATCCGGAAACTTTTGCATAGCAATACCCTTGCACGTCGGTAGGAGTCGTCTGCGGCCCGCGTCCATAGTCGTTGGCGCCGGGATGACGTGGCCGGAGTACTTAGACGCGTGCGGACGTCAGCTCTTATACACAGCTTTTCCGCGCCAGAAACGCAGAGCCATGATAAAAACCAACACTGGTGCCATGAAACTAGGGCCCTGAAAGGGGATGACCTTAACCCTAGATATCGGTTCGCAGAACGGGGAGGATGGGTGGGGCGGTAAGGAATCTAATACTAACTACTACTACTGTTTCTTAGAGATATATCGTTACCGAAGGTAAGTAACTTGTGCATCTGAAAGAAACAGGTTAGTATTATATTCCTTACCTTAGAATAGATACCCCAGCAATACCAACCCCGGTGGTGGGTCTGCGGACCAATGATCACACCAGAAAGTCCTGGAGGACGGAACGGCCAAAGAATCCATCCCTCCGGACTTGGCTGTCCAGGCAGTAGTGCCTTGCGAACGTGTGCAGCGAGGCCCACGTAGCTGCCTGACAGATGTCCTGCAAGGGGACTCCCCGGCCCAGGGCAGTAGTAGCAACCGTGGCCCGAGTGGAATGGGCCCTCAGCCCAACAGGAGGCTCCTTTTTAGCCAAGGAGTAGCATACTTTGATGCACAAGATGACCCACCGAGAGATGGTCCGCTTGTGGCCCGAGGTGAATGGGCCCTCAGCCCAACAGGAGGCTTCTTTTTAGCCAAAGAGTAGCATGCCTTGATGCACAACACGACCCACTGAGAGATGGTCCGCTTGTGCACCGCCCTCCCTTTCTTAGCACCCACGTAACCAACAAAGAGTTGGTCATCCACCCAGAACTGGCGTGTGCGATCCTGATAGTATGAGAGCGCACGTTTTGGGTCCAGACGGTGGAGCCGCTCTTCCTCGTTAGAGGGATGCGGAGGCAGAAAGAAGGTGGGCAAGGTGATGAACTGCCCGATGTGGAAGGCTGGGACTACCTTGGGCAGGAAAGAGGGTGTCGTCCGCAACACAACCTTGTCCGGATGGACAGAAACGAAAGGAGGTTTAAAGGAAAGAGCCAGGAGTTAACTCACCCTCCTGGCAGAGGTGATGGCAACCAGGAAAGCAGTCTTAAGTGTAAGAAGCGGCTCAAAGGGAGCGCACATCAGGTAAGTCAGAACCATATTCAAGTCCCACTGGGGCATCACGAAAGGAACTGGGGGAAACATACGAGGGATGCCCTTCCCGAATCTGTTAACAATCGGGGACTTGAACAAAGAAGGCTGATCAGGTAGCCTCAAGAAGGCAGAAAGGTAGCCCTTGATAGTGCCCAGAGCAGAGTCCTGCTGGGCAAGAGAAAGAAGGAAGAGGAGAACCTCAGAAAGGGGGCAGAGAGTGGGTCCACAGCCTTTGCTGTGCACCATGCCACAAATCTGTTCCACCTGCAGGTGAATACCGACTTTGTGGAGGGACGCCTGGCTGCCAGAATCACATTACAAACTTCAGGAGGCAAGTCAAATGGCCTCAACTGTCGCCACTCAATCTCCAAGCATGGAGGTGGAGACTGGACAGGTTCGGGTGGAGGACCGTCCCCTGCTGCTGCGACAGAAGGTCCTCCCAAAGAGGCAGACGAATCGGTGGATCTACTGACATGCTGAGTAGCTCGGGATACCAGTATCTTCGTGCCCAGTCCGGAGCCACAAGGATAACCTGGGCGCGGTCGCGCCTGATCTTCTTCAGCACTCTGGGCAGAAGTGGTATAGGCGGAAATGCATACAACAGACCGCAACTCCACTCGCGACGAAAGCGTCACCGACCAAGTACCGCCTTGGAAATTCCAACGCGCAGAACTGATGACATTGCGCGTTCTCTTCGGTGGCGAATAGATCTAACCAAGGCTCTCCCCATCACTGAAAGAGGCCTTGCGCCACGTCCGAGTGCAGACGCCATTCGTGATCCATCATGCACCGACGGCTGAGTTCGTCCGCCCTGGCATTCAGAGAACCTGCCAGGTGTTGAACCACCAGGGTCACACCCTGACTTTCCAGCCACTGCCAGAGGAGCAGAGCCTCCTGGCATAGGGTCCACAACCCCACCCCGCCCTGTTTGTTGCAGTACCACATGGCGGTGGTGTTGTCCGTGAACACCTGCACTACACTCCCCCAGACAGAGGGGAGGAATGCCTTCCGTGCCAGACGAATCGCCCGTAACTCCAACAGGTTGATGTGGAGCCGGGCCTCCGCCGGAGACCAGAGTCCTCTGATCTCCGCCTCTCCCATGTGGCCACCCCAGCCCTGGAGGGACGCGTCCGTCACAACTACGTGCTCCGGGTGGGGTAGGGAGAGGGATCTGCCACTGACCCAATCGCGGTCCGTGAGCCACCACTGCAACTGTCTTGCAGTGCCCTCCGAGATCAAGACGTGATCGGACAAGTTGCCCTGATGCTGGGCCCACTGAAACTTCAGGTCCCA
Source organism: Lissotriton helveticus (assembly GCF_964261635.1). Classification (NCBI taxonomy): domain Eukaryota; kingdom Metazoa; phylum Chordata; class Amphibia; order Caudata; family Salamandridae; genus Lissotriton; species Lissotriton helveticus. The sequence continues at coordinate 1,924,247,744 of NC_136063.1, forward strand.
CTGCAGAGCCCGCATCCGCCACCGGGCGTGACGCACCAGAAGGATGCAGGAGGCCATCAGCCCCAGAAGCCGCAGCGTCAACCTGACCGAGACTCAGGATAAAGGCTGAAAGATGGGAATCGGAGCCTGAATATCCCGAACCCGCTGTTCGGGAGGGTAAACCCGAAACTGCGCCGAGTCTAGAACCGCTCCGATGAAGAGGAGCTTCTGAGAGGGACACAGGTGCGACTTCGGCACATTGATGGAGAACCCCAGCAAGTGCAGGAGGTCGGCCGTAGTCTGGAGGTGGCTGACGACTGTCTGGGGCGAGCCCGCCTTCAACAACCAGTCGTCGAGGTAGGGGAAGACTGACACCCCTAACCTGCGTAGATGAGCTGCGACCACCGCCATCACCTTCGTGAACACCCGTGGGGCGCTGGTAAGGCCAAAGGGGAGCACGGTAAACTGAAAGTGCTCGTGGCCTACCGTGAACCGCAGGTAACTCCGGTGGGCCGGCAGGACGGGGATGTGAAAGTAAGCGTCCTGCAAGTCCAACGCTACCATCCAGTCTCCGGGGTCCAGGGCAGCCAAGACCTGAGCCAAAGTCAGCATCTTGAACTTCTCTTGACGGAGGAAGCCGTTGACGTTCCGTAGGTCCAAGATCGGGCGCAGGCCCCCCTTGCCCTTCTTGGGTACCAGAAAGTAGTGGGAGTAACATCCACACCCTACTTCTGGCCCAGGAACGCGCTCGATGGCCCCCTTGGCCAAGAGGGCTGTGACTTCCTCTTGCAGAAGTTGCAAGTGATCCCCCGACACGCGGTGGAATTGCGGTGGCATGGCTGGAGGGGTCGCCTCGAAGGGGAGGGAGTAGCCCCTTCGGACGATTTGCAGCACCCACTTGTCCGATGTGACAGTGCGCCAGTGGAAGTGGTGATGGCGAACCCTGCCTTCCACAGGCGTCATATGGGCCTGAAAGCTCGGACTAGGAAGGTTTTGAGGCAGGTGCTGCGGAGGGAGGTGTGGACTGGCCTCGCCGTTGACCCCGACCGCCGCCACGGCGGTTTCCACGGCCGCCACCGCGCTGCTGGGTATTCTGCGGTGCGTGGCTGGCAGCACGTGTGGGGGCGCCCCTTCCGTGGCCACGAAAGGAGCGAAAGGCACCCGATTGCTCGCGCGTGGCCGAGAGGCCTAAGGACTTGGCCGTAGCCCTGGAGTCCTTAAAACGCTCCAGCGCATGGTCTGCCTTGTCGCCAAAAAGGCGACGGCCATCGAACAGCATATCCAGGAGGGTGGCCTGGACATCGGCCGAGAAATTGGCGGACCTCAACCAGGCGCGGCATCGAACCGCCACCATCGCCCTGCCCAGTGAGTCCGTGGTATCCAGCCCACACCGTATAGAGTATCGTGCCGCATCTCGACCCTCCACAAGGGCTTGGGCGAGTTTAGCCCGGACCTCCTCCGGGCATTGTGGCAGCACGTCCGCGACCGTGTCCCACAGGGTGTGGGTGTAGCGGCCCAAGAGACACGCGGTGTTGACAGACCGCAGTCCCAAACTCAGGGACGAGAACGCTTTCTTTCCGAACTGTTCCTATCTCTTGGATTCCCGATCGGGCGGGGCCGTCGGGAATGCGGTCTGGGAAGTGGTGGCCTGGATAACCAGGCTCTCGGGGGTGGGATGGGTGGACAAAAAGCAAGGGTCGCCCGGGGCCGGGCAGTAGCGTCTGGCCACGTTCCTATCCACAGGCAGACCTGTGGCGGACTTGGACCAAGTGCCCACAAGAACGTCACATAAGGCTTCATTAAACGGCAGCAGAGGCTCACTGGAGCTAGCCTGCGGTTTAAGAACCTCACTGAGGAGGTTAGTCCTCAGGGCCGCGACGGGGAGCTCAAGGCCCAAGGCCTTGGCTGCCCTCGTCAACACTACGCTATAAGCAGCCCCCTCCTCCGTAGCCACGGTGGGAGGGGAGACAAATCCAGTGTCTGGCGAGGTGTCAATACCACTGGCCTCCCCAAGCTCATATGTCCAGTCCTCTTGAGACTGGCACTCCTGTGCCAGAGGGTCCTCAGACCCCTCCCAATCACCTTCGTCACCAGTCTCCTGTAACCCAGGGTCAACAGACTGGACCAACTCATGGAAATAGAAATCTCCAAAGGCCGTTCCGGCGCCAGAGTCGGACCGAAGGGAAGATTGGGGACGGCGTCCACAATGGGCGCCGGGGGCGACACCCTTGGGGCCGGCGCTGGTGAGGTCGTGAGGTCGACCGGCGACGACCTGGACCCGGAAGCGGATCCGGTGAGGTCCTGCGGCGCCGGGACCAAAGTCGCCGGCGGCGCCGGGGCCGAAGCACCCGGCGGCATCGGGGCCGAAGCGCCCGACCCGCTAGGGCCTCCAGCCGGGACCGCTGGGCTCGGAGGCGCCGCGGAACCCGGCTGAGGAGGGAGGGACCTCATGGCCATGAGGTACCGCTCGACCTCCTCCGGGCCGCGCCGTGCCCAGGGACCCGAAGGTGTGGGGCAGGCGGCGACGCTTGCGACTCTCTTGGAGCCACGTGGGCGGTGTCGTCCAAACCCCCGGCCGCATCGTGCGAGCGTCGGGGTGGGTCGGAAGAGCGATGATGCCGCTCCGACCTCTCATGCCTCTTACCTGAGGACTTGGATCCCGACGACCGATGTCCACTCCCGGAGCTGCGGGGACTCCGACCCCGCGACCGGTCCCTCGACCTCCCGTGGGACCGGGACCTGGAATGGCACGGGGCCGACTGCCGGAGCTTGAGCCGCTTGCGGGACCGCTCCCGCCTAGCCTTTGACGTCAGGGCCCGGCAGTCGGAGCAGGTGCGGTCGTCGTGGTCGAGGCCTAAGCACTTCTGGCACCGGCGATGGGGGTTCGTGACCGACATCAGTCGGTCGCACTTCGAACAGGGCTTGAACCCGGGCATCCCTACCGGCACCGATAGAGTCGAAGACTCAAGGAAGAAATGATCGAAAAAGATCAAAAAGTTTAGTCAAAAAATGACTAGGGGTAGAGCTTCTCCGGATCTGCGCTAGCTGGCGCGGAAAAAAGAAGAACTGACGTCAGCGCGCATGGGCGGCGTCTAAGTACTCCGATGACGTCATTCCGGCGCTAACGACGCCGACGACGGACGCGGAGCCGCAGACGACGCCTACCGACGCGCAGGGGTATTGCTACGCAAAAATTTCCGGATCCAGTCTGACGCCTGGGGATATTCTAAGGTAAGGAATCTATCACTAACGTGTCTCTTTCAGATGTATAATTAGGACAATAAAGAAACACATTGACTCAAGTATGTGTATAATATCAGTCTCTGCACTGCTGGCCACATGCGCTCACTCGTACCAATGCACAAACGTACGGTCTCATCGAGCAAACACTCACATCAGCTTACCCAATACCCTGATTCATGCATTTACTGACTGTCCAACAACTGCCATTAACAGTTCACCCAAGACCTCATTGATTCACTCACTCAGACTTACCAATAGACTTAAACCAGCTCAAGCATTACGCTCACATACACAGCAACACTTATGCACTCCATCTCACCAAGTACCCATTGACTGTAGCTCACTCAAGACCCTCAATCATGTACACACTCACTGTCTCACCAACACCCACTCACTCACATCCGCTCACTCAAGACCGTCACTTACAGAGAAACACACTCATGCAATGCACCTGCTGTCTTACCAAGCACCTAGTCAAAGCAGCTCATACCCAATCATGCATTCTCTGTCTGACCAGCACCCACACACGACAGTTCACTCATGAACCTCACTCATGCACTCATTCCCAGTGCTAAACATGCCATAATGCAGACAAGCCTTAGTCTGAGGCGCCAGTCCATGGCAGAGAGCCTGCTGCAAAGAAGGGTGTGCCACCTGCAGATCATATGTTTGAATCCTAGCAAGACAGCCTCTTAAAGTCACTGAAAATACACTAGTATAAGCACCCTCTATCACATCAAGTGTTATGAAGTCGCAAAGCATTGTCACCAAGCACTATACAGAAACGCGTTATTATTGCTGTTTGCACTACCTTTAGTGGGATGGCAGAACGATTGCTGCAGAGAAGAGCACTGCTTACGACAAGATATTCGTACTATTAAATTTATTGATGTTCAGTATTTTTGTCAATGCTACTAGGGGGCTCCCATTTGAGCCAGAAGCTATAGGAGAGCCTTGAAAAACTCACTGTACAATACAAAATGTACGAGGGGAGGAGTATGGGATATGTATTCTAGGCTTTGGGAACACTTTTAGATTACACACGGTCCCCTTACTGACGAATGATCTGACCTAGGTATCCCTTCAGCCCTAACTGCAGTTCAGCCACTGCATCATCAGTAACCACGGCATCTGAGGAGGGAGCGGCTGCGCCACAACAGAATCTGGGACTCGGAAGCAGGCGGGGAGCGGGTACCGTCAGGCAGAAAGGGGAATCTCACTCACAAAACGTGCAGAAGGGTTTGACTGACGAAAGCACTTTCCTGACCTTTAATCTGTGCTGTGAATAACTTTTTAGCCATATTTTCGGCCAGGCAGCTCTGCCACAGTGAGACGATTGTCCAAACTCTTCATACTCAAGCTAATAAAAAGATTCAGAAAAACACATCCGCCTTCCTAGATTGGCTTATTTCAAGAATCGGCCTTAAAAAAAAATTCTAAAAAAAAAATAGAACTATTTGAATTATAATATTTATATGTTACGGGTGTCCATAATCAATCAATTATTAAAAGTTACATAGGGCCGAAAACCCCAGAAAGAGTCGAAGTGCTAACAGAGTTGAATAGTCACTGGAATAGACAGATTATCTTTTCCTGAATAGAAGAAGCTCATTAGCAAATCACGGTTTTGAAGTGAATACACAATCAGACATGGAGCACTGAACAACGTAGTCTATTTTAGCCCCTAAAGCACAAGTTACTTACCTTCAGTAGCGATATATCTGTAAGAAGCAGTAGTTAGTATTAGATTCCTTACCTTAGAATATCCCCAGGCGTCAGACTGGATCCGGAAACTTTTGCGTAGCAATACCCTTGCACGTCGGTAGGCGTCGTCTGCGGCCCGCGTCCGTCGTCGTTGGCGCCGGGATGATGTAGCCGGAGTACTTAGACGCCGCCCTCGCGTGCGGACGTCAGTTCTTATACACAGCTTTTCCGCGCCAGAAACGCAGAGCCATGATAAAAACCAACACTGGTGCCATGAAACTAGGGCCCTGAAAGGGGATGACCTTAACCCTAGATATCGGTTCGCAGAACGGGGAGGATGGGTGGGGCGGTAAGGAATCTAATACTAACTACTACTACTGTTTCTTACAGATATATCGTTACCGAAGGTAAGTAACTTGTGCATCTGAAAGAAACAGGTTAGTATTATATTCGTTACCTTAGAATAAATACCCCAGCAACACCAACCCCGGTGGTGGGTCTGCGGACCAATGATCACACCAGAAAGTCCTGGAGGACGGAACGGCCAAAGAATCCATCCCTCCGGACTTGGCTGTCCAGGCAGTAGTGCCTTGCGAACGTGTGCAGCGAGGCCCACGTAGCCGCCTGACAGATGTCCTGCAAGGGGACTCCCCGGCCCAGGGCAGTAGCAGCCGCCGTGGCCCGAGTGGAATGGGCCCTCAGCCCAACAGGAGGCTCCTTTTTAGCCAAGGAGTAGCATACTTTGATGCACAAGATGACCCACCGAGAGATGGTCCGCTTGTGCACCGCCCTCCCTTTCTTAGCACCCACGTAACCAACAAAGAGTTGGTCATCCACCCAGAACTGGCGTGTTCGATCCAGATAGTATGAGAGCGCACGTTTTGGGTCCAGACGGTGGAGCCGCTCTTCCTCTTTAGAGGGATGTGGAGGCGGAAAGAAGGTGGGCAAGGTGATGAACTGCCCGATGTGGAAGGCTGGGATTACCTTGGGCAGGAAAGAGGGTGTCGTCCGCAACACAACCTTGTCCATATGGACAGAAACGAAAGGAGGTTTAGAGGAAAGAGCCAGGAGTCAACTTACCCTCCTGGCAGAGGTGATGGCAACCAGGAAAGCAGTCTTAAGTGTAAGAAGCGGCTCAAAGGGAGCGCACATCAGGTAAGTCAGAACCATATTCAAGTCCCACTGGGGCATCACGAAAGGAACTGGGGGAAACATATGAGTGATGCCCTTCAAGAATCTGTTAACAATCGGGGACTTGAACAAAGAAGGCTGATCAGGTAGCCTCAAGAAGGCAGAAAGGTAGCCTGATAGTGCCCAGAGCAGAGTCCTGCTGGGCAAGAGAAAGAAGGAAGAGGAGAACCTCAGAAAGGGGGGCAGAGAGTGGGTCCACAGCCTTTGCTGTGCACCATGCCACAAATCTGTTCCACCTACAGGTGAATACCGACTTTGTGGAGGGACGCCTGGCTGCCAGAATCACATTACAAACTTCAGGAGGCAAGTCAAATGGCCTCAACTGTCGCCGCTCAATCTCCAAGCATGGAGGTGGAGACTGGACAGGTTCGGGTGGAGGACCGTCCCCTGCTGCTACGACAGAAGGTCCTCCTGAAGAGGCCGACGAATTGGCTTATCTACAGACATGCTGAGTAGCTCTGGATACCTATATCTTCGTGCCCAGTCCGGAGCCACAAGGATAACTCGGGCCCGGTGGCGCCTGATCTTCTTCAGCACTCTGGGCAGAAGTGGTATAGGTGGAAAGGCGTACAATAGACCGCAGCTCCACTCGCGACGAAAAGCGTCTCCGAGCGAGTGCCGCCTTGGAAATTCCAACGCGCAGAACTGATGACATTGCGCGTTCTCTTCTGTGGCGAATAGATCTAACCAAGGCTCTCCCCACTGCTGAAAAAGGCCTTGCACCACGTCCGAGTTCAGACGCCATTCATGATCCATCATGTACCGACGTCTCAGTTCGTCCGCCCTGGCGTTCAGGGAACCTGTCAGGTGTTGAACCACCAGGGTAAGGCCCTATGTTCCAGCCACTGCCAGAGGCGTAGAGCCTCATGGCATAGGGTCCACGACCCCACCCCGCCCTGTTTGTTGCAGTACCACATGGCGGTGGTGTTGTTCGTGAGCACCTGCACTACACTCCGCCGGACAGAGGGGAGGAATGCCTTCAGTGCAAGCCGGATCGTCCGCAGCTCCAGAAAGTTGATGTGGAGCTGGGCCCCCGCCGGAGACCAGAGGCCTCTGATCTCCGCCTCTCCCATGTGGCCTCCCCAGCCCTAGAGGGACGCGTCCGTCACAACTACGTGCTCCGGTTGGGGTAGGGAGAGGGATCTGCCGCTGACCCAATTGCGGTCCGTGAGCCACCACTGCAACTGTCTTGCAGTGCCCTCCGAGATCAAGGCATGGTCGGACAGGTTGCCCTGATGCTGGGCCCACTGAAACTTCAGGTCCCACTGCAGAGCTCGCAATTGCCACGGGCGTGATGCACCAGAAGGATGCAGGAGGCCATCAGCCCCAGAAGCCGCAGCGTCAACCTGACAAGACTCGAGGTAACGGCTGAAAGATCGGAATCAGAGCCTGAATATCCCGAACCCGCTGTTCGGGAGGATAAACCCGAAACTGCGCCGAGTCTAGAACCGCTCCGATGAATAGGAGCTTCTGAGAGGGACACAGGTGCGACTTCGGCACATTGATGGAGAACCCCAGCAGGTGCAGGAGGTCGTCCATAGTCTGGTGGTGGCGGACGACTGTCTGGGGCGAGCCCGCCTTCAACAAGCAGTCGTCGAGGTAGGGGAAGACTGAAACCCCTAACCTGCGCAGATGAGCTGCGACCACCGACATCACTTTCGTGAACACCCGTGGGGCGCTGGTAAGGCCGAAGGGGAGCACGGTAAACTGAAAGTGCTCGTGGCCTACTGTGAACCGCAGGTAACGCCGATGGGCCGGCAGGACGGGGATGTGAAAATAAGCGTCCTACAAGTCCAACGCTACCATCCAGTCTCCCGGGTCCAGGGCAGCTAAGACCTGAGCCAGTGTCAGCATCTTGAACTTCACCTTCCGGAGGAAGCCGTTGACGTTCCGCAGATCCAAGATAGGGCGTAGGCTCCCACTACTTCTTGGGTACCAGAAAGTAGTGGGAGTAACAACCACACCCTACTTCTGGCCCAGGAACACGCTCGATGGCCCCCTTGGCCAAGAGGCCCGTTACTTCCTCTTGCAGAAGTTGCAAGTGATCCCCCGACATGCGGTGGTACTGCGGTGGCATGGCTGGAGGGGTTGCCTCGAAGGGGAGGGAGTAGCCACCTGTCCGATGTGACAGTGCGCCAGTGGAGGTGGTGATGGCGAACCCTGCCCCCCACTGGCGTCACGTGGGCCTGAAAGCTCAGACTAGGAGGGTTTTGAGGCGGATGCTGTAGGGGTAGGTGTGGACTGGCCTCTCCGTTGTCCCCGACCGCCGCCACGGCAGCTTCCACGTCCGCCACCATGCCGGATGGTACTCTGCGGCCCGTGGCTGGCAGGACGTGTGGGGGGGCCCTTCCTTGGCCACGAAAGGGGCGAAAAGCAGCCGTTTGCTGGCGTGGGGCCGAGAGGCCCAAGTACTTGGCCGTGGCCCTGGAGTCCTTAAAGCGCTCAAGCGCATGGTCTGCCTTGTCGCCTAAGAGGCGACGGCCATCAAACGGCATGTCCATAAGGGTGTTTTGGACATCAGCTGAAAAGTTGGCGGACCTCAACCAGGCGACGCCGTTGCCATCGCTCTGCCCAGTGAGTCTGTGGTAGCCAGCCCACACCGGATGGAATACCGTGCCACATCTCGAGCCTCCGTAAGGGCTTGGGCGAGTTTAGTCCGGACCTCCTCCGGACATTGTGGCACCACGTCCGCGACCGTGTCCTACAGAGAGTGGGTGTAACGGCCCAAGAGGCATGCGGTGTTGACTGACCGCAACCCTAAACTCAGGGAGGAGAATACCTTCTTTCTGTATTGCTCATACCTCTTGGATTCCCGATTGGGGGGAGCGGTAGGGAATGCGGTCTGGGAGTTAGAGGCCTGGATGACCAGGCTCTCGAGGGTGGGGTGGGGTGTGTAGAAAGGAAGCAAGGATCGCCCAGAGCCGAGTGGTGGCGCCTGGCACCGTTCCTATCCACAGGCAGACCTGTTGCGGGCTTGGACCAAGTGCCCAGAAGAACGTCTGATAAGGCCTCATTAAAAGGCAGCAGAGGCTTGGCCGAGCTTGCCTGCGGTTTAAGGACCTCAGTGAGGAGGTTAGTCCTCACGGCCGCGACAGGGAGCTCAAGGCCCAAGGCCTTGGCATCCCGCGTCAGCATCACACTGTAGGCAGCCCGCGTCAGCACCACACTTTAGGCAGCCCCCTCCTCCGTAGCCACGTTAGGAGGGGAGAAAAAACCAGTGTCGGGCGAAGTGTCCAGACCACTGGCCTCCCCAAGCTCCCCTGTCCACTCCTGAGAAGACTGACACTCACGTGCCAGAGGGTCCTCAGACCCCTCCCAATCCTCCTCGTCACCCATCACCTGGTACTCAGGTTCTAAGGATGGGGCCGGGTCGTATAAATAAAAGTCTCCCATCGGCGTCGAGAGCGGCGCCGCTCCAACGCCGGACCCGAATCAAGGGTAGGACCGGGGACAGCGTCGTCCTGGGACGGCGCCGGGGGCGACACCCTGCGGGACCGAAGACGGTGCCGGAGCCGAAGCACCCGACGGCGCCCGGGCCAAAGCACCCGGCCCACATGGGGACCCAATCGGGCCGCGGAACCAGACGGAGGAGCGAGCGACCTCATGGCCACGAGGAAGGACTATCTCCTTCGGCGTCACGTGCTGCTCGGGGACCGTCGGGTATGCAGCAGGCCGCGACGCCTGCGGCTCCGGCGGAGGCGCGTGGTCGGTGTCACCCGAACCCCCGGCCGCATCACACGAGCGTCGGGGGGAGTCAGAAGAGCGACTTCGACTTCTTGTGCCTCTTACCTGAGGACTTCGCGCCCGAAGACTGATGACGACTCCCGGAACTGTGGTGACTCCAGCCCCCCGACCGGTCCCTCGACCTCCTTCCGGACCGGGAACTCGAGCGGCGCGGGGCTGACTGCCGGAGCTCGAGTCGCTTGCGGGACCGCTCCCACCTAGCTTTGGGCGTCAGGGCCCAGCAGTCAGAGCAGGACTTGTCGTCGTGGTCTGGGCCCAGACAGTGAAGAAACCGGCGATGGGGGTCGGTAACCGACGCAGGGTTTGAACCCGGGCATCCCTACCGTCACCGTCGGAGTCCAGAGACTTCGATAGATGATCAAAAAGGATTGAAAAAGTTAGTCAAAAATTGACTAGGGTACAACTTTTTGCGGATGCGCGTGTGCTGGCGCGGAAAAAAGAAGAACTGACGTCAGCACGTGAGGGCGGCGTCTAAGAACTCCGGTGCCGTCATCCCGGGGCCAACGACGGACACGGAGCCGCAGATGACGCCTACCGACGCGCAAAGGTACTGCTACACAAAAGTTTCCGGATCCAGTCTGACACCTAGGGATATTCTAAGGTAAGGAATCTAATACTAATTTCTTTGTTTCAGATACAGCCCTGCTCACGATGAACAGCTGACCATACACAGAGGCGGCTCCTGCACACGAGAACCCAGATCTAGAAGCCACTAAGCAGTATAGTTGAAAGAAGTTAAAGCTCAGTCAATCTGCAAGCATTCAATCCCTGGATTGGGCTTGAAGATAAATCTAGTCTCCATCAAGGAGGAGGATGAATTGGGAGTCACCTGCATAACCATGGAACAGCAGAGTAAATACACGGATACCAATGAACAGTGGAGCCACACAAGGTTGGGCCTGCGGTAGATCCCTAAGGAACACCACATGAGATCTCTTTAAAAGCAGATATAATAGGAACAAAGCAGAGAGTCAGAGCAGCATTCGAGAAAAGATGGAAGCCAGTGAGCAGCTAGATCCTTCACGTCAATATTGATGCGGTTGAACAGCAGGATGGAATGAGAGACCGTGCAGGAAACTGCCAGAAGGTTTAATATTATTTAAGTCGCTTCACCAGCCCCTAGTAAACAGAATGTGCATGTCGCTGGCTGCAGAGACTAATGCAGTGTCAGTGCCCAATCAGGTCTGGAAACCAAACTGATGAGTGTCAAGAATGGGATTCGATCTACAGTTTGACAGCTGTTGATCGGCGCAGCCTCCAGCAATTTTTGAGGTAAATGGCAGTAAATGAACAGGCCTCTAATTTACCAATGCACTAGCATCTGCTGAGCTTTTTTTCAGAAGGGGGACTGCAAGAGCTTCTTTCTAAGCACCAGGAACTGAGCCAGTAGTGAGGAAGAGATTACACAGAGTGGAGAGTGCTTCGATGAAGAAGCACATTTGACCTCAATTTTCCTTGAACATGGGTACACGGGGACCCAAAGGATATGGTGTTTAGAGTTAATCAGGGAAATAACTGTGGGACAAAAACAGTAATACAGGACGTCAGTGTAGGAGAGTGGGGTCTGCTTCCTATGGTCACCCCCACTTTTTGCTTTTGCTTTACTGGTTTTCGACTTAGATGTGGTTGTGGGCCTGCTAATCAGACCCACAGCCCAGATGCACACTCTCTAAATTCACACCATGTACTCTAGGTACATCCACAATTGGGAATTGGTTCACCTTGTCAGCCCCTGTAGAAGTGTACCCTAGGTACTCAGGGCATAGGTGTAACCAAGGCCTAACAGGGGCTGTAGCATGTATTATGCCACCCCTGGCTGGCCACTCAAACTGACACAACTGGCTGATCACTCAGCTGGGGCAAGGTTGTGTAATCACCCCTTGCTTAGGTATAGTATTCCTATATCTACCCTTATATATAGACACACAGTAACCTATAAGTCACTCCTATAGCAGGCCTTGACAATCTTGGAGGCAGAGTGCTTGGTTATGTGTGAGATGGTGCTCTAGCATGAGCTGAGCCTGTCTGCAGCTTTCGGAACCATGTCCTTATAGCTGTTCTATGATACTGCCATACCATATACTCCCAAGTGCATTATGAACCTTGCGGTTAAATGCTAACTTTGGTTTGGCTTTATCTAAACATGTCATGTAAGGTGTCATACGCTTTGGAATACTACCCCCTCGTCAATTCTAATGACGGGGGTAGCATTCCACCCTTCTAGAGGAAGAAGACATGTTGTTGCTGACTATCCCGGTTGAAGTTAACTAGAGCCCCAGCGTCACAAAATGGATGCTGCTGCCACAGACACAAGTCTGACCTCCTGCTGCTGGGAGTCCTTCCAGTCACGGAGGTTTGGACAATAGGTTTCCTGCCTGGAGAGGTGCGAGCAACACCCCAGACAGGACTTTGTGCACTGGGACAGGGAGGGCTGAATAGAATGAGACACTGCCTGGGGCACACTAGGTGCTCCATGCATACCCCAGTTCAAACCGGTTGCTGGGGCACTCCAGCCCCAGCTCTGGCACGAAACTGGACAAAGGAAAGGGGGTGTAACCACCCCATTCCTGGTCCCACCCATAGGAGGGACCTAGAAATTAATCCAGCCCCTTTTAGTTGTATGAAGGTAGGAGCTGAGTCCTAGGACTTTAGATTAATCCTGGAATCGAAACTTGACACGAAACTATGGACCTTCAACGTTCTGCTGAAGCTGAAGACTGAATAATCTCCCTTGTGGCCAAGGAGTGACCATCCTGGGCAACCAGGCACCATCCAGCAAATCAACGGCTTGCTTTGTCGACGCTCCCGCCGGGACCCGAGCACAGAGCCTGACAAGACCCAGACTTCCAGACCTCTCTGACCCTCTCTTCACGTCTGCAGCATAGCTGAGATCTGTGGAGGCGACGAGACACGTGGGACCGGACATCTTGAAAAGCCTGCAACTTGCTAACTGTGCAGCTCCTGAGGTATCCTCGAAGCTGTGCACTGGAGATTGAGAAGCCCCGAATCCGAGCTCCACCTGCACCGAAGACCAGCCCTCCACGAGTTCTACATGATGGTAAGTGAGGTCACTATAAATACTAAAAACCTCTTCAGTTGAGCTAGCTACATTCTCAATGTAGTTTTGATCGAAATGTTCAAGCTCGTTTCAGAAATTTCCCGTACTTCTGAAGCTTTTAGTTATATACTTACCCATTTAGTATCGTGTAACGGTTTCTCAAGCCCCTTTCAAATCCTGCAGCATTGTTTGACCGCTGCAACCTTATCTCGGGGTTAGCCTGTAAGATAAATTAGTTTTTGGGAGGACTGGCTGAATCCAGCACAAATTTGACCCAGCTGGTAAATACTGCGGTTTTATCATGTATATCGGTATTCACAGCCGGGTTAGATGACTCCAGCAGCAGAGACTAATTTGGAGCACTGAGTTTGGACTGAGGTCTTGTAGATTGAACAAGTAAAACTACCGCACTCTAAAACACTATTTGGTTGAATATGAGAAAAGCAAACATTCCCAGTATCAGACCAGGTCTGTTCGAAAGTAGACTGGAACAGACACATAAGAGATTAGGCATCAACTGACACACAGAATTAACTTGTTAAAGGCTTTGTCATCAGAAGGGTCCTCTACCCAGATACAGAAGTCACCAAGAAGAATGACCCGGTCTGATTTGAGCTTTAAAGACGCAGCTGATTCTAGTAAGGAGTATGAAAATTGATGGCGTTGGTCCAGAGGGCGCTAAACTAGTAATGTTTTTTTTAATTAACTATCATACTGAGGATAATATTAAGCGGTAAAGGCTCAGCATGGGGAACAGCTACCACCAACAAAAAAGAGATGGAGTCTTTGCTGATGACCACTATCCATCCCCAGGACAACTACTACAGCCAGCTGGGACATTTATATCTGGACCTGAAGATACCTTAAGCAATGGTACAAAGGATGTGATACTCGAACTAGCGTGAAGAGACAAGTTGGACAAAGATGAAGTTCAGCAAAAAGGTGCTCAATTTTGTAAAGGATCAGTGAAAACATAAGAAAGAATTAAGAGAAGTGGGTAAAACATTTTGGGTTGTTGAATGATGGGAGTTGTATGATGAACTTTAGAATTAAAAGTGACTCATCGAAGTATGGCAAATTAAGGAAAGGACCAATACACTTGTGCACTGTACACATTTCCCTCTGTTGAACTAAATTTTCGTAGTGCCTGCAGAACTCCTTTTTGTGTTGCCATGCTCTCGGCAACTTGGTGAAGAATTGCTTTTCATGTCCCTGTTGAAGCTTGCTCGACCATCCTTCCTCCTTGTGGTCGAGCCAATTCCGAGAAATCGCCCATGTGCCTCGCCCCACCTGTGCCTGAGACTCGGCTACTTCCTGACCATTGTTGGTAAATCCGGCCAGTCACGAACCAACTGCCCCGTGACCACAACGAGAAAGGGGAAGCATGAAACAATGCCTCATGATCACGCCGGATGAAGCAAGGTAGCACGAGGCCATGCCACTTGATCACGCTGGTTGGGCAAGATAGCACGAGGCCGAGGACATTGTGTATAAAGGGACGGATGTCCCCCGGCACGATCACACCATGCGAGGCTGACGGAGAACATGTCAAAAAAGGAACTTAAAAGCAGAACTTGTATTGTGTAAATGGGCGTGGCTAGCAATATAAATATGTGTAATGCTGTGGAGTAAAGCAGCAGTCTCCGTAGAATTGTCTTTGTACCATTCTGGGACCTCTGTCCTTAGCTCGAGCTAATAAATTACTTGCTTCCCTCCACGGCTGGTTGTCCTGGTCTCTTTAGTAATATATGATCGAAGCAAGAAGGACCCGTAGATTTAAGGCTTTTCCCTGCGCCACTGGCTTTGACTTCCCTAGTGGGGGTGGTCTCCAAAAAGCCGGTTCTACAATTCCAACCGTAATCTATCAAGGATTTCAATAACTTTTATTGCCATTCTCCTTGCAGCACTTCAAAGTATTACATCACAAACAATAAAATTCCAGAACAAAGAACATGCAATACATATATAAACTCCATCACAGCAGCCATCTTCCTCTTAATTGCTGCTCATTGACAGATAAGTACCTTATTTTTTTCAAATGTTTTCTTTTTAATTAAAGATATTGTATTTCTGAATGAAATGTATACAATATAAATAAGTACAGTGTTAAAATGTTGAAAGTTAATGTTTTGTTTGTTTAGAATTAATATATTTTAGAATGGTTTTACGTTGTAAAATACCCAGTTGATGGGTCGTTTAGAGGTGGGAAATGGTGGGCTAGGAAGGGAAGTATTCATACATAGAGTTGTGAAGTTTGTAATAGATCGTGATTTAAAATAAATAGGAAAGGAAGGCACCTAACTTGGAGAATCTAAATGTTGTAACATGCGTACACAGGAGAATGCCATGTGTTTTGATGAACGAGTGAAATTGCCTTGAACCAGCTGTTTTTCTGTAAATAAATGTTTTAGATGGGGAAAATTATTTAGTTTGGGAATTATTTTATAGAACAATGCCATTCACCCAAGATGAAATATGTTGTATGTTTGTGCTTTTCTGGAATCTCAGTCCTAGTTCTGGGACCTTAGTCCCCGTTTTGACCTGGTTCTGGGCTCTTTGTCACAGTTCTGTGGTCTCTACGACCCAGTTCTAGTTGCGGGACCTTTGTTCCCGTGTTGGGTTCTCTGTCGAGCTATACTGTGCCAGACGTGGGTGCTTGGACCCAGTTCAGGACTCTCTGTCCCTGATAACCTGTGGCAGTCCTGGGCTCTCGGTCTCTGTCCCTGATATTGGACTCTTTGACCCAGATCTGGGAGTGCCTGGCAATGTAGTAACAAAACATCAGACGGACTCTCCACTTTGATATGAATCTTCAACTTTTGACATACAGTATTTAGTATTCCTCTCACTTTCTCTCGGGCTACCTTAATTTGTTTTGACTTTCAAATGCAGATTCATACCGACATTCCACACATAAAACACTTTTTAAAAAAAATTGTGTCTACAATTTTCTGCATTCACATTCTCTGTGTCCTCTAAGTACAAGACTGTATAGTTTGTGTGCCACCGCTTACCTCAAAGACAGTCCATAATTGATGTCCAAAATCCAGCCACAAGAAATGATAGTGTATGAGTGCGGCGAAAAAAATGACACACAAGATGGCGGCACATAGTAAAAACGCCTGCCGGGTGGCTGCGGGCAAGTTAGTGCAAAAAAAACGTTTATGAGCAGCACAATTAATGCAGTCATCAGGGTATACAAGTAGGTCCTGTATGCCACCGTCAGAGAAGGTAAGCTGAACAAGCTTCAACCGTCTCGCACAACATATTTGAAATGGCACAGTGACAGTTAAATTATCCACAGAAGTAAAGGGGTATGGAGGAGCAAAACGTTTAATTAAAATAGCTCTAAAAATCTCACCACTGACATTCCTCACTGTCACTGCTCTGAAAATGCCTGTTGCTTTCAAAATAAAGTGTAGATAGATGCTCACGAGCGAGGATAAAAAGTGCCAGAGTCACTGATTAACAAAAGTAACTTCCGATCTTTGCCCTCACTTTTCAAAGTAGAAATACCAACACAAAAGAAGTGTCCAGACTTTCTTACAACAGAATACAACTGAATATCACCTAGTGTTAGTTTGAGAAATGCTGTGTTTATTTTCTTGGGATTTCTGAGATGTCCTTTATTTCAACAAATATTGACAGTAATATGTTTATAGTGAACAGCTCTGTGCACCTGGAACGCTCTTCAAACCCACTTGTTAAATAAAATGTGGGGACTGCCAGGGGAAATTGATTCACAGACCTTAAAGCTTTCTGTGAGAAAAACATTTTGAATTTAATGCCGAATACATGTGTTTCTCTACCCGTAATAAAGGAGATGCATAATACAGATAATGTAAGTCAGTGAAGATAGTAGTGAACTTTAAAAAAAAGATTTCATTTTTTGAGCCAAAATAGGATACATGATGCAGCATTTTAAATATGCTGAACAGTTCACACAGTAATATATACAGGCATTAATCATCAAAACTATTTGGAGAAAATGCAGCAAGGGGAATATCAATCACACCACTTTCAAATAAAACTGGAAGAATGTCATCAAAGCAGAAACTTGGTACTACAATTTTAAATAAAAGTCTATATTGGACCCAAGATTTTCTTATGATCGGCGCGGATTGAGAACTGGGTCAACGGCATGTGGATGTAAAATATCAATGGCGAAGCCGTGTTGAGAGCTCGCCCAGTGAGACCACACTTGAGATCAACGAGATTGGTGACACTGTTCTTTTAACTTTTGCACAATTTTAAAAACTGCTTTTAACCTCAATTGCCAACTTTGCACTAGGAGAGGGAGGGAGGGATCGAACCAGATAGCCTGGGGCTGCTCACAGAGGTTAGCGGTCTAGTGGTGGAAAGCGGGGCTATTTGACACGCATAATGACGCGGACGCGCATCATTAGTCCCCGGCGAAGCCGTGTTGAGAGCTCGCCCGGTGAGGCCACACTTGAGATCAACAAGATTGGTGACACTGTTCTTTTAACTTTTGCACAATTTTAAAAACTGCTTTTAACCTCAATTGCCGACTTTGCACTAGGAGAGGGAGGGAGGGATCAAACCCGACGGGCTGGGGCTGCTCAGAGGTTAGCGGTCTAGTGGTGGAAAGCGGAGCTATTTGACACACATGCTGACACGGACGTGCAGCGGACGCACGCAGCGGGCGTGCCGCTGTCGCGCCATAGGCAAGCCCGTCTGCGCCCGTCCGCGCGCAGGCCGGGCACAGGGCCTGTCCCCTGGCCTTTGCTCCCCAAAACGAAATCAAACCAGCTTTACCACTGAGGAATTACTCACGCTGAATCCTGGTAAGGGTATGTTATGTTGTTCCCTAAATCCCAGGACTATCATTGGGCGAGCCATGGAAAGCGCCCCCTGCCCCAGCTGCCAGACACAACTTCCCCATTTTTTAAATTTGACGGTACGTGAGACAAGAATTCCAAAACTCAAGAGGTCAAATTTAAATTAGATAGGTGACCTGAAATGTGTTTTATTAAATGCTAGATCCCTAATTAAACACAGTGTAGAAGGTGCTCTGCTATTGGAGGAACAAGAGATTAAACTAGCTTTTATTACAGAAGCATGGACAGACCTGGACTCCGGACCAGATTTAGTGAAGGTCATAACCCTTGGGTTTCATTGTTACACGCTTGATAGGTAGCAAAAAAAGGGAGGTCTTGCGGTAATCTATCATGCCTCCTTAAAACCTTATTTCCTTCCGATTTCCAACTCTACATGTGCAGCATTAGCCTTTCACTTTCATTTTATGAATCACAGGATTTTTAAAGGTCTTCTCCTTTATCGTCCTCCCGGATCCAAAAAAGGGTTTCTGGAGACAGTGGGTACCCTAATCGAAGAAGGGTTCTGCCAAGATTCATACACAGTAATGAGGGATTTTAATTTCTATCTAGAAAATCACACAGATCCTGATACACAACAGTTGGATCAAATCATGGAGGTAGGCCACCTACATCAGCTGGAGCCTACCCCCACTCACGAAAAGGGACACACTTTAGATGGGATATACTCAAATAACCATGATCTGTGTAGCATCTCAGTTTTCCCTTTATCATGGTCAGATCACTGTGCTATTCAGTTTGAGCTCAAATGCGGCAAGAAACAGCCAGCTAAAATCAAACTAGACCAGGGGATAACAACTAGAGCTTGGGGAAAATTGGATATCAATAAATTCGAGATCTCCCTTAGTAGCTCGATGCAACCCCTTCCAAATGAAGTGGAAACTGCGGCCGCCGATTACAATCAATGGCTTGCCGCTTCCTGCAATTTATTAGCCCCAAGTAGAAAGTGGCTACCTAAACGAGCTACGCCATCAGCCCCCTGGTACTCAGAATAACTTAGAGCTAAGAAACTGGAATGTAAACTGTTAGAAAGGGCCTGGCGTAAAATGTATATTGATACAGATAAGGATAATTATAAACAATCCATAGCAAGTTATAAACAAAGCCTATCTGATGCTAAAAGACAGTTTTACTCCAAGCAGATAGCACTAGCCAAGTCCAACACCAAGGAACTTTTTAACACTATCAAAAAATTGACCTTACCCTCTAGCCCCAAGAGTCAAAGTAACCACTCATTTTGCAATAAAATCTCTGCTTTTTTCAAACAAAAAGTCAGTGATATTCTCCTCATTCTCCGAGGTCAATGAAAAGTTACAGGCAAGTAATAACAGTAATGAATTGGAAAGCAGAGATCCATCAAGAACTCTGGATCAATTTATACCATTGGATATTCCAGAATTAATTAGGGTTTTGACCCAGATTCGATCAGGAGCCCCTAGCGATCCCTGTCCTGCTTGGAAAATCAAACAAATACCAGAGGTTATAGGAATGGCCCTGACTCCTGTGTTTAATAATGTTTTTGCCTCCGGGATATTTCCTAAACTCTGGAAAGTAGCTTCCGTCCTTCCGCTCCTGAAAAAAAACAGAACTTCGAATACTTAAGAACCCAATAACTATAGGCCTATTTCACGGCTCCCTCTCCCTGCTAAAATGCTGGAGAAGGTGATGAACACCCAACTCGGGGCTTTTCTTCATTGTATCAACTCTCTGGACCCCACGCAATATGGGTTCAGGGCTGATCATAGCACTGAGTTGGCCCTGTTGAAATCTACGGAGGAAATCAGAGAAGCCGCAGATGGAGGAGGAAGTGCCTTTTTGATACTGTTAGACCTGTCGGGCAGCCTTCGACACGGTCCATCATAAAATTTTGATGGACCGGCTGTCTGGGATCGGTGTGGCAGGACTTGCTTGGGAACTCATACAGTCCTTTTTAGCCGACATGTCCCAAACAGTGGATCTGGATGGCAATTCATCTAAGCCATTCATACTGCCGTGCGGGGAGCCACAGGGCTCTTCTTTGAGCCCAACGCTTTTTAATATACATGTGGCACCTCGAGCGGGAGTTATTAGATCTTTTGGCTTCCAGCTCACCTCCTATGCTGACGACACACAAATTGTGTTGTCCATAATCAATGGAGGTGAGAAAGAGACCGGGGAGCACTTTCATGAGTGTATGAGTGCCATATCCTTTTGGATGTCCTCCAATTGTTTGAAACTCAACTCTAATAAGAATGAGGTGTTAAAGTTTGGGAACAATCCCTTGGTGTGGACACCAGAATGGTGGCCAGAAGAATTTGGCCCCTGTCCCACGCCAACCAAGAAGGCCAAAAACGTGGGGGTAGTTGTGGATGATACACATCATGGGGGACCAAATTAGCCTGGTGACCTCAGCCTGTTTTATGATTCTTAGAATCATAAATAAAATAACGTTCTTCCTGACAGAAAGCAATTTGAAGACAGTGGTTATGGCTACTACTGTAATAGTCTATACTTGAATCTGCAAAAATGTGAGATGTATAGACTTCAGCTAGTCCAGAGCACAGCAGCCAGGCTGCTGTCTGGTATCCCTAAATTTGCCTCTGTCAAAGGCGAGCTCAGGAAGCTACATTGGCTTCCCATAAAACAAAGATCTCGCTTTAAAGCTCTTTGTATAGTCTTTAAGGCTATCAAAGGTACTGGTCCAGATTTCTTCAGGCATAAGTTCCAATGGTATGTGCCCAGGAGGACACTGAGATCTGCCAGTACCAAATTAACACAAATTCCCAGGATAAAAAAACTCAATTGGGGAGGCAGGAGCTTTATCTACTGCGCCTCAAGAGCCTGGAACGAGCTTCCTTTGGTTCTTAAAAATGCTCCAAATCTCCTCATGTTTCGGAAGAGCTTGAAGACGTGGCTTTTCTTATAGTGATACCTCAGCTGGCTTCAGGATGCCAATGCTTAGTGCCAGGACACCCAAGGGTAATCGCACGCTCTAGAAGTGCTAATAACATAACATAACATAACTTGAGAGGACAAAGATCTAGGGGAGCAGGCAGTGTCTTGTGGCACAGACCAACAGACTGGCTTTAAAGGAGAAAGGTTGTACTTCCAGGGATCTCTTCTATAGAAATGATCAAGTCCAACTCTGGACTTTTCCTGGAATCAGCAATTTAGAGAGAATGAGAATCTGATGGTCAATAGTACCAAATGCTGCCAAAAGAGCTAATAAAATCAGGTCGTGACACCATCAGCTACCGTTTTAGTTCATCTACTACTGAGATGATCATGATCTCTGTATCGAAACTAGGTTGCAAATCTGTTAGATAATGGTCTAAACTTTAGATTTGAATGATAGCTGCACTCTCTCCAAATGCTCAAAGTTAGCTGCGGCTGAAGGATCCAGTAATGGCACTTCCAAAGAGATGCTTGAGCTCCGATGGAACAGTACCGCCTCAAAAGAAGAATTAAGTGTATGAAGGACCAAAGTACCTCTCTCTCTCTGACTGAAGAAGCTACCTGGACAAATATCCATAATATACCCTGGAGTCATTTATTTATAGAACAAGTTGGCCAATACTTTGCCATGGTCATTAAACTCTGACTCCCTTGCTTTCTTTAAATATATTAGAGAGGATTATCCTCAGTAAACCACTGACAACTAATGTACTTAGGTTTGATTGACCAGTTTCTGAGCAGTATAAAAAAAAACTGATTCGTATAGTCCAGAAACAACTTAGGTGTGGCCGAATCAGAGGTACTAGAAGTAGAGTATGTTTTTTTTTAGGTTACACAGTTTAACAATTGTTTAATTATGGAAGAAGGTCTTCATAGGCGGTTTAAAATTATTTTATTAACTGGCTGGTACTAGTTCATATCAAAAGCGAAAATGAGTGATCTGACCATAGTCCTTTTCAAATGTCTAATCTCCAAGTAATAAGACATTGGCCAGAACAGCAAGTAACTGACCTTTGGTAATGCTCTTTCTGGCAGATACTCTATCCTAGCACAGGATCCAAAAGCCGAACAAAGCCCTGATGGTCATTGTACCACATTACAGTTGTGTTATGCAAGAAAACCTGCAGCGGTCTCCCTTTGGTGGACGGCAAATAGGCTTAGGGCCGGATGGAGTGACAAAACATTACTGATGGTGAACTAGCGCTCATCCAAACAACAGAGGCCTTGGATAATCACTTCTTCCCACATTACACCATAAGGGAGAGTGGCCTTCCACTGGTTAGGAAGGCTGCAGTTCTTGAGTAATCTCCTTTGGGATCAGAATGGACTCAGAAAGGCAGCTCTGAAGCTGAGCCCATTAGGACCCAACAATACACTGCAGGGTCCGCATGTGCCACCGGCTGTTCAGGAGAAAACATGCAGCCAGAAGACCAATAAGCCTCAGGGACAGTCTCACAAAAACCCTGGACTGATCCGAAAACAACTGGATCATATCGAGAATGCCCCACACTTGTTGTGTCCAAGGAAATGCCTTAAATACCACTATGTCTAGAATTGCACTGATGAATGAACCCTGATGAACAGAATCCTCTGAGGGTCAGGTGGGATTTCATTTGTTGATGGTAACATCCAATATAGCCAGGAGTTTGACTGTTTGGAGGTAGTCTACGACTGACTGTGGCAAGCCCACATTTAGGAACCAGTAATTAAAGTATGGATATGTGTGTAGTTCCAACCTCCAAAGACTACCATCACATCCTTGGACACTCAAGGAGTCGAAGTAAGGCCAAAGAAGAACACAGTAAATTCTAAATGTTCCTCCCCTACATTGAACCCCATGCCATCCAGGATCTGCATTCATAACCAAAAGCACCCGAGCTAGAATGAGCATTTTGAAACTGCTCCTCCTCAGAAACGTATTCAGAGGGCGCAGATCCAAAATAGGCTTGAGGTTTCCGTTCTTCGGAATGAGGCAGTAACACAATTAGCATCCGTTCACCTTCTCGGAGTCCAGCACCTGCTTGGTGTCCCCCTTAGACAGGAGAAGTATGTTTTTTGGCTTCAAGATAGACAGCTCCTCCAAAAGTCACTCTGGTGTGAGGAAGGTAGAGTAATGAGGAGATGAAGGGCAGATTACAGATCCTTTGAACAATTTACAGTACATACCTGTAGAACAACACAAATCTCCAGCTGGGGAGGAAGAGTGCCTCTTACTATCCAGGCATAAGGCTAAGCGGACAAACTAGAATTGCTTGGCTTGCCGCAACACAGAAGGCTGCTGTAAACTGTTATTACTGGTGCTATGTCTGCAGTCTTTAAAGGACTAGGTAGGTTGCTTCAGAACTGGCTGGAGGGTTCAAATGGTTTGTAAGCTAGCCCCCCCACCCGCCACCCTGAATAGCCTCTGGATTTTCTTTATCAGAGGGGGGGAACTGTTTAGCTGGTGTCAATATCCCCAGAAATTGGGGTGTGACAGGACTGTCCTTTAATCTTTCCATCAATGAATCAGCTTTTTCCCCTAAGAGCCCAGAGCCATCAATGGATATGCCCAATAGGGGCACCAGCATGTATCCAGAAAACCCGGTTGATCTCTGTTGGAAACCGGCTATTTCGGGTAGGCTAAGGCTGACGCCAAAGCCAGGCCGAAACCACCATTCCAGTCAGGGCAAGGAAGTCACACGCCAAGATAACCCCTGCTCACCCTCTAGGTAGCTTGGCACGAGCAGTCTAGGCTAAACTCGGAGGCGATGTGTAAAGCATTTGCGTCAGCGCACAACAGCAACAACATACTAGGCACACCACAAAAGAGACTCCACACAAGGTTATATTAAAATAACTTTTGTATTGTCAAAACATATCAGATAGAAATTACACATGTACATTGTGCCAACGGGCACGGCAATATTCACAAGGGATTATTTACACAGGACAGGGCCACTGTCATAATCAGCACTTTTAGAAATAGAAATAGTACTTATAGAATTTAGAATAAAAGTGTATAAAATCACTGTAACACAAAGTAACAGTTATAGATCACATCCAGTAACTACTGGGAACAGGTAAGTACCACCTACGCAACCCTAAACCCTTAGGAGACTGTCACGCAGGGGACCAGGACCTCACTAGGACCACCTGTACTAAAAGAACAACCACCTAAGTATCGCACAGCATTTAGGGGTCTAAGAAAGAACACATTACCCATGATGTATGAAACACATTCAGAGGAGTAGTAAAGGAAAACCACCTAAGTATCACACAGCAACACATTACCCATGATGCATAGATATACATTCAGAGGAGTAGTAAAGAGAAACACATAATGTATAAACCTACACATTCAGCGGTGTTAAGAATAAAGCACATGATGCAATAAAATTACATTCAGAGGTACCAGAATAATACAGTAGCGCAATAGTCACATGATGTCTAAAAACATTCAGAGGTGCAGGAATAAGACATGATGCAAGAAATCACATTCAGAGGTGCAAGAACCATACAATTGCGCAAAACCTACATAAGCCACCACCTGTGGCAGTCCCTATGCCAACTGGCCTTGTTGGGGCTAGAACGCCCTGAGTCTCAATGTCAGGGGCCTAAACGATGCAGGGGCCCACTACTTGCTGGGCCCCTGGGAACACTCACAAGGGCCTAAACGTTGCAGCTGGCACTAAGTCCTGCGCAGCTGGGAAGGCATGGCACCACTGTGCCCTCGCTGTCCCACACAGGGACTCTCTCCTGAAATTGCGCCTAACCGGTGCAGCTGCCCACTAATTGCTGGGCAGCTGGAGAATCATCAACACTGCGCCAGGGCCCTCACTGGCCCTCAGGCGCAAACTGCGCCACGCTGGAGCCACACAGGCTCTACACACACCTATGTCCACGTTGGAGCCACACAGGCTCTGGCATTACTCGTGCCCAACGTTGGAGCCACACAGACTCTGGGCATCACATGCCCCACATGTAGCCACACAGGCTCTGCACCCACGGTGGGGCGACCCACTGCCATTCGGGGCCGCCCTTTCTCAGTGCCTCGAAGCGGCACCAATATGCAGCAGTGCGGGCCCTCAAGAACCCCTCGCGGGCCCTGTAATCACGGTGGGGCGACCCACTGCCATTCGGGGCCGCCCTTCTCCTCAGTGCCTCGGCCGGCACCACACGGAGCTATCTCCCCCCGCAGCCCTTCACTCACCGGGGCTTCTGTGCGGCGGGGGCGGGCTTCGGCGGCATCTGCGGAGCTCCTGCTCCACGCAGACTCTCCTCGCTTTGCCCGGTCCCCCGTCTCGGGACCGGGACTCAGGGTGGAGCCAGCAAGGCTCCCGGCAGCAGTCCCTTCTCGCGGGGGTGAAGGCGGGGCTCTCCCGACCACATGGGAGCCTCGCTACTCCCGCGCCGGACTTCTCCCTCTCTGCAGGGCTCCCTCGGCACACGGGAGCCCTGCCAACCAGCCGCCTCTTCTCCTCGGGGCTCCCTCAGCCGAGAGGAGCCCCGCGAACGGCCGCCATCTTCCGCGCCTTCTCCTTTCTTCTCCCCGCCGACTGCGGGGCGGGACTTCCGGCCGGCCGCGACAGGATTGGCCGGCCGGTCAGTCACTTCCGGGTCACCGCGGGCAGCGCGGCGGCCCGATCCTTAGGCAGGCAGGCGGGGGCTGATTCCTCCTACGGGCCAGATGCCTTAGCGCGCCCAGCGCTATAAGCGGACATAAAGCGCTCCTAAGCGCTAGGAAAAGTCCATATAAAGCGCCCTCAAGCGCTTGGGGAAAATGACGCGCTCCAAAGCGCTAGACAACCGGCAGAGCGCTCCCAGGCGCTCGGGAGGAAGCTCAGCGCCTCCAGGCGCTAGAAATACAGTTCCAGCGCTATCCACAGGGCAATGCAGCTCCTCCACGCTGCCAAAGCACCAGAGCCTCCCAGGGGGGCAAAGCCAAGTCCCCCCCTCAGCCCAGGCAGGGCAGAGGGGTCCCCCAGGAATCCAGGCAAGTCCATCAGGAGTCCAGGGGCTGGGCAGGACTCAGGGATTCCCTGAGCCCAAGCAGCAGCACGCCCCTGGCAGATTCAAGTCAGAAAACAAGAACAAATTGGAAGGGAACACAGCCCCTTCTTATACACAGAAAAGGCATTGAAGTCTTTTGAAGTCTTTGTGTAAGGGAGCCCTAAGCCCTGGGTGTATCTGGTTTCCCTCTCCTGTCAGCCTCAGGTCAGAGGTGACAGTGGGTTATCAGGAGGGAGAGCCATCAGGGGTGGGCCGCCAGGCACAGCCTGGTTCCACCAGACGCTCTTTCCTCCCCTCCCTAACAGCAGATGGGGGCCTTTCATCTACGGCTGACTCAGACCCCCTCCTCCAGGGCCCTGCAGACCCCGTCCTACTCACCAGACAGTCCATCCACCAGCAGGCCCAGGCATGCCTGGGCCAGGCCCATCAGCCAATCACGTGCTAGCAGACTCACTACACAATTATGCCAACTTCTAAAAGTGGCGCTTCTGGACTAGATACAGCCATGCCACATATACCATTATGCAGCATTCACTATCACGAGTTCACACATATCAAACTCAACCCTGCACTCCCCACGCATCAGGAATCTACCATGGGCATACATATTCACCATTCATTCCTATGGGAGGGCAGGGCGCTCACCATCCATACACAGAGAGCACACGCACTTTACACTGTAACACAGTGAAAAAGTGCGCAGAGGCCTAAAAATCACCAAGTCAGGTTCCAAAAACAGGCTAGGAAAAAGCAAAAAGTCACGGGGTGAACCTGCCCAAAGGACCTGGTCCAACACATCCCCCTTCCAGCCAAAACGCAGGGTAGACCAATCACTCCACTGATGGTCTTCAATGCTTTGGGCGACAAAACCCACGGACACGGGCCTGCACGGCAGGGACCTTCCAGTTTTTCGCCACTCTGAACCCACATAGATTTCCCTCACCAAAAGCTCTCTGGCACAACTAGGATACCCCACTGATACACACTAGTCATCCACAGCCAGGACCAGGCCCTAGGCCATCCAAATATCACAGGTCCTAACCAATCCACAGAGTGGGGGCAGAAGCCCCTGGCACACAATAGCCAATCTCCACTCTCTCTCTCAGGGTAGCTACACTACCACTGATCCTACAACCTAGGGACCACACCCTCAGGCTGACTAGAGGTCACGGGCAAGAATGCCCCATCCTACCTCTACTCCACCAATGTTAGAACTGGGGGTCTCTAGTTGGCAGAGGGGAGTACCTTAGACCAAGTAGGGACCCTTGCTTCCAGTCAGGGTGAAGGAATAACCCTCACAGGGAAGCACTCACCAGAACACAACTCTCCTACCAGATCAGGACCTCACTCTGTCACTGGTCTACCACCTGGAAACGATTCCACTTCTGAGGTACAAAGCACAAAGCACAGTCCCTCTTCAAGCAGGTGGGGGCACAGCACACAGCAAAGCCCCCTTTCCTCTACCTTAGTGGAAACAACAAACTGCAGGTGGGCCCCAGAAAACACAGCAAGGGCAGCCCCCTCAGTCTCTTCAGCTGATCTACTTTGGTAGAGTTCCTCTTGACCTAGAAGTTTCCTAATCTCCCAACCTAGGATTTACACCCTCAAGTTGCACCGGGGTCAGAAGTACACCGTCCTTCTGCACCCCCTTCCAGTTCCATGATTACAGGCACAGTATGTCTCAGGCTAGACAGAGCACACGCCAGCGGCGTATCAGCGACACACTCTCCTCCAGTACTCCCTATCACTGGGTGATTCTCAGTATGTTCCAGGCTAGACAGAGCACACGCCAGCGGCGTATCAGCAACATACTTTCCTCCCACCGGGGTCAGAAGTAAGGACACCGTCCCTTTGCACCCTCCTCCAGAGTCCTGCACCCTCCCACCTGGGAGCGGTACCCCTGGAAGCCAACAACCGGTCAGGACACTGACTACAGATGCCCTTCCCCCCAGGTCAGGCTGAACCTGAACCTGGCCTCCCCCCTCCTCGGGGAACGACCTCCAGAGGGCCCAAAAAAAAAGGTCAAGCACTCTAGACGGTCAAATGCCCAGCGAACCAGGACTTCTGCACCCTCCACTTAGGAGTGGTACTGCCCAACACCAGGACCGCCGGAGTTCTGATTACAGACACTCCCCGTCCTCTAGACACAGGAAGATTCTCCTCAAATGACTTGTAAGTACAGCCTAGGCCCCTGACCTGGCGCTCCCTTAGGGAACCCTCCAGGCCCTGAGATAGGGTTTCGGGCCAACGTGGGACACACCGCCCCACACTCACTCCGCCTCCACAGAGACAGGACGTGAGCCCCTACACCCCTACCATCCTAATGGGACATAGCTGGGCTACCCATGAACCTCTTCACCTACACAGGATCATCAGATACACAAGCCACTACTTTTAGAATCACTCCCTAATGTCTCTCCACGGCATCCAGCACACCGCCAGACATCCACCTCACGTGCAAGCTCCTTAAAAAAAACTCACACAACTCCTCCAGTTCAACACAGCACTCATCCACACACTCCCCCTCCAGACTGGTGAGACAGTTCCTCACTGCCTCTGACTCTCAACCTGTCACCCTCTTACTGAGCACCAGGCACCATACTCTGGGAAATGGGAATGGAAATTCACGCACTGGACACATTTAAGCTGCCACCACTGGATCCTACCATACTGGGGAATCCAGACACACACACTACACTCAGGGAATAACCACCCTCCTGAGCAAGCAATGTCTCCTCCACCCTCCCTCTCTTCCATCTACCCACACAGGGACAGGAATAGGAGTTGGACACTGGACCCAGCAAGGGATTCCTACTCTATGGGAACCTCCCCTCTCTACTGGCGTCCCGCCCTGTCATTTTCTCTCATCTGCCACTAAACATAAAGTGCAGGAACACCATCTGAAAATGACACTTTTGAGGAAAAACAAAATCAAAAACAATAATCCCAAATATGTGACTATCTGAAAAACGCAGAGTTTTTATAATGTAGCCAGTTGTCGCTATGGCACTGGGCAAACGCAAGTCCAAATCCCACCGCTGCCACCAATGTTGGAAACCGGCTATTTCGGGTAGGCTAAGGCTGACGCCAAAGCCAGGCCGAAACCACCATTCCAGTCAGGGCAAGGAAGTCACACGCCAAGATAACCCCTGCTCACCCTCTAGGTAGCTTGGCACGAGCAGTCTAGGCTAAACTCGGAGGCGATGTGTAAAGCATTTGCGTCAGCGCACAACAGCAACAACATACTAGGCACACCACAAAAGAGACTCCACACAAGGTTATATTAAAATAACTTTTGTATTGTCAAAACATATCAGATGGAAATTACACATGTACATTGTGCCAACGGGCACGGCAATATTCACAAGGGATTATTTACACAGGACAGGGCCACATGGGCCACTGTCATAATCAGCACTTTTAGAAATAGAAATAGTACTTATAGAATTTAGAATAAAAGTGTATAAAATCACTGTAACACAAAGTAACAGTTATAGATCACATCCAGTAACTACTGGGAACAGGTAAGTACCACCTACGCAACCCTAAACCCTTAGGAGACTGTCACGCAGGGGACCAGGACCTCACTAGGACCACCTGTACTAAAAGAACAACCACCTAAGTATCACACAGCATTTAGGGGTCTAAGAAAGAACACATTACCCATGATGCATAGATATACATTCAGAGGAGTAGTAAAGGAAAACCACCTAAGTATCACACAGCGTTTAGGGGTCTAAGAAAGAACACATTACCCATGATGCATAGATATACATTCAGAGGAGTGGTAAAGAGAAACACATAATGTATAAACCTACACATTCAGCGGTGTTAAGAATAAAGCACATGATGCAATAAAATTACATTCAGAGGTACCAGAATAATACAGTAGCGCAATAGTCACATGATGTCTAAAAACATTCAGAGGTGCAGGAATAAGACATGATGCAAGAAATCACATTCAGAGGTGCAAGAACCATACAATTGCGCAAAACCTACATAAGCCACCACCTGTGGCAGTCCCTAGGCCAACTGGCCTTGTTGGGGCTAGAACGCCCTGAGTCTCAATGTCAGGGGCCTAAACGATGCAGGGGCCCACTACTTGCTGGGCCCCTGGGAACACTCACAAGGGCCTAAACGTTGCAGCTGGCACTAAGTGCTGCGCAGCTGGGAAGGCCTGGCACCACTGTTCCCTCGCTGTCCCACACAGGGACTCTCTCCTGAAATTGCGCCTAACCGGTGCAGCTGCCCACTAATTGCTGGGCAGCTGGAGAATCATCAACACTGCGCCAGGGCCCTCACTGGCCCTCAGGCGCAAACTGCGCCACGCTGGAGCCACACAGGCTCTACACACACCTATGTCCACGTTGGAGCCACACAGGCTCTGGCATTACTCGTGCCCAACGTTGGAGCCACACAGACTCTGGGCATCACATGCCCCACATGTAGCCACACAGGCTCTGCACCCACGGTGGGGCGAACCACTGCCATTCGGGGCCGCCCTTTCTCAGTGCCTCAAAGCGGCACCAACATGCAGCAGTGCGGGCCCTCAAGAACCCCTCGCGGGCCCTGTAATCACGGTGGGGCGACCCACTGCCATTCGGGGCCGCCCTTCTCCTCAGTGCCTCGGCCGGCACCACACGGAGCTATCTCCCCCCGCAGCCCTTCACTCACCGGGGCTTCTGTGCGGCGGGGGCGGGCTTTGGCGGCATCTGCGGAGCTCCTGCTCCACGCAGACTCTCCTCGCTTTGCCCGGTCCCCCGTCTCGGGACCGGGACTCAGGGTGGAGCCAGCAAGGCTCCCGGCAGCAGTCCCTTCTCGCGGGGGTGAAGGCGGGGCTCTCCCGACCACATGGGAGCCTCGCTACTCCCGCGCCGGACTTCTCCCTCTCTGCAGGGCTCCCTCGGCACACGGGAGCCCTGCCAACCGGCCGCCTCTTCTCCTCGGGGCTCCCTCAGCCGAGAGGAGCCCCGCGAACGGCCGCCATCTTCCGCGCCTTCTCCTTTCTTCTCCCCGCCGACTGCGGGGCGGGACTTCCGGCCGGCCGCGACAGGATTGGCCGGCCGGTCAGTCACTTCCGGGTCACCGCGGGCAGTGCGGCGGCCCGATCCTTAGGCAGGCAGGCGGGGGCTGATTCCTCCTACGGGCCAGATGCCTTAGCGCACCCAGCGCTATAAGCGGACATAAAGCGCTCCTAAGCGCTAGGAAAAGTCCAGATAAAGCGCCCTCAAGCGCTTGGGGAAAATGACGCGCTCCAAAGCGCTAGACAACCGGCAGAGCGCTCCCAGGCGCTCGGGAGGAAGCTCAGCGCCTCCAGGCGCTAGAAATACAGTTCCAGCGCTATCCACAGGGCAATGCAGCTCCTCCACGCTGCCAAAGCCCCAGAGCCTCCCAGGGGGGCAAAGCCAAGTCCCCCCTCAGCCCAGGCAGGGCAGAGGGGTCCCCCAGGAATCCAGGCAAGTCCATCAGGAGTCCAGGGGCTGGGCAGGACTCAGAGATTCCCTGAGCCCAAGCAGCAGCACGCCCCTGGCAGATTCAAGTCAGAAAACAAGAACAAATTGGAAGGGAACACAGCCCCTTCTTATACACAGAAAAGGCTTTGAAGTGTTTTGAAGTCTTTGTGTAAGCGAGCCCTAAGCCCTGGGTGTATCTGGTTTCCCTCTCCTGTCAGCCTCAGGTCAGAGGTGACAGTGGGTTATCAGGAGGGAGAGTTATCAGGAGGGAGAGCCATCAGGGGTGGGCCGCCAGGCACAGCCTGGTTCCACCAGACGCTCTTTCCTCCCCTCCCTAACAGCAGATGGGGGCCTTTCATCTACGGCTGACTCAGACCCCCTCCTCCAGGGCCCTGCAGACCCCGTCCTACTCACCAGACAGTCCATCCACCAGCAGGCCCAGGCATGCCTGGCCAGGCCCATCAGCCAATCACGTGCTAGCAGACTCACTACACAATTATGCCAACTTCTAAAAGTGGCGCTTCTGGACTAGATACAGCCATGCCGCATATACCATTATGCAGCATTCACTCTCACGAGTTCACACATATCAAACTCAACCCTGCACTCCCCACGCATCAGGAATCTACCATGGGCATACATATTCCCCATTCATTCCTATGGGAGGGCAGGGCGCTCACCATCCATACACAGAGAGCACACGCACTTTACACTGTACCACAGTGAAAAAGTGCGCAGAGGCCTAAAAATCACCAACTCAGGTTCCAAAAACAGGCTAGGAAAAAGCAAAAAGTCACGGGGTGAACCTGCCCAAAGGACCAGGTCCAACAATCTCATTTAGGCTTATCTTCTGAGTCGATGCTGGTGCCAGTTGCTCTGCCTATGCCGTTTCAATCAGTAGTGTCCAGGCAAGCTCTGAGCAAATATTTGGCCTCCAGGACAGCTGGTAAGATGCCAGGGGCCATATCCCATAATACATGGGTGTACCTACCCAAAGGACAAACTTCAGCTATTGATCTAAGGACTAGACAAGCCAAGAAAACGTTTGTCAAAACATTTATCAAGCCTCTTCGTCTTCCTAACCGGAGGATCAGTCAGAAAGGAATTCAGAACAAACTTGCTTGTAGAAGCATTTATAATCAGGCTCTCCAGTGGAGAACACTTGGTCAGGAATTCCAGATCTTCATCACTTCTGTGGTGGTATGGAATCACCACACAGCCATATGTCACCAAGAAGCCATATAACCGCACCTACTGGTGTGCATTAGCGTTGCTGGAAGAATTCTTCATGCCACTCCAATACCTTATCCATCAGAAATTGGCAATTACCAAGGCCTGGATCTTACACCCACAGAACCTCTGGGACCTATTACATTATATCGAATTATGTTACAAACTGATGCAAGGGGGAAATGTAATCTACCACGTTTTATTTGACATTTTCAATCTGTCACTCAAGAGTGGTGTTGTACCACCTTCTAGGAAACACATGGTCGTGAGACCATTGTTAAAGAAACCATCAGCATTAGGAGAAAAGCACAAGTTACTACTAGTGTAACGATATATCTGTAAGAGACATTAGTTAGTATTAGATTCCTTACCTTAGAATATCCCCAGGCGTCAGACTGGATCCGGAAACTTTTGCGTAGCAGTACCCTTGCGCGTCGGTAGGCGTCGTCTGCGGCTCCGCGTCCGTTGTCAGCGTCGTGGGCTCCGTGATGACGTCGTCGGAGTACTTAGACGCCGCCTCCGCGTGCTGACGTCAGTTCTTAGACACAGCTTTTCCGCGCCAGAAACGTAGAGCCATGTTAAAAACCAACACTGGTGCCATTGAAACTAGGGCCCTGAAAGGGGGTAACCCTAACCCTAGATATCGGTTCGCAGAACGGGGAGGATGGGTGGGTCGGTAAGGAATCTAATACTAACTAATGTCTCTTACAGATATATCGTTACACAAGTAGTAACTTGTGCATCTGAAAGAGACACGTTAGTATTAGATTCCTTACCTTAGAATAGATACCCCAGCAATACCAACCCCCGGTGGTGGGTCTGCGAACCAATAATCACACCAGAGAGTCCTGGAGGACAGAACGGCCAAAGAAGCCATCCCTCCGGACTTGGCTGTCGAGGCAGTAGTGTCTTGCAAACATGTGCAGCGAGGCCCACGTAGCTGCCTGACAGATGTCTTGTAAGGGCACTCCCCGGCCCAGGGCAGTTGTAGTCGCCGTGGCTCGGGTGGAGTGAGCCCGTAAGCCAACAGGGGGCTAATTTCTAGCCAAGGAGTAGCATGCCTGGATACACAAGATGATCCACCGGGAGATGGTCCTCTTGTGCACCGCTTTCCCCTTCTTAGCGCCCACGTAACCAACAAAGAGTTGGTCATCCACCCGGAACTGGCGTGTGCGATCCAAGTAAAATGAGAGCGCACGTTTTGGGTCCAGACGGTGGAGCCGCTCTTCCTCTTTAGAGGGACGCGGTGGCGGGAAGAAGGTTGGCAAGGTGATAGACTGCCCGATGTGGAAGGCCGTGACAACCTTGCGTAGGAAAGATGGCTTATTACGCAACACCACTTTGTCCGGATGGACAGAAAGGAAAGGTGGAGTACAAGAAAGAGCCTGGAGCTCACTCACTCTCCTGGCAGAGGTGATGGCAACCAGGAATGCTGTCATCAGAGTAAGAAGGCGGATAGGACAGTTGTGAAGTGGCTCAAAAGGAGCGCACATCAGAAACGTAATAACCAGGTTCAAGTCCCACTGAGGCATCACAAACGGAACAGGAGGGAATGTGTGTGTGATGCCTTTTAGGAAATCTACTTACAATAAGGGACTTGAACAAAGAAGGTTGATCAGGCAGCCTCAGAAAGGCTGAAAGGGCAGAAAGGTAGCCCTTGATAGTGCCCAGAGCAGAGCCCTGCTGGGCAAGAGATAGAAGGAAGAGAAGAACCTCAGAGAGAGGGGCAGCAAGAGGATCCACAGCCTTTGCTGTGCACCATGCCACCAATCTGTTCCGAGGAAAGGGGTTCGTGGAGAGCACTCCGTTAGTTTTAGCAAAATATATGATGATCAATTGGTGCTGCGGTCGTGAAGGGTAGTCAGCCCTTAAGACAATAGTTAGTTATGATGAGTGATAACACTCACCCGATCGCGCACTGTTCACCTGGTGCTCCGCACCTTATTAATTTCAATTGATTAATCAATCCTTTTCAAATAATATTTGCCTTTGTTAACACATATTTTTATTCATAGTGTATAACCATATTTCGTTTTTGTGTTATTCATGATTTGCATAACGACATTTCATTTAAACATTCTGTTTTACAAATATTTTTAGAACATACAATACATTTTAACATTATACATTTTATTCATTGCTCTTGTGGAGCCCAATGCATTTCGGCAAACGTGATTGCCTTCATCAGGGGCAATTCTTTGTGTATCAGCTTTATACCGATATATTTTCAGATACCAAAGCATCCACTGTGTGCTCTCACTGTCTTGTGTGAGTATTTTCTTAACTTGTCGTGTGTTCTTGCTCTTAACTTCTCTTGTGTTCGTATTCTGAAAAATGATCGTCGGTCGTCTTCGACCAAGCCACCCGTTGCCCTGTATTAAGTGCCGAGTTCACTTAATACAGGGCAACGGGTATATCGGTATAAAGCTGATACACAAAGAATTGCCCCTGATGAAGGCAATCACGTTTGCCGAAATGCATTGGGCTCCACAAGAGCAATGAATAAAATGTATAATGTTAAAATGTATTGTATGTTCTAAAAATATTTGTAAAACAGAATGTTTAAATGAAATGTCGTTATGCAAATCATGAATAACACAAAAACGAAATATGGTTATACACTATGAATAAAAATATGTGTTAACAAAGGCAAATATTATTTGAAAAGGATTGATTAATCAATTGAAATTAATAAGGTGCGGAGCACCAGGTGAACAGTGCGCGATCGGGTGAGTGTTATCACTCATCATAACTAACAAATCTGTTCCACCTGCAGGCGTACACCGACTTTGTGGAGGGACGACTGGCTGCCAGAATGACGTTACAGACTTCAGGAGGCAAGTCAAATGGCCTCAACTGTCGCCGCTCAATCTCCAAGCATGGAGGTGGAGACTGGACAGGTTCGGGTGAAGGACCATCCCCTGCTGCTGCGACAGAAGGTCCTCCTGAAGAGGCAGACGAACCGGGGGATCGACTGACATACTGAGTAGCTCTGGATACCAGTACCTTCTTGCCCAGTCCGGAGCCACAAGGATGACTTGGGCCCGGTCGCGCTTGATCTTCTTCAGCACTCTGGGCAGAAGTGGTATAGGCGGAAAGGCGTACAATAGACCGCAACTCCACTCGCGATGAAAAGCGTCTCCGAGCGAGTGCCGCCTTGGAAATTCCAACGCGCAGAACTGATGACATTGCGCGTTCTCTTCGGTGGCGAATAGATCTAACCAAGGCTCTCCCCATTGCTGAAAGAGGCCTTGCGCCACGTCCGAGTTCAGACGCCATTCGTGATCCATCATGCACCGAAGGCTGAGCTCGTCCGCCCTGGCGTTCAGAGAACCTGCCAGGTGTTGAGCCACCAGGGTCACGCCCTGGCGTTCCAGCCATTGCAAGAGGCGCAGAGCCTCCTGTCAAAGGGTCTACGACCCCACCCCGCCCTGTTTATTGCAGTACCACATGGCGGTGGTGTTGTCCGTGAACACCTGCACTACAATCCCCCGGACAGAGGGGAGGAATGCCTTCAGTGCTAGATGAATCGCCCGTAACTCCAACAGGTTGATGTGGAGCCGGGCCTCCGCCGGAGACCAGAGGCCTCTGATCTCCGCCTCTCCCATGTGGCCTCCCCAGCCCTGGAGGGACGCGTCCGTCACAACTACGTGCTCCGGTTGGGGAAGGGAGAGGGATCTGCCGCTGACCCAATCGCGGTTCGCGAGCCACCACTGCAGCTGTCTCGCAGTGCCCTCAGAGATCAGGACGTGGTCGGATAGGTTGCCCTGATGCTGGGCCCACTGAAACTTCAGGTCCTACTGCAGGGCCCGCATCCGCCACCTGGCGTGATGCACCAGTAGCATGCAGGAGGCCATCAGCCCCCGAAGCCGCAGCGTCAACCTGACCGTGACCCGGGATAACGGCTGAAAGATGGGAATCAGAGCCTGAATATCCCGGGCCCGCTGTTCGGGTGGATAAACCCGAAACCGCGCCGAGTCGAGAACCGCTCCGATGACGAGGAGCTTCTGAGAGGGGCACAGGTGTGACTTTGGCACATTGATGGAGAGCACCAGCCGGTGCAGGAGATCTGCCGTGGTCTGGAGGTGGCTGACGACTGTCTGTGGCGAGCCCGCCTTCAACAACCAGTCGTCGAGGTAGGGGAAGACTGAAACCCCTAACCTGCACAGATGAGCAGCGACCATCCCCATCACTATCGTGAACACCCGTGGGGCGCTGGTAAGGCCGAAGGGGAGCACGGTATACTGAAAGTGCTCGAGGCCAACCGTGAACCGCCGGTGGGCCGACAGGACAGGGATGTGGAAATAAGCGTCCTGCAAGACCAGTCTCCTGGGTCCAGGGCAGCTAGGACCTGAGCCAGTGTCAGCATTTTGAACTTCTCCTTCCGGAGGAAGCCGTTGACGTTCCGTAGGTCCAAGGTAGGGCGTAGGCCCCCTTTGCCCTTCTTGGGTAGCAGAAAGTAGTGGGAGTAGCAACCACACCCTACTTCTGGCCCAGGAACCCGCTCGATGGCCCCCTTGGCCAAGAGGGCCGTAACTTCCTCCTGCAGCAGTCGCAAATGATCCCCCGATACACGGTGGTTCTGCGGTGGAATGGCTGGAGGAGTCGCCTCGAAGGGAAGGGAGTAGCCCCTTCAGACGATCTGCAGCACCCACCTGTCCGAAGTGACAGTACGCCAGTGGAGGTGGTGATGGCGAACCCTGCCCCCCACTGGCGTCACATGGGCCTGAAAGCACGGACTAGGAGGATTTTGAGGCGGATGCTGCGGGGGAAGGTGTGGACTGACCTAGCCGTTGTCCCCGACCGCCGGGACGGCGGTTCCCACGGCCGCCACCGCGTTGGGTATTACCTTGCGGAGCGTGGCTGGCAGCACGTGTGGGTACACCCCTTCCGTGGCAACGAAAGGAGTGAAAGGCAGCAGATTGCTGGTGCGAGCCGAGAGGCCCAAGGACTTGGCCGTAGCCCTGGAGTCCTTAAAGCGCTCAAGCGCATGGTCTGCCTTGTCGCCAAAGAGGCGACGCCATCAAACGGCATGTCCATCAGTGTGTTTTGGACATCGGCCGAAAAGTTGACGGACCTCAACCAGGCGTGGCGTCTGACCGCCACCGTCATTGCCATCGCTCTACCCAGTGAGTCGGTGGTATCCAGCCCACACCGGATAGAATATCCGGCGGCGCCGACGGGAATGCGGTCTGGGAATTGGAGGCCTGGATGACCAGGCTGTCGGGGGTGGGATGGGTGGACAGGAAACATGGGTCGCCCGGGGCTGGGCGGTGGCGTCTGGCCACGTTCCTATCTACGGGCGAACCCGTAGCGGGCTTGAACCAAGTGCCCAGAAGAACGTCGGCGAAGGCCTCATTAAAGGGCAGCAGAGGCTCGGCCGAGCTGGACTGCGGTTTAAGGACCTCAGTGAGGAGAGTAGTCCTCACGGCCGCGACGGGGAGCTCAAGGCCCAAGGCCTTGGCAGCCCTCATCAACACCACACTGTAGGTTGCCCCCTCCTCCGAAGCCACGGTAGGAGGGGAGACAAAACCAGTGTCTGGAGAGGTGTCCAGGCCACTGGCATCCCCAAGGTCTCCTGCCCAGTCCTCATGAGACTGACACTTTCGGGTCAGAGGGTCCTCAGACCCCTCCCAATCCCCTTCATCACCCATCTCCTGATACTCAGAGTTTTCAATCAATGGGCCTGTTCATAGAAGTGAAACTCTCCAAACGACGTCTGGAGCGGCGCCCATCGGGGCCGTCCCGACGTCGGAACAGGAATGAAGGAGGCATCGGGGACGGAGGCGACACCTGATGGTTCGACGCCGGGGAGGTCGTAAGGTCCACCGGTGAGGATCAAGATCCCGAAGAAGGTCTCGGGGGGTCCCGCGGCGCCAGGGCCGCTGGACCCTGCGGCGCCAGACCCGAAGGCACCGGCGGCGTCGGGATTGTGGGGCTCTGCGGCGCCGGGCCCGAAGGCGTCGGCTTTGTCGGGGCCGGAGCACCCGACGGCGTCGGGGCCGAAGCCCCCGACCCGCTAGAGGCCCCAGACGGGTCCGCTGGGCCCGAAGGCGCCCGTCGGAGGAGTTTCCTCATGGCCATGAGGAAGCGCTCGATCTCCTCCGGCGTCGCGTTTAGCCCAGGGACCGGAGGGTGTGGAGCTGGACGCGGCACCCGCGACTCCAA
This sequence comes from Lissotriton helveticus, assembly GCF_964261635.1. Lineage (NCBI taxonomy): Eukaryota > Metazoa > Chordata > Amphibia > Caudata > Salamandridae > Lissotriton > Lissotriton helveticus. The sequence continues at coordinate 1,924,286,293 of NC_136063.1, forward strand.
CGGAGCCGCGTGGGTGGTGTCACCCGAACCCCCTGCCGCATCGCTCGAGCGTCGGGGGGAGTCCGAAGAGCGATGACGCCTCTTGGACTTCTTGTGCTTCTTACCTGACGACGACTTCGACCCGGAGGAGTGCGGCCTACTCTCTGAACTATGGAGGCTGCGAGCCCGCGACCTGTCCCTCGACCTCCCGTGGGACCGAGACCTCTCGCGGCGCGGGACCGACTGCCGGAGTTCGAGTCGCCTGCGGGATCGCTCCCGCCTGGCTTTCGAAGAGAGGGCCCGGCAGTCGGAGCAGGCCTTGTCGTCGTGGTCGACGCCTAGACAAGTTAGACACAGGTGGTGAGGATCCGTGACCGACATCGTGCGGTCGCAATCCTCGCAGTGCTTAAAGCCAGGCATCCCTACGGCACCGATCGAAGTCGTAGACTTTGAGAAATGATCAAAAATGATCCAAAAAGTTAGTCAAAAATTGACTAAGGGTTACTGCTTTTTCCAGATCTGCGCTTGCTGGCGCGGAAAAAAGAAGAACTGACGTCAGCACGCGGAGGCGGCGTCTAAGTACTCCGACGACGTCATCACGGCGCCCACAACGCAGACAACGGACGTGGAGCCGCAGACGACGCCTAGCGACGCGCAAGGGTACTGCTACGCAAAAGTTTCCGGATCCAGTCTGACGCCTGGGGATATTCTAAGGTAAGGAATCTAATACTAACGTGTCTCTTTCAGATCTACAGGCCAATATCCTTTCTTTCAGGCATAAGTAGAATGCTTGAAAAGTTTATCTGTCATCATTTTCTTTTTATTGTAAGATATTACATCTCACCCAAACAGGATTCTGTCCTGGAAGCAGTACGGAAACAGCAGTTTCAGCTGTTACAGAAGAGATGGAAAAAAATCCTCAGCAAGTTATTTTATTGGATCTTAGTGCAACCTTTGATATTATATCCCACCCCATTCTACACCGGAGGCTAGAGGAAGCTGGAATAACGAGCAATGACTTGCCTCTTTCCTTAACGACAGAAGTTTTCAAGTTTATTAGGACCCTTTCTATTCAAAATCATATCCTCTAAAGTGTGGGGTGCCTCAGGGGTCTTTGCTAAGCCAGACACTATTCAATCTGTATATTTGCCCTCTTGCAGAGACTGTACATGCACACAGGTTTTCAATGGTGTCATATGCAGATGACGCGCAGATTGTTATTTTGCTTTCCCCGAACGCAGCGGCGGTCTCTAACCAGCTGAATGTGTGCTTTAAAGAAGTAGAAAAATAGATGTCAGCTAGTTGCCTGAAACTAAATGGGGAGAAAACCGAAGTACTAGTAGTCGGAAACTATCTTATTTGTTGGATTGAATTGCACTGGCCAGACTCTTTTGAGGACCATCCAGTCCTTAAATCAGCTTTAAAAAGTTAGGGGATTTGCATGATAGTAAGCTTTACTTGGAAGTTCAGGCTAGGAAGCTAGCCACGAGCTGCTTTTGTCTATTGAGGATAATTAGGAAAAAGTTGGTGACACTACCTTGCGCCATGCGAGAGTGGTGGCGAAAGGAGCAGTGTTATCACGTTTGGACTACGATAATTTGCTGTACCTTGGTAGTCCTGAGTTTGTTATTACAAGACCACAAGTGATGCAAAATGCAGCTGCATGAATACTTTTGAAGTTACCTAGACGCTACGCTGTTTCTAATGCATTGGCTTCTATACATTGGTTGCCTGTCTCTCAGAGGAAACAGTTCAAGGCTCTTTGTAAAGCCCATCGGGCTTTGCATAATAAGGGCCTTTAGATTCTACAGTACTTGGTATGTCCTTATTGTGCAAAGAGACCTTTACATTCCACTGCCTTATGGTTACTAAAAGTTGAAGAAAGTTGGAGCAGAGGATGGTCTTTTGCTTCCTAAACTATTGAACATGCTCCCTGTAGTTTTAAGAAAGATGAATTTAGTTTTAGAAAGCAGCTAAAAGACCGAGCTGTTCACCTAAAGTGCTGAGGATATTGAGACTGATATGGCCTATTAGCGCTGGGAGGCCCGTTGGGTAGCCATGCGCTCTAGAAATGCCGAGAACAGAATAGAACAGAAACTTGCTGTGGTGCAGGGAGTGTGAATGGGAAGGCTGTAGGATGTCATTTATTTGTAATGCACAACAAAAAGTAAATATCTGTAAACAAACTGTACACATTCAGAAGTTCTGAAAGCACAAATTAAGCACATTTAATTCCGAAGTGTAACACCAACAAATACCATGACCCTTTACATGCTCATGACGGAATGGTTCTGTCATGAGCCACAGTGCTCGTGCCCCTTGAGCATGTGGCAGATGGGAGGGATATTGTTGGAAAGGGGAGTATCTCCCCTTTTCAGTTATTCCCTTCCCTAGTGGATCCCTACTTGGGGATCGCCGCAGGAGGGCAATCCCCAAGCAGGGATTCACCTACTAGGCACCAGGGAGGGGGGGAGGGGCCCCCCATATTTAGATAGAAATATTCAGTCTTTCTGCCCCTCTGGAAAGTAGCCCCTAATCTGCCCCCAGAAAGCACACTAGACACCAGGGATAGGGGCTGCCCAGAAAGGGCATGCTAATGCCCCCATCCTCCAAACTCAGTAAAATAGCCACGGTCTTTCTGCCACCCCTTGAGAGAATATCAGGGCTATAGCCACAGAGCCGCAATGTGCCTAGCTGTGGATTTTGGGCCTTAGCGCAGCCGGCACCGAGGGAAACCTAGAAAACTAGAACATTTTTTAAACCTAGACACCCAGGGAAATCCAGGATGGGGTGAATTGTGTGGGTCTCACCAGGTTCTGTTTACTCAGAATTCCTTGCAACCATTTCTGTGATGGAACGTTCTGGAAATGCGGGGAGCCACAGACCTCCAACAACCCAGCATTTCCCAAAGACTCCTGATAAAAAATGGTACCTCACTTGTGTGGTTAGGCCAGGAAATGGCCCAAAATGTACTGTGGAGACTTCAAAATTATCCATTGCAAAAATCCTTGGTTTTGCGAGGGAGTCCCCTGCATTTTTGGTCCTGGGTTTGGTGGGCATCTAGGGAAACCTACCAAATCCAGACATTTCCACACAATTGACACCTTGGGAAGTCCAGGGAGGTGTGGCTTGCATGGCTCCCCTAATGTTTTCCTACCCAGAATCCCCTACAAACCTCAAATTTAGCTGGAAAAAAAAAATCAAATTTTCCTTACATTTCTGCCTGGAATCACTGTGCCGGCACAAATGTCCTACCACCCAGCGTTCCCCTTGGTCTCCTGATAAAAATGTTACCTTGTGTGGGTGTCTAATGCAGACCCAGCCTAAAAAGGCGTCGAAAAAAAATATAGCGCTGAGAGTTCGCTGTGCTATCCCCAGGTTTTTGGCCCTTCTCGGTCGCAGGCCCTTGGCCCACCCACTCAAGTGAGGTATCATTTTACTTGGGAGACCGAGGGGGACACTGGGTGGTAGGTAATTTGTGCTGGCGCAGTGATCACAAATTTACTACCACCCAGTGTGCCCAGAGGTCTTCCGATAAAAATGGTACCTCACTTGTGTGGGTGGGCCAAGTACCAGTTTAGCTGTATTTTGGCCAATTTCTTGGTCCCCTCCAGGGGAATCCATAAACCCTGGGTACCTCTAGAATCTTCAAGATGCTGAAAAAGAAGAACACTAATTTGGCATGGATACCTTATGTGGACAAAAAGTTACAGGGGCCTAAGCGCAAACTTCCCTAAATAGCCCAAAAAAGGCTTAGCACATGTGGGATGGGGGGTGGCTAGCAATGAATGAGGTGAATAGGATCAAACCAAATCAAGGCATTTTACTTGGTGACGAACAAAAGTCAAATATTCCCTGAAACCGGATTTCAACACATTATCATTTGTGAGCAATTTAGTTTCATCAGTAAAACTGCTGGTCTGTGCAAACTTGAAGGCAATTTCAATGGAAAAAATATTGTCTGTAAATCACAGTGTGCTACCACACAATGCTTTAGTTTCATCAAAACAAATTGACTGCCTCATTCCTATTAAAGCTAAATGGGTCTCAAATGTTTGCTGTTCTAAAAATTGGGGAATGATTTTAAACACAGACACTGCAATGATGGGGTACTACTCCTGCCGGAGATGCTCCAAATGACCCTACACACGGGCTACAAAACTGTTTACCTGATAACAAAGAGCCCAAGGAAAAGAAGAAAAAATTCCAACTGCAACACAGCTAACTTTATCTACATGGTGTCGGCCCCATACAATCTTAGGTGTAGAGGGATGACCTCTCCAAATGTATATGAGAACACAAAAGCAATATAAGGTGTAAATACAGTACCGCAGCATGACATCTGACTTTACACAACATGGTCACAATGAGAATGAGATGAAATGGGTGGTACTGGAGCAAGTAACTAGCTTCACCAGGAGTCGGACGCTGCAGGAAGTCCTCAATTGTAAAAAAAAAAGAAAAAAATAGAGATGGGTGTGTCTTAAGAACCTACATTATTGGCCTAAATGAGAATATTCCATGTTTCCAGATAGGAAACTCACAATTGCCCCACATTTTGTTCAACACTCTATATTATTTCCCATATAATATAAGGTATGATGGGGTATTCTCACCATTGGATAATAAGGGCACAGGCATGACTAAGTCAAAAAATCCTTGGAAAGCGTGGCCAAACAGATACGTTTTGGAGAGCCACAGACTGCTGCTTGTAGGAAGCATGTGAAGTATTTATTACTGGAGAAAGCCGAAGCAGACCGATTACAGGCCTAGAATAAGAAAAGTAGTGTTTTAGATTATCTGCATTTCAACTTGGTGGAGCTCAGCCAAGATTACTTAGGGAATACAAAAAGCAGCTGGACACGGTCCTTATTGCTCAGCTTTAGGGCTGGAACAATAAAATATATGTTATGCTTCCCAAGTGGGTATCAGCATGGGCTTGAATTGAGGACATGCCCATGAAACAACTATTCGAAACAAAATATGCTGCATTTATTTATCATCTGTGGTTTTTATGTTATATACTCAGAAATTTCTTATAGCATTTATGAGTCAGAAAGATACAATCTTGTACGCAGGCATATTGCTTCTTACGTACTCTGTTGATGATGAAACTTGTTGCTGCATAACTGTTTCTTCAAGTTGCTGTCTTCTCTAAGAAACCAATGCTAGATTATTGATTTCTTCCTCTCGCATTCCAACGTTTTAAACAATTAATGAACATTGTAATATGATGATGTTATTTATATTTATTGCATTTTAACATGTGCTTTTATTGATATTGTATAGCCGAATAAAGAAATAAAGAAAAAACAAGACTATTATACTATATTTTGAATGCACATTTTTCTTTTACAGGGGAAATTCCTTTTTTTTTATTTGGTCCAAACTGTTGTCTTTAGCAATTTCTCAGCTTGTAAAAAACACAGCTATCAAACTGCCATGTCTTTTCCACAATTGGGAGCAGGTTTCGCCCAGTACACCGTTTTCAGTCATTATCTTTATCACTTAATGAAGCATCTTGAGCCCTTCCCATGCTCAAGCGTTAGACTAGCATCGCTCACTTGCAGTCTTTGTTGTCTCCATAGAAACCAACAATGTGTCATAACTAGACCATGGCAAATAGCGTTTACACATATGAAGTACCACGTCAATTGAGTCATTACGTTATACATCACGCCCCATCGGCAGAAGTGGCAGCCTTTTCTCCCTATTTAGAAGCCAATCTCCAACAACTATGGTTATGATCCAGATGTGGGTGTCACACGGTCGATTACTCACCGGCGTAATCCTTGACAAAGTGAGTACTTTTAACAATCTATTGATTTTTTGATTCTACACTGGTTAAGGCTTTCCACCGCCCACATTTTAATTGCCATTTGCAGTGTGTGACTACAGGGCAAGTCCGGTTCCCCATCCATAAGGCTATATTGTTGTAACAGGTGAATGACCGGATCCAGATAGTAGTAGTTTATTAGGTAAGAAGTAAGGTACAATGAATGAACCCCAGCAGGAGCAGCCTCCTTGCTGCTTAGCCCTACTCTCAACTGACATTCACCCACGCATACAACACTCTATGACATCATACACTCATACTAACATTCTACACACATCCACTGGCTGAGCAGCAAGCTGGAAGCAGATACCACACTTCTTCCCCCCTTTAATAAAAACACAAAAATTGAAAATGCAAAGAATGACCATAATAACGACATTACAAGGAAGAAGCAAGCAGTCAGAAAGTCAATAACTTAAGTAACTAAATGAGAACATATTGCAGATACTAAGATAGAGAATTGTGCAAGAAAACAATGGAATTAATAAGCAGACTAACAATGAGAACATAAAAAGTAAAATAAGAAAAGGACAATGAGTACCTCGACCAGGAATAACAGGAATAACTGATTAATCCACACCCATCATCCCCCTTTAATAGAACGACAAAGAATCATGTGTAGGAAGAGCAAAAGAAGAAAAAAAATAGGAAATGCTAACAAGCTAAAGAGATACTAACAAAGTACAGAAGGACAACAATAGCGTAGCAATAGTGACAAAACACACAACAAAAAGAATTGGCAAGAAGAAACAGCAAAGGAAAACAGACAGTGTAGGGCAAAGACCAGAAAAACACTCTCAAAATGTATAAGAGATGTGTGAGGAAAACTATTAGTATTTAGAAAAAACACAAGCGAATAATAAAGTGACACAATGAAAAATCAACATACAGGTACCATGTAAGATGAAATACAAAGTGTAATAGATCCCAAGAACATGAATATGTAAATAAGATACAAAGATTAAGAAAACATAGGCTATTACAACACAATTACATATATAACATATGCCCTAGGAAAGGACAGTAAAGTAATGTAACGTAAAGTAATGCAATGTAGTAAAAACATAATATTTACAAGAAACATAGAAACGAATCCACAGGAGGATAAGACACATGAACAGTAAGATAACAAAATGGATAACAGTGTAAGTGACCTGACAAGTCACGAAACAAGGCAAAGTAACATACCAAAATGGATAACAATGTTGGTGACCCGACAAGTCCCATAACAGGAATGTATCATACTGTAAAGCATATATGTGACCTGACAAGTCACGTAACATAGGAAAGTAACGTACCGTAAAGCAAAACGGTGTAGGTGGCCTGACAAGTCACATAAAGATGGCACAGTAATGTACCATAACATATAACAGCATAAGTGATCTGAAACTCACGTAAACAATTAGCAAAATCGCTTATAGATCTAAATAAAGAATTCCATATGGGATTTTTAAATCAATTAACTTGCAATAATACTTAATAGCAATAATGAAAATTCTCCTAAAAGATTTGAGAAAGAAGCATTAACAATAAGTACCAAATAAATGTCAGTGTAAAACTCTGGAACACAAAGAAGTGCAAGATGGCAAAGTGGTTCATATGAAAAATGATAACATTTTAAACTTTAAGCAAGGTTCACCAAAAAATAATAAGATAAAACAAATAAAGTAGTCACCGTAGTCATTGTAGTGAAAGCTGATGCCCAAACAAAATGGAAGAGTACCTTGTCATGGATTTTGTGGAAAGTCAACACAACAGTTTGAAGTAAAAGTAAAAACATGAACTTTCCTTTTCCTGGAACAGACGCAGTGATGATAGATAACCGCTAGATGGTGCTGTTACGTGGTTAATGAACTGCAAATGCTGTACTTATGATGCTTTGACGATGAAAATGTTGGTCCCACACTGGCAAGAAGACTGAAAGTACATTAAAATGCCGATCGCAAGCTTGAAACACCTCAGCATTGACACCCAGCAAGGAACTGGTAGTGCTCGATCCCCGGGTCCGGCGGCAGGTTAGCCCAGCACCATGTGACTCTGGGCAATAGCTTGCTTAATCTTCCCGACGGCCCCCAGCGCCTAGAGACCCTAACGGGTGATTGTGCGCTATACAAATGTGGATTATTATTATTATTATTACTTGATGTGCAGGTGAGAACGAGTGGCAAGTGGGAAACATCATTTACTACGAAGGCATCCCCACGCATAACGTTTACCACGGTACACTTACCACGCAAACGTTTTTTCAACGTGGGTGCCTTCCACGACCGTCTATACCACGAAAGTACGTTCAGCGTGGGTTGGGGGGAGACGTGGTATTCCGTCCAGTCGTGCTGGGGGGGCTGGGGGAGGGTTGGGAGGGGGGCTAGGGGGGCTGGGGGGGGTCTCCCCCCCAAAAAATAACAACAATTAAGGAGCGAGTTAGATTTAAAAAAAAAAACGCTCTGTGTTATTAATGAAGTAAAAGGAAAGAGCCTCCCCCAAAGACGTGCAGTGTACGTCAAAAAAGAAGTCCTTTATTTATTTTGGAAGACGTGTTTTGACGCTTGTTTCCATGGTAGATGGAAGTAAGGGCTGCTGGAGAAAGACGTGCAGGTAAGACGTGGTACAATCCTTCGTTGTAAATTCCAGCGTGGTAAAGCCACTTGCGATGTAAAATTCGCGTGGTTATGCCATGCGTGGAACTTGAAATCGTTGAAAAATCATATATTCGTGGCAAGTTTGTCAGAAGCTTGAAAACGTGGTTGGCAAAAAGCATTGAGAAACAGTGTAAAACACTGCTGCAGAGCTTGTGGATTATAGCAACCACAAGATGGAGGTACGCCGACGTGAGAAATGCCAGGTGGCTCCCAGCACGAACATACACCAAAAGTTGCAGCGCAGCTTTACAGCTGTACAGACACGGACGCTGTACAGACGTCTGCGCCCGTCAGCGCTAAGGCAGGGCTCAGGGCGAGCCACTCTGCCGGTGTTTCCTATTATAATGGTCATAGAGGATTCATTCAGTACTCGAGCGCTGAGTTAAAGTCCTACAGTACCCCTATCTGCCCCTCTCAGACAATCAACCTGATCGAGGCTATTACCAGCATCGGATGCTCGGACTGCGGATACCTGCCTACCCCGACTCTTCCCACGGAGGTGGAGTCTACCACCTCGTGCTCTCAGGGACGGATTAATGCCTGTCTCATGAATGTAAGATCAATGAGAAAGCATTTTAAGGACATAATGGATCTGATCATCGACAATCAGTTAGATCTCCTATTCATTACGGAGACTTGGCTTGATACTTTCTCTAATCCTATTGTCGCGCTGGCTATTCCTACAGGCTACAAAATTAATCGCCTGGACCGCCTTGTTGGTAGAGGTGGAGGTCTGGCCATTATATACAAGGATTGCTGGACTCTGCAGAGTGAATCCTCCGCCTTGGGGAGGGTTGTGAGGCGGCTGACTTTTGCCTGCAACTATCGCCGCATTTTACTTTAGGGGGCTCCTTATTATATCGACCTCCGGGACCGGCTAAGGCGTTTTGGACTCTTTTGGGGACGCTCTGGCTGACAGATCACTTCGCTTTATGAACTATTTACTCTTGGGAGACCTTAATTTGCATCTTGATGTCACAGACTTGGCAGAATCGGTCGCTTTTTCGGAAACTATTCAGATGGTCCAGCTCTCCGAATGGGTGGCTCATCCGACTCACCAAGGAGGCCATATTCTGGATCCCATCTGCTCCAATTTCCCTATATCTACGGGGCAGCCCCATCAGGTCGTCTGGTCGGACCATTTTGCCGTATTCTTTTCATGGAAGGCCCTACGCCCGCTTCGGGCTGCCAACCACCATCGTCCCCCTATGGCTAGGAAACTGGGCGCGGGTCAACTCAGCGACCGTCTAGCTGCAGGGCGGCCTCTCCTTCTGGGCAGTCTGGAAGAGAATGTGGCCAGCTTTGCTGATTGGATCTCTGACTCGGTCAGTGCCATCTCTATTCCGATGCACAGTACGTTTAGGAGAGAGCCTCCATCTAAGCCTTGGTTCACTGCAGAGCAGAGAACACTGAAACACGCCTGTAAGGTTCTTGAAAGAGCCTGGCGTCTTAGTGGTTACTGTCCCGCTGCTAAATCGGCACTGAGAGCTAAACAGAAGCTGTACTATTCCTCTATTGGCCTAGCTAAGGGCTGCTATTTTTCGGCTCGTATTGAGCGGGCCAATAACAATTCTAAAGAAATATTTGCCATCGTACAGAGCTTTGTGGCCCCTAGGGCCCAAGCGGCGGTGATAGCATCCTCAGTTACCAGGTGTAATACCTTGGTTAACTTCTTTCAGGAGAAAATAGTCAGCATCCAACAAGCTTTCTTGAGTGGGCCCAAGACAAATCGGGTTGTTCCTTTGGGGGTGCAGGAGAAAGAGCGGAGTGGCTTCTTTTCCGCTTTTAGTCCAGTGGACTTAACCACAACTCTTAGAATTCTGAAAGCCCTCAAATCAGGATCGCCGAAAGATCCGTGTCCTGACAGGCTTCTAGCGGAGGTGGCTGACACAATTAATGGCAAAGTCAATCTAGTGATCAATCAATCACTTTGCGAGGGATGGCTTCCACTATCCTGGAAGCAAGCACGAATCTTGCCTCTCCTAACGAAACAGTCTCTCGACCCTATGTGCCCGGCCAACTATCGGCCTATCTCGCTCTTGCCAAGCTTGGCTAAAGTCTGTGAGAAGGTCGTGATATCTCAGCTTACCAACTATGTAGAGGTGGCAGGTCTGCTACACCCAGCGCAATCAGGATTTAGTGCGGCCCATAGCACGGAGTCTGCGCTTGTGGACGTGACAGAGGCGATCCGCGAGTGTCTGGATGCCGGCCGGAGAGTCGCCCTGGTCTTGCTAGATCTCTCAGCGGCATTCGATACGGTGACCCATTTTCTACTTCTGGGTCGCCTAATGGCAATTGGCATCTCGGGCTCGGCGTTGTGCTGGATTCGAGTGTTTTTGGCGGGTAGATCACAGCAGGTGTGGTTACCCCCTGCACATCCACGCTGTTACATCTGGCCACTAGTGTTCCTCAGGGGTCATCCCTTAGCCCTCTTCTTTTCAACATCTATTTGACTCCGCTGGTGTATCTTGCGGAGTCCTTGGGGGCTAAGGTGATAGCCTATGCAGACGACACTCAACTCTTGTTCTCTTGGAAGAGGGGTGAGGATGATGTGGAGGCTGTGCAGCATTGTCTAGCCTCGGTGTTTCATTGGCTGGCAAGCGCACAGTTGAAGTGTAATGAAGATAAATTGGAGGTACTTCTGTATGGTTCATTCCCGGAGGACTTCAGGACTAGGCTCTGGCCCCCTGACTTTCCATGCCCGATTGTGAGTAAGGGCCTGGCCAAAAACCTAGGGGTTTGGTTCGATGAAGATCTGAACTTTTCTTCTCAGATAAAAAAGTTTTGGGACCCTTAAGATCTTGAAGAAATTCCTCCCTCTGCTGCCAGTCAGCGCTAAGAAGACGGTAGTTAAAGCAATGATTCTGTCTCGCCTAGATTATGCGAATGCCCTGCTGGCTGGTAGTCCGGCTTACTTGACCAGGAAACTTCAAGTAGTCCAAAACGCGGCTGCCAGACTACTACTGGGACTACCTCGTAGACAGAGTGTCCGTATTCATCTACGTACTCTGCATTGGCTCCCGGTGGAGTCTCGTATTAAGTTCAAAATGCTTTCCATGGTTCACCGTGCTCTGTACGGACTTGGCCCTAGCTATCTGCAGAAGCGATGTGCCTTCTACAAACCCTCACAGCACCTGCGAGCATCGGATCAGCTACTAATGCAAAATCTTCGGTACATCCGCCAGAGGCTCGGCGGCAACTCATTTGTCCGCAAAGCCGCTCTGGCTTGGAACCTACTTCCGATGGCTCTAAGGAGTATTCATGACCCATTGCTTTTTAAAAAAAAACTAAAAACGCTGTTGTTTTAGACTGATATCGGAGTACTGATAATTTTAATTCTTTCTGGAGTTGGCGCGGGACACTTTTTTAGTAGCTGTGCGCTGTACAAATCTAATATAACATAACATAACATAACAGGAAAGGAGGAACGTCATAGAAGCAAATGAAGAGACACCACAAGAGCTCAGAGCAAAGGTAAGGCTGCAAGCACTCTGTGTCAAGATTCAAATAACTGCAGCGGTTCAACTGCTGTGGTGCATACACACCGAGTGCCAATGCGCCGCAATTAAAATAACATAGAAAAATGAAAATGAAAACTCAGTCTCTGCCAGTAGACTTCAGATAGACATCATTCACAAAGGTCGCAACTCTCACAGCTGTAGACGTAGGAGAACAATCGCGACACAGGAGGGTTGGCAAAATCGGTACGGTACTTGACCGCATTCATGCTCTAGGGTTCTACCGTTTTAAGAAGGGTTCAGGGTTGTTTTCAGCCCAATTTACATAACATTTGCAAGATTTTGATGACCAGGCATTGCCCCTTATCGATTACATATACCCAACGGATGATGACCCATCAACTCACTTGGCAAGAGCAGATCGCATTGTATTGGGATTTGCTCACATGGGCTACAAATTAGAGAATCTTGATTTCTTTGAAGACAACGAGGGCTGACATTACCCAATAACCTTTTATTGCTGCCCCAACATGCAGTGCTTTAAAGAATAGTACTACATCATAAAGCATTTAGAATGTTCTTCAAAGCATACAAATACACAGTGAATTAAGACATCCTCCTCTTTTTGCCAAGATAAAACAGGAAACAAAGCACTTCAAGGACTTCTATTAAAATTTATGAAGTATTATCTAAAACAATTGAAAAAAACTCACAGTAAATGTAATCCAAACTGCAGACCTCAGAGTTGTAAAAAACTAGCTGCTTAAAAGAGATACATTTTCTTTACACACTATCACAAAGAAAATTATTGAATGCACCATATTTTAGATACTCACCATTTAAATACCTCCCCTCAAGGGTGAGGAGTGTGGGATAATGTTAACCTCCATTGTATTTAATGAAATAAAGATTCCCTATACATATTAATTGGAGAATCACCATTTCATTATAAGACCGGAGGCTACCATGATGTATGTTTAAAGCCATTCAAAGCTACATTATGAACATGCTCCGCTGGTCTCAAATAATACTTTATTAAAGTATTTGCATTCAACTAATCGGTTGTTTCAAGTTTTTCAGGTAGGAAATATCCTTCCCAAAGACCTTACTAGCCATTGCCCCTCTTGAAGAATGAGCTTCAAACCCTGAAAGGTCTACACCTGCTACGCTCATAATCATGTGTACCCATCTGGCCAATGTGGCTGTAGATACTGGTTTATACGGTTTTACATAGGATAAAAGTAGTTGATCAACACCATGTGCTCTGAACTCCGAGACCTTGCTCTCATATACCACACACAATTCCTCACAATCATGGAAAAGGGTACAGAAGACTGAATCTGACTTAGTTTTTGTACTTTTCCAAACGTCAAAGTATACACCCTCTGGTGAACAGAATCTGTTAGACAACTCTAGGACTTTGATGTCTGAGACTCTCCTAAAGGAAATTAAGCATAACAAGGTTGCCAACTTCATTGATATTTGTTTAAGAGAGAGAGAAACATTGGCTGGCCAGGAAGTAAAGAGTTTCAAAATCAAATTCATATCCCAGAGGGACTCATGATGTTCCCTAGGAGGTCTTTTCAACCTCACAACCTTCATCACTCTTTTTATTAAAGGATTACTCCCAATTGCCAAATTATTAACCAGTAGAACCAGAAGAATTTGCAGATCTATAACAATGAATTGCCCTATAAGCAGGAAACCGAAACGAAACTATTGCGACAAGTTATGGACGCAAGAGACATTCGAAAAATATACCCTGAAGTCATACCGCCAGCTACTCCATCGGGAAGGGGACAAATCAGGAAGTCTCCTGGCCTGGATCCTCTGACTCGAATTGCCCCGCGCAGCGGTGCCCCATCTCGTGGACCGCAGGGGAGAAGAGGCGCATTCCCAGAGTGACATAGTGGAGGTGGTCAGGGGATGTGTGGAGAAGGCGTACGCCAACCCGGGACAACCTGCCCAGGAGCGTCTCACTGAGTACCTAAGGGACCTGCTAGTTTCACAGCTGAGGGGGAAGAAAGAAGGCTCTGGAAGAATCACTTACAGTGGAGGAGATACAGGCCACTATTAAATCTCTCCAATCCAGGAAGACACTAGGTAGTGATGGGTATACTGCAGAGTTTTATCAGGCATTCCACACTGTTGTAGCCCCCCGCCTTCATGAGGAAAACGTAGAGGCTCTGGACAAGCGGGCCCTCCCCTGTCATTTCGTGAGGGCTTCATAATGATGATCCCCAAACCGGGTACTGAGCCCTCGGACCAGGCCTCTTATCGCCCGATCACAATGATAGATCTAGACATGGAAATCTTGTGCAAGACCCTGGCTCTGAGACTGCCGAGACTGGGACCGGAGATGGGGAGGCTGGTCAACCCGGCCAATTTGGGTTTATACCTGGTAGCAATACCACTGTGAACATCAGGCGGCTTATGCATGTCATGCACGAGGTGGAAGATAGCGACCAGGACCTCGCCTCGATCTCTATTTGTATAGCTAAGACATTTGACGTGGTAAACTGGTGCTGCCTCCAGGCGGTTTTGAAGAGGATGGGGGTTGGACCCAGATTAAGGACCTGGGTGAACTTACTCTATACTGAACCCGCCAGAGTGTGTTGCGATGGGGGTTAGGGGCTGACCTCCACATGGGCGGGAGGTAGAAAGAGTGAGTAGAGAGGCACTTCAGCTGCCCCTAAAGGAAGGGCGGTTGGCGGTCCCCAACATGGAATTGTATGACTTGGCATGGCAGTTACAGCATGCAGTACACGGCTGACTGAAGAAAGTAATGGTGAGAAAGTTCTCCTGGCAGATGACACATGAGTAAAAACCTTTTTTTAATTTCAAAAGTTTTTGGGGAAATTTCAGGGTTTTGTAGCATACAAATCAGAAGTTGCAATGTACATATAACCAATACATGTAATTATACATCATTCAAAAGAGGATATGACGTGAATTTAGCAGAGAAAGGCATTATGTCCCACGATGGTGTTCATGTCGTTCGGGACGGTCACGAAGGTAATGTGGAAATCAGCCATGAAGCCTTTCTAGGCTGGGCTCCTGAGAGGATAGAGATCAATAGGAAGTGGAGAGGATCGAAGTAGATAGGAGGAAGAAGAAGAGAGTAGAAAGAGAGAGCAAAGGATAGAGGTAGAAGGTAAGAGGTAAGATGCAAGATGCACGATGTAATATGTTAGATGGGACACCACGATGCGGCATAGCAGTTCAGGCTGTGAGTAATCACGGAGGTTTATGGGTTTTGAAGTAGATATCCAGTGAGTTCCAAAGTTTCCTTTGTGAGGGTCGCCCTGGTGTGTTTTGTAGAGAAATGTTATCTGCTCCTCGTAGATTAATCACCCAGTTTAGCCAACAGGCATAGCTTGCCTTTTTGGTGTCTTTCCAGTTGTTTAGAACGACTTTCACAGCCGCCGTGAGTAGGAGGTCTAGGAGGGCCCTGTCTATTTCTGGGACTTGGGTTTCCTTTGTGAAGCCGAAAACAAGATAGGGAAGTTCTTTGGCAGGTGAGATATTAAATACTTTGTGGATGAAGTCAAATACCCTTTCCCAAAACGTTGAGACACAGTCACATTGGAGGATGAGGTGGTTCAGATCTCCTTCTGCCCTCTTGCAGTTCCAGCAAAATGCGTCAGGGCTGAGTTTGTGTGCGTATAGGCGAGCCGGCGTCCAGAAGACTTTATGCATGAGCTAGAACTTGGCTTGTGATAATGTAGGGCTTATTTTATGGCTCGTGCAAGATCTCCACGCCGTGGACCACTCCAGCTCTGAGATGGAGAAGGAGGCGATTGACGACCAGAACTGTGTTGTTTTGGTATTTAATGTGGATGATTGCGGGCTCAGCAATTTGTATAGCCTCGAGACCTGGTGACCAATTTTATTTAGGGAGGAGAGGAGTGATGGAAGAGCTGGTTGTTTGGATGTCAATCCCGCTTTTGTAAGGGCTGTTTTAACGTTAAGGAATATGTAAAAGTCGGAACTATCTAACCCAAAGTTCGATTGGATTTTTGTAAAGGACAGAGGGTAGCCATTATCATAGAATTGGTGGGGGAAAACAATTCCTTTCTTGATCCAGGTTGGGTTGAATAGTGGTTTACCTTTGTAAGTGCTTCCAGGCGGATCTACACTGCGCCAAGGAGTGCTAGAGACTGCTGTTTCTCCCTGACGACCTCTCCTACTTTGCCCTTCACCTTTCGCGACACCCGCTGCGCGGGTGCCGCTCAGCTGTTTGACGGGCCGGTCCCCCGCTGGTGTGAGCGGCTCTGCAGTCGGCAGAGAGCACACGCGCTCCCAGCAAAGGACAGGCCGGGTGAGCGACCACAACTCCCAGCAACGCGTTGAGCCTACCGGGGGACTGCGAGGTCCAGCAGCCTCTGCTGTCCACAGCTGGTGCCTCTTCCCCCGGCGGCCACGCCCACAGCCTCCAGTTAATTAAATCACTGTTGAACCGGCTTTGCTGGGTGCTTCCAGGCGGATCTACACTGCGCCAAGGAGTGCTAGAGACTGCTGTTTCTCCCTGACGACCTCTCCTACTTTGCCCTTCACCTTTCGCGACACCCGCTGCGCGGGTGCCGCTCAGCTGTTTGACGGGCCGGTCCCCCGCTGGTGTGAGCGGCTCTGCAGTCGGCAGAGAGCACACGCGCTCCCAGCAAAGGACAGGCCGGGTGAGCGACCACAACTCCCAGCAACGCGTTGAGCCTACCGGGGGACTGCGAGGTTCAGCAGCCTCTGCTGTCCACAGCTGGTGCCTCTTCCCCCGGCGGCCACGCCCACAGCCTCCAGTTAATTAAATCACTGTTGAACCGGCTTTGCTGGGTGCTTCCAGGCGGATCTACACTGCGCCAAGGAGTGCTAGAGACTGCTGTTTCTCCCTGACGACCTCTCCTACTTTGCCCTTCACCTTTCGCGACACCCGCTGCGCGGGTGCCGCTCAGCTGTTTGACGGGCCGGTCCCCCGCTGGTGTGAGCGGCTCTGCAGTCGGCAGAGAGCACACGCGCTCCCAGCAAAGGACAGGCCGGGTGAGCGACCACAACTCCCAGCAACGCGTTGAGCCTACCGGGGGACTGCGAGGTCCAGCAGCCTCTGCTGTCCACAGCTGGTGCCTCTTCCCCCGGCGGCCACGCCCACAGCCTCCAGTTAATTAAATCACTGTTGAACCGGCTTTGCTGGGTGCTTCCAGGCGGATCTACACTGCGCCAAGGAGTGCTAGAGACTGCTGTTTCTCCCTGACGACCTCTCCTACTTTGCCCTTCACCTTTCGCGACACCCGCTGCGCGGGTGCCGCTCAGCTGTTTGACGGGCCGGTCCCCCGCTGGTGTGAGCGGCTCTGCAGTCGGCAGAGAGCACACGCGCTCCCAGCAAAGGACAGGCCGGGTGAGCGACCACAACTCCCAGCAACGCGTTGAGCCTACCGGGGGACTGCGAGGTCCAGCAGCCTCTGCTGTCCACAGCTGGTGCCTCTTCCCCCGGCGGACACGCCCACAGCCTCCTCGTATTTCCTGTCTCGGGCACTCCCGCATCGCGGGACGCACGCGGGACGCAGGCCGGGGCGAAGACCGGGCTAAGAGCGGGCCGTTTGAGGCCGTTCGAGAACGGGAGAGTCCGGTCCGGGCCCCCTCTCTTCGCCTGTCACACCAAGACTACTGTTACCTTGAGCAATGTGCACACGGGAAACAAGAAGCAAAACATCTTCCCTTGCTGCAGCCGGAGCGGTCATAGGCCCTATTGACACCTACTTTGCCAAGGCTGGCTCACTCCTGATTGAAGAGATCCAAGTCCTGGAGCGAAGAATTTCACAAGAAATTGACTGGGTAAGGAGATCATCTATGGGGCCTATGGCACTAGCTAGAACGCCTGAAAATAGTTTGGGCAGGACTATTAGGCATAGCTCTGAACAGGTACTATGCCACCCCACGGACACTTCATTCACCAATCCAGAATCCACTATAGATGTTCCAAGCGACCTAGAGGACATGAGCCTGATGGTTCTACCCAACACCCAAAACACCCAGCCTATACCACCACAGAACACAGAGGTAGCTCCAACCATAGAATCTATTAGCGACAACAACAAGGGAGCCAGAGAGGGGGCCATCCCTAAAAAGAAGCAAGGGCCTCAAATCCAAGAAGAACTTGGGCACAAAACCCCTAAATCAAAACAAACTAGAGGCAAGGGGAGGAAACTTACCGCCCTTGCTCCAACAGGGGTAAGATCAGTAACACCAATCACTTCCAGACCACCCAAATTAACCCCACCCTCACAATCTACTGCCAATGTTCAACTAGATACCTCCTCAGATGACATCACCTTGGAGGATATAGGATCACTGCTCAGGACCCTATTAAGTCCACTGGAGGCGAGAATGATTAAGATAGAAGCAAGGTTAGTGAGTATCGAAAAGGCAACTGTACAACTAGCTGATGCTAGGAAAACTGATAGCAATATGATCAAGATATCAAAGGAGAGTACAGGCTCTAAACCTTCTAATGGTAACAATTTGCAGGCTGTATTGAATAACAAATCATTAGACCCAAAACCTAAACTCATACAACCTGCAAAAAACAATGCATCACAATCCACAGTTGCACACAAAGCCCCGACACCCTCACAGAAACCAAATACTGCTACTCCCAAACCTGCCTCTTCATCAAAACCAAATCCTACGCCATTGACTAAAACTAAGCATGATCCCCCACTCGAGGGAGAGAAGCCACATACCAAACGAAAATTACAGTTTGTAAATCTCCCACCAGAAGCCGCCCCCTACACCGTAGTTCTGGCTGGGGTCCCGGAACTTGACCCCCCCACATTCGAAACACACACCTCTCTTAAGAACAAAGTAATAAACTGGCTCTCGGTAAATAGACCTCTCCCGAGAGGTACAGCGAGTGACATTTCCACAACTAAGAGAGTAGCATGGGTGGGGCATACTAGGAAATCCATTAGAGGAGATTGCATTTTGGTCTCCTTTAGAGACCCCAATACAGCCGCATATATCTGCTCCTGTGCTACTGATGAGGACTTCGGTAACATCATCCAAACACTCCCCCTCTCATTTTTCTACCCCTCCAATCTATACAACTCTGAGGATCACAGGTGGGGACACCACCAAGAGCTTTTGGAGGGATGGGAAAATTGTCACAGAGAGACCAACAATTACCCTTCACACAGGGGGAGGCCAATTGAGCACTTCTCTGGTTACGGAGATGAGGCTGGGTGGGAAACTGTCACTAGGAGGAGGAGGGGGGGTGTTGATTATAGGAGGGGAATTCCCGGACCATACAGAACTCACTATCCTGCCTATCTACCAATACAAAATCGATACAGTAATCTAGATATGGTAGATTGACAGGTGGCTGGAGAGGGGAACGTTGCCTCCGCAACCTCCCCAACCATCACCAATTCACTGATAGTTTCCACACCCGATACGAATATATATACACTGAAGGATACATTGACAACAAGCTTAGATGAACCGATCCAGACGTCAGCCATGACAAATCCTTCCCCACCAACTGCTACTAGCCCATCGGGCTTCACACATCCCTCTCCAACTTATAAGGCCCATCAGGAGCCCAACGATATGGCTGTGAGCCCGCCACGCGCTCAAGTACCACACATAACTGTAATTTCGTGGAATGTGGCTGGGCTCTCTAGTAAATTAGATTGCCCAGAGTGGGGCTCCTATCTTAGTTCCAAAAACTTAATACTTTTACAAGAAACCTGGGCGCGAGAAGCAATAGACCTACCTGGCTTTGCTTCTTTCTCCAAAACAGCCAAGTGGGGGGGAAAGGGGAGACCATCTGGGGGATTAATGACAGGGATAGCAACGGATCTAGGCTGCCAAGCCTCCGATTTGGAGACCGCTTCCGACGATCTGTTGGCCGTCCTACTAGAATGGCCTGACGCATCGAAGCTCCTAGTTATTAACATCTACTCTAGGCCGACCAAAATGCACAATGAGTCACCCACTATAGACGAGTTAGCTAGGTTTTTAGAGGGCATCCCGTGTGATCTCCCTTGTCTAGTTGGGGGCGATTTTAACTCCCACTATGAACCTCTGTCCGGATTACGCGATGGTCCCTCCCTAGATGAAGACTCCAGCTGGCTCATACCTGAGTCGGCGGCACCACCTCCAAGGGCTTGGACTCCCCTAGCCCTACAAATAAACGCCCTTACTCTCAATCTTGGTCTCAGGGCATGCAATGGGCGTTGTAATTCGGATATACCAAGTAACCCGACTTACAACAAACCCGGCAGTGAATCCCGACTAGATTATATTATGGTTAAAACTTTCATGTGGCCAGCAGTAATCGACTTCACAGTGTGCCCAAGAACGGACAGTGACCATAACTCACTGGAACTGACTTATTCCCTCCCTAGGAACCAGGACCTATTACAGGGATCTGGCAGTGTCAGGTCTGGCCTCCTACTTGAAAATAATCGTAGGAAAGTCAAGTGGGAGAAGCTGACTAGCAGTATAGACAAAATACCCTGCCTCTATGAAAGGCTAATCCCATTACTAGAGTGTGCCTTTGACCTAGGCATTAAAGACCTAGATGAAGTCACCAGAGGAGAACTAGCAGCAATACATAAAAACATTTCAGACTCCCTTGAACAAGACTTGTTCACATCCTCTACGAAAAGGAAGGGTTATAAGCCAAAGACCTCTTGGTATAATGCCACATGTAGGAAGGCTAAGGCCCATTTGCTATCTGCCATCAAGGGACGCCTTAGCAGGGAAGAAATCCGTGACAGGAGAAACAAGTACAAGTCCCTCCTAGTGAATGCTAAGGCGGAATGGGACCACGATTATTGGGAGAATCTTGTGAAAGCACTATCAACCAGAGACTCACGCAAATTTTGGCGGGTAGTAGCGAATGGCACGATTGAGTTATCTCCAGCATTAGAGCCCAACATAGCCCCCTCAGTATGGCAGGCCCATTTTGAAGCGCTGTATGCAGAGGGAGGTGGGGATCCTAGTAGCGAGAGACTTTCGATTACACCTACCCCTTCGGGGGCCTTATTCACCGAAAAAGAGGTGAGGGTGGCCATCAAAGGTCTAGCTGCTGGAAAAGCCCCGGGATTGGATGGGGTCCCGGGGGACCTGTTCAAACAGGAACCAGGGATTTGGGGACCGTACCTCACAATCATATTTAATGCTATCCAGGGGGGAATGACTGTGCCCGATACTTGGATGGGAGCAGAGGTAGTCCCAATTTATAAAAAGGGATCCCCTCTGCTCCCATCCAACTATCGTCCTATCAGTCTGATAGATATATCCCAAAAACTTTTTGGCAAACTGATCTTAAATCGTTTGCAAGCGTGGATCCAAGAAATGGATACCCTGTCCCCATACCAGGCAGGATTCCGGGAGGGTGTATCCACCACAGACCAAATATTCAGGCTACAACTGCTCTACTGGAGAACAGCGGTAATCGAGGGCGGCAGTCTCTATACCATCTTTGTAGACCTACGCGCCGCCTTTGATTTGGTGCCTAGAGCAAGGCTGTGGAGCGTCATGAAAGAGCTGAAAGTCCCAGAGGATATTTTGGCAATTCTGATGAGACTCCATTCTATCAACTATGCCCGCGTTAGGTGTGGCAAAGGTGGCAAACTAACCGAAAGGTTCCCCGTTCGCAGAGGTGTAAGACAGGGTTGTGTGCTTGCACCTACCCTGTTTTGTATCTTTGTGAACGGGGTAGTTGCCCACCTCAACAGGATTGCTAACTCTGATGCCCCAAAGCTGACTGGCAACAGGGTGCCTGCAATTATGTTTGCGGACGACACCCTGTTGCTGTCTAAATCCCCGATGGGGATCCAACGCATTTTGGATGGCTTCCTAGACTTCTGCTCTGAGCGGGGACTGGAAGTTAATCCCCAAAAAACAAAATTCATGATTTTAAATCCTAACTCCCGAAATAGAGCCCCTCCAAAGCTAGGCATGGTCCAACTAGAACGGGTCCACAATATCGAATACTTGGGCATTACCATAAATGAACATTTAACCTGGTCGTCGCACCAGGCCAAAGCGACCATCAAACTGGCACAGTTGGCGGGTGGCACTTTGCGCCTGGCAAACAAATCAAGCTATCGACCACTTACCCCAATTATTCATATATACAAAACACAAGCTAGGGCAGGGGTTACT
This sequence comes from Lissotriton helveticus, assembly GCF_964261635.1. Lineage (NCBI taxonomy): Eukaryota > Metazoa > Chordata > Amphibia > Caudata > Salamandridae > Lissotriton > Lissotriton helveticus. The sequence continues at coordinate 1,924,308,369 of NC_136063.1, forward strand.
TACGGGGGTGAGTTGTGGGGCTACACCCAACATCCGAAGTTACAGTCCACGGAGAACAAATTTCTGAGACAGGTAGCTGCCCTTCCCCAGAGTACCCCATTACTACCACTCAGATTAGACCTGGGTATTAAATCCATAACAGAGGAGTTGGGACTCAAACCCCTAAAATTTTGGAGGCGTTTGTGGTCCAGTCCAGATCTTGCAACTTATAGAGAGGAACTCCAGGAATTCCTGGAACTACGGAACATAAAGAGGATTCCTTGGTTGACCTACGTCAAGGGAAGGTTCGAGGAAATAGGGTTCCCGGAATTATGGACAGATCCTATTAATTCATGCACGAAGATCTCAAAAAAGGTACTCGCGAGTGCCTACTATGCCATGATGCTCACCAGAGCCTCCAACGACACTCGTGAGGGGTCCCTGACAAATTTATTCCTGAAAATGAAAGAAACCTATTCCCTCGAAAAAACTTTGGACAATATTTCCCCTGCATTAACAAGGAAACTGTTCTTACAATGGCGCTATGGATGCCTTCCTCTAGCTTCGTTCACAGCGTCCTGGACAGCGTGCTCCACTGTACCATCTTGCCCAATGTGTGCTCACCCGAAGGAGGACGACATGCACGCGGTCTTCTTCTGTAAGGGTTATGAGCGAAGCAGAAAATATTGGCTAGTTCCGATGCTCAGGAACCTGGGATTCAGATCTTTCCAAACTGCTTATAGAGTTCTAAAATCTGATCTCTCCCCTCATGTAGTTTTTGCACTTTCAAAATTTTTAACTGCATTGTGGTTTACCCGAACCCGAATGATGAAAAGACTGGTATAATGGACTCCACCAGCGGTTTTTCCCACTGTTTTATCCAACATTTAAATCAATTTTATCATATTGGATCACACTACGTTTAATAAGTTTTTAAATTGTATGCTCTTGTTTTGTATCTTTTATGATCTGTGATAGAAATAAAGATTTTTGAAATGAAAAAAAAAAATGATTGAGGGATTTTTCCAAATCACTTCCCACCTAGATTTTCTTATTGAGGAGTCTAGCAGTTTATCTACTCTTAGTAAAGCTATTTTGGTGTTGGTTAATATGGGCTTAGAACATGGGAGCTGATTCGCTTTCATTGATAGGATCGAGATGGGAGGAATGCCTTCCAGGAGCGCTTTTTCGATGTCTAGCCACACCGGCGAAGAGTCCACTGGGGGGGGACAGCCAATAGAATCCTTGTTTCGCTAAAAAGGCTATTTGATATCTCTTAAAGTCTGGGAGATTGACTCCACCAATGGATTTATCTAATCTTAGTTTTTGCAGGCTGATATGTGCTTTTTTCCCTTTCCAGATGAAATTGTTAATCATTTTATCTAATCTATTATGAAATTCTTGGGACAGCATCAAGGGGAGCATGGTAATTAGGTAATTTACTAGCGGTGTAATCATCATCTTGATGGTCTCTAGCCTGCCCCACCAAGTGATGAAGCGGGGTGACCATCCGTCTAGGTGAGTTTTTATTTTTTCTAGAGTGAGTTTTTCATTGTGCTGTAGGGTCTCTATGATGGAGCTTCCAAATTCTATACCTAGATATTTGATGTGATTGTTTTGCCACATTAATCCTGATGTGCCTAAAGATTCCTTATTAGTGACGATGTTGAGGGGTTTTACTTCAGATTTATCGTGATTCAGTTTGTAGCCTGAATGCTTACAGTAGGATTCTATAGAGTTCATCAGTGCGGCTATAGAGGTATCAGGATTCTCAGTGACTATCAGGATATCGTCTGCGTAAGCAGCAATTTTAATACTTTTATCGCCGAAGGTGATGCCACTAATATCTACATTCTGTTGTATGTCGCAGAGGAGAGGTTCCAACGCCAGAAGGAATAAAGCGGGAGTTAAGGGGCAACCCTGTCTAGTTCCTTGTTCAAGAAGGAATGGTTCTGATAGCGTACTGTTAATGGCAATTCTAGTCGAAGGGGAGGCGTATAATGACATGACTATATCAATAAAAGTATCACCCATGTTGAATATGTGCATGCATTGACGGAGAAAGGGCCACGACACCCTATCAAACGCCTTTTCCGCGTCTAGGGTGATTGCTACTACGGGGGCTACTACGGGGGCATTCGAGATTTTCGACTTCTCCAGCACATGGCATAGGAGTCTCGTGATGTCGTTAAACCTGTGAGTTATTTATTAAGGAGGGTAGAACGGCGTTTAGTCTGCATGCTAGAGCCTTCGCGTAAATCTTGCAGTCCAAATTTATGAGGGATATCGGCCTATAATTCTTAGGAATTAAAGGGTCCTTCCCATCTTTAGGCAACACTATTATTGTTGTTTCACTCATCGTGGGGGTGATTCTGTTTGATAGTGAAAAGGATTGGAACAAATTGAGGAGTCGTGGATTAAGTTGTTCCTCAAAGGTCTTATAAAAATTGGCCGTGAAGCCGTCAGTCCCTGGAGCTTTATTGTTCTTCAGTGTTTTAACGGCGGTAGAAATTTCTGCTATAGTCAGTGGGGCCCCAAGTTTGGCTTTGTCAGGGTCGGATAAACGTGGGAGTTGAATTGAGTTTAGATAGTTGTTACATTCTTCCATGTTGAATTGGTTGTTGTTCTTATAAAGATCCTCGTAAAAGGACTGGAATGTGTGGAGAATGTCTTTCTGTTTGGTTTTGGTGGTATTGGACCGGTCCTTAATAGAGGTTATATGGAATTGCTTCCTTTTGTGTTTAAGATAGGAAGCAAGGAGTTTCCCTGCTTTGTTACCTTCACATAGCCTTAAGGCCTTGAATTTATTAATCCATACTCCTGCCCTTTTACGGAGGATATGAAACCAAGACAAGGGTTTGGGCTCATGCAGTAAGGTCAAGCCTCACTAAGCTGGGTAACAAAACAAACTACCAGTACTGCAAACTTGCTCTGGGGTAAATCATCATAACATAGTGAAACAAAACACCATATTGACAAGACTCCTTTTTCTGTCTGAAATTAAATCTTTATGTTTATAATTTTTTCAAAAAGAACACATTTTTTTTGAGTTTATATCACATCACCACATCAAATACAAAAATTAATCAATTTGTTGAATATAACATATACATTTATAAAGTAGGACATATACATTATCAATCTCCTTTCACACCTTCCATACACACATTCTCACCCAGACTCAGGCACTGACAATATCTCATCGTTAAAACGCCATCGTCTGGGGGGGATAAGTGAATGTGAGCCTGTAAATTTCATATGGATACCTGCATGGTCCGACACCAATATGGGGGCTATATCAGTTTCGTCGATGAGATGTGTATGTGAGTCGGATATCAATAGATAATCTATTCTTGAACAAGAGTTGTGAGGAGGGGAATAGAAAGTATAGTCACGGCCATCCGGGTGTTGGTGGCGCCACGAGTCATGTAGGTGGAATTTAGCACACATTCGCTTCAATGCCTCATGTGCGCATGGGGGGTGGTATGTGCTCTTGGATTGCCTGTCTAACAAGAGATCTAATGGTAGATTAAGATCCCCCCCAACCACTAGGAGCTCATCTTGTGGGATATTTTCAAGTTCTTTCGATACATATTCCCAGAATTCAGGCAGGCCAGTATTAGGGCCATAGATATTTGCCACATAGATATGGTCCTCGTCTCTTTGTAGATGTGCAATACTCAGTCTACCCTCGGAGTCTACTGAATGTGATATCAGGGCTAAGTTACATTTTTTAGCAACCAGGGTGATCACCCCTCTTTTCTTTTGAGTCGCAGGGGAGCAAAGTGTCAGTGAGATCCAGTTTTGTTTAAGGTTGTCAGCATCAATCTGGGATAATTTGGTTTCCTGCATGAGAATTAGATCTCCTTTAGTTTTGGCCAAGTAATCCAAAAAATGTTTGCGCTTAACTTTAGACTTAGAATTGCACTTAGACTGGAACCCACAACTTGTTTTCTGGGTATGGTCAAACAGCATAAGGGTGAGCAAATGTAATGGATGTACTTAAACAATTATGAGATTCAAAAATAAATCAAACACAAGGAGATGATGGACTGAATGCTGAAACTTTTCACACACTCCCTCCCCCCCCCCCAGTCACAGATCTGGGTTGAATTCATCATCGTTCTTTAGCTCTCTACACTACCCCAGTTCAGGCACAGCTATATACAAATCAGCCTTCATCCTGTGCCTCATGGGAATAGTCCAGCCTGAACTGCCATGTCTTCCCTGGACCGGAAACAAGCATCATGAGACCTGGCTTGGCAGTTAGGTCTGGACTGGGACCCATGACTCATCCAGTAAACCCTTAGCTTCTTCTGAAAGGCCTGGATATCTGCACGAACCCCTGAAATCCTCCGAACAAGAAGGTTAATCGTTCCTTCTAAAACTAAAGGGTGTCTCTCTCTACCTGAACTCTGTAGAAAAAGGCCCAAGAATACTGCAACCAGTCGTGGAATGGCTAATCCAAACTCCATCACCCCCGGGAACCAGACCAGAGACCTCCAAAATGGAGCCACTAGAATAATGCTGCAGGAATCCAACCTCACTTTTCACTCAATCACGGAGAAGGAGGGAAAGACATATCCCTTTATCCTGCCAAAGTGGTGTAGGAAAGCATCCACAGAAGCTGCCTTTGGATCCGGCCTCCAACAGAAATACATCAGTACCTTGAAGTGTCTGTAGTCTAGAAATTAGTTTCAACAGAGCGCCAACCTTTGCCCTTCTTTTTTACTAAAATATACTGTGCTCCCAAAGCCCCCTGATACCTCCTGTTCTGTGACACAAATGAATGACCCTTTATCTAACATCTGTGATTCCTCCAAGTCTATGAGAGACATCTTCTCTTCATTCAACACCACCTTGGGTTGTACCAATTGAACTGGGAACTCCCAAAAGTCTATTCGGAAGCCACCAACAGTCTATCACCCAAGTGTCCTGTGTGAGCTTCTAATTGTGTATAAAGATTGTTAATTTACAAGGGAAGAAGCTATGCTGCTCACTTTGATATCCTTAACTTGAGGTCCTAGACCTTCCTCTGCGGTTTTTTGAGATTCTCCCTCTCTGGGAGTAGAAGTTTGAATTGTGGTGGTAACCCCTGCCATAGCTACCAAAACGTCTCTCTTCTTGTGGGTAAAACTAGGACCTAAAGGAACAGCGGCTTACAGCCAGTCCCCTCCTGTCAGCCTGTCCAAAAATAGTCCACGAGTAAAATACTCTGCGAATGCTAGTTTGAGCCTTACTGAAAGCTGAAAAGGTGGAAACAATGTCCTAATGATTTCACAAATTTTCCCCAAAATGGCGACCTTTGGTAACCATCCATGTCCTCTATAGAGGACAGATCTGCCAATTTAGGATTCATCCTCATTAACACCGCCTTTCGTCTTTCAGTAATCAGACCAGCATTGGCATAGCTCAACATACATAAGGTAAGCTGTGCCGAATCCCTTAAAAGGTCAATGTTTACCATCCCATTCTTACCCCTGGCATCTTCTGCCATATCTAGGATACGAGTAAGAAGGCCAAATATATCAATGACTTTATCCTGGCATTGTTTCAAAAATATTTCAATGGCCTTTCTAGGGTCTTTGCCAAATTTAAATAGAAAAACACCACCAGCTGATCCACGCCACCAAGAAAACCGCTTTCAAGGAACGACTGGACAACAACGCACACAACAGCAAGGAACTCTTCAACATCGTGAAAGAGCTCTCCAACCCCAATGCCGGAAACAACGACATCACCCCTTCGCAAGACCTCTGCAACTCCCTCGCCTCCTACTTCCACAACAAGATCGCGGACATACACAACAGCTTCAGCACTCAACCGACGCACGCCACGACCGAACCACCGCCCCCCACCACCACCCTCTGCGCCTGGACCCCGATCAGCACCGAAGACACCATCCGCACGATGAACTCCATCCACTCCGGATCTCCGACAGACCCCTGCCCTCACCACGTCTTCAACAAGGCCGACGCTGTCATCGCACCCCACCTGCGGGACCTCATCAACACCTCCTTCGACATCGCCACCTTCCCGGAGAGCTGGAAGCACGCCGAACTCAGCGCTCTACTCAAGAAACCATCAGCAGACCCAACCGACCTCAAGAACTACCGCCCCATCTCGCTGCTCCCGTTTCCGGCCAAAGTCATCGAGAAGACCGTCAACAAGCAACTGGCCGCCTTCCTCGAGACGAACGGTTCCCTCGACCTCTCGCAGTCTGGCTTCCGGGCCAACCACAGCACCGAGACCGCCCTGATCGCAGCCACCGATGACATCCGAGCCCTGCTCGACAACGGAGAAACAGCGGCCCTCATCCTCCTGGACCTCTCCGCGGCCTTCGACACTGTCTGCCACCGCACCCTAGTACAGCGCCTCAGCAACGTCGGAATCCAGGAGAAGGCACTGGAGTGGATCACCTCCTTCCTCGCCGGAAGGACACAGAGAGTCCGCCTCCCCCCGTTCAGATCGGAAGCCACCGAAGTCATCTGCGGCGTTCCTCAAGGCTCCTCGCTCAGCCCAACACTCTTCAACGTCTACATGAGCCCCCTCGCAGCCATCGCACGCCAGCACAACCTGAACATCATCTCCTACGCCGACGACACCCAGCTGATCCTCTCCCTCACTAACGACCCCGCCACCGCCAGAGCCAACCTGCACGAAGGGATGACAGACGTAGCCAAATGGATGTCGAACAGCCGCCTGAAACTGAACTCGGACAAGACGGAAGTCCTCATCCTGGGATCCTCACCCTCCGCCTGGGACGACTCCTGGTGGCCCCCCGCCCTGGGCAGCGCACCCAAACCAACAGACCACGCACGCAACCTGGGCTTCATCCTGGACTCCTCCCTCTCCATGACCAGACAAGTCAACGCCGTCTCCTCGTCATGCTTCAACATCCTGCGCATGCTACGAAAGATCTTCCGATGGATCCCCACCGAGACCAGGAAGACGGTCACCCAGGCCCTCGTCACCAGTCGTCTGGACTACGGCAACTCCCTCTACGCTGGAACCACCGCCAAACTCCAGAAAAGACTCCAGCGGATCCAGAACACCTCAGCACGACTCATCCTGGACATCCCCCGCCGCAGCCACATCTCCGGACACCTGAGAGACCTGCACTGGCTCCCGGTCAACAAGAGAATCACCTTCCGGCTCCTCACCCACGCACACAAAGCCCTACACAACCAAGGACCAGGATACCTCAACAGCCGCCTCAACTTCTACGCTCCCAAACGCCAGCTTCGATCGACCAGCCACGCCCTCGCCGCCGTCCCCCGCATCCGAAGAGCCACCACAGGAGGAAGGTCCTTCTCCTACCTGGCTGCCAAGACTTGGAACTCCCTTCCGACCCACCTCCGCCTGACCCAGGACCACCTCGCCTTCAGGAAGCAGCTCAAGACCTGGCTGTTCGAGCAGTAGCGGACCCCCCCCCCCAGCGCCTTGAGACCCTCCGGGTGAGTAGTGCGCTATACAAATGCTCTGATTTGATTTGATTTGAAAAGTAACAAGTTCTGGGCCCGGATCTGGTGTATTATACACTATATCCTCTGTAGAGGGCCAAGGGCATTCTGTCCGAAGTCTCACCCGCAAAAGGGTCTTTAACCTTGTGGGATGAAGAGCTAGATCCAGATCATCATCAAGACCCCCGAAAAGATCATAGCTGTCCTGAGGATCAAAAATAAATTGATCCATCGCCAAATCATCATAATCCATATTCTCCAACGTGGAGTTTAGAATTGTGCCATAAATGTGCCTCCATTCAATCATGCCGCTACGGACAACTGTGTGACCCGTCAAGGTGGCCCCATTATTTTGTGCTGCTAGAAGCACCACACCCTATTGTAGCACAAAGGCTACCAATATGCTTCCTCTTATGGGAAACCTTGCCCCCTCTCTGGAATTTAGAGGTAGAAGGGGATTCTCCATCTGAGAGGGAAAAATAATTCTCCTCTGCAGGGCTCTCCCTCTTCCTCTTAGTTAATGTAGCATTCACTACCTCTCTCATGGAGGACTTAAGTTCCTCCTCTAAAAATCTTTTAGTATATTCTCCCATGATGTCAGACACTGCATGGGTCTGGGGGTCAATGCCCTCCATTATTGGTATAACATAACCAAAGATCTAAACATATGCTTAAATCTTGGCTCACAAGGATGCCCAACATATTTTACTCACCGTTTGTTCATGTGGTTGTAAACTAAAAGCCAAGGCAAAACTAAACAATAAACCTTGGGTCAATAGCTGCCCAAAACTCTCCCCCAATCAATAATTTTTTTAAATAAATGCCACCTTTCTCTAGTAGGTGAAAGCAGAGGTCTTAAGATCACAGGGACTGCCGATGGCTGCCATTGACTACAAACCGATGCGGGTAGCACCACTGCAGCTCTCGATCAGGGAACTGCTTCTATGGCAACGTGGCTTAAAATACAGCAACAAAAAAAGGATGGCTTCCGAGGTAGTCTAATTCCTTTACAAGCGTCCACTCGTAAATGTAAAATGTAAATCCAGTATTTGTAAAGCGCGATCAATTACCCAAGGGCCACAAGGTGCGTGGGGCCATCGGGAAGAGTAAGCGAGCTATTGCCCAGAGTCACATGGTGCTGAGCTGACCTGACGCCTGTGCCGGGGATCGAACCATGAGCCCCAGTGCCAGACGCCCTGGCCGCTGCACCACACCTCTTTCTAGATTTAATGTAGGGAGAGGGTGCGACGCAGACCTAACACGGTTACGCCCAGGTCGCTTGTATTCCCATGTTCCAGCAGCCAGGCTTTCAGGAGCAGCAAATCGTTTTAAAAACACAATCGAGGGGTGTGGCCAAGATGGTGGCGGAATAGGACGTACTTTTCAGTCCCTCCGGCACCGCCTGCCATTGAGCTTTGTAAATCACCCCTGCTAGTGCCCATCTAAGCTAGCAAAGGTGCGCGACGGTGTCCCCCAGTTGCCCTGACACTACTGGGGCCGCTATTTTGGGGAGTGGTGCAGTCGCCGAGTGGTTCTGAATGGTGAGGCCCTGACCGGCTCTGGGCCGGGCGAACCTCGTGGCGAGAGGAGCGTGTGGAGGCCTGCACTCACCGGGTCGGCACTGTGGCGGTCGAGTGCTGTTGGCCCCAAATCGGAGAAGCGGAGAGTGGCGCTGAGGCTGTGGCCGCGGAGGAGACGAGCGGCCCCGGCTGCGTCCGGAACGGCGCCTGCATGAGTGTGAAGCGGCGGCCTGGCCGGGAGGAGCGGGGTAGGCCTGGACGTCTGGGGCGGCAGCAGCGGCTGAGACCCCCGCGGGGCGGGCGAGTGCTCCCGCGCTGCGTGACTCCGGGCAGTGGCTGCAGGCGCCTTTAACCCTGAGTGAGGTGAGGTGTACGGGGGCAGCCTCAGGGAGGCTTGCGGCTCAGTCCGCAGGACGGCAGACGGTGCGGGGCCGGCGCGAGTGTGCTGTGTGCTGAGGCCCCGGTGTTGAGAGTGGTAGTGGCCTGCAGTTGGTGCTTCCAGCGACTCCTGGAGAAGGGGCCCTGTGGCCTGGAGGGGCCAGATTCCTAGGAGGTTGATGGCGGGCCCGGCCAGCGGCGGCAGATTGTTGTTCCTTTCCCCCCCGGGCGCCTGTGAAAAGCACATCTGTGGACAGCTGAGAGAGGCCTTGTCCGGGGGCAGTGATCTGCGCATCCGCTTCTCGACCCGCGTATCGGCGGGGAGGCCTTGTCGAGAGGTGGCTGGGGGAGCAGCCGCTCTGCTGTGTGGGTTTGTGGGCACTTTGGAAGCCTCGTGACAGCTTAGCCCAGGGTGCTGCTGAGAACACAGGAGGACGCGAGGGGCAGGCATTAGCCCTCTGGAGTGGCCGGCTGTTGGGCAGTGAGGCTGGGGTCTCCCTGTGAACGGGCGCCGGCTGGAGTGTGGCTTTCGCCCCTGCTTAGAGTCCAGGGAGCTGCAAACTTAAGTGTTGGGGTGCCGGAAGTCCGCCGCTAGCTTGTACCTTTGGGCAGGAGGATTGTTATTGAACTAGCCTAGACTGCACTGGCCCTCTCCCTGTGGCGACGGACCGAGACGATCTGGGCGGGCTGCTGGGCCGTTACCCGCTCTTTCGGGCACGGGGTAGAACGGCCTACCCCCCCCCCCCGCTTTGGAGACCTCGTGGAGCTGGGCTTGTGTCTGGGGGTGAGGGCTCTTCGCTGGGGCCCAGTCCGGTGGCTACGCCTCCTGCACAGCTTTAAGTGCTGGGGCAAGATGGTGGCGGCCAGAAATCCAAAAGATAAACCTCCGAAGGACGTGCCCCAGAAGGTGACGGGGCAATCTACCTCGCCGGCTGCTGATAAATCCCCATGAACTGATGATTGCGAAGCACCGGCGACCAAGGCCTTCATGCTGGAGTTGTTCTCTGCCATTAAGGAGGACATTTTAGAACTGCGCTCACAGCTTACGTCTGACCTGAGGGAGATGAGGCGCGATGAGGACGCTGTGGGGGAGTGGGTGGCGACTCTTGAGGAGCATTACATGGAAACGGCGGAGGACATACATCAACTCCAGCAAGATGTAATTCGCCTCACGGAATTGGTGTGTGTGCATGATTTTCAGCTCAAGGAGAGGATCCTCCGGAAATCACGTGACCTCAATCCCATTCAATTCCACGACCACCACCCTGTGCTTTTCCAGGACCTGGCGCCCTCCACGCTCGTCAACCGCAGGGAATTCAAGCCCATCACTAACCACCTGAGAGAGCAGGGCATTCCCTACTCGTGGGGGCACCCGTTCCTGCTCATTTTTAAGTTCAAGGGCAAGCTGGTTCAGGTCCGCTCCCTGGAGTCGGCCTTTGACATTTTGGAACTGGAAAGGGCCGCTCCCGTGCCTGGAAAGGGCAGGTCTCCCTGCAGACAGCGCAGGCGCTCCGCGGAGTGGCAACGAGTTGGAAAGCCTGCTACCGCTACAAAGTCTGACTTATCAATGAGCCTGATGGAGAGGGGGCTTCTGTGGCCCTGGTCACCGACGCGTCTGGGGTCTCTTGAGGGTCGATGGCTTGGCACTAGCGAGGCCAGTAGCTGGCGCCAGAGGAGACCGTTTACTCGATGCAGTTTGGTGACACCCTTATGTCCTTGGATGGAGGTAAGTCCTGTATCAGGAACTGGGAGAGTGAGAGGTAGGCGCCATGTTCCCCTGCTATTGGGGCCTGTTTAACGGACTGTCGATTGCTCTTCTCTACTGTGAATGTTGAATTCTGTGTTTTTCTGGGTTTTCATGTGCTTGGGGATGGGGTGGGGGGCTGGGGGTTTGGGGTTGTTTAGGGGGCTCCGCATATGCTTTCGGGGGAACTAGACGAAGATCCAGGGGCAGTTGGGGCAATGTGGTACAATAGGGGCTTTAGAATAGGAATGTGCATTGGCTATCTGTTCCTCTCATTGGCATGATGGGTGGAGATTTGAAGGTAGTGAGCCTCAATGTCAGGGGCCTCAATAGCCCAAAGATGTTGGCGCATGGCAGACAAGCGCTTTCCGCTCCAGCTGTGGTCTTCGGGACCGAATAAAAAGAACTGGGTGGCCATTCTTTTTAGTGCGCGTGCGCATTGTAAAATTATCTCCCAAGTGGTGGACATTAAAGGCAGATTTTTGGCTGTTCGTGTGCAATGTGGGGAGACGCAATTCACTATATTGTCCATTTATGCTCCTAACGTTAACCAGGAGTCCTTCTTGCAGGCAGTTCTCTCACAGGTGCTGGCGTCACTGGACGCACTGATTTTGCTGGATGGTGATCTGAACATTGTGATGGAGGCGGGGGTTGACAGATTGGAGCAGCGGTCCCACCAGTCAGGGGCGATGTCGCAGGGGGGAAAGCCGTGGCTCTTAGAGGGAGGGTTCCAGCCTCTCCAGGAGCGCGACTACAACTACTACTCAGCAGTCCACAAGACATATGCGCGCTTAGATCACATCCTGGCCACGTCCTCTCTCCTGCCCCATTTGTCAGCAGCAGATATTGTGCCGCGTTCCTTATCAGACCATGCGCTTATCTCAGTTGTCCTTACTTCCAGCGGCGCTAGGCTGCCGCCGGCTGGCTGACGCCTTTGTGACTCCTTGCTCCACTAAGACTTGGTGGTTGCGAAGATCCGTGACACCATCATTCATTACCTTGTCGAAAATGAGGAGGGGATACGGGAATAGCATCCGTCTGGGAGGCCCTGAAATTGGTAGTCGGGGACAAATTTAAATTGATTGCAGCAACATATTCCCGTCTGCGCAAAGAGAAGCGAGCTGAGTTAGAGAAAGAAGTTAGTGGCCTGGAGGCGATTCATAAAAGGACTGGGGCACCGAGGGTTTAGAGTGAGTTGGAGACGAAGCTGCGCATGTTGAAGCACCTTGACCTAGATAGGGCTGCGCATACCTTATTACGTCTGCGACACAAGTTCTATCTATGTGGGGACAAAGGGGGACGGATGCTAGCGCACAGGTTAAGGGAGCGCGCACTCAATTGACCGCTATCCAAACCATTAGGGACCCTCAAGTGACAGAGCACATCACTGATGCTGCCATTGTGGACACTTTTTGCCAATTCTATCAGACCCTATATAAGAAGGAGGGGGGTGTCTTCTAAGGGGGTGGCGGACTATCTCGTGTCGTGCGGAATTACGCCCCTCCATCGGGAGTCGGCGGAGGCTTTAGTCTAGGCAATCCGCATTGAGGAGGTCATCTCGGCTATTGCAAAGGTGAAGGTAGCTAAATCCCCTGGGCCTGATGGCTTTTCCGCTATATTTTATAAAACTTACTGTGTGGATCTGGCTCCTCTTTTGACTCGCCTTTTTAATTCCTTTCTTGATACCGGAGCGGTGGCTCCGTCCATGGCAGAGGCGGCGATTACGGTCATTCTTAAACCTGTGAAAGACCCTAAAGAGTGTGGCTCGTATAGGCCGATCTCACTGCTCAACATCAATGCAAAGTTGTTTGCGGGTGTGCTAGCGGCGAGGCTTAGCCCCTTGATAGACGGAAACATTAAGCCAGATCAAGCAGGATTTATTCCAACTCAGCAAGGGGGGGGGGGACAACACTAAACGGTTGCTTCACCTCATGGATTTGGTCCACCGCTCCCGGACGCAGGCTTTCTTGCTTTCTATCGATGCGGAGAAGGCCTTCGACCGCGTAGACTGGGACTACCTGTTCGCTGTGTTGAGGGTGTTCTGGGTGGGGGATAATTTCCTGCAGTGGGTTCAATGCCTCTATGAAGATCCTAAGGCGGCTGTGCGTTTAAATGGCTGCAGATCTGCCCCTTTCCCCAGTACTAGGGGACGCGACAGGGGTGTCCTCTCTCCCCGTTGCTTTTTGCACTCTATATGGAGCCCTTTGCTCAGCACGTTCGGTCCAACGTCGATATCACCGGGATCAAAATTGGGGCTGACACTCATAAGATCAGTCTTTACGCAGATAATGTCATTCTCTCATTAACCCACCCTCACTCCTCCTTGCGGTGCCTCTCGACGGAACTCTTAGAGTTCCAGAAGGTAGCAGGATTTAAAGTCAACTTTTCCAAATAACAAATTCTTAATATTTTCATCCCTGAGGCAGACGTACTGGATCTGAGGCAGGACTTTGCTTTCCAATGGGTGCACTCCGACATTCCATACTTGGCCCATCTATTGCTAAAACAGTGTCCCTGAACTATAAAGAGCTGGTTGATCATGTTACCAAAGCCCTCTCGGACTGGTCCCGTCTTAATTTGCCCTGGTATGGGAGGTTGGCGGCTCTGAAAATGACTGTACTTTCCCATATATTGTACCTCTTTCAAATGCTACCTTTAACAGTATAAGCAGACTCGGATTGACGCAGATCATCCATGACCCTACACACACCGTAGGACACATGCTGGACATAATTTTCACCTCCAGCAACTGCATCAAATACAGCCATGTCACAGAACTCACGTGGACCGATCACTCCATCAACCTCTTTAGCTTCTCCAGACCTTGCACTGTCACCACCAAGATGACCAACGCCACCCGGAGGTGGAACCAAAATCTAGAAGACCAGCTGAGCGAACGCCGTCAACACCTCCAACTCTGCTACCACCACCAACCTCGAACAGGGAGTGAAAACTTTAATGCCTAGATCACCAATTGGGCAACCCACACCTACGGACTTCCTCGACAGACACATCACCACCGTAACCAACACGAACCACACACTGACCACCAGGAACTTTCTCTCCTCCCAGAACACCATCTCCACAATGAAACGGATACACTTGGGAGCTTCCACAGACCCATTCTCGCACCACATCTTTAACCTCAGAAACCAAAGGATCGGCCAGGAACTCACCACCCTATTCAAGACATCTATCACCACCTCAATATTTCCCTACGCCTGGAAACAAGCCGAACTCACACCACTATTAAAAAAAAACTCTTTGCAGAACCCAGCAAATTCAAAAACAACCGGCCAACCTCTCTGCTCCCATTCCCAGCAAAGGTGCTGGAAAAAAATAATCATTTCAAAAAGGGGGTGCTGATGGACAGAGTATCTGAGTTAATCAGAACACTCCTACCCAGTCAACAGATCAGGGCTTGATCCATCACCGTTTTTTAGCTCACTGCACCATCCCAGTTCAGAACCTGGCTATATGCAAATTAGTCTGTCCCTGGCCCAGTGCATCATGGGAACAGGGCAGACCAAACTACCAAGCCAATTCTTCACTCGAAAGGAAACAAGCTTCCGGGGACCGGTTTCTGGCATTACAGCCGTCTTCGGCCCGGCTTGCTTGAATCCTGATGGTGCAGTGAGCAAGGGACTCATGTCTGAGCATACACTTCCACACTCATGGTGGCCAAAATAATTTCAAAAAGGGGGTGGTGATGGACAGAGTATCTGAGTTAATCAGAACACTCCTACCCATTCAACAGATCAGGGCTTGATCCATCACCGTTTTTTAGCTCACTGCACCATCCCAGTTCAGAACCTGGCTATATGCAAATTAGTCTGTCCCTGGCCCAGTGCATCATGGGAACAGGGCAGACCAAACTACCAAGCCAATTCTTCACTGGAAAGGAAACAAGCTTCCGGGGACCGGTTTCTGGCATTACAGCCGTCTTCGGCGCGGCTTGCTTGAATCCTGATGGTGCAGTGAGCAAGGGACTCATGTCTGAGCATACCCTTCCACACTCATGGTGGCCAAAATAATTTAAAAAAAGGGGGTGGTGATGGACAGAGTATCTGAGTTAATCAGAACACTCCTACCCAGTCAACAGATCAGGGCTTGATCCATCACCGTTTTTTAGCTCACTGCACCATCCCAGTTCAGAACCTGGCTATATGCAAATTAGTCTGTCCCTGGCCCAGTGCATCATGGGAACAGGGCAGACCAAACTACCAAGCCAATTCTTCACTGGAAAGTAAACAAGCTTCCGGGGACCGGTTTCTGGCATTACAGCCGTCTTCGGCCCGGCTCGCTTGAATCCTGATGGTGCAGTGAGCAAGGGACTCATGTCTGAGCATACCCTTCCACACTCATGGTGGCCAAAATAATTTCAAAAAGGGGGTGGTGATGGACAGAGTATCTGAGTTAATCAGAACACTCCTACCCAGTCAACAGATCAGGGCTTGATCCATCACCGTTTTTTTTTGTTGTTGTTTGTTTTTATATAGCCAGGTTCTGAACTGGGATGGTGCAGTGAGCTAAAAAACGGTGATGGATCAAGCCCTGATGTTTTGACTGGGTAGGAGTGTTCTGCTTAATTCATATACTCTGTCCATCACCACCCCCTGTTATGAATCGTTTTGGCCACCACAAGTGTGGAAGGGTATACTCAGATGTGAGTCCCTTGCTCACTGCACCATCAGGATTCAAGCAAGCCGGGCCGAAGACGTCTGCAATGCCAGAAACCGGTCCCCGGAAGCTTGTTTCCTTTCCAGTGAAGAATTGGCTTGGTAGTTTGGTCTGCCCTGTTCCCATGATGCACTGGGCCAGGGCCAGACTAATTTGCATATAGCCAGGTTCTGAACTGGGATGGTGCAGTGAGCTAAAAACCGGTGATGGATCAAGCCCTGATCTTTTGACTGGGTAGGAGTGTTCTGCTTAATTCAGATACTCTGTCCATCACCACCCCCTGTAGTGAATCGTTTTGGCCACCACAAGTGTGGAAGGGTATACTCAGATGTGAGTCCCTTGCTCACTGCACCATCAGGATTCAAGCAAGCCGGGCCGAAGACGGCTGCAATGCCAGAAACCGGTCCCCGGAAGCTTGTTTCCTTTCCAGTGAAGAAATGGCTTGGTAGTTTGGTCTGCCCTGTTCCCATGATGCACTGGGCCAGGGCCAGACTAATTTGCATATAGCCAGGTTCTGAACTGGGATGGTGCAGTGAGCTAAAAAACGGTGATGGATCAAGCCCTGATCTTTTGACTGGGTAGGAGTGTTCTGCTTAATTCAGATACTCTGTCCATCACCACCCCCTGTTATGAATCGTTTTGGCCACCACAAGTGTGAAAGGGTATACTCAGATGTGATTCCCTTGCTCACTGCACCATTAGGATTCAAGAAGCCGGGCCGAAGACGGCTGCAATGCCAGACACCGGTCCCCGGAAGCTTGTTTCCTTTCCAGTGAAGAATTGGCTTGGCAGTTTGGTCTGCCCTGTTCCCATGATGCACTGGGCCAGGGCCAGACTAATTTGCATATAGCCAGGTTCTGAACTGGGATGGTGCAGTGAGCTAAAAAACGGTGATGGATCAAGCCCTGATCTTTTGACTGGGTAGGAGTGTTCTGCTTTATTCAGATACTCTGTCCATCACCACCCCCTGTTATGAATCGTTTTGGCCACCACAAGTGTGGAAGGGTATACTCAGATGTGAGTCCCTTGCTCACTGCACCATCAGGATTCAAGCAAGCCGGGCCGAAGACGGCTGCAATGCCAGAAACCGGTCCCCGGAAGCTTGTTTCCTTTCCAGTGAAGAATTGGCTTGGTAGTTTGGTCTGCCCTGTTCCCATGATGCACTGGGTCAGGGCCAGACTAATTTGCATATATCCAGGTTCTGAACTGGGATGGTGCAGTGAGCTAAAAAACGGTGATGGATCAAGCCCTGATCTTTTGACTGGGTAGGAGTGTTCTGCTTAATTCAGATACTCTGTCCATCACCACCCCCTGTCATGAATCGTTTTGGCCACCACAAGTGTGGAATGGTATACTCAGATCTGAGTCCCTTGCTCACTGCACCATCAGGATTCAAGCAAGCCGGGCCGAAGACGGCTGCAATGCCAGAAACCGGTCCCCGGAAGCTTGTTTCCTTTCCAGTGAAGAATTGGCTTGGTAGTTTGGTCTGCCCTGTTCCCATGATGCACTGGGCCAGGGCCAGACTAATTTGCATATATCCAGGTTCTGAACTGGGATGGTGCAGTGAGCTAAAAAACGGTGATGGATCAAGCCCTGATCTTTTGACTGGGTAGGAGTGTTCTGCTTAATTCAGATACTCTGTCCATCACCACCCCCTGTTATGAATCGGAAAAAAATAATCAACAATCAACTCATAACATACCTGGAGCAGAACCAGCTACTTGACACCTCCCAATCTGGCTTCCACAGCAATCACAGCACCAAAACCTCCCTGATTGCAGACACCGATGATATCCAGACCCTCCTCTATCAAGAAGCGACAGCTGTTTTGATCCACCTCAACCTATCGGCAGCGTTCAACACTGCATTCCACCACATACTGATCGAAAGACTTCACCACATCAGCATCCAAGGGGACACGCTTAGATGGATTGTCTCCTTCCTCACCGGACGTACCCAGAGTATCCACATGCCACCTTTAACCTCTGAACCCAAAGAGATCTGCTCATCCCTCAGCACCACGCTCTTCAACACATATATGATCACACTGGCCAACATCATCAGAACCCACAGTCAACAAAATTTCCTACGCAGATGACACCCAACTCATCCTCTCACTAACAGACGACTTCACCACCACCAGAACCAACTTCACAGATGAATGACAAACATTGCCGACTGAATGAAGAACAAATGCCTGCAGTTGAACGCAGACAAGACGGAAGTACTCATATTTGGCAACAGCAGCAGCATATGGAACATCTCCTGGTGGCCTCAGACCAAGGACCCACTCCCTCGAACCATGCCAGAAACCTCAGAATCATCACTGACCACCAACTCACCATGAAATCACAGATCAACGCTGTCTCCGCCACCTGCTTCTCACTTTGCGCAAGCTACGTAAGATCTTTAAGTGGCTACCCCTACACACGAGACACACCATGACAAGCCATTTGACACACATTTGCTTGCGTACCTGTGCAGGATAATAGTCTCTGAACTTGCTATGTCTACATTTCTACTTAGGCATATTATCAAATACCTTGAACATTCTGTGCAAGGGCTAACTAAGTTCACTGCGCAAAATGTTGTCGTTTGCTATTGTCCGTTCAGTGACAGAGCTCTCACAACAGAATCAGCAATAGCGACTGGACTGAGACATCGGCATGACAACATGGGTGATGTTTATTACATTAACAGCATCACTCATTTGTTTAGTTAGATGAGCATTTCGCTGATCCGGAAAGCTTTTAGTCAGCAGTACCCCTGTGCGTCAGTAGGTGGCGTCGTGCGGCTCCTCATCCGTCGCTGGTATCGCAAGCACCGAGATGACGTCACAGAGACTACTTAGGTGCCACCCCTTCGCACGGACGTCAATTCTGTACACGACTTTCCGCGCCAGGAACGCAGAGCCATGCAAGAAACTGACCACTGGTCCCATGAAACTAGGGCCCTGAAAGGGATGACCTTAACCCTAGAAATCAGTTCGCAGAACGGGGAGGATGGGTCGGGCGGTAAGGAATTTATCACTAACTAATGTCTCTTACAGATATATCGTTACAAAAGTAGTAACTTGTGGATCTGAAAAAAACACGTTAGTGATAGATTCCTTAACTTAGAATAGATACCCCAGCAATACCAACACCGGTGGTGGGTCTGCGAACAAGATTACACCAGAACGTCACGGTGAACAGAACGGCCATGGAAGCCGTCTCTCCTGACTTTAATGTCAAGGCAGTAATGCTTGGTAAACGTGAGCAGCGAGGCCCACGTAGGTGCCTGACAAATGTCCTGCAAGTGAACACCGCGTTCCAAGGTAGTGGTGGCTGCCGCTGCCCTGGTAGAATGGGCACGCAGCCCCACAGGAGGCTCCTTCTTAGCCAACGAGTAACATGCTTTGATACATAGAACGACCCACGAGAGAGTTTGTGCACGGCCTGACCATTTTTGGTGCCCACGTAGCCAACAAAGAGCTGGTCATCCACCCGGAACTGTTGTGTGCCCTTCAGATAAAACGAGAGCGCACGTTTTGGGTCCAGACGGTGGAGCCTCTCTTCCTCTTTCGAAGGATGCGGAGGCAGAAAGGTGGGCAAAGTGATGGTCTGCCCGATGGGGAAGGGCATGACAACCTTTGGCAAGAAAGAAGGACGGGTCCTTAAAACCACCTTGTCCGGATGAACAGAAAGGAAAGGAGGTTAAGAATAAAGAGCCTGGAGCTCACTCACTCTTCTGGCAGAGGTGATAGCTACCAGGAAAGCCATCTTCAGAGTGAGAAGACGTAAAGGACAGCTCTGAAGGGGTTCAAAGGGAGCGCACAATAGATAGGTCAGGACAAGATTTAAATCCCATTGAGGCATTATGAAAGGCACGGGAGGAAACGTGTGTGTAATGCCTTTGAGGAAACAGTTAACAACCGGGGACTTAAAAAGAGAAGGATGATCTGGAAGCCTTAAAAAGGCAGAGATGGCCGAAAAATAACCTTTGATTTTGCCCAGAGCAGAGCCCTGCTGGGCCAAAGATAGAAGGAACAGAAGGACCTCAGAAAGCGGGGCAGAAAGGGGATCCACAGCCTTTGCTGTGCACCATGCCACAAATTTGTTCCACTTGCAGGCATATACCGTCTTAGCCTAGCTACCGGAATGATATCACAGACTTCGGGAGGAAGATCGAAAGCTGTAAACTGTCGCCGCTCAATCTCCACGAATGGAGGTGGTGGCTGCACAGGTTCGGTTGGAGGACCGGCCCCTGCTGCTGCGACAGAAGATCCGCCCGAAGAGGCAGTCGGATCGGGAGATCGATTACCATGTTGAATAGCTCGGGATACCAGTATCTTCATGCCCAATCCGGAGCCACAAGGATAACTTGGGCCCGGTCATGGCGAATCTTCTTCAGCACTCTGGGCAGAAGTGGTATAAGCGGAAAGGCTTGCAACAGACCACAGCTCCATTCGCGACGAAAAGCATCACCGAGTGAGTGCCGCCTTGGAAATTCCAACGCGCAGAGCTGATGACATTGCGCGTTCTCTTCGTTGGCGAATATATTTAACCAAGGCTATCCCCACTGCAGGAAGAGACCTTGCGCCATGTCCAAGTTCAGAAGCCATTCGTGATCCATCAAGCCCCGGCAGCTCAGTTTGTCCGCCCTGGCGTTCAGGGAACCTGCCAGGTGTTGATTCACCAAGGTAATGCCTTGATGTTTCCACCATGTCCAGAGGCGCGGAGCCTCCTGACATAGGATCCACGACCCCACCCCGCCCTGTTTGTTGCAATACCACATGGCGGTGGTGTTGTCTGTGAACACCTGCACTACACTTCCCCAGACAGAGGGAAGGAATGCCTTCAGTGCAAGTCGTATCGCCTGAAGCTCCAAAAGATTGATATGGAGCCGGGACTTCGCCGGAGACTAGAGGCCTCTGATCTCCACCTCTCATTGAGTCACCACTGCAATTGTCGTGCAGTGCCCTTCGAGTTCTGGACATGATCGGACAGGTTGCCATGATGCTGTGCCCACTGGAACTTCAGGTCCCACTGCATAGCCCGCATATGCCATCTGGCATGTTGTACTAGCAGGATGCAGGAGGCCATCAGGCCCAGGATCCAGAAGGTCATCCTGACTGAAACCCGGGCTGGAGGCTGAAAGATTGGAATCATAGCCTGAATATCCCCGACTCGCTGCCGGAGGATAAACCCGAAACCGCTCCGATAAAGGGGAGCTTTTGAGAGGGACTCAGGTGTGAATTTGGCACATTGATGGAGAACCCCAGCAAATGCAGGATCTCAGTCGTAGTCTGATGGTGGGTGATGACTGCCTGGGGGGAGCCCACCTTTAACAACCCATCGTCGAGGTAGGGGAAGACTGACACCCCTGACCTGCGCCGATGAGCTGCGACCACTGCCATTACTTTCGTGAACACCCGAGGGGCGCTGGTAAGGCCGAAGGGGAGCATGGCAAACTGAAAATGCTCCTGGCCTACCATGAACCGCAGGTAAAGCCTGTGGGCCGGCAGGATGGGGATGTGAAAATATGCGTCATGCAAGTCCAACGCTACCATCCAGTCTCCAGGGTTGAGGGCAGCCTAGACCTGGGCCAGAGTCAACATCTTGAACTTCTCCTTCCGGAGGAAGCGATTGACGTTCCTGAGGTCCAAGATGGGACGCAGGCCCCCTTTCTCCTTCTTGGGTACCAGAAAGTAGTGGGAATAACAACCACGTCCTATTTCTGGCCCAGGAATGCGTTTGCTGCCCCCCTTGGCCAAGAGGGCCGTGACTTCCTGTTGGAGGAGCGCAAAGTGATTCCCCGACATGCGGTGGAACTGAGGTGGCATGGCTGGGGGGCAGACTTGAAGGGGAGGGAGTAGAGCCTTCAGACGATTTGTAGCACCGACCTGTCCGAAGTGACAGAGTGCCAGTGGGGGGAGGTGATGTTGAATCCTGCCGCCCACCGGCGTGGGATGCACCCTAAAGCTTGGACTAGGAAAGCTTTGAGGCGGATGCTGCGGGGGCAGAGGTGGACTGACACGCACGCAGGCCCCCTGTGCTGCCACGGCAGCCTCCACGCCCGCGCTGAGTTTGGTTCTGCGCAGGCTTCTGGCTGCACGAGTGGGCAGGGGCGCCCCTTCCGTGGCCATGAAAGGAATGAAAGGTAGACGTGGCGGGGCGCGTGGTAGAGAGACCCAAGGACTTGGACATAGCCCGAGAGTCCTTAAAACGCTCCAGCGCACTGTCGGCTTTATCGCTAAACAGGCGAGTGCCATCGAAGGGCATGTCCATGAGTGAGCTTTGGACATCAGGCGAGAACCTGGTAGATCTCAACCAGGTGTGGTGATGAAACGCCACAGTCGTAGAGATTGCCCTACCTAGTTAGTCTGCGGTGTCCACACCGCACCGAATAGGAAACTGAGCCGCATCTTTACCCTCGGCAACAGCTTGGGACAGCACAGCCTGGATCTCTACATGACACTGAGGCAACACCTGGGCAACCCTATCCCACACCGCGTGGGAATAGCGGCCCAATAGGCATGGGGTGTTCACAGACTGCAGCCCCAAGCTGGCCGAAGAGAACAACCGCTTGCCGAAGTGCTCCAGCTTCTTATAGTCCTTGTCCGGCGGAGCAGGGGGTAAGGCACTCTGGGACGTCGAAGCTTGGATGACCAGGCTCTCGGGTGTGGGATGAGTGGCAGAAAGGCTGGGCCACCCAGCGCCGGGTGACGCCGCCCTTCTTATCCACAGGGTCCCTCTTGGCCGGTTGGCCGGCCGCGACCAAGTGCCCAGTAAGATGTCAGTAAGGGTGATTCCAGAGAAGATAACAAGGCCGCCGGCCTCCTCCAAGTCGTCCGCCCAATCCTGCTCAGAGGCACATTGACGAGCAAGGGGGTCCTTGAACCCGTCCAGTCATGCTCCACCGCCGCAATATGTGGTACCGACCGTTGCGGCAGGGCAGGGACTGGGAAAGGAACAAATGGTGCTGTGTCCCAATGCGGATGGCAGGTAGGAACAAAATTGTCCTGCAACTGGGGCAGGGGTGGAACATATGGTATGCACTGCGGCGCCTAAGGCAGAGCAGAGGGTGGCGCTGGGGCCAGAGCCGGCAGCGTGGGACCTTGTGGCGCTGAGGCCAGTGCCAGCGGCGCAGGATCCTGTGGCGCCGAAGCCGCCGGCGGCGTCGAAGGCTCGACAGGATCCTGACACGGGACCGCGGGGTCCAAAGGCGCACTGGCGGGAGCCCGAGGCCTATACAGGTGGTCATTGGTAGCAAGAAACTCTTGCACCTGTGCAGGAGTCGCCCACGGACAGGGGTAAGGTGGGTAGGCCAGTTGACTCCCAGGCTCCTAAGGAGCCGCAGGAGCAGAACCCCTGTCCCCCTCGTCTGCATCCGGGGACCGACGGGGGGGCGTCGGAGAGCGACAACGCTTCTTAGTCTTCTTTTTGTGTAGTCTCTTACCAGAATCCGAGGGTGAAGACTTTGACCCCGAGGAGCGATGATGATGGCTCTGCGGTCAGTCCCTCGAGCGACCCCTGGACCTCGAACGAGGCGGAGACGACTGCCAGGCCTCCAGCAGCTTTCCAGACCGCTCCCGCAAAGCCTTCAGAGCAATGGCCAGACAGTCGGAACATGACCGGGAGTCATGTTCACGCTCCAGACAGTAGAGACAGATGTCATGGGGGTCGGCCACCGACATCGTACGGCGACAGGCCCCGCAGTATTTAAACCAAGGCATCCCTACGTGGCACCAGGAGTCAAAGACTCAAAAAGAAATAGAGACAAAAGTCTCAAAAAAGTTAGTCAAAAAGTGACTAGGGTACATACTCTAACCGGATATGCGCTTGCTGGTGCGGAAAAAGAAAAAACTGACGTCAGCGCGCATGGGTGCCGCCTAAGTAGTCTCTGTGACGTCATCTCAGTGCTTACGACACCAGCCGCACGACGCCACCTACCGACGCGCAGGTGTACTGCTGACGAAAAACTTTCCGGATCCCGTCTGATGCTTGGGAATATTCTATGGTAAGGAATCTTTCACTAAAGTGTCTCTTTCAGATGTTAATATTTTCTAACCATTACAGTCTAAGTGTATCATACTGTAATGCTTTATAATTATACAATGGGACTCGCACTTCGATGACGGGGTATGAAGCAAGCATGTGAATCTATGAAAGATGCCTATACTGGAGAACTACAGTTAAAGGTAAGTAACTTATGTACTACTGCATCATTATTTTAAAGTTCCAGCATGGCTACCACATTTCAATTGGTCAGTCATCTTAGAATAGTAAAGCAATGATAAACTATGTACTATACCACTCATAGGTAGCCAGCCAGTAAACATCGCACTTGGTGGTCATCTTTGAAAGGTATTATGGATCATAGTTGCTCCGAGCCTTGATGGCCGCCTGGCACTTCAAGACTTAGCAGCAATCTTGGACTGATGACCAATGGCACTCTAAGCACAATACTTTTCCAAGATGGTCACCTGGCTTAGAAGCAGGGGACCTATAAAAGAGTAAAAAGAAAACCAACATGACTGGGCACCAGCCTCTGCACTGAGGCATATTCAAGTTCAAACGATGTGCACATATGATCAGGACAAATATCAGCACTACCAGGGCAACAGAGTCAGTGGCTAACATGGACTGACTCGTTTTCCTATGGTATATACTGTAATGTGTGGAAACAGAATGGAATAGTGCTCAATAAACCAACAGCTGAAGAGAGTTGGCATAAGGCTCCTCTGAATATCTTTGTTTATATTTATGTATATGTATATCGATAGACAATTAGATGAATATTTATTTATTTATTTAAACTTATAAGGCGCGCGGTTACCCGCAATGGGTTTCCCGGCGCCAAGGGATAGACTGAAGAAGAAAGAACTACCTGGTATCTGTAAATGAGGCTACTAAAGAGGACTGTTCAAAGTTATTGCTGAAAGAGCCAGGTTTTTAAGCACTTACGGAAGAGAAGGAGATCTGTTTCCAGTTTCAACCTCACAGGTAAGGCATTCCAGGATTTAGTACCCAAATGCGAGAAGGAGCGGCCGCCCATCTTCACTAACCTGAATCTAGGAACAACAAAGTCTCCTTTTCCTGAAGATCTAAGGCTGCGACTAGGTATGTAAGCATGAATGAGATTCTGTAGATACCTCGGGGCAGAGCCCTGTTTTATCTTGAAGATGTAACATAGGGCCTTGAATTTAATTCTATTTGTTATTCTCAGCCAGTGTAGATCACGAAGGGCTTGAGAAGCAGATGTTCTCCGAGGAACATTGCGTAACAGCCGTGCAGCCACGTTTTGAACAACCTGAAGTTTGTTCAAAGTTGCTAAGTCGGCGCCAAGATAAAGGATGATCCCGTAGTCCAGGCGAGATATAACCAAGGCCTGGACTACCGTCCTTTGTGTAGAGACAGGAAGCATCCACAAAAATTTTTGGAGCCATCTTAAGGTGGCGAAACAGATAGAAGCCACCTTGACGGCCTGTTGCCGCATTGGGAGCTTTTCGTCAATGAGGAATCCGAGATTGCGAACCTGGGCCACGGGTTGAGGGGCAGGACCCATACTCTCTGGCCAATGTTGAGGACCCCACAGGTCTTTACCCTTGCCCAGGATCACAATCTCGGTTTTATCTCCATTTCACTTGAGGGAAATTTTCCTGCATCCACCTTGCCACCTGAGACAGCCCTGCTTAAGAGCCGACATATTACTGCCCTCCCGGTCCGAGAGGGAGAAAATAATTTGTGTGTCATCGGCGTAAGAGAATAAATTCAAACCGGCTTCCTCCACAATGGTGGCCAGGGGTCTGACATAGATATTAAATAATAACGGGCTGAGAATAGACCCCTAGGGAACGCCGTACGCCGATGCACAAGTTTGAGGATGCTTTAGCTGAGAAAACCTGAAAGGTACGCTCACTAAGAAAGGAAGCAATCCATGCCAGAGCTGAACCCCCAACTCCCAGAGATTGGAGAGATGTGGGAAGAATGGAGTGGGATACGGTATCGAACGCTGCACTCAAATCCAAAAGGATAAGTGCAGATGTTTTCCCGCGATCAACACCGTGCCGTAAATTCTCAGTAACTCCCAAAAGAGTAGTTTCTGTGGAGTGGTGAGCTCTGAATCCAGATTGTGATGGATGTAAAAAGCCTGAACTCTCTACCAGGAGAGTCAGTTGTGAGTTAATGTGCCTTTCTAGGATTTTGGAAAAAATAGGCAACAACGAAATGGGCCTAAAATTGGATAAATTGGAAGCATCCGCTCCAGCCATTTTTAGCAGGGGGACCACCATTGCATTTTTCCACTTCTGTGGGACATAGGATTCTATCAATGAGGAATTAAGGAGCCTCATCACTACCCGGCGAGGGTTCAGTTCAAGCTGTTTCAAAATTTTAGCCGGTAGAGGATCACAAGGAGAACCAGATTTGATGCTCTCAAGGCAATGAGCAAAAGAGACATCATCAAAGAGCGACCACTCAGAGTTTAATTGTCGTGGAAAATTGACTGTGTTGAACCGGCACAAGGGTAGAAGATGGATCTTTACTCGAAGGTCGAAGCCCCAGTGAATCGTAAATACGTTCCACCTTGGTGATAAAAAAACTCAGCGATAGAATTACATTGTGCCTCATCCAAGACAGGAGGGGCAGGAGTAGAATCCGCACCCGTCAGTTTTTTTACAACAGAAAAGAGTGTACGCGGAAAGTTCTGAACATGTGTAATAGTGTTTGCAATGTAAATAGCTCTAGCGATTTTACATTGTTTATGATAATCTCTAATGGCCACCCTATATGCCATTTTACGAGAGGGAGAGTAGGAGCGCCTCCATTGTCTCTCGAGTACCTTGCATTGAGATTTCATAGTTTTTAAATTCTCCGAAAACCATGCCGCAGGATGACGATGGGGCAGAGAATGCATGGATACAAGAGGAACGAGTTTGTCCACAGCAGTGGTCAACCATTTGGAGACTGCCGCCTCCGACACCAAAAGAGATGAATGAACATTAGGTGAAGTGTCAGACAGATATAAATTAAGCTCAGTAATGTTGAGCTTACCCCAACAGCGTAATTTTCCTCCTGTATCGCTAACATCAAACGCTGTGTTCTTTGTACACAGGAGGGAAAATTTAACTGCCATATGATCCGACCATTCCAAAGGACGGCGGAAGGTTCACAATCATACGCAAGGTTCGAAAGAACAGGATCCAACAAATGCCCCGCGGAATGCGTAGATCCCGAGTTACACAATAAGATATTAAGAGCTTCTAAATCCGCCAAAAAGGTTTTACTAGTCATACATTGAGGGTCTTCCAAATGTAAATTTAGATCCCCCAAGATGGTGAAATTAGCGGCCTTCAGGATCAATGGAGCAATAGTTTCAGAGAAGGATGATGCCCATATGTTGGAATTCCCTGGAGGGCGGTAGATTAATAACCCGGATAAAGTCATCTGGGCATTGATTGCTAATTTGAAGTGAGCAGCCTCACAACCTTGAAGCGGAAACGCTACGAATTTGCAACTACAACTCGATTTAAAAATTATGGCAATACCACCTCCCTTGCCAATGTCTCTGTCTCTCTTGACCATGACATAGCCAGGGGGAGTTACAAAGGCAATGTCTGGTCCAGAGCTTGCGTGGAGCCAAGTTTCTGTGAGGAAAATGGCATCTGGTTTTTCATCGACTAAAAAGTCGTAAATATGATTTTTATGCTTTGGGAGGGACCTACAGTTTATGCTCCAAAAATGGAGTTTGGAGGTAGTTGAGGAGGGTTTAAATTTATGCGGGCGTTTCCACTGTTTACACCTACTCATCCTGCCCAAAGAGAATCCGCACTTATTACAGGTGAAACCCTGGGTAGGAAATGTGCAAGTTGAGCAATACGTGTTTGGCACATGTCTGTGGGAAATCAATTCCCCCTGAGCGTATGTGATAGTCGTACCTTGTGAACCTGAAATGAGGCCATCTAGAGTATAATTGGTAGACCCAGGGCCCAGCCTGGCGCGGACGGGCGCAGACGGGCAGGACTTAGGCTCGACTTCAGCGCGACAGCGGCGCGTCTACTGTACGCGTCCGCTGCGCGGAGAAGCGGCCATCTCGCTTTGTAGTCCCATGTGCAGCGCAAGAGCGCAGGGACTTGTAGTTCTTATGAATCAGGCTGCCGTGTTACACAAGAGACAGAAGACGTCTCCGGCCACAGTACCCAAGTCGGCTATGGCAAAGCGGAAAGAACAGTGCGAGCAATAGGAATGAATCACAAATGATTTGTGATTATATAAAACAGTCTAACAGGCGCAAAGGAAAATAAAAATGAAAATAATATTTTAAAACAGCGAGCAAATTATCACCCGGCATTCCGCCTCAGGTGAGCAAAATCATTAGCAAAATACGATACAGTCCTCAAGAGCAGCACACGTAGTCTGAGTGCCCCCGGTAAACCAAGAGTTCAGAATATAGATTTTATTTTTATTTCACAAGCCTGGTAAGCTGCTAGAGCTGTCAGGCCAGACAAAGGAAGTACTTTGATTCATACACAGCTAAATACTACAGACAGCATTAGAAATAGTAACAAAATTAAAGTTGCAAAACAATATATACTCCTTTCTAAGTTTACCTGTCAAAGATCATCATCACAGTGCATACCTTCTATCCCCAGGACGGGGAATGGTTCAAGCCTGCGAATCTATAAAAGACCTAATAGAGGAGAATGCACGCGGTTTTCCAGAATGGCTGCCCACTGCCATGTTAAGTATTTTACATATTCTTTACTGCAAGCATATGCCTGCCAAGTTTATGCACCAACATTTTTATTTTTTCGATTTCAATTCTGTAAATTCATATCGCACATCCGTTTTGAGCATGAATGAGGAGTTAAGTGCTTAAATACACAGTACTGAAAAGATACTTTCAAGTATAACTAAGATCTATTGAAATTGTCAATGCCTGCTTTGATAAGCTACTCAGTAGAAAGTCATCGAGCAAAGAGGAAACTTTTTTTGCCCCCTTTCATACTGAATTTGAAATAACAGATTTTTGAGCAATAGACGATTTGGAGGTAGTGGCAACAAAAACAAGGAACAGGTACACACACATTTCTTACCCACGTTGAATAGGTATGTTTCATTTAGCTATGATACAGAAAGGTTTAACATCTGCTATTGGAGCACACAAAAGACAGTTTAGTAGGTGATACTGGAAGACAAGTCACCAAATGTGAATTTCTTGAAGATTATTTTTTATCTTTCAGTCAGCAGGATAGTAGTGTCATTCCTATCAAATATATCTGCAAGTACAATCAACTTCAGGCAGGCAAAATGTGTTCCATCCTGAAGAGCTTTTCAAGGCTTAGAATAGAAAGAATAGTCAGTTGGGTACTGAGTTACCCTGAGCGTGTGCCCAAAAAGTGTATAGTGTTGGGGGTGCCACATATATGCAAAAATAGAGCATGTCACCACGTTTATGTGTACCCTGGCTAAAACAATGTTTTATTGAAATTGCCCAGTGAACCCCAACAGAGCAGTTTGATTCTAAAACGCATATCTGATGCCTATTGTTAAGTGGATTCTCATGTTCAGAATTATATGTAGAAAATAAAGTATTCCAAAAAGTGATTCACTGACCCACATCACACCCGATCTCAAGAAGTTACACTGGCTCCCAATGCAAAAGAGATGCCAGTTCTAGATGTTGACCCACGCCTACGAGGCTCTGCACAACGACTAATCCGCCGAACCAACAGAGGAGTACGCCCCTTTTTGCACCAGGCAGCCAAGGCTTGGAACATCCTCCCCCTGTACCTAAGGACTGCTCTATCGCTCCAGCAACTCAGAAGAGATCTAAAAACCTGGCTGTTTGAATGACCAAACCTCCAAGCAACAACCAATAGCTCCAGCGCCATGAGACCCTCATGAGTGATTTGCTGCAATCTATAAATGAGTGACTGATGCAGGTGCCCATTAACAAGTTATAACACTACCGTAGATTTGGGGTCAGAAGGGGAAGTTTATAGACCAGTGGGTGTGTATTCCCTCATTAATCAATCTATATACCAAAAAACACACCACTAGTCTCATTCATGTGTATGAGAACAATTATGCAGTTTAACCTTACTTCTCTCGAAACTAACTTAAGTGATGTTTATCATCAAGGGGGAGACATCCCTTAAGGATAAGAACCCTCACTCACCCAAAGGTGACATGCTTCATCATATGGGTCCTCCTTACCAGTGTAGAAAACCTAGTCAACACTGGGAGCTACTACTTCGAAGTTTAAGGAAGGAGCTCAGAGATGTTTTAGGTAAGGAGAAGGATAGTAATCCCATATGTGAGATGGTGAGTGTAGTGAGGTTAGCAGCGCTGTGTGGAAAAGTAGAAAGTGAATTAAAACTGCCTAGATAGAATCTAGATAGAATCTAGGCAGTTTTAATTCACTTTCTACTTTTCCACACAGCGCTGCTAACCTCACTACACTCACCATCTCATTGCATTATTTAGAGAACAATCCTTTAGGATTGCTCTACAAAAAGGTAATTCTTGCCTCCACCAAATAGTATGCTGCAATTGAACAGGCATGTAATGTAACACGTCTTCTATACAAGGAATACCCAGTTTGTTGTGGCAAATGTATGAAGATGTCAAACTTGATAAGGCAAGTAATTTAGAAAGGAATTTGTCCTCTTCGACTTGGATTACACGTTTGCTTCCTCCACTCCACAACCCCGCCCCATAAAGAGCTGCAGCTAGACATTTGCCATTATTACCTTAATTGGCTTTCTACCCAATTTTGAAGCACATCTAAAAAAAAATCCACTGTTCAAGTCAGTTTGCTTGCCACAGATTGTCTGTGTGAGGCCCACAAATCACTAGAACTAAAGGGGATATCCAGATATCAGAATACATAGACTCTAGACAGAAACGTCCTCCCCCCAAATATGACGCCTGATGTTTTACAGCCGCACTTTCGCAAAATCGCGGCCGCCGTTAAGGTCCTGTTACTTCTTAAACATAACAAATAGATTAATCAGTAGTTGTAAACCCTTCCCTGTACATGATATCAATACAGCATCATTGGCGTTCATTAATATGGAGATGGGGTGGGAACCAACGCTAGGTCTATCTGCGGGTAGGTCCTGGAGATGGCATCTATTTCCTTAATATAAAGGGAAAAAGGAAGGGCAATCTTGTCTTACTCCCCTCCTTATACGAAAAAAAATTGATACATTCCCCAACAGGTCCAAATCAGACTTTGGCAGATGCCCGGCTACACAAAGTAGCTAGTAGGAAAATTATTTGTTCTGCGGCCCTAGGTTTCTAAAAATAAGCCAGTTTTTGATACTTACGTCTAAAAAATATGGATAGAGCGAACCCTCCTTTGCCCTAGTACACTTCCTGATAATCAAGAAAAGGTTCAGACATTGTTCGAGTGTCCCAATCTCCCTCCTGAACCCTTGCAGACATTCAGATGGAACAAAGCTTTCCTCTGCCCAGCCTGCTAACCTCTCTATGAGAACCCTGCCCATCAGTTTCATAGATGAGTCTAGGAGGGTTATTGGACGGTAGCAGGGGGAGTTTTCTCTGTTAGCTTTTTTGAAAATTGGGACAATAACTGATGGTTGGACTTGGCCCTTTTGGCAGGTTCCCCCCGAAACTTTTTGCATTCTCCTAGCCTTTTTCTGTAACCTGGTGTTGGTGATTTTAGGCCTCTGAGCACTTTAGTACTGCGGTCCAGTGTAAAGTGCGAGCGCTCTCTGAGTTACATTGGTACGGTTGGACTGCCCTCCCATAGGAATGTATGGGGGATTCCCTGATAAGGTGTGTCAGTGGTAATTCCTGTTATGAGAGGAGAAGAGTGGTCAAGTTTAGTATGTATGAAATTGTGAGAATAAATGCTGCGCGATAGTGTGCACAGATTTATTATGACTGGTGGAGAAATGTCACCTTATGAAGTTGGCATTTCTGTGTGCTATGTGTCTGCCTGCCTGATGTGAATTGCATGTCTGGCTTGAGAGAGACAGAGGCTGGGGGGACTGTGTGGCTCCAAGAAGGGCAGGGTGAGTCAGCGCTAGGCTGAATGGGACACCTGGGCTGGGAGTAGTGGGAGGAGTTATCTCCTGACTCTGAATAGGACTGTGCCCAGCCTGTACAATGCTGGCTCTGCCCCCTGTGGTGTGTCTGATCACTGAGCCCCCACCTGACAAAGGGGAAGAGGAGCTTGCAAAACAAAGTGCTCCAAATCCCCCCTGAACCAGTTACCTCTGGTTCCCCAAGCCCTGCGCTGCAGACAAAGTGATTATGAAGTATAAGTATAGGGGCTTTGACCCCATGAAATTGTTCAATTCGGTGCTTGGGTGCTGGTCCTGACGCTGCTGAGGCCAAGGAGGAACCACCATGGGGGCTTGCCTCTCTGCTGGAGAGCCCTGGGTGCTGGCCTCCATGGGCCCAGGTTTGCTTCATGGACCTGAAGGATTGCCTGGTACCCTAGCGCCTCGTGAGCATTATATTTCTAATTGGGGAGGAGCGAGCAGGCTTTGCAGCGCTGAGCTGCCAGAGGAGACAGAGGGAATCCCCAGCGTAGGGATTCCCCGTAGAGATTCTCCGGCGTAGGGATTCCCCTGTGATGCTGATGGCGGGTGCCCACCCCGCATTAGGAGTATTTTTATAGCGGAAGCCCACCCCGCTTTATTATGCTTGAAATCGTGGGTGCCCACCCTGCATTTTGGTGCCTTTTTCGGCGGGAGCCCACCCCGCACTTGCCTCTCTCAAAGTGGGTGCCCACCCCGCATCCTGGCACCGTGATGGAAGGAGGGTGCCCACCATGTACTTCACCGCAGGGAATAAAGCCCCCCAAATCACCGCCGCAGCCCAGAAGCACCAAAGCGGAAGTCAGGCAGCCCGCGCCTGACTAGGGGCAGGGCCTGCTAAGGAAGCGGAAGTGAGGCATGGTGTTGCTGCCCCGGTGTGTAACAAGCACGCGGGCGGGAGCCTACCCCGCGCCCCTGTGACCCAGAGAAGAGGAGTGGGGCCGAAAGAGATCTGCCGCATTCCAAGACCCAGGCAGGGCCCACCCTGTGCTGGGACGTGCACCGGAGGAAGTCTGGAGCCGTGCGAGCTCCACATCAAAATCCCGGGTCCCAGGAGGGGGCCCGGGTGAAGTGAGGAGAGGAGCGGGCGAGGCAAAGCCTGGATCGTCGGCGGGGCACCCGTGAGCTGAGGGAGCCCTGCATGCAAGGAGAAGAGCCCGGAGGAGTCCAATGGGAGTAGAGCTCCCCCTGCATAGCCCGGTGAGTGGAGCAGAGACTGGTCTTGTTGTTGGTGCCACGGTGCACCCGTGCATTATTGGCGTCTCCTGAGCGGCCCGCCTTGTAGCGGGCCACTCCAAGGATGGGGCAATGTTATTTATGATGGGCCCTGGGGGCCCCAGTGAGATGGTGCACTTCAGGGCACAGTGTTACTGCCCGAGTGGTCCCGTCATTGCCATTAGTTTTTGGAGCCCCGGAGCGGGGCCCCAGAGAGTCTGGGCCCCGTTTGTCCCTCAGTTGCGCCGCCGTAGCAGGCAACTGCACCAATGGTCATCATTTATTCTGCAGATCCTAGTGGGGGGCCGAGTGCACCGTGGGGGCATGATACGTGAGAGTCTCAAGAGGGGCCCGTGCCCATTTGGTCACATTTCTTGGGATAGAGTCCCTGAGTGGGACAGGAGGGCACAGTGAGTGCCAGTGATGATCCCAGCTGTATGGCAATTAGCGTGCAGCTGCTA
This sequence comes from Lissotriton helveticus, assembly GCF_964261635.1. Taxonomy (NCBI): domain Eukaryota; kingdom Metazoa; phylum Chordata; class Amphibia; order Caudata; family Salamandridae; genus Lissotriton; species Lissotriton helveticus. Next base: position 1,924,341,866 of record NC_136063.1, read on the forward strand.
CATTTAGGCCAGGACACATGGAGGGTCCCAGGAGGGGACCTAGGAAGCACATTGGTGCCCGCGCATTGCAAACGTTTCGCCCCAGCTGCAAGTGGCAGCTTAGCTCCCTGACATTCTGGACAGAGGGCATTTGAGCCCTAGAGAAGGCCAATTGGCCTGGGGGTCAGATGAGAGTGTTGGTAGGGCACCAGGCCCTAACGTGATGATTTATGAGTAATTTTCTGGCCTAATTGTGATACCTAATGTGTAATGTATTTATGCTTAGGAGGTTAGTGCATACTGTGGTTATGCTGGTAAGGCTCAATGCGTAACGTGTTTATGCCCCATGATTAGTGCCTAATGTGTTTGGGCTGCTGATGTCCTAGTGCATAAGGTGTTCTTGCTTAGGAGGGTGTCTTATGCAAATGTGGGTGTGCCCAATGGTAGGCTTTGATATTTTAGGATGGTGTCTAATGTGACTGTGATAATACTTAGGTCATTATTGTACCAGTAGTTACTGGTTGTGTTTTACATTTACTTACCTGTTCTGATGGTTCTGACCGTGGCCCAATTGGCTCGGTACTGTATATAATCCCCTGTGAATATTGCCTGTGCCAGTTGGCACAGTGTAAATGTGTGATTATGTTGCTAATGTTTTTATGACAATATAAAGGCTATTTTTTTATATAACCTTGTGTGGAGTTCCTTTTGTGGTGCGCCTAGTGTGTTGCTGCTGTGTGTGCGTGTGTTGCTGCTGTGTGTGCGTGTGTTGCTCAAACACATTACACATTGCCTCTGGGATAAGCCCGACTGCTCGTGCGAAGCTACTAGGGGGTGAGCAGGGGTTATCTTCAGCGTTTAACTCCCTTGCCATGACTAAAGAGGGGGTTTCTGCCTGGCTTTGGCGCAAGCCATAGCCAACCAGAAATCTAATTTCTAACATGGAGTATGACCAAGAAGAGGGAATTTGCCCTGCACTGGCTGTAGCAAAAACATTTGTAAGCTGCAGACTCATAAAAGGAAGTTTTTCCAACAGTATACATGCACACCGATAGGAGGCGTCGTTCTGCTATCCGATGATGTTAGTTACTTTCGCAACTTTCCAAGCCAGGAGCATGGAGCCACGATGAGAACTGGCCACTGGTGTGAAAAACTAAGGCCTTGAGAAGGATGTCCCTTGCATGGCAATCAGCTTGCAGGGAGAGGAGGATAGGAGTGTGGGTAAAGAATCTGTGGCTAGATAAAGTCTCTACCAGATACGTCATTACCGAAGGTTAGTAACTTGCTGATCTGATAGACTTTTAGCTACAGATTCCTTACCTTAGAATAGATACCACAAGCAATACAACCCAGAGGTGGGTCTGCAAATCCAATTATAAATCAAATAGTCCTGCAGGACCAAACAGACAAAGTGTCTATCGCAACGGACCGGACTGTCCAGACAGCAGTGTTTGGTAAACATGTGAAAAGACGCCGACGTTGCTGCCCGACAGATATCCTGATCAAATATTATGCAGCTAGCCTCTCCAGGAGAACTCTCAGTGTTGCTGATGAGTCTTGGAGGGAAACTGGTTGTTAGCAGGAGGGATTTTCCCAGTCAGTCACCTTTTTTGAAAATAGGGACGATAATTATGACCGGGAAGAGGAAATTAGCACTGCACTGACTGCATTAATAACATCTGTAAGCAGCGGGGTCCATAAAATATAAGGTTTTTACAACAGTCTAATAGCACCTTGTCAAGTCCTGCAGCCTTTACTATTAGACTTCCTTCCAATGCTCTGATGACCTCATCTAGCTCAAACCTAACCTGAGAGAATGTTCGTTTTGGTCAATCTTTATTTTCTTCTCCCACACTATCATCTGAATTGAAGACTGTTGAATAGTGGGTAATACAATCTTCTTGAGGCACCAGTGACTCAATTATAGGGGCATCATTGTCCCCGTTTCCAGGGATTCTGCACAAACACAGAACTATGCGCAGGATTATGGGACTTTGGTGTATAATGACTGGGTCATCCTACCACCTTACTACTCACAAGCCTAGGACCAACCAGCTATAGTGTCTCAATTGCTCACCAACTCACTCACAGAAAAGCAAATGATTAGACACCCCAGAACACAACATTCCTAGATCTCTCAGGAATCGTGGTAACAGGACACACCCTTTCGCTTGCACTCTTGTACTAGTCCACAATAAGATCTGACAGAGACACGAAATAGTTTAAAACATTTATTTTAACTAACGTGCACTAACATGCAGTATACGTGCCACAACAAGCAGGAACATGCATAGTATAAAAACCAGTCAGCATAGCAGCTAGTCCGTAAATCATGAAGGTAGAGGTCATCATAAAAAGACAATGGAGCCCTTCCTCCCTTCCTTTGCTAAGAAGAAGTATTATTAAAAGTTAGAAGATCTCTGGGCTTTGCCAGCAGACCCCATACCTTAGCCTATAGATGGGAGATTTATATCATAGGTGCTGTCTCGCTCTTCTCCCTGGAATGGTCCCTCTCCAAGTGTATCCAATCTAATTTGTGTACCCCACAAAAAGCCAAAGTATGTTGTCCAAACAACAGCTGCATCAGTATGTTTTGTCTAAGGGCTAAGGTCTAGCCAGAGCAAAATAACAAGGGGCATTGTTGTTCGACCTTCCACATAGTAAAAATCCCATGAACATGTAGAATGTGAACATAGCGATAAGTTCTCATGTGAAAACAGTCACTGAAATATTCCAAAAATAAAGACGCATGGTAAAGTGTTGAAAAGCAGCAGGCAAGTGGGTGGCATGTCTGACTTGCAACCTGCTCATGCTAAGTTAGAGGAAAACGGCAATGTCCCCATGGGCCCCAAGATAAGAGCTGTTAGTAATTTTCCAAAATAAAACGGGAGTTCCTTATTTTTGCTGCTCAGAGAAACTTCTCCCAGGCCTCATGATGGAGCTCTTTTTTTCAAGTGTTTAAAGCCTCTTTGTATAAGTCTCTCCAATTTTTGAGGACTACTTGATCCCCTGGGCTGATGTTTAATGATAGTTTCAAGTTCCTGTGAGCTGTTGTACAGACCCAATTAAACCAGCCAAAGTGGAATTTGCTGTTGCCCTGAATTAACAAATTACTTACCTTCAGTAACACCTTATCTGGTAGAGACTATCTAGCCGCAGATTCCATACGTTAGAATAAGCCCAAAGGTGTCAGACTGGATCCGGATGTTTTTGAGCAGTACCCCTGTGCGCGGTAGGTGGCGTCAATCGGCTCTGCACTAATTCAGTAACTTTAGTGACTTACGTAGCCAGGAGCATGGAGCCATGATGAGAACTGGTTGCTGGTGTTAAAACTAAGGCCTGAGAAAGGTGTCCCTTGCACTGCAATCAGCTCGCAGACAGGGAAGGATAGAAGTGTTGGCAAGAAGGTAAGTAACTTGTTGATCTGATAGAGACTTACAGCCGTAGATTCCTTACCTTGAATAAATACGAAAGCAATACATCCCGGGAGTCGAGTCTGCAGCGCCAATTTCAAATCAAATAGTCTTACAGGACCAAATGGTCGAAGTGTCAATCGCGATGGACCTAAATGTCCAGACAATAGTGTTTGGTAAACGTGTGCAGAGACTCCCACGTTGCTGCCCGACAGATATCCTGGAGAGGTAATTTGCGGGCTAACTCAGTGGTCGCAGCCTTAGATCTGGTATAATGAGAAGGCAAAAACTCAGGTGATTGCTTCTAGGTCAATCCGAAGCAGAATTTGATGCAGAACACTATCCATCTTGAGATTTATGCACAGCCTTCCCTTGGCTTCTACGTACCCCATGAAAAGTTGATCGGCCACCCGGAACTGTTTTGTGCGATCAAGGTAGAATGACAACACTCTTTTTGGTTCCAGACTGTGGCGTTTCTCCTACTCTTTGGAGAAGTGAAGTAAAGCAAAGAAAGTAGGCAGAGGTGGTGTTCTGGCCTACAGGGAAGGAATTCACCACCTTCAGAAGGACCTGAAGGGCTAGCTTGTCTGAGTAGAAGGTAGTGTAAGGAGAGTGCGCCAAGAGTGCTTGTAATTGGCTGACCCTACTGGCCAAAGCTATGGACACTAAAAAGGCAGTTTTGACGGTCAATAGCCTAAGAGGGCAATCATGTAGAGGCTCAAACGGTGCACAGATCAAAAATTTGAACACATGATTTTGATCTCACTGGGGCATGAGTAGCCACAACAAGTGACTTAAATAAAGAAGGTTGTGCAAAATGGCTGAAAGATAACCTTTAATTGCACCTACAACAGAGCCCTGCTGGGCCAACCATATAGCAAACAGAAGAACCTTGCAAAGAGGCACAGAAAGAGGATTGATGTGGAAATCAAGCCACATCACAAACTTACCCCAACAGCAGGCACATCCGACTACCTCCCTTCACCTCCGTACCAGTCATATGCGGTTTACCACAGGGATCATCCCTCAGCTCCACCCTGTTTAACATCTACATGACTCTCCTTGCAAACATCGTCAGATCCCACAGACTCAATATATTCTTCTAAGCAGATGACACTCAACTGATGCTCGCGCTCACCAAGGACCCTTCAATGAAAAAAACAACTGGGCATGGGCAAGGCACCCAATGTAGCTGAATTGATGAGACAACTGCCTCCAACTCAACTCCGACAAAACCGAAGTGCTGATCTTCGGGAAAAACACCTCTGCATGGGACCACAGCTGGTGGCCTGCAGAACTTGGACCCACACAGACCAACCACGCACGCAATCTTGGCATCATCCTTGACAGCCAACTGACCATAAAATGACAAGTTCACTCAGTTGCCTTCTCCTGCTTCCACACTCTCTGCATATTCCACAGAATGTTCAGATGGATTCCCAAAAACACCAGGAAGACTGTCACCCAAGCCCTAGTCACCACCCACCTTAACTACGGCAATGCCCTCTATGCCTGCATCTCCACCCAGCTCCTCAAAAGACTCCAGACCATACAGAATGCTGCAGCCAGACTCTTCTTGGACCTACCCAAATGAACCCAGATCGCCCTCACACTGAGAGACCTCCACTGAGAAACCTCCACTGGCTCCCCAGCCAGAAAAAATGCCAGTTCCAGATCCTCACACGTGTACAAAGCCCTCTATGACCTAGGACCTGCCTACCTCAACCATCGACTGAATTTCCATCAACCTGCCAGACACCTACGCTTCTCCTCACTCACCCTTGCACACAGCCTCGCATCCGTCGCAGCAGCGGCCGCTCCTTCTCCTATATTGCCGCCAAGACCTGGAATGACCTTCCCCTCCAGCTCTGTTCAACCCCCTCGCTGGAAGACTTCAGAAAGAGACTTAAGTCCTGGCTCTTCGACAGACAGCAGCCAGATAGCCCTAGGGGTGCGCTCTACAAATGCAGTTTGATTGATTGATATCGACTTGGTGGAGAATTGCCTGGCTGCCAGATTAACATCAGACTTCAGGAGAGAAGTCAAAACTGTAGACACTCAATCTCCATGCGTGAGGGTGCGGCTGGTTCAGTTGTAGAAACTTCCCCTGTTGATGCTACAGAAGATCCTCTTGAAGAAGCAGCCTGATCAGAGGTCCGATGGCCATGCTCAAAAGATCTGGGCACCAGACTCTCTGAGCCACAAAAACAACCTGGGCCTGGTTGTTCCTGATCTTTTTGAGAACTCTGACCAAGAGTGCTACTGGTGGAAAGTTGTACAAGAGGCCAGAGCTCCACAGACCAAAAGCGAGAGTCGCCTTGAAAACTCCACCATGAAAAACTCCTGACATTGCACATTCTCAGCAGTGATGAGCAGATCTAACCAAGGCTCTCCCCACTACTGAAAGAGTCCTTGCACCACCTCCAGGTGGACACGCCATTCATGATCTGATAGGCATCATCGGCTGAGTTTGTCTGCTCTTACGTTCAGAGAGGCCACCTCGTGTTGAACCACCAGGGAAATGCCCTGGCATTTCATTGGTGTCCTGAGACGAAGAGAATCTTAAAGAGTCCACGGCCCCACCCGCCCTGTTTGTTGCGGTGGAGTTGTTTGTGAACACCTGCAACAGATTTCCCTTGTTCGAAGGAAGAAAGGCTTTAAAAGCCAAGCAAATTGCCCGAAGTTCCAACAGGTGTGGTGCTAGGTCTCCGCTGGATAGCAGGGACCTCTGACCTCCACCTCTCCCAGATGGCCGCCCCATCCCACAAATGACGCAACTGTCACCACAGTCCGCTCCGGTTTGGGAAAGGAGAGAGGTCTCCCACTGACCCAGTATCTGCCACTGACCAGTCGCTGTTCATCAGCCACCACTGTAGATCTTTTGCAGTTCCCACTGATATGTGAACCATGTCGGAGAGATTCCCCAGATGCTGAGCCCACCGGGACTTCAGGTTCCACTGCAGAGTCCACAGGCATGAGTTAAAAGTAGGATGCAGGAGGTCCTAAGGCCCTAAGGCACAACAACCTCAGGATCATTCGAATCAAAATCTAGGATAGAGGCTAAAAGATCAGTATGATAGCCTGAATAGCCAAGAATCGCCGCACGGGAGGATAGGCAAGAAACTGCACTGTGTCCAGAACAGCTACAATGAATGGGAGCATCTAAGAGGAAATCAGGTGTGACTTCAGCACGGTCATAGTGAACCCCAGAGAGTGCAGAAGGTTCCCAGTAGTCTGGAGGTGGGAGACAACTGCCTCGAGCGAGCCCGCCTTCAAAAGTAAACTGTCAAGTTAGGGTAAGATTGGAACACATGACCTCCATAGATGAGCTGCAGCCACCACCATCACTTTCATGAACACCTGAGGTAGTGATGGTAAGGCAGAAGGGGAACATGGCAGATTAAAAGTGCTCTTGGCCCACCGTAAACTGCAGGTAACATTGCAGGTAACATTGTAGGTAACATCTGTGGGCAGGCAGGACGGAGATGTGGGAATATATACGTCCTGCAAGTCCAACGCTACCATCCAGTCTCCCGGGTCCAGGAAAGACCGAACTTGCATGAGCAGCTTGAATTTCTCCTCTCTCAGGAAGAGATTGAGACGGCGCAGGTCTAGTATAGTACAAAGGCCTCCGTACTTCTTAGGCACCAGAAAATAGTGGGAATAGCAACCACGACCTACATCTGATGTCAAAACCCTCTGTACGGCTCTCTCAGCCAAGTGAACCAGCACCTCCTGACGGAGCAAGGAGAGGTGGGACTCTGTCTGCCGGTCGCATGATGGTGGAATGGGAGGAGGGGCCCTTTGGACGATTAGCAATACCCAATGATCTAATGTTAGTGACCGCTAGTAGGCAGGTGATAGCATATCTTGAACCTCACTGAATGCCCATGACGGCTGGAGGGCAAACTAAAGGGGTTTGGAGGCTGTGCCTTGTTGGTTGGGGGAAGTGGTAGTGTACTGGCCCAACCTCTGGCTACCTGTCCCATGTTGTTTATGTGACCGGTGTCTCAGGACCTCGGCTAGGAAAAGGCTGGGAAAGTCTGTTGGCCTTGGTGGCTAAGAGGGTACGGACTCAGTCGGAGGCCCATTCCATGGCCACGAAAGGGACGGAAGATGGACTGGGGTTGATAAGCAGCCTTCAACAAGGCCAAAGACCTGGTCGTAGCTCTAATATCCTTAAAGCACTCCAGTGCCAAGTCTGGCTTCTCTCCGAAAAGATGAGCCATCAAACGGCATGTTCATAAGCAAGGCTTGGACATCCTGTGAAACGCCAGTGGTTCTTACCCAGGTGTGGCGTTGCCAAACCAATGATTATGAAATTGCTCTACCCAGCGAGTCGGTCATGTCCAGTCAACATCATATGGTGAACTTTGCTGCATCGGCACTCCAGACCACACGCTTCGGCGGAGCCTGAGTCAGGTTCCGCTCCGCACTTCCCTGACTTTACCGGAGCTCGAGCGACAGAGGTCTGTGACAGACCCACACTTGATGGGATTATGGTGCTTAGAGAGGGGACCACATGTCAAAGACCTATGTGTAATGTCACGCCATGCATCTAAAGTCACTGAGGGAGCATACCCTCAAGCTCCTCGTTGACCGTTGTGGGTCGACTCCACAACACTCAAGATCTCGGTCGCGCAGAAGGTTTCAGGACCATTCACAAAGCAGCACCCGGCAATCATCGTCACATTCGAAGACGTCGGGGAAGTCAGATAAGTGCAACAGGCACTATGAAGAAAAAGAAATCAAAGAAGTAGAAGCAGCCTTGGGTTTTGCCATGAAGTCAGAAGACTTCAATGCTCATAACCATGTATGCTGCCCTCAATCAAATAATCCAAATAGCTTCTATTTTCCTTAAAATGAGACCCAATTCACCACTGGTCAGTGTATATCATCTTTGTTATGTTATGTTATGTTAAAAGAATTTATTGAGCGCAACTAACACCATTAGGTTTCTTGGGCTTATGCTGAGGGAGCGGTGAAGGGAACGTGAGACAGAACCTAAATATAGGACTCAGTGAAAAGGAGGGTTTTAAGGAGTGATCTGAACCCGGAATATGAGGGTGACAGCCTAAGAGAAAAGGGAAGGGAATTCCAGAAAGATGGAGCCAGAAATGAAAAGCTGAGGCCACCATGTTTCTTCCTCTTAAATCTAGGAACTGATAACAGGGCCATCTGAGATGACCGGAGATTGCGAGAAGGGACATACGGGTGGAGGAGAGAAGAGATAAAGAGGGGGCCTTGGCCTGCAAGGGATTTGGAGATAATGCAGCCGAGCTTGAACTTGCAGAGAGCGGATACCGGAAGCCAGTGGAGACTTTTTAGGAGAGGACGAACATGTTGATCTCTAGGTTGGTGGTAAATCAGGCGAGAAGCCTGATTTTGGATGAACTGGAGTCTCTTTAGTTGATAGTCAGGAATGCCTACGTACAGTGCGTTTGCGTAGTCAAGCCTCGAGATGACTAACGCAAGCAGAGCCAGAGTAAGGGCTTCAGTGGTGAGTAGGCGAGAAATTTTTCGGATTTTCCTGAGTTGAAAATGGCTGGCGGACACTACTGCGCTGATCTGGGGTGTCATAGAAAGATCGTTGCAAATGACAACACCCAGGCTTTTGGCACAATTAACTGGGGAGGGAGGGCTACCCAGACTAGCAGGCCAAAAGGACGGCTGCCAAGGATTGGAGGGTCCCCCGACAAGAATCAGTTCGGTCTTGTCGGGGTTGAGCTTCAGGTGGTTTGAGCTCATCCAATTACTGATGAAGCCAAGCGTGTTTTGGAAGGTAGTGAAAGAATCATCAGAAGAATCTATGGTGAAAACCAGTTGTATGTCGTCCGCGTAATTAAACGCGGCGACATTGAACCCACGGAGGGAGCGGAGTAGAGGAACCAGGTACAAATTAAAAAGAAGGGGGGACAAAGAAGAGCCCTGTGGGACACCACAGGTCAGCGCGACCTGGGTAGCAGAGAACTGGGACAATCTGACGGCTTGTTGGCGTTCAGTCAAGAAGGACTGAACCCAGGCCAGGGCGGTGCCCTGAATACGGCCGACCAAAATACCATGGTCGACCGTGTCAAAAGCGGCCGATAAATCCAAGAGGACCAGGGCCTGACGGATGTTGGCGTCGGCCCCTCTGCGCAGTTCAACCATCACGGAGAGGATGACTGCCTCTGTGGAGTGCGCAGGTCTTTAACATACACGTAGACCTAGTTCCTGGTCTATTTCATTGCTTTTACTTTAACCTTATCATTATTGATTTTTTATTTATCAACACAATTAAATTAGCACATTGCTTTTGAACTCTTCTTGCCGGGATGGAAATCCGCTACAGACACGCTTGTGAATTCACTTTTGAAAAATTCTGGAATTATTTACTTGTTTTCCCATACTCAACTACTAATGTCATTAGTAAGTAAACAACGTAGATGTTAAATAATAAGAAAATAACTTTTTTCCTCCACATCTTTACGTGGCTGAACAAATCTCTCTTCATTAATACATCCTTATTTGTGAATGACTGTTTTCGGCACTGATCTCTAATGACTAACTTGTTCATCACGGTACACATGATCATTTTGTATTACACAAGTAGCACTGGTTACTGGGCACTCGCACGAATATCCGTTTTAATACTTTATTTTCTACATACGATTCTGAACACAAAAATGTATTTACCAAACGGCATCAGATGTACATTTTGGATTCACCCTGGTCTATTGGCGTGCAATAGATACATTTTAATAAACATATTCCGTTTTAGTTAGCATATACAGATAAACGTGTGGCATGCTTCATCTCCACACATATGTGACACCTGCAGCACTTGCTTGGCCACTCTCTCAGGTTAACTCTGTATTCAAGACACTATTCTCTTGCCACTATGAGTACGGATCAGCTGTTATAGAATACATTAAACATGGGTTTTTCCATTGTAGGACTTATGAAAGCATACTCTGCATTGAAAGTTCCTAAATTATCACACACTATTATCATTGCAACCTTGAGAAAGTCTGCAGGATGAAACACACGTTGGCTGTCAGAAGTTGATTTGTACTACATATATGATTTTGAAAGGAATGTCACTACTAACCTGCAGAAGAAATGATTAAAATCATCTTCAAGAAATATACATTTACATGTGTGTCTTCAAGTATCACCTAGAAAACTAAACTGTATTTTCTGAGCTCCAATATCATATGTTATATTATTTAGACACTAGAACTCTTGAGGTAGATTCTAGTTACATACCAATGGTAGCAGGATTTTGCATATTGGGGTAGCACGTTGGCTCTTTAGCACTTGTTTGTACATCTGTCGCATTTTTTCTCAATGCATAAGATTACTGGACATAATATAGGATGAACAGCAAATCTATAACCCACTGCTACTTTTTGTAGAGGTTGAACACTTTTATTACGTAGTGCTGTATATACCTTGACATAGGGCTAAATGTAAATGAAAAAAGTGGTTCATTTTGTAACCAGAAAGCTTTCAACAAACCTGAGTAGATTCTGGGGAGCTGAGTTCAGCTGAAGATGCAGTGCCAGTTGGTGCAGACGTCTGTCTGTCAATGCTACGGCTGCGCATGGGTCCTTTAGGAGTATGTGCTTGGGTGGTCATGGAATTGGCTGAAGCTGAACGAGGACAGAGGTGAGAGTCTAAAAAGTTAGGAATTTAACAAGAACAAAACAAAGAAACAAGTGCAGGGCACAGAAGCAGAAAAAGAAAAGATAAATATACTATGTTAGAGATTCTAGAGACATAAACAGGAAGCGCACACTACAGCAGATCAGAGACAAGAATCCATCACCACATGATTAGTACTTTAGCAGCGAATGCACAAAAAGTATACCTACAAAAGACGTATGACTACTGTAGACATTAAAGTCTATTACATTATATAAAATAGTAAATAGGTTTGCAGCTCAGCAAATTTCCTCTATTACCAGACTTGAACAGGAAGAGCAATTTCCATTGCATCGTCCTGCGCAAGGTTTCAGTCTACGATTTTAGTGATCAAAACTGATAAACCACAAAAAAATGTGCATTGTTTCCTTCCAAGAAAACAATTGTTATAAAATTAAAGTCATTCGTGGATATTTGAAATCGGTTACAGTTCAAATATTTTACTTTAATATCTACAGTAATCATGCACTGGGAGGTGTACTCTGCACTCAAGAATTTGATTTAAAAGCAGATTACTTCTGACATTCAGAATTATGAATCTCTGAGTGAATGAAGCCTAAAGAAACGCTAGGTTCCCAGCTCTGACAGTTCGAAAACATTTCTAAAACAGGCCTGCCCACCCATGCAAAAGATTAAAGGTGCTCGTCAAAGAGAGGGAAATTGAATGGGAGAGTGACAACAGACATATTGGAAGAAACCCACATGCGGGAGTCAGCCTATGAAGTTAAGGCTCTCAAACAGAAAGGATTGCATAAGCGATGAGGGAACTTCTGTACCAGTCGAAAATTGTCAACAGACAGGGATGTCAAAAAACAGAACGCCAGAATAAAATGTAAATAATAGTAACAACGATATATAGAGAACACTTGAAAATGATTAACTATGTAGGGTAGCAATGGCTAATCACGTGGATAAAATGCTGGTATATTTACAAACAGATAGGATGATATACATCAACAGAGAATGCCTGCAAAAAGATGACATACATGTATGTTCCTGTCTTAATTATAACTCCTTTAATGTAAAACCGGATAGTCTTCTCCAAAGGCTTTTCTGTAAATCTCTAAACACATTTTATAAATTGCTAAAAAAACGCAGATTACCCAAGTTAGACAACAATCCCCCTAGACACTAACAGAACCACTTCATACTAACACTAACCCATACCCTCCACCAATTCTGAATGTAGAAGTAGCAACCTTTTCCTCCGTTTTTAAAGCAGTATACTCTATAGAACATTAAACATACAAGCCCCCCTATCATACACAACACTGTTTGCATTTTTTTTCTTCAGAACCCCATAAAAGATGGAGAACGCACTCGACAATGAGGAATGGCTTAGCAGTTAAAAGCAATGTTGTGCCTGGAGGCAGCGCAGTTAGTAGATGCAACGCAGTGTTCTGCATGAAGCAAATTGCTATTGTTTCTCAGGCGTGCACTGCGCCTGTTACCTGGGGAATCGTTTCCATCAGCCGGTAATGCAGCACTTTTACTTCTAGCTAAAGAGGCCTGTGTGGGGGCGAGCAGGCGGCTGATTATATTACTCTCCAGAGGACTGGTCTGGGAGCGGCGAGCTGAATGATGGGAACAAATCAAAAGGGATTCAACGTGAAACTCAAGAATGAAAGGAAAAAATATGAACGACAGGGATGACATGCTATGGCGTATGTATTCTGACGAGAATCTCGAGTAAAAAGAAAAGTAATGGAACAAAAAACAAGTTGCAGCTACGGCACCTATATTAATTACATTTTAGCCTAGAATAACTTATTCTCACTTAAACGTTTAATAAAAGGCTATAGGTAAATACAACCTGTACAGACAGCACATGTGATTATAATTTTGTTTTTTAGAAATGTTGTGATGCTGTATACACACAGTAAGAAAAACATTTCCAGGCACGTTTGCTAAAGAAAGACAAAGCATCCCATATTGGTTAGTAATGAGTTTCCAAATAAAACACCTGGAAACGAAATAATGTTGAGGGACTGATTCAAGTGCTCTTTATTATGTGGAGGGTATTAGTGTATTACTTGAAGAGCAGAGCCCTGCATTATCAGATAAAAGAAATGAAGCAAAACACCACCGTGCAACGGGACCCTAAAGCGTGTTAGAAAGTCAGTTAGTGGAATCAAGTCATTCATCTAGCAACATACAAGACACAAGAAACTAGTCACAGCATGACATTTCCAAAAGAGTGCAGGAAACATTAGTAGCATGGCAAGAGAGCAGTTTCCTGCCGTATAGTTTAGTGCAGTTTGAGGACGATTAAGTAAAAATTAGGTATTACAAGCAAACACTAAAAGATGCTTTAGGTACACAAGGACGGAGACCATCGTCAATCCTCAGGCAGCAATTATTTCTATATGATACTACCATGGGTAAAGCGGGTTCTTAAAGAAACATGGTAGCAGTAATCAGTCTAGTCAAGGGTAGGTAAAATAGGACCCAACAGACAAGAGCTTTCTATGTTAAAATATTGGATTATTAATGGATATTATTTCACACAATGTAACATATCGATTTAGACTTTATAGATAACTAAGCACCTGATTTTTCTTCGTGTTTCACTTTCTCTAACTGCTGAGGAGAATTAGACTGGCTAGTCAGTCTATTCAAAGACGAGCTTCTCTTGCTGGCCACTCCGCCTAGAGATCAACGACAAATACATATTAGCATTGTTCAGTGTGAGGAGAGGCCCTGAATCACAAGGTAAGGCCTCGAGAGGACCGCAAAGCCCACCCATACCACAACAGGGGTCATAAATATAATACTCCACCCTTCAAGTCTGCGTGCATAGTTTAAGCCACGCTGTTTTTTCATGTTCTGCACTTAATTTATAAAGCAGAGAATTTAGCCATAAGCACAACACAAGAGATAAACGTGTGCAGTGAGATGAAATAGTAACAACTCTGCCTTGTTAGTATTGCCCCATTTGGCTTCTTCTATAAACATATTGTACTAACTAACATCTGAGCCATGAGTTACACTCATTGTGGGCCTTCAAATGTGGGACAAGTAACAATGAAATTCAAGTAGGTCCATGTCTCACTGTTGTATAGCATATTTGGGCCTTCTATCAAGCAACGTGTTGGTAAGATTTTTTCAATTATGCTAGGCATTAACACATGTATGCGGTGAAGTGTTATAATTGTAGACATATTTACATGACCTAGTAAAAACCTATACTTTATGTAGTCTGCGCCTTTTAAACGCAGCCCTTCTCATAATCCTAGAGTCACTATACTTTCCACAGTTTTTTAATTTGATTAAAAAAAACAATATGTCTGCACGTGCTCTGTTTCCTGCACCTTTCAGTTCCACCTGTGACCCTTTGGTTGGTGGTTGCTGTGAATGAAGAGGATCTTTGTTACTTAGTCTGCTTAAGGATGAACTTCTCGTTTTACCACCTGCAAGTCAAAGTGCAAATCATGAGATTAAACCAAGGTTAGCTATGGAAGAATCATCTTTGTTAGACAACGTCAGGAACCAACACCACACCATTGAAAAGCAAATGGATAGCATGGAAAGGGAACAACAGTTATTCAGCATGGGTACCTGTTGTAGTATAAAGCCAAACAAAATATTCTTTGTTTTCTGCCAAACTTCCTGGAGCAATGCAACCATAGATGTTCAATTATGTCAATTTGTACTCCCCACTAAATGTATTCTTTTCATTTACTAGCAGCAAATCATTAAAAGCAGAAGAAAGGTAGATCACGACAGACTCAACCAAATATACCCATGCTGTATAACAATTGTAATTTCCTTGAACAGCATATTTTTTCTATAAAATAATTACAAGCTATTTATAAATATGCATTGGGAAGCCAATAGGTGTTGGCTCTAAAAGGCAGAACGATTGGCTTTTCCAATGTTTTTTCAACAACAGGACACATGCGCGCATGGCTGGAAATCTTGTATTCCAAGAAGGCCAACCGGAAAACCATGCATGAGTCTTGACACGTGTACATCATGTGTGTGTGTGTGTTATGAGGGAGGCAGGCATTTTTAATTTACTTTCCTAATATGGTGGACAGCAATATTAGAACAGTAAATTAAAAAACATTTTTTTAAAAAGAAATGTGTGTGATAAAGCACAGAAGCAGCCTAACCGCAATCTGCCCCTTGTAAAGTAACAAATATATATATATATATGTTTAGCATAAAAAACTAAGGTGGGGCATCTAGAAAATAAAAACAAGCACTGGCACAGCCAATAGTTTGTGCCCATTAAACCTACTAGCTTTTTCAATGTTTACGGCATGTGGGAGAAGGGAAAGCAAAGGCTGGCTTTTTGGGGCTGCTTCAAATTCCATGCATTTGAAGACAGTTGGAATGTAGAGTGGTAACAACAAATTATAAGTAGCACAAGTCGTACAGGCATGTGTCTTTGTTGGTGACAGCTGGGGTGCACAGGGAGGATGAACGGTTGTCAGAAGAGGTAAGAGCAAAAAAAAAAATAACCCTATTAGCCTGCAGGTCAGCCAGTTCCACTCCTCCAGCATCAGGTTCAGGGCACGAGTCAGGGGTCCACGCAGGTGGATGGCGTCCCCCCCACTTCTTTCACAGGGGGGATACTGTCCACCCAGCCAAGAAGTTGGGCCACACTAAAAAAAAGATGCTGCATTCGTCCCGGTGTAATTTCCAAACACAGGGACACAGTCAGCAGCGCCACACGTTGTCTGCTTTCGATCACAACGTTCAGGTGGGGACGGGGCTCTCTTCTTTCGGACTCCTGCTGGGATACTCGGCCATAACAAAGGCCGAGTTTCAGGGGTCATCAAGCCTCCTTTTGTTGGAGTTTCCTGGCTGGCAGCAGTCAGGAGCCTCACCCTGGATGCAAATGCAGCAGAGGGTAAACAAAGGCTTGCGCCTTTGTAACAATTCACACATACTTAGGAGAGGCAGCTTTTCACCTTGTTCAGGCTCTGTTCAGGAGATTTGCATGCACTATTAGAACTTCAGATGTGTTGATCTTTCCCAGTATTTGCACAAAATAAATTGCATTTATATACACTTATTACCCTTGAGTAGGCGTTGTAATAATTTAAATAGCACAGTTTCTTTTAAAGCACTAAGGCTATAGAAAGCTTAACGCTGACAAAAGGTAACATTGTTTTATATGTAGCGTACAAAAGTGTGAATCTTCTGCCTAAATCCGGAGTGTTTGCAAGTATACTCGAAATGTACTCATGATACACCTGCTAAACATATATGTGAGGGCTTAAGATCTGATATCACTTTTTGTGATGGCATGCGCTGTGATGTCACGCGCCGTGATGTCACGTGCTGCGATGTCATTTGCATACTGATTAACTAGGTTAGTCCCCCCACTTCTTTTTTAGGTTTCGCCCTGGCGTTGCAACTGCGTAGCAGTTGCTCCGCCCAGGGCGAAATCTAATGTTATCTCAATAGTGGGGACTTGAAACCGCCCCTTCTTCCATTGGCTAGCTCCATAAATGGAGGCTAGCCATTGGAAGACATCAGCGTCAATCACTTTCTCCCGGTCAGAACGCGAATCGTGGGCGTTTCTGACTCTTTTTTTAAGTCCCGCCCCTTGATGCCGTGTGTCCCGGGCCGCGCTGTGATTGGCTGCCGGCCCGGGACACCCCAGTGACGTCATTCCCCGGGCCGCGCTGTGATTGGCTGCCGGCCCGGGACACCCCAGTGACATCATTCCCCGGGCCGCGCTGTGATTGGCTGCCGGCCCGGGACCTGACTTGTTGTTGATGGTGATGACGCTGTTGCACTTGGGATAGTTTCTATTGAGAATGTCACTTTAGGTGGTTTACCGGGGTGAAAAGTCCCAGTTGACCTGTCAAAAATGGACTCTACAGGACCCAGTTGTCCCATGTGTATTTATAGATCTATAAAAAGGGCCCGGTGCAGCCAGTTTACACCAGCGAGCAGATCTACCACCCTAAAAGCTGCATGCGTGGTTTAGTACAACTCTCTGGGCTTTCCAAACTCCAAGGGCATCCTTCCTTCCTCGAAGCTGACACTATAAAACGAACATAGAAACACTGCAGCCCAGATCACCGAAAACACAGCGCTGCTACAGGAGCAGGAGGTGGCAGAACTTGTCAGTGGGACTTCTTTGTTTCCTCATACGGATTAAGCCATTAGCAGTGTTTAATTTAAGCCAGTGGTTGCTGGTGGGGGCACCGGCACTTCTCTTTGGGGGCTGGAGTTTATTTTTCCGTATCTCTTATTTACCGAGCGCAAATGGGGGGGGGGGGGGGGGGGAGAAAGAGAACCGATAGGAGGCTGAAGAGAAAGAGGGCAAAACCTTCAGAAAAGTAGAAAACAGGAACTTGCTGAAGTGGAATAATGGGGAGGGAGTGTCCGATGGTGGACTAAAGCGGCTGTTTTGAAACTTCCAGTCCTGGTATTACATGCACCGACATTTAAATGCACCCGCAGCGGACTTTTAACGAGTTTCAGGCATCGGCAACTATTCTTTCACAAATAAAGCACTGGCCGTTGGTAATATGGTTTTGTTAGCAGATATCGTGAAATTGCGACCATGAAGCGATTGCCTCAGTGGGGGCACTCTCTCTCTCTCCTTGGTCTGACAAAAAGTTACATTTGGTTGGAGCAGATTTGAGCACAACGTGATTTTTAGAAGAAGCGCGTCAGTAGACTTTCTGTGACCCCGTGCTGGTGGTAAGAGTTGCAATTGGCTGGCTCTGATCAGTTGATTTGTTATTTGTGCAGCACGCGTTAGCTGCTCTGGCCTTGAACTGCCGCGTGTTTTCTGGAGGCTGCGAGACTCGTAGGTGCCAGGTTGCCCCATGTTATAGGTGGCATCGTCACACTGGCATAAAAAAAATTGTAATCGATTTTTAAGCAGAAGTCCTTTGTTTAATGATATTATCATTTGCATCGCTAATTTGTAGCAATTGTATGGTGTCGTAGCACTTTTGGGTATCCGGGTGAGCCATCGAATCCACTGCTGGGTTTTCGCGCATTGCATTGTGGGACTCGTAGTTTCTTATGTTATCATTGTAAATGTGGGCTGACGCATGCAGGAACATGAAACGTTTAGAATAGCAGAAGGCGGGTCGATGGCGTGGGCCTCCTTGGTAGCACCCTCGTCTGGTGATATTGCCCGTCCCACCCCTTATCTACATGTCACTTCTGTGGCGTTGCGAGGCTGCCAAGGGTCCTGATGCAAACAATAAAATTGGGTCTTATTTCCCTCAGTCTGGTAGTAAAACAAGACAATATCTCGGATGCAGTGGACCCATCGGCCCCATTGCTACCGCACCTGCTGCACTAATCATCACCATGCACCCCTAGGTTAGTGGCTCCAGGTGTGCATGTGCCTTCGTGTCTGTCCTTGTCACTGTATTCCGTGAGAGGGGGGGGGGGTCACCAATGGAGTTTATTTTTTTGTCTTCCTGTGTATGGGTCCATGTCAAAGGACGGTGTTTTCCAGTCTTGGCGGCGCTTCTTGGCTCACCGTGTGATTCTGGCCAGGCAGTGGCATAGAAAGAGTGTCTTGGCTGCAATTCAATTATATAAAATGTACCCCACCCCATATGTGGTAGTAAAATACAGCTATACTCGGGGTCCAGTGGCCCCTCGGATCCATGGGCCCGGTGCCACTGAACCTGCAGCACTCCTGATGGCTACCCCTCTCTTGTCATGTCTCCTGATCCTGTCGGTTAGCACGCAGAACAAACTTACACCCCTCCATGCCGTCCACGTCTGATGGAACACAGTTATAGTGAATGTGATTTTAAATGGTATTGAATGCGCGAAAGACAGGCACCTGATGAATACTGTGCAGAGAAAGCACTAAACCTTTATGGCCGTCGTTATCATCATTGCAATACCTGTTTGCTTTTCCTGGGGCGAATATTGCTTTTGCTGAGTCAATTGTTTCTTCTTAAATGTGCCCCTTGCTTTTATCCAACTCGAACCGACCGTCCCGAGCGAGGAGCAGGTCTCCGCCTTCTCCATGGAAGCTGCAGGCTTCTCCCTGTCCCCATTCCCCAAACCAGGGTGCACTGGACCCTCTCATGGCAGACAGGGGACCGGTTCGTCTGTGGTTCATGGGGATTTACAGAAACACCTTATCCACTAGGCACCGCACCAGCATCCATAATGGCACTCGGGTTAAGTGACCCCACATTCCGCAGCTGTGGAACTCTGCGCGCGCGCGAGCCCTCCCTGGACACCCCGGGCGGGCGCGCGCCATTCCAAGCTCCACCTGCCTATCAGGAGCGCGCGGCGGGAGGAAGCGCCAACGAGCTACTGTTTGCGCTCTCCACTGTTTAGGCTATGGGTTATATAGGCACAGTGCCCGCAGGCGAATCCAAGTAAATGCGCCCTTGGTATGCACGTTTGCACACGGGAAGCTGCCCTCGTTGCACAAGAACAGGCCTCTTCTGGTGACAGCCACCGATGCCACTTGTTTCCAGCGCACCGGGTGTTTCCGTTTCTGCTCCATTCAGACACACGAGGTTGTACTTGGCATGCAGTGATGTACTTTGGCACGGGGAGAGCTGAGACCCACTCTCGACTTCCCCCCACTTAGCCAGACTATGTCATCTTGGGAATTTCGGTTCTCCTGATTTTGCCTCGCTGCTTAAAACGCGCTGACAACTCCCATTAGGTCGCATCTTTGTGACCTATGGCTTTGCCAATGTTTCTTTTAGTCACTTCACCACTGTTTTTCCAGACACAATCCTAACAGCCACAACATTGTTTGTCACAAAGATCCTTATCGTTGCGGACTTTTCGGCCCTTTTAATTGAATTATTAATAAGAAAGAGGTTTAAACAGTGCTTGCTGCTTTTCAACTTTTCCTAATAAAACAGGCGAAGCACACAGATAGGTAAGCAGAGCAGTGCATTAATGCAGAATATTGCACACATGCGAGTCCCATGTATGCACCACTTGTGCGCCATCACGGATCGAGCCTGCGACAACATGGCGGCTCCCGCAATGCTGCTGCAAAGTAGACTCACATGAGCGCCAGCGCAGCGCCATTTGCCCTGGCTGCCAGCGAAATGTGTCACTGCCACAAGAACACACGATAGTGAAAAGGAGCAGCATATAGCGCATGCCCTCACCATGGTATCCCAGACAGACCCGACCATTAGCGAACATGACATGAAATGTGGCACTCAAAAATCCAGCACACTCATTCTCTCCAAGACCAATCTGCCACTATAATTAATAGTGCTGTCACCGGTCGGCATGCTGCTCGCAGCGCACGTTGTGTGGCAGGTACGGCAAGGAAGACATAACAGCCAGCTACCAGGACCCCATCTTGTCTGTGACACAGGAAAGTCGTGCGCCACGCGGCCATTTTGTACAAGGACTCAGCGAGGCCAAGCACGTGGACAAAACTAGCTCTCACTTGCCGCTACCTCCTAAAGTGGTGACCTCTCGCATCCATGCACTGTGGGCATATGGGCAAAGATACATGCGGAAACAACGCGCATGCACTGGAAGATCCATACTGCATACACACACTGCCCGGGGGCAGAGAAGTGAGACCATCGTAAAGAGTTAGCGTCCCAAGCCTGAGTACTGGACGAACGAGCGCATCGGCCACATATGAACTCACGAGAAGAATCATTCTGAGCACCTGAGTCAGCTACCTGCTGAGTTGACATCGGTTGGGGCACCCCTGTGACGGCATTCTAAGCAGCGCCAACGCATTGACAGCGCACCCGGGCCTACTATCTTGAAGCATCAGGAACCGCAAGCTTGGAACAGCCCTGCTACTGGATGATGGGGAAACTGGACAAACAGCAGCAAAAGCTCACGTTTGAACCACGCAGATCGACACAAGGTCCACCTTCCCAATCGGACGCAGAGGTAGAGTCTGACAGTGCTCCGGAACAAGGTATGGAATCCATCCTGAAAGCCATTCAAACAAGCCTCCAGGACATTAATGGCAAGTTGGATCACCTCACCTGCCGCATGGATACTATGGCGGCGAAAATGGATTGGCAGGGCGAGCGACTGGATGAAGCTGAAACTCGGCTCTCGGCAGTGGAGGATGAAGCCCATACCAGCACGTCCAAATGTACTGGCTTTGAAAAAGTGTTAGATGTGATCAGAAACAAGGCAGAAGATTTGGAGGCCAGATCGCGTCGCAATAATGTGCGTATCACAGGTATCCCGGAATCCACTAATACAGGTAGGATGGAGACGTATGTAGAGGAACTCTGTCTTACATTGTTTGGCAAGGAGAAATTGTCTCCAATATTTATAGTGGAGAGAGCCCATCGGTCACTGGCACCACGTCCGCCACCGGGCACTCCGTCCAGACCTAGAGTGGCTCGCATTTTGAACTATCGAGACCGGGATGCCATATTACGGATGGCACGTGAGCAGAAAAATCTCAGCTACCAAGGTAATCAACTGGAATTCTATCCTGACTATACGCTGGCAGTGCAGCAGGCCCGTAAGGAATTTGCAAATGCAAAGGCGAAATTGCGCATCATGCAGGTAGAATACGCAATGTTGTATCCATCACCTGGGATGGAAAACCGACGATACTCTCCACACCGAAGGCAGCAAACTACTTCATTAAGAAGATTAATAATCACCGTAAGGAGCGCAGACAACAGGACAAGGAACAGGACGCAGAATGAGTAACGTCTGGCGAGAGGCTCCAACCACCGTGACTGGCGACTGGAAGGGACTGCCACTTAGCAGTTGGTAACTATGTGCACGTGTCCAACTACATGAACTGTCATGTGGGTGGCACTCTGCAAGTGGTAAGTTTGCCATTTAAGCCACTGCACACATTGTACTTGCATGATTCTGCCGCTAATGGTACAACTAGACTGATACGATATGCAACACGAAGGGCACGAACTGATGAGCAAGAGACTCTAGACTCTGCCGATTAGGCATAGCAGACAACTGCATTTATGGACTGTGATTATGCACAGCAGCGACTCCCTCAATATATGCCAGGACGCTAATGGGGCCTAAAGCCCAATAGCTCTGTATTTCGGATAATGGCAAAAACGCTATAATCGCTCTAAATATGTTCAATGCATGTATGCGGTGTCTTGGAGGGTGGCTCTTGTTGGCTACTGGTGACGGGCAGATACATCTACGATGCGGAGCAGGACGCTCATTTCCAGATATTAGTATTTGTAACTATATGTGGCAACGTCCTGGTGGGAATATATAATGTTTAAAATTAAAATGTTATACATAGCTCGCATTCAGGGACGATACCGGCAATGACCGGTCTAATTTTCAGAGCGGCATGGGTGGAGTACTGCAGGGCTGATACAGTGAAGGTGCACTATGAAACTGTTTTCAATACGAGACATTATGAGTTATCAGTTGAGCAGGTGTGACGGGAAGCATGTGTCGCAGTTCACTAGATTTAGATTGCAGAGTATGATGTAAAGTTTGTTGCCAGATGACTTAGTCTGTCCACATCCATTAGATTGGATGGAGATGTGCAGCCTAGGCGAACCCCTACATGGGTGATCCCCACGAAAGTTATGTACTGTTGGGGTGTTCAACTGGGGTATGGCATCAGCAGGATTGGGCTGCTGTTGTGGGGGGGTGGGAGGGTTGGGGGTATGTATTAATCACTGGACCAAACTACTTGAGATGCATTGCTGAGCTCCAAGACGATAATATTAACTGCACTAAGATATCTGCTTATGCGAACAGTAAACTGTGCACTGTAAGGGGTCGTAAAAGGGACCATGCAGTTAAAGTCTATCGCTTATACTTTCGGTACCCATGGCAACGAACACACTGAGTAAGCAGACACAAAACCTCATCACATGGAACATACGAGGTTACACTAACCCCAAGAAAAAAGGACAAATATTCGCGTGCCTAGACAGGTGGCACATTGGTATCGTGTTATTGCAGGAAACACACAACGCCCCGCACTCACACACACAGGTGGGCAGTCATTGGGCGAAGTCTGTTCATAATTCCAGGTACTCTTCTTACTCCAGGGGGGTCACAATATTAGTGAAAAAAGGGACGAATTTTAAAATTGAGACTACAGTACTAGACAATCAAGGTCGCTATATCATAGTTAAAGGGACACTACGCGGACAGCGACTGACACTTGTTAATACATATGGCCCAAATACTGATGTACCCGACTTTTACCATGAGCTCTGGCAACACTTAAACAGGGAGCCTGATCGGATCTTGCTCTGGGGTGGGGATCTAAATCTGGCACTGGACGACCACTTGGACAGGTCGGGCCTCACCACTGAACCACACAGAAAAGCACGAGCAAAAGTACTAGGCATTATGATGGAAATGCAACTCCAAGACATTTGGAGGGCGCACAATCCGGGTATTAGCGAGGCAACACATACATCGGCGGCACATGGCAGCTGGTCGCGCACTGATTATTGTTTAGGCTCCGGGGAAGTGCTACTGTGGACCCAGAGCATAACACACATGCCTAAAACTCTTTCAGACCATAACCCCATCAGATTATCCCTTCAGGTACCCAATTACACACTACCACCTTACAGCTGGAAATTCAATGCTACGGCGCTCACAGACTCGGTCTATGCAGACACCATAGAGAAGGCTATCAAAGAATATTTTCAGTTAAATGAACAATCCAAGGATAATGCTGGCCTCCTACGGGAGGCGTTTAAAGCCACACTGCGAGGAGTTTGTATGAGCACTATAGTGGGGATACTACGGGACATCAGAGCAGAATTAAAACGGTGTGAGGCAAAGCTTAGTTTGTTGGAACACCAATATGAAAAAACACAAGACCCTTCCATACTTGGTGAAATTAGACACCAGTCCTTTGCACAAGATGAGATTAAATATATCAATAAACGCCCCAGAGCATACGGAGAGGGAGGTCGCCCTGGCAGGGTTTTAGCATCCAAAATATGTGAAGGCCGCAAATCCCAAACTGTATTGCAGATTCGGGATGAGGATGGGACTGTGTAAACAGACCCAATAGGCATTCTACAGAGCTTTGTTCAAAATTATGGCAACTTATATAAATCACAATCGATTGCCTCGCCCACGGAAACACTCCGCTATTTAGAAGATGTGGCCATTGCGTGGCTTTCTGATACTCAAAGAGCCTATTTATCACTCCCAATTACTGTGGAGGAAGTTACAGAGGTGATCCAATCATTGCCCAATGGCAAAGCCCTGGGTCGCGATGGATTCACGTGTGAATTCTACAAAGCCTATAGAGACATATTAGCACCCCATATTGTTGGGATGTTTGGTACAGCCTTCGACGAACAGGTTCTCCCGCCCACATTACGTGAAGCAATGATAATAGCACTTCTCAAACCTGAAAAAGGTCCTGAACGATGTAACCGGCCCCTATCGTTACTGAATGTTGACTCCAAGATTCTGGACAAAATAATTCCTCCATCAAATCTATTACACCCCACTCAAACTACACCAACTGGGTCTCCGAGATAACGACTCCTGCCGCCGCTGCGGCATGGCGGGCACAGACTTTACGCATGTGGCCTGGGCCTGCCCCGACCTGCAGCCGTATTGGCACGCGGTCACTGGAGCATTAAGTGACATGCTCGCTGAGCACATTCCGAATTCTCCCTTGATCTGTCTGCTGGGGATTAAAAAGCTTAAGCACGCTAGGCGCAGGAAGTTCTTAGCTGTGGCATTGCTCCTTGCAAAACGGCGAGTGGCGATAAAGTGGGGAACAAAAAGGCCACCTCGTCTGAAGGACTGGATAACAGACATGACATATTGCAGAACAACGCTTGAGACCTATGCAGGGGGGATACCAGTGGCGTCCAGGCCCCGAGACTTTTGGGAACCATTTGTTCAGTATGCAAACGTTGCCAGCTGACTCATTTAAAATTGTGCTGCGTGCTAGGAGGACATGTAGACTCGGGGTGGGATTGCCCAGATGCTGGGACATGGGGAGGGCTGTGCAAATGAATATTTTGATGGAGATTTGGGGATTCATATTGCTTAATAAAGTGTGATGTAGTTGTTTTATGCTATCTGGACTATGTACTGTACCTGACAATCGATTATCTATGTTGTGCTTCATGGATGCTGAATTGAAACCTGATGTTGACCATTGCGATGTAATGTCAATTGTAAGATCATGCCGGTTGGATGAAAAAATAAAATACAAAAAAAAAAAAAAAGGTTCTGGCCAAAATACTCGCCACACAGTTACAGCCTCTTATGACAAATTTGGGCTTTATACCCTCCAGAGCTACCACGCGCACCACCAGGACACTATTTGCGGTCTCACACTATCTGATCCTGTCATGTTAGATGCCGCCAAGGCTTTTGATTCAATAGAATGGTCCAACTTAATCACAGTCCTCCGTAGGATGGGCTTCCCTCCGATGTTCATACAATGGATACAATGGATACAATTGCTATATACACGACCAGTAGCGAGAGTTAAAATAAATGGTTATATTTCAGAGGCAATTAATATAGAACGCGGTACACGGCAAGGCTGTCCGCTGTCCCCCTTATTATTTGCCCTAGGCTTGGAGACGCTTGCTTGTAAGGTCAGGCAGAATCACCACCCCTCCGCGCTACAATTTCCAAGTCGGCCCCTCCATATTTCTCTTTACGCCGACGACATGTTGCTATATGTCCGGGATCCGGAGCGTCATCTTGACCCGCTGTTGCGAACATACATTAAGTTTGGGGGGCATTCGGGGCTTCAAATAAATTGAAAAAAATCATCCATCTTCCCTCTAACAGACACTACCATGCCGCACGCAATGGAATTCCCATTGGAGTGGCAGACAGATCCAATTAGCTACTTAGGGGTATGGTTCCACAGGGATCCAGACCTAGTCATCAGAACGAATTACGGTAGAGCTATTGATGCACTGGAAGATAAAGTTAAACGATGGATACAACTCCCCTTATCACTTGCTGACCGGGTAGCAATAGTAAAGATGGTACTACTTCCCAAACTGCTATATTTATTCAATAACATTCCCATTCAACCGTCCAGGGAAGTCTTTA
Source organism: Lissotriton helveticus (assembly GCF_964261635.1). Lineage (NCBI taxonomy): Eukaryota > Metazoa > Chordata > Amphibia > Caudata > Salamandridae > Lissotriton > Lissotriton helveticus. The sequence continues at coordinate 1,924,367,923 of NC_136063.1, forward strand.
AACGCATAACATCAGTGGTACTGAAACTAATATGGACAGGTAAACAAGCGAAGGTCGACTTGGCTATGCTGACTCTGCCTTATTCCAAAGGGGGTTTGGGTGTACCAGACTTCTTGCTATACTACTTATGTGCCCAAGCGCATTATGCAACCTACTGGTACCACAACATTCCATACCTGACACACGCAGCTATTGAGGGGGGGACGCTCTGCCAATCCCTTTGAATGCAATAATCACACATCGCCGACCACCACTGCACGACAACGACATCAATACCATTGATGCTACCAATGCAGCGTGGCGACAATTGGGTCAACTAGCACACAAACTGCCACTCTATGCCCCGGCTCTACCGCTGCACCATCATCCCAATTTATCAGTAACAGGTGAAGATGTAGGTATGGGTCTCCTGCGCCAGGTAGGGCTGGAAACGATAGGTGACCTATATAGTAATGGAGTATTCATAACAGAGCAAGACTTAGCGTACATACAGAATCCGACACTGTTATTCAGATTCACTTTCCACAGACTACAAGGGGCGATCAAACAGCTGTACCCTGACTACCCAAATGAACCGCCGCCTCTGAATACACTGCAACTTATTCTGACCTCACAAAACACCACACACTTGGTTTCCCGTCTCTACACTGTGTCACAAGCTGAAATCGACTGCACCGCATCCAAAGTACAGGACAGATGGAACGCAGTGTTGGAGTCTCCCATCATGGAGAAGGATTGGGAAACTACTTGCACAATGACCAAAATGCTTACGCCCAATGGTAATTTGCGAATCATACATTTCAAATAGTTGCATCAGGCATATTACAAGCCTGTGCGACTGCATAAGTATGGCTTGGGAGCAGAGGCGCACTGGAAACGATGCGGCTTTGGACAGGCTGATTTCATCCACTTGGCATGGCACTGTGCGAAAATCCAAGCATACTGGGTGGAAGTCAAAACAACACTGTCAGAAATGGTGGGTAGTGACATTGCATGTAACATCCGTGGGTGTCTCCTGGGGCTATTGGACGGGGTTCGGGCTGCGTAACGAAAGTTCTGCTTGGCGCCTTACTGTTAGCCAAACGTAGGATTTCCATGTGTTGGGAAAGTAAAAATGTGCAAACTGTCAAACAATGGCTAAGTGATATGTCTAATTGTCAGGACACATTAAGGACGTTTGAAGAAGAATTACCTGCACATTCTAGGCCAAAGGACTATTGGATGTATTTAACGGACTACTTAAGTAGACATATTGCTGATTAATGCACTTGATGAATTGTAATCCCACACAGACCCTACCTTTACTTTTGAGACATGTATGTATGAGCAGAAACTGTGTAATCATAATGTATTATCAATTGGACGATGAATGCAGAAGTGGAATGGTCCGTTTTGGTTTCTGGCTGTTGTTTCAAATACAGCATTATTGTACTTTTCTATGAAATGCTAATAAAAAGATTTATAAAAAAATAAAAAATAAAAAGAATCAAGGGGATGAGGAGGACAAGGGACCATTTAGAGGAGGAGGTGGGTGGGCACTAAAGGAGGTAATAAAGAGTTGAATGGAAAGGAGGGGGCTGGAGAGCGATGTGGTGGGGGGACTAAATACTCCATCATATGCACTGCCATGAAAATTCTGAAATCAGCAGTGGAAAGATGCATTCCCTTATGCCTCTCGGTGCGATAAATACACAAATAGGGATGAGAGGCTTGAAATAAGGAGCAACAAGCGGACCTAAAGCCCACTCTATGCATGTGTAACGTACTGGAAACAATTTGCCTCCAACAAATTGCTAAAAGAAAATGACTGGAACCAAGACCTAAAAAGTACCGTCAAGTATGCAGTAAAAGGAAACAACTCATTCAATCAGAACACTTTGAAGCCAAGGTGTTCATGCATGGGACAAACCCAAGAATAAGGGAGAGAGCCATTGAATCAACAGCAGACAACTGAGATATTCAACCCTTTTCAGTAATAAGCAAGACTAGGTCTCAAAGCCTGCTCTAAGCATATGTTATGCATTGGAAATATCAAGTCTGTCTACAAGTAGTAGGCAGACATGGCAAGAATTCCTGCAAATATGCAATGACTAATGGGAAGAATCCTACAAGTATTGGACCAGGAATGTCACCAATCACTAGCTAGCGGACAGGCTAACAGCTACCACCAGCACATCCAAACACTTCCAGACATGGTTAAGCCTCCGAAGAAGAAACAATGTTATCCGGACATGCCTGTAAGGAAACTGGAGGAACATTCCGCTTTCTACTTGAAACCAGGTACTGGAACAGCTCTACAATAGTCAGATGGCTTGATTCCTGTCCTGGTCAGGGATACGATAGGCTGAAAAAGGGCCCCATTATATGCGGGAGAATCAAACATCTAGTTGGGATATTAATGCCCTGCACCATATGGAAGCAATGGTTGTAGACTGACTTGGCCCTAGGGGCCTTACCTGTAAGTCTGAAGGTGCGAAACAAACTAGGAATGATATTTCCACAATCTTCAATACAGTGTATGTCACGTTTTGGTATCTGGAGGAACAGGAGAAGGCACCAAAGCTCCAGCAGAAAGGTGTGACCTATCCAGCCATAGACTGTCTGTTACGGAGGCTTAGTGCTTTTTCCAGCAAAGTTCAAGACTACTGTGGGACCGCCTAGAATGAAATTCCAATACCATGAACCCCTTGTCAAATACAACTTACCAACACCAAAGAAGTGAGTGTCCAAACAACTGATATTGATATAAGTTGAGATAGCAAACTCATCCCAGTGGTAAAGCGACTTCTGTGACTATGATGTCTGCATTGTCCTGCTTTAGAGCTTTTGCTCACAAATCTGAAAGTTTCAGAGGGAGCCAGGACATGACTCCTACATCTTCAATGAACCATCGCCACCTCAAGCATCATTCCTCGCCTGGGAGTAAACAACCTAATGTAAGCTTTTGACCACTGCAACTCTCAAGGCTTCCCTAACTCCACTCCACCACAGTTCGCCTAAAGTCCTGCCTAGATTTTGGTCAACCTCAACATTGACTTTGGGGCTCTCTCATTTCATCTTGCCTCCCCAACACATTAAAAGTCATATTGCGGTATTCCTTGATCATATTTTAACCATTATGTCATTAAGCTTATTCATTTTTTTCTCTGATGTTTCTATATTGCTTTAAGAATTTTAATGTCTTGTCTTGTTCAGTGTTTGAAACTGCTTAAACATTTCAAGCATTTAGAGGAAAATCCTGCTTCTTCAGTCACAGTTTTCAGGGATTCAGCAGAGTTTTTTTCAGTGAACTGTATTATTTATAATGAGCATATATTCCCTGAATAGGGTAGTGGGTGAGCTCTCGTAATTAATATTTCAATTTCTCACAAGTGCAATAGAACGGCGAGTCTCCAAAGAGACTTAATTGTAACAACGTACAGAGCAAGGCTCATGATTACACATATCATTCACTTGTATTGTAAAGCCAACTAGAAAGTAACCTTTCCAAAACTGGTATTGAAGACCCACCCAATGCACTGTGTCCAAATGAGAGGGACTTTAATATGGATGGCACTCTATTTAATTTTCATGGTAAGGAAGATCACCTGACTGGAAGAAACATTTTAATGCTCTTCAAATATCTTTAATCATAGGAATAATGAAAACATGCCATTGAAGGACAGTTGCAATATTATTTATTCAATCGATCAAAAATATGATCATTCACATCTTAAAATACAGTACAAAATCAATATACCATTAAAAAGTGCAGCAATATAGAACCATTAAAAGTGATTTATATAATACAATAAGACAATCTTATGCTCTTTCCATAAAAAATGAGCCTGCGTCTGAACAAGGATACCACTGAATCTAGTTGGAATTATTTCAACAGTGCTACAACAAAGGAACAAGTTTGCCCATTTTTTACCTTTTCCACCATGCAAACATTAAAAACCTCGAAACAGTGAATACCAACCAGCTTCTGGTATCCGACTTAAATATACGCATGGCTTCTAATGGACAATTAAAAGATAAAATACGACATACAGGGGCCAGCCAAGTTTTCCTAAGTTCAGCGTAAAAGGAACAGCAGAAAAAACGTGCTGAGTGGTTTCAGGTGGAATATGGCATAAACGACACAATGGATTAACAGACAGGTTACCCCATGAACTCTTCAATGCATTCAAAGGTAGGGTTCCGTATCTAAACTGAATATACAAAGCTCGAGCCTGGGGCGGTTCAATATCATCCAGAAACCCTTCAAACACAAATACTCCTTTAGTATTTAAAAACCCTGCAGTCAAAGTACCATGTGCAAACCGGTCAACCCTTTACGAGACCATTAGTTCCCAGAATCTTTTTTTTACTAAAGGGATCGTAAATTTAGTCATAGACCCTGGGTCCTCCCAGAGCTGCACCATCCCAATTTTTGTAAACCAGACCTTGATCTTACTAAACAACTTGATGCGGGCTGTTTGATTATGCAGAGCAGTCAGCTCTACCAAAGCCTCCCTCAGGGGCACCTGAGTTTTGCTTATCCACACCCTGATCCAGAACAGGATTGACCTCAAAATGGCATAATGGTCAATAGGTTTTAGGCCTACGTGGCAGGAGTGGTGTATTCGCTGGGAGGTTCATAATGGCTCTCATGAATTTGTTTTCAGCACGAGTTAGTTCTGACAGGTTTTCCAACCCCCACAATTCGGCCCCATAGAAGGCCACACCTAATCCCTTAGCCCTATGAATTTCAATAATGGGGGATATTGGCCGAAAAGGGGAAGCTCTAGCCCTTTGAACTATAGCACAATCAACATGCTGAAGGGTCGCAGTGCTTTTTTCTATCTGTGGTGTCCATGCCAGCCTATCGTTGACACGGATACCCAGATAGTCAAATGAACCAACCTGCTCCAGACTATGCGTGCCCAGGGTAAGTAGTTTCCTCTTATTAGACTTATATGGATTAAAGACCATATATTTGATCTTCAGCCCATTTACTTCCAAACCCATGTCTTTACAAACTAGGGCACATTTATTCAAAAGGTTTTGAATGCCACTGGGTGTTCTGGCAATAAGCAGTGTGTAGTATGCAAAAAGCAGACAGGGCACTATCTCTCCATCCAATTTTGGTGGGTCGCCACCGCAATTAAAACGTTCTCCTATTAGGCCATTTATGTAGAGGAAGGATGTAGGAGCAAGAATGCATCCCTGATGAACGCCCTTCTGAACTGCTATGGCGTTAGTCAGGGAGCCTTCAGTATTCCACCTAACTCTAGCGAAGGTATCTTGGTGTAACCTAACCAAAAGTCTGAGCAAATAAGCTGGTAAACCCAAAGAGCTCAGTGCTAGCCAAAGTTGGGACTGGTCGATGGAATCGAAGGCGGTCTTCAAGTCCACGAACACTACATATAGATGACCTCCTCTAATTGCGACTTCTTTCCAGATTAACAGGAGAAACCTAAAAACTTGGTCCGTGGTACTGGTTGCGGCCCTGAATCCTGCCTGTAGATTTGACAGAACATTTTTGTCCTCTATCCAGTTTTGGATTCTAGTCATGATGATTTTTCAGAATTTTTTTTGAGTTACATCAATAAGACTGATGGGCCTGTAATTCCCCGGCGACCCTTTATCGCCCTTTTTTGTGTGAATATGGATCATTTCAGCACGACGCCAGGTCTCCGGAATTGCACCACCCTTCAAAATAGTACTGTAAACCCTTTGAAGCAATGGACCCCAGACGGACGGTTCAGCCCTAAACAGGTCTCCCAGGAGCTTGTCAAGACCCAGTGCTTTACCACGCTGCAGGAACTTGATGGCCTTAATTGTTTCCGCAAGAGTGATATTTTCAACATCAGCTACTATCTGTTCACAGGGATTAAAAGCTTAATGCTGGAGCAGACAGTGGCCCATGATCTACAAACAGTGCCCCAAAGTAATCTTCACATACATGGGGCTGAATATAAAAGTCTGTTTGTGCTACCACACTAGATGATCCCCTTTGCCAATAAGTTTCCAAAAATATTGACGATTCTTGTTTGTAGCAGCTTCTAAAAGCAGATTCCAAGTTTCATACTCCCAGTTCCGTTTCGCTTTGTTTAGGGCTAGTTTATATAACCTCCTTCCATTAACGATTTCTGCATGGGATTTTGTTTTTACTATCACCATGAACTCGTTCCTAGTCATTTTACATGCATCATTGAACCAGAGTGTAATTTGCTGCTTAACTCTGTTACTTTGTTTATAAAAAAAGGTTTTAAACTCGAATTTAATTCATTAAAAATACTCATGACCGCCCCTAACCCAATTGTGGGGATACTTCGATCTTGAAGAGACCTCTCCACCACAGAATATATTTGAGGGAGAGTATTTGAGTCGGCTAAGATCATTGGCCATTTGACTCTCCAATTGCTGTTATTTGTAAAGACCTGTGCAGATTCAGACCTAAAGTGCCTACACTGGGTAACTAGTCCCGACATTGTAAGCACCAGAGCGTTATGATCACTATCTTCCCTAGAAATAATGGCCATATCTTTGACTAGTAACCACACATCTAAGTCAACAAGGATATAATCAATCTGAGTTTTCGATGTCCCCCTCTTAAAAGTATGACTTGCTACTCTATCAGAGTATGTTCTGCCATTACAGGCTCTAACACCATAGGCAATAGTAAACGATAGTACTTGTTGCCCCACCCTTGTAGTTTTCGTAATGGGTGGAATCTGAAGTTTTGCAATCCCCCTAGCCTCATCCCCCTCAAGGATGAGATCCTGTATATAATTCACTGGTTCAAAAGTTGTATTAAAATCTCCGACGACAATCAACCGGTGATTTCCCATGGTCGAATCAAGGAAGTTGGCCAATAATGTTATTGTCCCTGAGAGTCTATGTGGGCAGTGAAACCGATTGTATATATTGAAGAGTATAATTTTTTCAGAGCCCTTATCTAGGGACAGTTCTAAACCAAGTAGCTCAGGACAACCAAGATGCTGGGCCTTTACTTTACAAATCAGTGAATTTTTTACCCATATCAGGAGGCCACCCGCTGGGCGACCAACCGGAGGCTGTATCGCTTCAATACTATATGTGGTAAAGCCAACCCTATGGACACACCCTACTGCCCAGGTTTCCTGTAGTAAACAGAAGTGAAAAGCGTCCATAAATTTACTCTATTCTAGGTCAATTATCTTCATGTTTAGCCCCGCTACATTCCAAGATATAAACTTTAAATCGCGGTAACCAGAAACATTTTCCTGTGGGTGGTCTACTAAAATTTTTGGCCCCTCAGGATCACAATAAGGGGGAAAGAGCACAGTATTAGTAGCCTGGTTGCAAGAACCTAGGTTACCATGAATGTGTGGTGCTGAGGTAGTACCGGAGGTAACAGCAAGGTCTAGAGCACGGCTGTAACAGAGGGGGGTACTCTATCCAGTCAATCCTAAGAATCTAGACCACTCAGAGGATAATACCTATTACTCAATTCCAGGGGTGGTACCTCAGTGGGTGCACGGAGCATTGCGCTACCATTTCGGTAGCGTCAAAGTTCCTCCCTCTATTATCACAGTGTCTGTAAAAGACACTTAGCGGTAAAATAGTTATTGCTTGATACAACCTCCGGTAAGGAGAAAGAGTCCCCCACCCCAACAATCGACTTGTAATGTGTGGAGATCTACAGTTAATAGCAATGCAATCGCCATAGTGCAACTTGCATAGAGGCCCCACCCACTTAACTCGCCTCACAAATAAAACGTCCCCGTAATCTGACTTTAGAAAATTTGTGCTCAGGGAGAGCCAATAACAAACTTTGTTTTTCAACTGTGAATGGGATTCAACTTGCATATTACTCAAGGGAGGAACATTCACGAGGATTGCTACATAAGGACCACACTCTAGAGGAAGATGTAACATCCCCTTATCATCGCAGGTATTAGAGTCTTTTCTATTTGGGGACAACAGTGTAGATGCTAGCTCATTTATGCCCTTTTTGTGCCCATTGTTCCCTTTAGTAACATTATTGTCTGTGGAATAGGGACCTTGCCTGCTCTCACAAGGGGGCGTATCCTTGTTGGCCAAAAGGCTAGAACATTCGGGCCTACCGTGCTTCTGTACGGCTACACTAGCATGGCTTCTAATAACACCATTCCTCACTAAGCTGAACGGTTCAGCATTACGGTTAATTGATGGCCTCTCTCTTGATTCAGAGTGCCCACTACGAGCTAAACCCCAGACTGAGTCTTTAGAATTTACCCCAGAGCATGAGATCGTGTCCCCAACCAACGTACACATAGATGCCACAGTAGATTCTATTTGATCAAGTCTTTGCAATATTTGTAGGAAGTTGTTATTATTTGTTACATCTTCTGGGGGGGATATCACCACCACATTAACACCACTAGCGGGTGAACTAATCAGAACCTCAAGCCTGGATAATTTATTCTCAATCAAAAGTAGGTTATTACGAATAGGGTCAAGCAATACAGAGATTAACAAATCCAATCTACTCCATTGATCATTATTACATTCCCCAGTCTGTTGGTTGGAGACTAAACTCAAACAAATCAAAGGCTCTGTTGACCCTTGGTTATTGTCCGTCACCATGGTTTCATATGTAAGTGACTTCGTGGTATACTTCTTTGCTCTGGGCTTTGATTTTAACTTAGAGTTGGACTCTTGCGAGGTACTACCCCCATGGCACCAAAGAAGCGGTTTAGAATAGGAGGACTGTGCCTCACCAACCTTTGCCGGGATAACATTTTGGTTCCTTTTGGACCTCGTTATGACTTCTCCATCCCTATCAACAGATACAGACTGAGCTTCTAGTGTTATAGGAGGGGCTACTGATTTTGTGATAGATGGCTGGGACGAGATAACAGTTTCTTGGTTCAATATATCATTCACACTGGGCTCCCCCAGCTCCATACCATGAGCCGTTACACAGTTTTGCATAACCCCTGAAACAGTCTGAACACAACCCCCCCTCGTCCCCTCCCAAGGAAAGACATACCTGCCTTGTTGCCAAACGGAGACAGGGTTTCTGGGGGAACAACTACGGGTGATTTTCCCCTACTTAGTCCGCCCATTAAGGATCTCTTCTGTGCAACTATAGTGTCCAGGGAACTCTCTTCTCTGTGAGGATCTCGTGGGTTAATACTGACCCTGCTCGTGTAAGGAAGGCATCCAAAGTCCCCACGACCCCCTTCTACTTGCAATTGGCCATCCCTGCGTTTAGTGTGTTGTGTCATGACAGAAAGAGAATTACTCACGACAACAGTACCTTTTGTCCAAGCACCTCTCAGCAACAATATCAGTGGGCTGGCCCAGCCCGGTCTCCTTTGGTCTCTGACAGGCGCAGATGGGCCCGCCCTTGGCCCGGGCTTCGCACGGGCGCCGCCCAGGCACGCCTGCGCGCGTCCCGTGCTGCGGGAGCCCAACAAGCCTTTTGAGCGCCTCCTGGCGCTCACAAACCGCGTCAGCGGCGTGCGCGCGCGGGAGGTGCAGGGTAATGAAGTCTTGCGGCAGTCCCCAGCGATGACTCCTGTGGCGGTGGTAATGGCGGCCCCCCAACAAGCCAAACAGCAGCAGCAGGTAGCGTTAACAGCGAGCTCCCAAATGAATGTTACGGAAGAAGATAGGCGGCCACATTTTGACTTGCGTAAAAGGTAAGCAAATCTCCTCTTGCATGTTAATGGTCAAGCTGCTTCTCCAGACACCGGATGTTTAACTGCTCTCACTTGAAAGAGCATGCTCATCTAATGAAAGGCTAATATTGCATCTTTTACAACAGCCACGCAAATCTTCTTCAGGATTCAAGTGACGGTACTGCTACAACTCCGATGCCAGTTAGTGAAAGCAATCGCCATTTTAAACTGACCATTCTAGAGAAAAGGCTTATCCTGCAAACAAGCCTCCTTTGTGGTTGGTCGAACAAGTGAAGAAAATCTGAGCACCAGAGCTGGTCATCTGGCACTACGAGGATCATTTCCAAAATGTATAGTTCCACCTTGCTGATTACCTTGGGTAGGAGGTGAAGTAAGAGGACTAGTATACAAGAAATGTCCCTGATCAGTCTATAACCGTGATACTCAAAGTGTGGCCCTCTTGACTTTTACATGCGGCCCCGCTGGAGAACAGCAGCACGAGCTGCAGTTTATTTACGTAGCATTAATATTCAGAATAAAATGTTAAATAAACGGGAAAGCATTTATTAACCTGCAAATAAATGCTTGCCCGATTATTTCAAAAAAAATTTAGAACCTCCTTTCACCATCCCTGACCCACACAGACCCCCACCCGGCTGGCATCAGTGCGGCCATCTGTCACACCACAGACCATACTTTGTGGCCCTTGGTCAAATGTAGTACCAATGGTCTATAAAAACAGTATTCCTCCTTTTAGCTGGGCTCTTAACATTTGAATGCATTTCTTTTACTGTGGCAAACAAGTCAAAATTTGAAATTCCTAAGCAGGGATGTTATGGAGCACCTCATATTAGATCCCACTTGTGCCAGCTGAACTAGTCGCCACCAAAGTTCTGTAGAGCTGGAAGGTGAACTGTTGTGATATGAAGGTTCTGAGATGGAGGACAATGCTAAATTGTCTGGGCTTCCCTGGATTTAATCAGGAACCTTTAGCATCACTATTGCTTGGGGTTATGTACTGTGCTTCTACTGTAAATCCAAATGAATCAGGATGGAACTGAAATATTAATAAGATGTTTACATTCAGCAACGTTTCAGGTAGATATTCTATTTTACCACAGGTTCCTCGAATTGGGATTACTTTCTCAGCAATTCTGTGGCAGTAGGTGGCATCACACAGCTTCATGTTGACTTCATCCCACCCCAGAAATGGCACCGGAGCCACATATAGGGGGCACCACTGACAACAGCTTTTTTGCTAATTCTGTCGGAGCCGCTGGACGTGGACTGCTTAATCAATCAGATTTGGCAGTGTGCACATCACTAATGAGGGATTTTTACAATAAAGGGTGGAGAAAAGAATCCATTCCACGGAACGTATAGATCGGAAGGTTCATGAGGAATCTGCACCAGAAAGAGCGTTACTGAATTTACGTAACCTGTGCCTCTTATTGATACTTATAATTGCCTATTGCTCAACTTGTGAAGAGTAGCTCCCAAGGTGGTGTGTTAGTGGAATGGCTCAAACTAAACATTTCTGCAGGACCGCAAGAAGTGCCCCTCCTGCCAGGCGTTGCTATAATGGCACTAGAGCTTCATCAATATCTGAACTGATGCCCACTCTGCAGCCTGACAGATGTTCAAGAGAGGCACACTGCATGCAAACTCAGTGGTTGAAGTCTAGAACTTAGCGAAATGAGACATCAATCCTTCTAAGGACGGCAATACAAAGTAATTTTTAATAAAGAGAACTATCTACCTTGAAATGGTTCTCTTCCGCACAGCTTTGCCCTTGTGAACCCCAAACAGTTTAAAATCCACCCGATGTGATCAATGTACAATCTCAAGTCTCTTTTGGGGCCCAAACGATGGAGTTTTTCCTCCGCTGTCAAGGGATGACAAGGAACAAAGAATGCCAAAAGGGTAATAGATTGCCTGACATGGAAAGCAGAAAAGCTATCCTAGTCTGAAGCACCAGCTTATCTGGAAAAAGGAGGTGTATGTTTGCTGTACGACAACTCATTCACTTGATGAGTGGATGTTTTAGTTATGAGGAACACTGTTAGTCAAAAGACGAAGACAACCATGCATCAGTTCAAACTGACTGCACATCAAATATGGGAGAACTAAGTTGAGGTCCATAAGGGCATCACAAATGATATGGGTGGAAACATGTGGTTCAGCCCCTTTAAGAAAAGCATCACAACAGGTGGTTTAAACAACAAGAGTTGACCTAGTAACTGTGGCAGGTCAGTAGAGCTGACAAATAGCCATTAACAGTGGCCACAGCAAGTCCTTGCTGGGCTAGAGAAAGTACAAGCATCAAGACATCAGACAACTTTGCTGATAGAGTCTATCTGTTGAGATGTACACCAAGCAACAAACTTCTCCCAGCATAGATTGTTTGGGTGGCTAGCCGCCAAGATGACATCCACTACTCTGAAAAGGGAGACTAAGGCAGCCAACTGTTACTGCTCAATCTCTAAGAAATGAGGCGTAAATTGTGCAAGCTCGGATGAAAGACTCTGCCCCATTGCTGCGACAGGATATCAGCCTAAAGTCGAATCGGAGGACAGATGCTCATAGCCAGAAGTTTAGAGTACCACACTCTGCTGGGCCAATACGGAGACACTAAAATGACTTGGGCTTGTCTGAGCTTGAACTTCTTAAGAAATTTGGGAAGGAGAGGTACAGTCCGGAAGGATACAGGAGTCCCATACCCCACTCAAGGTGAAAAACGTCCTTGAGGGAGAATGGCCTTGAGAACTCTTACGCGCAAAGGTTTGGACAATGTGCATTCCTCCCTACTAGAAGATGCCGTGCACCACCTCTAACTGTAACTATCATTTGTGATCTACTAGACAACGCCGACTAAGTTTGTCTGCACTCGCGTTCAAAGATCCCACCAGGTGGTTGACTATCAGAGAGATGCCTTGACAACTCAGCCAGTTCTAATAGAACAGAACTTCCTGACAGGATTTACAATCCCACTCTGCCCTTTTGGTTGCAATAATACATTGCAGGGTGTTGTCCGTGAGGACCTGCACCTGTCCCTACTTGATGGACAGTTCTCAGTGCCGGGCGAATTGTCCACATCTCAAACAAACTGATGTGGAGGCCGGACTCTTCCCGAGATCAGAGTCCTCTGATCTCCACCTCTCCCAGATGATCTTGCACGCCCAGCAACGATGCATGCATCACAACCTTTAGGTCTGGGTGGTGTAGGGAGAGGGTCTGCAACCAGCTGAATTGCGATCTGATAACGACCACTATAGATCTTTCACAGTCTCCACCAACACCTAGATGGAATCTGAGATTTCCTTGACGCTGAGCGCAATGAGGCATCAGATCCCACTGCAGAGCCCACATGTGCTAACTGGCGTGATCAACTAGCAGGATGCAACAGGCTAAGAAGCCTCAGAGCCACTCTAACCGAAGCACAGGCTCAAGGCTGAAACATTGGAATTTTAGCATGAATATCCTAGACTGATTCAGGTGGAGAGAAGGTTCGAATGCACAGTATCTAGAAAGCTCTGATGAACAGGAGCTTCTGCAAAGGTGTCAGGTGTGACATATTGTGAAACCCCCAAAGATGTGAAGTGGTTCATCATAGTCTGGGGGTGGTGTACATCTTCAGTAGCCAGTCAAGAAAAAGGAAGACTGACATTCACAACCTTCAAAGGTGTGCAGCGACCACCGCCATACATTTAGTGAATACTGAGGCGCACTGGCGAGGCCTAAGGGGAGCACAGAAAACTAGAAATGTTTGTCTCACTTGGACCTACAGGTAACGTCTGAGGGACTGCAGGTTGGAATGTGAAAACAGAGTTCCTGCAAACCCAGTACCACCATCCAGTCACCGGGATCCAGAGTACACAGGACATAAGGCAGAGTGAGCATCATTAACTTGTCCTTTTTCAGAACAAATTTTCAGAGGGCATAGATCTAAAATAGGAGGAAGTCCTCTCCTATGTCAGCATCAGGAAATAACTGGAAAAGCACTCAGTCCCCATTTCTGAAGCCGGAATCCTTTTGATGGCCTCCTTGTTGAAGAGAGTCCTAACTTCCTTACAAGAATGTATAAAGTGGTATTCCTGAAGTCACGGTAATGTAGGTTATTTGTGTGGTGGAAAAGACAGAAAATGGTACAGCGGTAAAACCCTGAACAATTTGCAGCAGTCATCTGTATTTGATGCTTTGCCAACCCTAGAAATAAAACCGTATCCTGCCTCCAATGGGATGGCCATGTGCGACTAGAGGCAATCTAAAGGGGGTTTGAAGCGGCAGGGTGTGCAGGGGGGACTGGACGTTGTTAGCCGAATTCCCAACAGTGACCTTGAAAGGATTGAGGATTTGGCAGCTTGGAGGGGGATTAGGAGGGGGGCAGCATTGGTGTGGTCTCTGTTGGAAGCCCCTTGCGAAACCTTGAAACCTGCTGGGGATACTACCGCATTGTCTCTGAAAGGCCACAGTGAGTGCGCTTTGGCTTTGCTCTTTCCAAAGAGATTCAGGGAGGAGTCTGTTTTATCTCTTTAGAGAAGAGCGCTCTGTTGAATGGCATGCCCATAAGCGATGTCTGGTCATGACTCGAAAAACCTGTGGATCTTACCTAGATGTGGAGCCAAAACACAACGTTGGTCCCATTGCCCCACCGAGTTAATGGTGTCCTGCCAAGAGCAGATTACATATTTCACAACCTCTTGTTTGTCTGGAAATGATCTGTGTCAAAATAGCACAAAATTCTTCTATAACTGTGAGCAAGATTTCGCCCACCATGTCCTATAGAATATGCAAATTATATCTCAGGAGGCCAGTGGGATATATGGAGCATAGTACTAGACTTTGGAGGTAAACATTCCCTTACCAAATGCTTCCTTGCGCATGGTTTCCCTATCAGGGGGTATAGTCAAAAACTAATTTGTTTTCCGTCTGCTTGTGAAAGCTTGTACTACGCAGTTCTTGGGAGTAGGATGTTGGAGGAGGAACGGTGCGTCTCCAGGAGCAGGTCAGTTTCATCTGGCAACCAGTCTATAGCCTAGAGGGCACTATACCACATATCCCATTATGGTACACATAAGGGCTTCGCTGAAAAGAAGGAGCAGTTCCGAGGACGTTTTTTCAGGTTGTAGGACCTCTGTTAGATTTGTTTTGACTTCAACTGACGAGAATTAGAGGTCCAGAACTTCTGCCACATTCCTATGACCACAACGTAGATGGGTGATTTCTCTGTGGAGGCCGGATGGAGAGTACAATGCAGTGTCATGAGAAGCGTCCAGTCCACTGGCGTCCTAAAGGTCCAGAAATAAGTTCCCCTTTTCAGATTGAGATTAATCCTCTCCTTTATCATGCTGCTCTGAGTGTGAAGCCAAAGGCATCAGTCTAAGGAAAGGTAGCTTAGCATTTAATTAAAATGGGAATTGGGTGTGCCAGCGATCGGACAGGACTTCAACCGATTCCGTGGTGGATTCGCTATAGAGTCTGAAAGGACAGTCGGTTTTTCTTCCTCCATCATTGGTATCAGTGTCAGCATCGACACCCTGGAAACCGACAAGGATGTGGGTGGCCGCCAGCCCAAAAGTCAGGACAGGCCCCATTGCAGGGCCAAGAGGAACAGACATACAAACTGGGGAACTGGGTTGGAGTCTCGGCAGGGACACTCAACATCCTGTGTTTCAGGACAAAATTACTTAATCTCCCCGTGCCTAATAAAATGAATGTGTCCATCTGTAAAGCGACTGGTGTTCATGTAGAGCCCTCGGATACCCTCGGGCGAGTTTGCACCATATGAAACTCAAAACAAAAAAAAACCTCATTGCAGGCAGACCTGCTGGCAGTAATGCCCCCTCGGATCCATAGGGACCAGAGGTGCGCCAGAGGGAGCTGGAAGGATGGAGAATGTACAGAACATGAAATCTTTGAAGGCTTCAACCTGTTGCTGAATCGCTAACGGACCTGGAAATTCGGAATGAATCCGGATGAGCTGGGTATCAGTTCCACTGTGGGGGACCAGGACTGAGCTCAAGTGGCACCCTGACATCCATGCAACTTCTCCTGACATGAATGGTGGGATGAAGGGTTTACGTTTTAACTTCTTATGTTCTTCTTGGATTTCAACTTACCTTAAGAGGGGGTATGGAAAGAAGACCTTGTTTGAGAATGGCCTTGGGAGCGATAAACCATCTACAACCTCGACTTGGAGCAAGAATAGCCCTTGCATGCCTTCCAAGAGTGTTGGGAGAGTAAAGAGCTTGGCCTTGCGTATGGCGTTCGGGTTCATCCTGCTGCAGTCCTCGCACAACTGTAGTCATGCAACAAACCCTGGCAGAAAAGACAAACTTGGCGACGGACTGTGACCGACATCTATTTGTAAGAGTCCTTTTAGGATTAAATCCTGTCGTTTTTTGTTTTTTGGGGGGGAAATGGAGGGGTGAAGAAGACATATTTGATGCACAGTGTATACATTTTGGGGGAACATTCCTACCATGTGACGAAGAGGTAGCACTGGATCCAGAATGAAAGGTGCAGAAAGAAAGGAACTGACCTCAGCGCGCATGGTGCGGAACTTATTTGTGACTCCAGTGTCATTCTGGGGTGGGATGGGTTGACTGCACTATGCCATCTAACGGCAAAGTAAATTCTTCAGATCCTGTCTTGCACCTGGATGGTATTCACAAAGTGAGGAATTTGCAGTTAGAAGTATCATCAAAAATTGCAGACAGAAAGGACTCTGGAGCCACATAGCTAGATAGACCACTCTAAGCTCCTGCACTTTGATGTGGAATGCTTGTTTATTGGTGGACCACTTCTCCTGCACTGTAAGGTTGCCCACGTAGGCTCCTCCCCATCCTTCCACTGAGAAATGTCTCACTACTGAAAGCGGATTGTTTTAGTACTTTTAATCAAAAAGAAAAAAGAGAATTAACAATACTGAAGGTTCTCAGACAGGGAAAGAAAACAGCAATAAAAACTAGGGCTAGGTGCAAATACAGCAGTTAACAAGAAGCATTTACAGTTATATGACAGTAATCATCATTGATGACGACAAAGAACGTATAGCTCAGTGAGTCAGGAAGTATTTTAACAGATGAGTTTGACTTTTTGGTCTGACGGTCAAGAGAGGAGTTAGTATTCCACGTCCGACCTTCAAACTCAAAGAATGGGAAACCTAGAATTCGATAGGCAGTGTTTTCGACAAACACAAACCGAAATGCAAGAAACCCGTACTTTTTTGGTATTGAGAATTTTATTCTGAAACACGCCAGGAAAAAATAATAAAACCGCCCAGTGGGAAAAATAAATTATTGTGGAGAGGAGAAGATTTGGAGAGACAACTGTTGCCTTGGAGGTGCTCTTTACCAGAAGGAAGTAAAACTGAGAATGAAGGAGTCACCGAATGCGAAAACTTGCTTGAGGGGACTCCATTCTTGATGAGTTTTACAAGCTATTTTTCAGTGAATTGTACCCTACCTTTGAGAACTGGCTGGCAGAGAGCCTGCATCACAGAAAGGGACCAATATCAGAATATTTCTGGAGGAGGAGAAAGACCCTACGAGATATGGGTCATATGGATAAGTTAGGTTATGTTAATTTCGATTTATATAGCGCCAAATCACCAACAGGTCTCTTAGCGCTTGCTTTGGGAACCCGTCCTGGCTTTCCCCGGCGAGATAACCCCTACTGGGCATCCCCAAGGTGAAGACCAGGCATCCCATCGCAGTGGGGCCATAGTGGAGATTAAGCAAGCTATTGCCCAGAGTTGCCGAGTGTGAACCCATGATTCGAGAAGGCACCGAGGCGAGAATTATCGAGTCCGTGGACATTTTGAGCTCAAGGCCCTGTCGCGTCGGGAATTGAACCCTGGTCCCGGGTCTGACCTCTGCATCAGGGTCTGCCTCCTCTAACCAGTGAGCCACACTTCTCCTTACTTACCTGTAATCCTAGTTCTCTTCACAAGGTATCCTCATCAAAGTCATAGGCACTGATATTCCCACCCATGTGCGGGGACCCCGGAAATAATAAAAAAATTATATATGGAAACCATATAGGTACAGCTCTACATATATATATACAAACATATATCATTTTTCCCATACCAATGCAGACCCCAATGGACGCTAAACAATGTAATTGCACATATAAAGACTGCATTTGCCAATACATAAAGACACAAGAGGGCAAGTAGTACTTGAACTCAGTCTTTTAATGAGTAAAACACTCGGAAAAGTTACAAAAAGTGCAAATAAGCAGACATTGTTAGCCTACAGGTTGCATTGTAAAACAACAGCATGGAAAATGAAAGCATTTTCAACAAAAACTGGCACCGTGCCTTAAAGGCAGCCATGACCCCTAGCTTCCCATCATGCCTCAGGGGTGACAGTTGGGTCAGTTGTTCTTTGTATAACCCTGAAGGTCAGGGCCCAAAGATATCTTTTAACTCTCCAGGAGTAATCTCATTTGTCTGGGGAGGTGGGTGGGTTGCTTATGACTTTGATGAGGATACCCATGGAAGAGAACTAGGATTACAGGTAAGTAACTTATCCTTCTCTTCCAGGGGATCCTAGTCAATGGTCATAAGCACTGAATAGAATAGCAAGACCATCAACCACCTGCAGACAAATGAGAACACAAAGTGATTCAATAACCAACAGCCGAAAAATCAGCTGCTGAACAAACTTCTCAAGGAGGATTGCCCTACTTGAGTATCTGCTCTAGTATCGGAGTCAAGACAGTAGTGCCTTGTAAACGTGTGTACTGATCTCCAAGTAGCAGCTCTGCATATCTCAGAGAGTGGTACATTGTTGAGGAAAGCAGTTGTGGCTGCTTTTCCTCTTGTAGAGTGAGCTTTGGAAGCGGACAATAGCGGTTTCCCTGCTAACTGGTAAGCCAATTTAATGCAAGAAACTATCCATTTGGAGATGGACCTTTTTGTTGCTGGGAAACCTGTTCTGACTGAACCATAGTTGACGAAAAGATGTTCCGAATTTCTGATCGACTTTGACCTTTCTAGATAGAACTTCAAAACCCTTTTAAGGCCTGGTGGCAGGCCTTCTTGCCCCTTTCAATATAGACATGTGACAGACCTAAATGTCCATACTGGAGGACCTCAGGAGCCATGCTGCCAAGTTCAGAGATGGAAGGTTGGGATGATGAATCCTCCCGTTCATCTTGGACAGCAGGTCCGGTCTGCACGGCAGCCTCTTGTGTGGCTTCAGTGACATATGCAGACGATCCGGGTACCACCACTGCCTCTGCCATTCCGGAGCAATCAGTATCATTGTGGTGTCCGAGTGTGACAGCTTGGTCACCACTTTCGGGCTGAGAGGCAGGGGTGGAAAAGCGTATACAAATGCCCCGGACCAGTTGATCAAAAGGGCATTCCCCCTCAATCCTGGCCGGTAGTATCTTGAGGCGAAGTCTTGGCATTTTCTGTTTTCTTTGTCTGCAAACAGGTCTATGCTTGGATGGCCCCAAGCTTGGAAGATGTCGCAGACCACCTCGTCGTTGAGAACCCAAACTTGCTGCTCTGCGAAGTGGCCTCAGAGTGTCCGCTTGTGAATTCGGCTCTCCCTGCAGATGAACTGCTGTGATGGATAGTTTCCTCCTCAGCAGCCAGTTCCAAAGGGACTGTGCTTCCAATGACAGAGTCGTCGATCGAGTTCCTCCCTATTTGTTCAGGTAGTACATCGTGGTGGTATTGTCGGTTTGTACTAGGATGGAACTCGCCTGAATCGAAGGAAGGAATGCCTTGAGAGCCAGATGAACCCCCCTGAGCTCTAGCATGTTCATATGGTACAACTGTTCTTTCGAGGACCATAGGCCTTGCGTCTGAAGAGCGCCCATGTGGGCTCCCCATCCTGTTAGAGACGCGTCTGTGATCAGAGTTTGAGATGGAGGAGTTTGATGGAACCGAACTCCTACTTCCAGATTGCCTCTGTACATCCACCATGGAATCGACACTTTGGCAGCCTTCGATAGACAGTCCTTGTCTTCCCAGCGCGAAGACCGCTGATGCCACTGGTCTTCCAGATCCTGCTGCAGAGGACGCATTTTTAATCTGGCATTGGGCACCAGAAAAATGCATGATGCCATCGATCCGAGCACAGACGCTATCTGTCGCACTAATGACCAGTCAATTTTGAGAATTTTTCTGCACTTTTGAATGAGGGATAACGGTCTCTCCTCCGAAGGAAACACTTTTCCTTGCTCAGAGTGTATTCGTGCTCCCAAGTAGTGGATCGTTTGAGTGGGTTGCTGCGTCGACTTTTGATAGTTGACCTGTAGCCCTAGCTTTTGACAGAGCCGTAGACTCTGATGGAAATGGTTCTTCACTCTCGGTGGAGTTGGTCCCTTGATCAACCAATCGTCTAGGGAAGGGTAGACGAAGATGCCCCTGCTTTAGAGCAGCTGCTACCACAGCCATGCACATTGGGCAGTACTTTGAATTGGTAATGGGATGTTCCAACGACAAATCTCAGATATTGCCGGTAATGTTGATTTATCAGTAAATGAAAATAGGCATCCTGCAGATCCATTGAACACATCCACTCTCCTTCGCGAAGGTGAGGATATACTTGGTGGAGAGCCAGCATGCAAATTTTTTCTCTTTTGATGGTTTTGTTGAGTGCTCTTAGATCTAAAATGGGTCTGTACTGCGACTTCTGACCTTTGTTCTTCACCAGGAAGTATCTGGAATACACTCCTCGACCCCTTTGCGATCTTGGGACCTTCTCTATGGCTGATTTTTGGAGAAGGATGCACACTTCCCTCTGCAACACGCTGTTCTGATAGTTCGATGGTGGAACTGGAGGGATAGGGGTAGGACGATGTCAGAAACGTAGAGAGTACCCACTTCGAATCGTGTTCAGCACCCACTGGTCTTTTGTGAAGCTTAGCCACTCTTGTACGTGAGTCGCCATGCTTCCTCCCACCGGAGCGATGCACAGCACTGGAGGAAGCAGACCCTCATTGCTTTTCTGGAGATTTGTTGGAAGTGGAGGACTGACAGTTCCCTCCTCTTTCTCTGTTAGACCATCGATTTTGAAATTGCGATCTCTGCTGACCCTGTTAGCTCTGGTTCTTTTGACAATTTGGGGTTTGAACCCTAGGTTGAAACGATCTGTGGTCAGTGTTGCGGTAGCGACGACGGAACACTTTCTTTTTCCCCAATCCTACTGCCTTCAGAGTGTCCAGCTCACTCTTCATCTGCGCCATCTCCTCGTCGGTGTGAGGACCAAACAGCGATGATCCAGAATATTGAATATTGACGGTTCAGGATTTAGCCTCTGGCTTCAAAGCTGTTACACAAAGCCATGATGATCTTCTGGCACAAATACCGTACGCATACGAATGTGCTGAGAGTGTAGCCCCATCCGCCGCGGCGCTTATTACTTGGTTCGCCACCAAGCTGCCTTCTTGTAGGACTTCCTCGAAGTCCTTCCTGTTCTCTTTGGGTAACTTCTCAGAGAACCGCTGCAATGAATCCCATAATGCTCTATCGTACCTTCCCAATAGAGCTGAAGCACTTGAGTCCTTTAACATGGATGAGGCGGTACCACATACTTTCCTACCCCATGAGTCCTGTGTCTTGCTATCCTTGTCCTGAGGGACTGTGGACGAGCAGCCGACCGAATGTGTTTTTCTAGCTGCAGCCACAATCACTGAGTCCGGCTTTGGGTCAGACTTTAAGAACTCAGGATCCTCTACAGACGGGCGATATTTCTCGAGAATCCTCGCCGGGGCCGTCTTGAGGGTGGCTGACGTGAGAAAAATGTTCTTTACTGGTTTTAGCAAGCCTGGTACCAGAGCCAGTAATGGTTGAGAGGAAGCCTCCTGATTAAGAGTTTCAAAGATGACTGACGAAGTACTCAGTTGGACAGGCATGGGAATGTTTAGTTTGGAAGCCCCCCTGGCCAGCACGTCCTGTAAGGTGCTTACGTCATCCACCGGAGATATCCTCAATGGTGGGCTATCCGTGAGCGTGGGTGAATAGTCTCTCTTTGAAGAGTACGTGGATGAGGTGGAAGGAGTCAGGGACCTGTGCCTTCTTCTTTTACTGCAAGATCGTGACCTCCTCCTAAGTGCTGGGATCAGGGAGCGAGTCCTCATTCTTCCTCTTAAAGGCGACAGCTCTGGGGCCTGAGCTAGCTGACCCAGGAGAGACCTGTGAGCCGGGCTGGAATCTCTTCTCGCCTCTATAGGATGAGTATGATCCGCCCAATGATGCAGGGGTTGCAACCATCTGGGGGAGAGATGAACAGATGCCGGCCTCTGTGTTCTATCAGGTGAATGTGATGGAGATTTCCTCACCTCCTGATGAGCTTCCGCAGCCTGCTGAGAATCCGAGTGAGACCCCTGGCTGCTTGAGGATGAGATCACCACCTCCGGAGTATGAGACCTGAAGATAGACTGGTGAGAACCTGCTCTCGACGTCGATGATGGAGACGGAGAGAAGCTTGCGGGGGCTGACACAGATAGAGACCTCTGTCTCAACGTTGTATGTGAAGAGGCTCTTTGCTTCGAAGCCGATTTGGAATGTGTGTGCCTGGATTGAGACCTTTGTCTCGACCCCGATCTTCTATCCTTCAACGGAGTACTGCGCCTCGACGTCTATAATCTTCTCGCCGACGGAGACTAATGCCTCGACGTCGACCGTGCCCTTTTCGACGGAGGACTGTACCTTGACGTCGACTGATGTCTCGACGGAGACCCCTGCCTCGACATTGATCGAGGTCGTTTCGACAGAGAGCTGCGTCTCGACGTCAAACGCCTGTGCTTTGACGGTGGGCTGTGCCTCGACGTCGAGTGTCAATCCTTCGATGGAGACTTGTGCTTCGATGTCGATCTTCTTTCCTTCAACGGTGGACTGCGCCTAGACGTTGAGCCGCTTTCCTTCTACGGAGGACCATGTCTCGACGTCGATAATGGAACCGAAAGAGACTGGTGTCTCGACGTCAAGTGTGCTGACGTAGACGGAGGGCCCTGCCTTGACGTTGATGATAGAATGTCGGACGATCTCTATCTCGACGGCGATCTACGCTGAGACCTAGAAGTTGACTTACGTTTCAACGTCGATAATCGGTGTCTCGACGTCGATCGTTGTTGAAGAGTCGACAGCGGAGGATCTTCTTACGATGCCGGACGCTGATCCAACGCCAACAGAGGCTTGGTCTTGGATGTTGGAGAGTGGCGCTCCTGCGCCTGGTCCCTCGACGAAGATCCCGCCGTCGGGTCCTTCGACGTCGAGCCTGACGCCGAAAGGGAACATACCGGGACCTTGCTCCTCGAAGTCGAACAAGCCCTTTTCTTCGACTTCGTGGGAGACCTACCTCTTTCTGAGAGGCCCTGATTCTCTCCCTGCCTTTGAGAGTTCTTTTGACAGCTTCCTGCAGTGTGGACATGAGGAAGGAGAGTGGGAATCAGGCAGACCGAGAATACACAACTCATGTGTGTCTGTCTTAGCCTTCTTCTTGCCACAGGCAGGGCAAGGGTCGAAAAAAGGAGACGTTTTTGAGAAAAAAAAATGACTTTTGTCACAAATAAATGGGTAAACCTGCACTCAAATGCCAAAAGACGTCGAGTGAATCCAAGAAAACCCCCAAAAATCAGAATTTTTGACTGAAAAGCCAAAACGTAGAGAGCTGTGAATCCAGGGTCCTGACAGAAGGAGCTGGAAAGAACAACTGACCCAACTGTCACCCCTGAGGCATGATTGGAAGCTAGGGGTCAGGGCTGCTTTAAAGGCACAGTGCGGGTTTTTGTTGAAAATGCTTTCATTTTCGATGCTATTGTTTTACAATGCAGCCTGTAGGCTAACAATGTGTGCTTATTTGCAGGTTTATTTGCTTTTATGAGTGTTTTACTCATTAAAAGACTGAGTTCAAGTACTACTTGCCCTCGTGTCTTTATGTAATGGCAAATGCAGTCTTTATATGTGCAATTACATTGTTTAACCTCCATTGGGGGCTGCATTGGTATAGGAAAAAATGATATACATGTTTGTATATATATGTAGAGCTGTACATATATGGTTTCCATATATAATTGTTTTATTATTTCCGGGGTCCCCGCACATAGGCGGGAATATTCAGTGCTTATGACTATTGATGAGGAACTCTTGGAAGAGAACACCTGAGAACTCTGATCCACTCAGAAGCTAAAACCTACTACACAACAATTGTTAATTGTATAGCTAACTTTATTTCGCTGTTTGTTTCACTTTTGTGTGATGCCAATTCCTAAAGCAATATAGTAACTGCTATTTTTTACATTACCACCAATTTGAATATGAGTGGTAAGGTGATCCTTTTAGATGCAAAGAAAGCATTCAGTAGATCCACTCAGTAATTTTGTGGCTGGCATAGGAGAAAGATGATTGCATCTATCATTTTTATTTAGATGCACTGGCCTCCATTGTTAGCACTGGGGTAATATTAGAAGACTTTAGTATTGCAAGTAGCACAAGCCAGAGGTGTCATCATCTCATACCCTTCTTCACAGTATACCTGGAACCATTTCTGCCACAATTGGCACACTCTTGTGTAACTCCCATTCCAAAAATCAAACAAACAAACAAATAAACAAACCTTGACGCATATGTGGTTGATACTGAGGTGTTCACTGCCGATTCTACTTTTGGTATATAGGTGATAGGAAGAGAAATTACAATTTGGAGGGGGGTGCGAGGGGGGGGGTGATTATTTGCTAAATAATAATCAAACGCAGATTATGGCTACTCAACCACAAGAGTTGCCTGTGAGAAGTTGGCCTGCTATATGATGCTCACTAGTTCTAGTGATCACCTTGTATCAGTCCAAACAACCCTTATGGTGATTGGTTGTAAGTCAACCTTATAGACCAGCTATCCTAATGGTAGCATGGACAAAGCAGTCTTAGGCTAAACTCTTTTGGCATGTGAAGCCAGCTGTTTTACCACATATAACCCCTTGAATACCATATGAAAGGACACCACACAGGTTGTTATGAAAATAAACAGTATATTTATTAATAACAAACACTTCTGAACTCTTTATGAGATCAGAGAGCTAAGCACATGACAATCTCTTAGGAAAAATACGATAAGTTGCACAACATTACAATGGTGCCCTAGGGGCACGACAAACCATATACTAAGTAAATGGTATAAGTAGAACGATTTAGAAAATGAAGATGCCCAGAGGTAGTAGGTTGGCTAGGACTACCCTACCCTAACCTTAGGTAAGTATCAGGAGGTCCACGGGACGCGTGTGCAGAGTGTGAACTCACACGCGAGATGCGGAACAAAGTCAATGGGCAGAACAAATTACGAAAAGGTAAGTAAAAGACAGTTCCTACTAGTTACGACTAAAACGACAGGATACCTGGACACTAGGAGAGTCAATCTACCCTTGAGCACCGAAATGCTCTTGTTACCTCACACACGGGCTGCGGGTGCATAGGTGTCAAAGTGTGTCTGGTTTCCGCGTCGAAGTCAATAGAGCCATGAAGAAAGATGCTGCAGGTGACCAGGAGGAAGATGTCCGGTGCGATCCACGGGTGGATCGAGGAAGAAGAGGACCTGAAAGCAGAGGGGACAGTGTTCAAAGTCACTAGCCAGTGACCGGTGTGGAACCAGGAGGGAACCAGAGGCTGTCGTCACGATCAGGTGAAGAGTGGACGCTTGTCTCTGCAGCCATGTGGACCAGGAGGTGTCTTCGACGACCAGGATGGAGGCACGAGCTGTCCCGCGCAGGCTCTCGCTGTCGGCGGTGTCGGATCCGGATTTGGAGTCAACAGGCCTTGGCAAAGGCAACCCACGCGGCGAGTGGAAACGGCGTCCGGGGTGCTCCTCTTTTGGAAGGGAGCAAGGGCCAGTCTGGAGCAACCAGACTAGCAGTGTAGATTTTGTGGATCGTCGTCTAGGAGGTCACTAGCCAGCTGGCAAGTGACCAGACAACGCGTCGAGCAGCAATCAAGCAAAAGGGCCCCACGCAGATCTTGTGGATGCTGGAGGGCTGGTCTTTGGTGCAGGAGCTGCTCGGGGTTGGGGCTTCTCAATCCCCAAAGCACTTTCTCGAGGAGGCCTCAGAAATCGTGCTGGAAGCGAAGTGCAGTCTCTTCGAGATTGCCGGTCCCACGTGTCTCGTCGCACCCACGGGTCTCAGCTGTGCTGCAGATGTGAGTAGAGGTCGGAGAGGTCTGGGAGTCTGGGTCTCGTCGGGCTCTGAGGTCTGGATCCGGCAGGATGGACGACAAAGTGGACGGCTAGGACGTTTGATGGTGCCTGCAGTTGCAGGGTGGACACTCCTTGCCCGCAAGGGAGATTCTTCAGTCTTCTGTGGAGCAGAACGTCGAAGTCCAGAGTTTCTTCTTGTAAAGTTGTTCAGGATAATCTAATTTGGAATGGGACCAGCTCCTACCTTTATCCTGCTAAAGGGGGCTGTACTATGACTAGGTCCCTCCTATGGGTGGGACCAGGAAGGGGGCTGGTTACACCCCCTATCCTTTGTCCGGTTTCGCGCCAGAGCGGGGGCTGGAGTGCCCCAGCAACTAGTTTGAACCGGTGTATGCACAGGGACACCTTGTGTGCCCCAGGCATGTCTCATTCCTTTCAGGCCTCCCTACCTCAATACACAAAATCCTGTCTGGGGTGGTGCTAGCACCTCCCAAGTCAGGAAACCCGTTGTCCAGGCCTCCCTCGCTGGAAGGACTCCCAGCAGCAGGAGGTCAGACTTGTGTCTGTGGTGGCAGCATCCATTTTGTGATGCTGAGGCTCGAGTTAACTTTAGCCAGGGTTCACAGTTACATACATGTTGTGTCCCTCTAAAAGGGTGGAATGCTGCCCCCGTCGCCAGAACTGGCGAGGGGGTAGTATTCCAATTCGTATGACACCTTACTCGACATGTTTTGATAATGCTATACCAAAGTTAGCAATAAACGCGAGGATTATAATGCACTTAAGAGTATATGGTATAGCATTATCATGGAACAGCTATAAGGACTTGGTTCCGCAAGCTGCAGACAGGCTCAGCTCATGCTAGAGCACCATCTCACATAATTCCAAGCACTCTGCCTTCAGGATTGATAAGGCCTGCCATAGGAGTGACTGATAGGAATATATGTGTCCATCTTGGGGTTAGATATAGGAATACTATATCTACAGCAAAGGGCGATTACACCACCTTGCCCCAGCTGTCTTACCAGCCTGCTGTGTCTGTTTAGATGGCCAGCCAGGGGTGGCATAATACATGCTTCAGCCCCTGGTAGGCCTTGGGTTTACCTATGCCCTGGGTACCTAAGGTACACTGTACAGGGGCTGATAAGGGGTCCCAATACAAATTGGTAAATGCACCTAAAGTACATGGATGTCAATTTAGAGAGAGAACAGCTAGGCTGTGGGTCTGATTAGCAGGCCCACAGCCAGGGAAGTCGTAAACCAGTGAAGCAAAAAGCTAAAATCAAAATCTGGGGTGACCATAGGATTGCAGATCCTACTCTCCTACATAACCCCCCCCCCCAAACCTAGGGACATTAAACTAACCTTGACCAGGTGAGTCTTCCTGTTCTAAGTGGAAATACCTGGAGAGACCATCTGCATTGCCATGGTCAGTCCCTGGTCTGTGCTCCATTGTAAAGTCCATCCCCTGTAGGGAAATGGACCACCTAAGAAGTTTGGGGTTTTCACCCTTCATTTGATTTAGCCACAAGAGTGGCTTATGGTCAGTCTAAATCTTGAAGTGAGTTCCAAACAAGTATGGCCTCAACTTCTTCAGGGCCCAAACCACAGCAACGGCCTCCCTCTCAATAGCTGACCAACGTTTCTCTCTAGGGGTCAGCCTTCTACTTATAAAAGCAATGGGCTGGTCATGACCATCAATATTCAGTTGAGATAGAACAGCTCCCACACCCAACTCAGATACATCTGTTTGGACAATGAAGGTTTTGGAGTAGTCAGGACTCTTGACAATAGGTGCAGTACACATGGCCTGCTTCAGGTCATCAAATGCCTTCTGACAGCTAGCTGTCCACTGAACTTTCCTTGGCATTTTCTTGCTTGTCAAGTCATTAAGTGGTGTCACAATGGACCCATACTTTTTGACAAACTTCCTATAGTAACCAGACAGGCCCAAGAAAGCTCTGACCTGTGTCTGGGTGGTAGGAGGAGCCCAGTCCTTTATGGCCTGTATCTTGCTCTCCAAGGGTTGAACCTGGCCTCCACCTACAAGGTGGGCCAGGTACACAACCTGACTCTGCCCTATCTGGCACTTGGTGGCCTTGATAGTGAGGCCTGCCTTTTGCAGGGCCTCCAAAACTTTCCTCAGGT
Organism: Lissotriton helveticus; assembly: GCF_964261635.1. NCBI lineage: Eukaryota > Metazoa > Chordata > Amphibia > Caudata > Salamandridae > Lissotriton > Lissotriton helveticus. The sequence goes on from NC_136063.1 coordinate 1,924,395,838, forward strand.
GGATCAGGTGATCCTCCCAGGTGGAGCTGAAGACAGCAATATCATCTAGATATGCTGCACAGAAGTCATCCAACCCAGTGAGAACTTGGTTCACCAACCTTTGAAAAGTGGCAGGTGCATTTTTTAAACCAAAGGGCATCACCACAAATTGGTAATGACCTCCTGGGGTAGAAAATGCTGTTTTGGCCTTGGCATCCTCAGCTAACCTGATCTGCCAATAACCAGCTGTTAGGTCAAATGTACTTAAGAAAGTTGCAGAAGCCAACTTATCTATGAGTTCATCTGCCCTAGGTATTGGATGGGCATCTGTCTTAGTGACAGCATTGAGACCCCTGTAGTCTACACAAAACCTCATCTCTCTCTTACAATCCTGGGTATGAGGTTTTGGCACTAGAACTACAGGACTAGCCCAAGAGTTTTCTGGGGGTTCAATGACTCCAAATTCCAACATCTTTTGTACTTATTTCTTTATGCGGTCCCTGACGTGGTCAGGTTGCCTGTAGATTTTACTATTGACAGGCAGACTGTCACCAGTGTCCACCTTATGGGTGCACCAGTTTGTCTGACTGGGTGTCAGTGAGAACATTTGTCTAAAGGATTGAAGAACCTGTTTGCAATCCTCTTGTTGATGCTCAGAGAGGCTGTCAGAAAAGACCACACCATCAACTGACCCATCATCATGGTTCTGAGTGAGCGGGTCTGGGAGAGGGTCACTCTCTTCCTCCTGTCCCTCATCTGTGGCCATGAGCAAGCCCATGTCCTCCCTGTCGACAAATGCCTTGAGCCTGTTTACATGAAGCACCCTGTGGGGGCTCCTGGGAGTTCCAAGGTCCACCAGGTAGCTGACCTCTCCCTTTTGCTCAATGATGGTATGGGGTCCAGAACATTTGTCTTGGAGAGCTGCTGGGGCCACTGGCTCCAACACCCACACCTTCTGTCCTGCATGATAAACAGTCAGGACAGCCTTTTGGTCATGCCAAGCTTTTTGAAGTTCTTGGCTGGCCTCAAGGTTTTTGGATGCCTTCTCCATGTACTCTGCCATCCTGGAGCGGAGACCAAGTACATAGTCCACTATGTCAAGTTTAGGCTTTTTGAGAGGTAACTCCCATCCTTCCTTTACAAGACATAGGGGTCCTCTTACAGGATGCCCAAACAGAAGCTCAAAAGGGCTATAGCCAACCCCCTTCTGTGGGACCTCTCTGTAAGCAAACAGGAGGCAGGGTAAAAGGATGTCCCATCTTCGCCTAAGCTTTTCAGGTAACCCTTTTATCATCCCTTTTAGGGTCTTGTTGAATCTCTCTACAAGCCCATTGCACTGTGGGTGATAAGGTGTGGTAAATTTGTAATTTACACCACACTCCTTCCACATTGCAGTCAAGTATCCTGACATGAAGTTGGCACCTCTGTCAGAGACAACCTCCTTAGGAAACCCCACTCTGGAGAAAACTCCAAGTAGGGCCCTGGCCACAACAGGAGCTGTAGTGGTCCTAAGGGGAATAGCTTCTGGATACCTGGTGGCATGATCCACTACCACCAGTATAAATCTGTGCCCAGATGCTGTTGGGGGGTCAATTGGTCCTACAATGTCTATCCCCATTCTTTCAAAGGGCACCCCCACCACAGGTAGTGGTATAAGGGGGGCCTTTGTCGTGCCACCTCATTTGCCACTGGCTTGACAGGTGACACATGCGCGACAAAACTCTTTAGTGTCTTCAGATATGTGAGGCCAGTGAAAGTGTGGGGCAAGCCTGTCCCAAGTCTTGTTCTGGCCTAAGTGTCCTGCAAGGGGAATTTCATGGGCTAAGGTGAGAAGGAAACCTCTAAGAGACAAGGGGATAACCAGCCTCCTGGTAGCACCAGGCTTGGGGTCTCTTGCCTCAGAGTATAGGAGTCCTTCATCCCAGTATACCTTGTGGGCACCTGTAGCATTCCCTGCAGCCTCAGCAGCAGCCTGCTGTCTGAGGGGTTCAAGGGAGGAACGGTCTAAATGTGCCTATCTCAAGTCTGCCCTGGAAGGTCCCCCTGTCCCAAGAAACTCAACCTGTGCAGGTTCAAGCTCTTCTAGGACAGTTCCTTCAGGGGTCTTTGGGTCAGCCTCCTGAGAGGGCTGATCCTCAACCTGAGGCAGGGGAGAAGGCTCTGCTTTAACCCTACTGTTCTTCCTCTTGGGTAGTGTCTGGTGCATTCTTCCAGGATCCAGCACTTGTTCAGCTGGGCATTTCTTGGCCTGTGACCTGGTCACAGCAAGGACATGTGAGGATAGACCTAACATTTCTACATGAGTCCTGTACTCGACATCTGACCACAGTGAGGATTCCAAATCATTGCCCCAGAGACAATCTACTGGGAGGTCTGAACTAACTACAACCCTTTTGAGGCCAGTTACCCCTCCCCAGGAGAAGTTAACAACTGCCATACTGTGATTGGTAGTGACACTGCTAGCATTGGTCACTAGGTAGTCTGAACCTAGCATGATCTGATCAGGGTCCACAAAGGTTGGTGTCACCATAGTGACACTGGCACATGTGTCCCTGTAGGCCTGAGCCATTTTTCCATTGATTAAAGGTGTTTGCCTGTATTTGCCCAGAGTACTAGGACTTACAGTAGGGGTCATATCCATGACCCCAGTACAAACAAGAACAGCCTGAGTAGGTATTCTAAGTCAGAACCCACCTCAGTTCCCAGGGTTAACCCTACTATAGCCTTGGGGGGTACACTACCACTACTAACTGTACTAGGGGGTGCAGGTGTCTTAGGAACAGTAGTGGTAGGAGCTTGGCCTTTATTGGTGCACTCACTAAACCAGTGAGTTTTACTTTTACAGTATTGGCACCATGGTTTCTTTGGAACATCAGTCTTTTTCTTTTGGGAATTCTGGGACCCACCCTCCTTGGATTGTTGGGGCCCTGTTGAAGACTTCTGGTCATTTTGTGGATTCTGATTACTACCCTTTTGGTCTGCTTTCTTTTGGCCACCACCCTGGTTCTGCTGCTTGACCCTGGTTCTGACCCGTCTGTCTGCCTTCTTTCCCAATTCATGGGGAGAGGTCAGATCTGAGTCAATCAGGTGCTGATGCAACAACTGGTTCTGACAATTATTTAAGATTTGTTCTCTCATAATAAGATTGTACAATCCTCTATAACCAGTAACTTTACTACCCAGTAACCAGCCTTCCAAAGCCTTAGTGGCACAATCAACAAAGTCAGTCCAATCCTGAGCCTGAGTTTTCTGGGTGTCTCTGAACATCAACCTGTACTGTTCAGTTGTTAAGCCAAACCCATCAATCAGCGCAGTTTTCAGGACTTGGTAATCATTAGCATCCTCATCTCTAACAGTGAGGAGCTTATCTCTACCTTTACCTTCAAAGGAGACCCATAATATTGCTGCCCACTGACTCTGGGGTACCTGCTGTACTTTGCAGGCCCTCTCCAGAGCAGTTATCCATTTGTGGATATCATCTCCTGTTTTATAGGAGGGCACTATTTTACTAAGGTGTCTATTATCAAAACTCCTGTCTTTATCCCTAGGGATATTGCTGCCACCAGTGGGTGCTACCCCACTCAATTGTTGCTCTCTGGCAAAAGCAAGTTTCTCTTTGGCAAGGGCGAGTTCTTCCCTTTGGATCCTCAGATTAACTTCCTTCATCTTTGCCTCATGCTCTCTCCTCTGAGGGGAAGTCACCCTCCTCTGAGCAGATGCATAAGAGGCATGGGAGTGAACAGATCTATTGGAGTCCCTAGAGTGAGACGTATCTCTTCTAATCCCAAAGTTAGGCCTGCTTGTGGATGGCACTGGGGCTCCCCCAGTTCCTTCCCTATGTAGGCCTAAGTTGGCCCTTGTAAGTCTGCTGACTAAAGGTTGGCCATTTTCTGCCTCATCCTCAGATAAGTCCCCTTCTTCCCTACTATCTACATTCTCTGTTTCAGGGAGGTTAGAGTCTGGATCACCTTGATCACCTTCTAAGGGCGGCATGCTCCCATCTGGATTAGAGGGGCCTGTGTTAGAAGCCCTTCTAGCATCATATGTCTCTAAGAGACCTAACAGAAAAGGAGTGGTACGGTTAGAACCCTGTTTGTTTCCTGAAGGTACACAATTGTCTCATCTCCTGGAAGCTGAGGGCTGCATATCTGGAAAGGACCTGTGGAGGGTCACTAACCACAAGGGGGCCACTGAGATCTCTCCTGTGGTAGACATGCTTTCTAGTGAGGTGTAAGTGATGCACTTACCTACACTATGGGTTTTCCTACTGATCCCTTGCTAAGAGTTGAAGTCAGGGTGTGCTAGGCCCTTTCTACTACAACAGCTGGTTCAGTAGAACTCAGAGTATTTCTAAGCTTGTTATATGTACCTATGGTACATTATGTGATCTTTCAAATGATATTTCAAGATTATATTTGGTAAAAACAACAGCAAGCTCAAATGCCAACCACTGCACACCAATGTGAGTAGTTGGCCTGATATATGATGCTCACTAGTTCTAGTGATCACCTTGTATCAGTCCAAACAACCCTTATGGTGATTGGTTGTAAGTCAACCTTATAGACCAGCTATCCTAATGGTAGCATGGACAAAGCAGTCTTAGGCTAAACTCTTTTGGCATGTGAAGCCAGTTGTTTTACTACATATAACCCCTTAAATACCAGATGAAATGACACCACACAGGTTGTTATGAAAATAAACAGTATATTTATTAATAGCAAACACCTCTGAACTCTTTATGAGATCAGAGGGCTAAGCACATGACAATCTCTTAGGAAAAATACGATAAGTTGCACAAAATTACAATGGTGCCCTAGGGGCACGACAAACCATATACTAAGTAAATGGTACAAGTAGAACGATTTAGAAAATGAAGATGCCCAGAGGCTGTAGGTTAGCTGGGACTACCCTACCCTAACCGTAGGTAAGTATCAGGAGGCCCACGGGATGCGTGTGCAGAGTGTGAACTCACACGCGAGATGCGGAACAAAGTCAATGGGCAGAACAAATGACGAAAAGGTAAGTAAAAGACAGTTCCTACTAATTACGACAAAAACGACAGGATACCTGGACACTAGGAGAGTCAATCAACCCTTGAGCACGGAAATGCTCTTGTTACCTTCACCCACGTGCTGCGGGTGCATAGGTGTCAAAGTGTGTCGGGTTTCCGCGTCGAAGTCAATGGAGCCTTGAAGAAAGATGCTGCAGGCGACCAGGAAGATGTCCGGTGCAATCCACGGGTGGATCGAGGAAGAAGAGGACCTGAAAGCAGAGAGGACAGTGTTCAAAGTCACTAGCCAGTGACTGGTGTGGAACCAGGAGGGAACCAGAGGCTGTTGTCGCGATCAGGTGAAGAGTGGACGCTTGTCTCTGCAGCCTCGTGGACCAGGAGGTGTCTTCGACGACCAGGACGGAGGCACGAGCTGTCCCACGCAGGCTCTCGCTGTCGGCGGTGTCGGATCCGGATTTGGAGTAAACAGGCCTTGGCAAAGACAACCCACGCGGCAAGAGGAAACGGCGTCTGGAGTGGACCAGGAGGGTCGGGGTGCTCCTCTTTTGGAAGGGAGCAAGGGCCAGTCTGGAGCAATCAGACCAGCAGTGTAGATTTCGTGGATCGTCGTCTAGGAGGTCACTAGCCAGCCAGCAAGTGACCAGACAACGCGTCTAGCAGCAATCAAGCAAACGGGTCCCACGCAGATCTTGTGGATGCTGGAGGGCTGGTCTTTGGTGCAGGAGCTGCTCGGGGCTGGGGCTTCTCAATCCCCAAAGCACTTTCTCGAGGAGGCCTCAGAAGTCGTGCTGGAAGCGAAGTGCAGTCTCTTCGAGATGGCCGGTCCCACGTGTCTCGTCGCACCCACGGGTCTCAGCTGTGCTGCAGATGTGAGTAGAGGTCGGAGAGGTCTGGGAGTCTGGGTCTTGTCGGGCTCTGAGGTCTGGATCCGGCAGGATGGACGACAAAGTGGACCGCTAGGACGCTTGATGGTGCCTGCAGTTGCAGGGTGGACACTCCTTGCCCACAAGGGAGATTCTTCAGTCTTCTGTGGAGCAGAACGTCGAAGTCCAGAGTTTCTTCTTGTAAAGTTGTTCAGGATAATCTAATTTGGAATGGGACCAGCTCCTACCTTTATCCTGCTAAAGGGGGCTGTACTATGACTAGGTCCCTCCTATGGGTGGGACCAGGAAGGGGGGTGGTTACACCCCCTATCCTTTGCCCGGTTTCGCGCCAGAGCTGGGGCTGGAGTGCCCCAGCAACTGGTTTGAACCGGTGTATGCACAGGGACACATTGTGTGCCCCAGGCATGTCTCATTCCTTTCAGGCCTCCCTACCTCAATACACAAAATCCTGTCTTGGGTGGTGCTAGCACCTCCCAAGGCAGGAAACCCTTTGTCCAGGCCTCCCTCGCTGGAAGGACTCCCAGCAGCAGGAGGTCAGACTTGTGTCTGTGATGGCAGCATCCATTTTGTGATGTTGAGGCTCGAGTTAACTTTAACCAGGGTTCACAGTTACATACATGTCGTGTCCCTCTGAAAGGGTGGAATGCTACCCCCGTCGCCAGAACTGGCGAGGGGGTACTATTCCAATTCGTATGACACCTTACTCGACATGTTTTGATAATGCTATACCAAAGTTAGCAATAACCGCGAGGATTATAATGCACTTAAGAGTATATGGTATAGCGTTATCATGGAACAGCTATAAGGACTTGGTTCCGCAAGCTGCAGACAGGCTCAGCTCATGCTAGAGCACCATCTCGCATAATTCCAAGCACTCTGCCTTCAGGATTGATAAGGCCTGCCATAGGAGTGACTGATAGGAATATGTGTGTCCATCTTGGGGTTAGATATAGGAATACTATATCTACAGCAAAGGGTGATTACACCACCTTGCCCCAGCTGTCTTACCAGCCAGTTGTGTCTGTTTAGATGGCCAGCCAGGGGTGGCATAATACATGCTTCAGCCCCTGGTAGGCCTTGGGTTCACCTATGCCCTGGGTACCTAAGGTACACTGTACAGGGGCTGATAAGGGGTCCCAAATACCAATTGGTAAATGCACCTAAAGTACATGGATGTCAATTTAGAGAGAGAACAGCTAGGCTGTGGGTCTGATTAGCAGGCCCACAGCCAGGGAAAGTCTAGACTTCATATAGCCCTAAATTTAGATAAAATGATGAGGCGGCACAGCCAATCTCTAGCTACAATGTTTTAGAAGTGACCCTGGTTTACACCATACAGCGAGAGAAAAGTTTACATTGGGCCTCCATCAGGCAGGATTTTGTGTGCCCCAATGCTATAGTACGTTTGCATCTAGTCGAAATTTGAGCGATTTGTTATGCTATTTTTCAGGAGTTGGAGGTATTTACTGGTTGCAAAATAATACTAGTAATTAATAATGTTGAGATGTTGCTTGCAAGTGAGAGCTGATGTGCGGGAATATTCTTTGGTGACATTTTAATAGCAAGCCTGCCCCACCAAATGTTGGCTAGATAAGAATCCTGTGCAGCTTTTTTACTACTTCAATAGGTTGATCGACTTTCTCATAATAAATAGTCTTGTTATTGAGAGCGAAGATGAAAGATTAATGATATTTTTGGGATGGACTTTAGTTTAGCAGGTGGAAGAAACAGAAGGCTTGGTTTGAATTTTCAAGACTTTATGCGAATGGGCACTCACATTATAATTTACATTTTATCATAAAATGTTGGCCAAAAGTTTACAAATTACATTTTAATTAATACACTTTTTTCTATCTATTGATATATTCAATAATAATTGTGTGCTGCTTTTCCAAATAGAAAAAGAAGTCTAGGCATTTTAAGCATTATTTACAGAATCTGGAAACCAATATATGGTAGGATGAAAAACTTTAGAAGTTTGCCTAGAACTCCAGTAAAAGGATCAAATATAGATTTACATGTCTGAATCAAAATAGCAAGCAGTACATCACAAACAAAAAGTGGAAAGCAGGCTCACCTATACTGAAATAGATTGTGTGGAATGCTGGACCCTCTCAAGCACTGGTTGCTGCATTGACGTCCAGGCAGTAGTGCTTGGGGAAAGTGGCTGTGCAGCAAAAATACAGACGTGGTAATCCTTAGCAGTGCACAGTTGTCATCGCTACGCTTCTCATAGAATGCACCCTCACTATAACTTGTAGCAGGTGCTTAGTTTTTAGTTTTACTGTGACAAAGGTGATGCAGTTTGGCAACCAGTGTGCAGTTCTTTGTTTATAATTTGACAACCACTGCCTCAGTGGCCAAACGAGACAAATAACTGGTCAGAACAATATGTGGTTTAGACTTTCTATTCAGAAACTGATACATCTGGACCCAATGGATATAAATGAAGAAATGACAGGTTTGTTTAGATGAAACTCCAAGAGAACCTTTGGCATAAATCTAGGGTTGGTGCTTAAGGTGACTCTGAAGCTTTATGCTGAATTCTGAAGATCTCCACCTTTCCTTGCTGATGGAGACTTGTGGTGAAGCATTGTTGGTGCTCTTAAATCTCGATGTTGCAGGCAGCAAACTCAGCAAGGAGTATTTGAGATCTTCTTTTGTTAAGGACATTAATAAAAGCCGTACTTGATAAGGGTTGCATCAAGACAAGGTTAAGCCATTTCTCCAACATCCAATACAAAATCCACAGGAATGCTGAGATAGCCAAACTAAGCATTAAGGAACCACACTGTCCGGTTGAATTAGACATGCTTTCAGGTTGAGTGAACTAAGGTCAATGAACCACACTGTCCGGTTGAATGACACATGCTTTGAGTGAACTACGGTCAATATGGTGGACCTGCGGATCGTGTCTGGAGAGCCACCTGAGCTAGCTCTTGAACTGAATCAGTGGATATTGTGATAGACTCAACAGGACACTGCACTAGAATTGACACAGCCATGCCAGGGTAATCGGTAATAGTGAGCAGTGATCTGTGTGGCCTTACTCGGCACTCTGAGAATGAGAGGAAATGATGGAAAGGTGCAATCGTAAATGCTTGATTGTGTCATCAAAAAGCCATTTGCCTTGGACACCAGTTGCAAGTACCTGCTGGCGTAGTACAGGCATTTCTTGTTCTGCAATGCGGCACACAGGTCTAGAGCTGGATGATCCCATTTCAGGTGGATATATTGCAGATGGTCTTGGTAGGGGTCCCACTGACGGCAGTCAGAAAGTACGCAATTGAGTACATCTGCTTAGCCATTCTGGATCCCTGGAAGGTGCTCCACTGAACTGTCCACCCTGTTTGCTATGGCCTAGACACACAGGATCTGTGACTGCTCTGATAGCAAATGAGACCCTGTACCCCAATGCTTGACGATTTAGTACATTGAGTTTGTGGTGCCTGTTCTGACCAACACAGACTGGTCTGATAGTATCCTCAGAATTTCTTGCAGTCTTAACATGGTGGCAGAAAAGCACCAGTCCTAAGCATGATGACATTAGGCCCAGCAATGATTTAGAAGTCCCGACTGGAATCGTTTGACTGGGACAGAACATAGTCGCTAGCGCTATTAAATTTTCAACCCATTTCAGAGGGGAACAATTTGCTGAGTTGCATGTTTAAGTCCAGTCAGAGAAACTTCAGTTTTATCGTCAGATGAATGGAAGACTTCTGCAAATTTTGTGTCAGACCCAGCTGATGGAATAGGTTAATCCCAGTTGTCTTGGAAGGATGAGCTTTTTCCTTCAACTGAGTCTTCGCAAACCAATCATTCAAGTACGGGTACACCTGGTAACCCAGTCTGCCTAAAAAGCCTGATACGGGCGCAAGGCACTTTGAATATCTAAGGAAGGGAGAGGGTGGAGCAGGACAGGTTTCAAGCCATAAGGGAGAATTTATAACTGCCTCGCCAAAGAGACCTGGACAGATTGTCTGTGTTTATTTCAGCGCTCCGCCCATCATCTTCTTGTGTTTGATTTGTTTGCCCTAAGTTGGCAGCACGTGCCCAGATGTGGGTCCCTTGCTCCATTTGAGTCTGGATTCAAGCTAGCCTGGCTAATGTGGGGTGTTACCCTGAAACCGGTCCCAGGATATTTCCGGTCCAGGGAAGACCTGGCTTGGCAGTTCGGGCTGGACTTCCCATGAGGAACAGGGTCAAGACTGTTTTGCATATGGCTGGGTCTGAACTGGGGCGACGAAGTGAGCTAAGGAACAATGATCGATTCAACCCAGATCTAGTAATGACTGGGAGTGTCTGAAAGATTTCAACGATCCGTCCACCGTCTCCTTGTGTTTGTTCTATTACTTGGACAACCAGGATAGAACTCCATTCTTCTGCTTAATTCCTGATCAGGAAGAAATTAGAATAGAAGTCCAGATTTCTTTGGGATTTCAGCACTTTTTTCCCCCACTACTTTAACAAGGAGAAGCACAATTGCAGATGCAGATGGTGCTTTTTTCTAGGTAGATAAGGGAGAGGTAGTTGGATGAATTTCAGTGTGTGCCCTGGCTACACAATTTGGAGCACCCAGTGATCGGTCATAATTTTTGCCCACGCGAAAGAAAAATCTGAAGCCGCCCTTCATCAGGCCTACATGGGGCAGCATTTACAAGTACGGTTCCCTGTGTAGTGACTTTTGAGTGGAACTGAGAAGCTCCCCTCTTCGTCACCCACACAGCCTGTCCTCTGCCTGATAAGTAGTCTCGGTCATAAACGGAATATATGGCTGGAAAGTAATGCTAACATTGTAATCTGCATTGGTTATACATCCAATGTATGCTTTGGAACGCCTGAAGTTACGAAAGAATGTTGAAGGAATGTGTCTATACTGCAGTGTGAGCATGCCGTATCCAGGTGAGTCTTAAGCACTGTACAAATGCTTTCCCTAACACAGTGACTGTCAAAAGGCATGTCAAGCACTTTTGCCTGCACATTAGGTTGGAAAGAAGTGGGCCTGGGCCAGCGTTGTCTCCTAATTACAGCTTCTCCAACAAGTTGATGAAACTAGCATTTGACACATTGATCGCTGCATCACTGATAAAAGCTGTAGTGTTAGCACCTTCCTTCTCTATGGTCTTAACCTCTAACCTGTTTATATGAGGCGAAATGTCTTGCCACATTTAGCAGTTGTATTAGTCTAGTGTGGTCAGTGCATTTCCTGCCTTCAAGAAAATCGCCGCCATGGAACTCATTCAGTGGCATAAATTGTCTATATTCCTCCCAACTATATCTGGAGAAGCAAAGGACGGCGAAAGAGGATTCTTTGAACACCACTGAGCAGCTTAGGATGGTTGGTTAAACATGCCGTTGCAGGGTCAGGTGCCCTGTACTTCTTCGTGAGGCATGATACCACTGCTTCTGCAATGGCATATGTCTGCATGATTGCAGTTCCTTCATCCCAGCATAGGGATGGACTTTGTGGTCTTTCTGGGCCAGAACATCAAACTCCTTTGCTGGTCATTCTAGTAGGGCATGAACCAGGGCAATGTCGTTTGCTGGAGACTCTGGCTGTGGGAGGGGGTGTTGGGCTTGCCTCCTTCCTTGGGTAAGATGAAGTACGAACATTCTAGCTCATCCTGGGGATCACCAGCAATCTCTTGCTCTTCCTCCATGACGTTACCCCAGGGGTCTCAAACTTTTTATGTATTGAGAGCTACTTCTGATCAGTGAACATCCTTGTGCGCTACTGAAGGCTAAGGATCTCCCACTCTGTTACCAGACACCCCCACACCCGGCTTCATTGACCTTAAGCTTAATGACCGTTGAGTCAGATACTATGGTTTAAACAAATTACTTTGACTAGGGGCACTATGACAGAGCTGCAATGTATCAGTGAGAGCATGGTCTTTAGGGGGGTAGGTAAATGTGTGCGTATGAATCGGATATGTGTGGAGGGGTGATTGAGAGCCTGTGTTGTATGTACTTGTGGCAGGTACATACCTTTTGCAATACGTAGTACAGCTACATGTTTAACACTATCATTCAGCCATTTATTTTACATGGGAAAAAAATTAAGTGCAGAAAAATGTTCAGAAAACATGTTCATAATATGGAACATTTTTGTGCACTTTAAATTTCTCCCACTTAAAATAATGGCTGTATTTTTCAGTTATAAATACGGCACATTGTCTACCAGCCACTGGAAGCAAGATGTCTGCTGTGTGTAAAGACAGCATTTTTAAACTGGAGAATATTAAACTGAAGAGTTAACTTTATGTTTATAGGGATTCCATAAAACTCAATTTAAATTGTTTCCCATTTCCAAGTGTCATATTTACAAACAGGAGGCATCTTGCTCCCAGTGGTCTGTACACAGGGCGCCGTATTTATAACAAACAAATATAGCCATTTGTTTAAATGGGAGAAATTTAATCTAAGGAAATATGCTTCATAAAACATTAAGATGTAATTGAATTACCTGAAAGTGGGGAAAAATATTAAGATTATGGGGTGGATTATGAGTGCAGAGCTCATAGGACTGCCGTGCTCATGGTGGCAGTCCGACCACGGTAACGTAAGCCCTCCAACCGCCACCAGCCCGCTACAACACTGCCAACATCACCAGGATCATTGGATCTCAACGGTACAGCGGAGACAAAGGCGGCAGTAAAGCAGACACCGCCGTCAGGATTACTAGTTCACTTTTCCCCAGCCTTCTCACGGCAGGAACCCCCACGAAAAAAAGGATGGCGAAGAGGAAAGGAAAAGGACCCAGACAGGGCCCCGGGCCATTGTTGCCCAGGGGGGGGGTTAGTGCATGTTGTGCCCCTCGCTCTGGGCACTGTGTGCCATGAACGACATGGTACATAGCACACAGTGCACAGACGTGCAGAAGGTGTGGCACAGTGGCAGGATCTGCAGCGGCCCTTCTTAATAGCCGAGCCATGCTGCCGCTGTGGGACTGTAGACTTCAGATTACCAGCCCACCAGTACACTCTTAACAGGGAGGTCTAAACACCGCAGGCATTGAGGTGTTTTCCCGACCGCAGCATCGGCCTTTCCAGTGGGCGGAGCGTCTATGTCGTAATCAGGCTCTTCATGTATTATAGAATTTTTTTCATCACTTTAAATTCTCCCACTTAATTTTTTTAATTATTTTTCAGTTATAAATATGGCACAGTGTCTACTAGCCACCGGGACCAAGAGGCCGGCTGTTTATTAATGCAATACTTTGAAAAAAGAGAAAATTAAAATGAGCAATTTATGTAATCATTAAGGTAACTTTTCATTAAAATTATCCCATTTAACAGCATTCAGAAACATAATTTTGTTATCACGCTCCAATATTGAGTTGACAAGGACTTTTATTTAAGTTATGTTTCAGTTCTTCACCCCTCTGTGCCACATCATGGGTCATAAATCTGACTCCAGCACTGCTCATTATCAATCCCTGCTATCTGCAGCCTGGTGATAATAATGTAAAATAAACACAGCCTTCTCTTAACTTTAAAATTAAATGTGGCGCTTTGCTCATTTAAAAATTAACTCAAAGCTTAGAGCTACTCTGCGAGCTACTGGCAGCTGTCAATAGACTTGTTGGACATGCCTGCCTTACCCTACTCCTCATCTAGGTTTGATTCAGGACAGCCTTCTTAGCCCATATTCCTTGGAGTTGTGGGGTACTGCTGAGGCACTGGTGAATTTGGTGAGGCTGGTGAAGTAGGTACTTCTGGTTAAGGTTGTGGAGGATGTGCTGGGAGCAGCACTAGTTGACGTGGTGGCGGTGGTAGTGGCGAAGGTCCTGTGGAAGGACCTTGCAGAGAGTAAAGCTGCTGCAGTTAAGGAATTAGTCTTTGAAAGATTCCATTATTTGCTTCAGCGTGGTCATGAAGGCAACTGGGTTATTAAAACAGCCCACAACCTTCTGGACGGCCTTCAGATGAGACATTTTGGGGCTTATTATTCTCATAGCTATGTTTGAAGTCTGTATGTCTTTCCTCCTTTCCGTAAGCCCCTTCCTCGTATTCTGGAATGTAACATGTGTCTATATGCTGTACCGGAGGCTTGATCTTGGTTAATAACATAAGCCTTTAAGGCTAAGCTCTACCTTTGCACAAGTAACTGAGCAAAGATCTTCAATGGTGATAGCAAATAGTCTGACAGGGCCTCCAAAGACGGCATAGGAGGTAAATTTGTCATTGAGGCCAGTACCATAGCCACTAACAAAATGGATGTCGACGGGGAGGATGGTGCATCACTGACAAGGGTGCACGGGTCACAGTTGTTGGGATCACCAACAGTGCTGCTTTTGTGGGGATCTTCTTACCTATCAATGGATCATTACTTGAGGACTTCATCAAGAAGATGGTCTCTGTTATCAAAGGAAGGGGTCTTTGTCGAGGATGGTTTAGATAGGATTACTGACAAGAGGTCAATGGAGCTTAATTTTAAAGCCTTTTTTGTGCAGACTGGTCCTCTTCTTTCTGCAATGCCCTTTCTCACAAAGGCGTAGTCTTACCCTTAGTAGAAAAGGACGCAGGCCCTTCAGTGGAAGTGCTTGAAGGAGTAATGTTCATTGACTCCTCCCCAGATGAGGTACTGCCCCATTTTGGAGAGAGTATTGCTTCTTTTCAAGAAGAAACAATCACACTCTCTTAAAATGTTTTCATTGTAACAGTCTAACACATGTAACAACTTGATTTCTTGTGAGACGTATAAATATTATTACATATAAATGCACGGACTGTGAAGATCATTAGTATAAAGTTTCTTTTGTTCACATTCTGAGCAAATTTTTTCTATTTCTCTGCCATAGTCGCAGTTATAGATGTTCCCTGGGAAGATTTAAACTCTTAAAAACACAAGCAACAACCCACAGTTTGTAGAAGGTGAAGCCAGCACTGCAGGGAAGACAAAATCTAAGTCAAAGTCAAATAGCAGTACGGGTTGATAGGTAAGAGCAAAGCTCTGTTCAGGGACTCCCCAGCATATGACATGTAGTAGATTGCAAATCTATGGCGCCTCTGTGGAGAGTAAAGACATGAATACTCAATAGCTGAGGTTAGAGTTGGTTCAAATTAGATAAATGTGCTACTAAACAAAATGTTGTTGGTCCTAGCGCCATATTTACACAATGTATTGCTCCTAAAAGTTACCAAGGATTTCCAGCCTGGCAACTGGGAATGATTTAAGCATGTGTATCTTTGAAAGAAGAACATCTATACCAGGAACCTGTACTAAAAAGTTATACAACAGGAGATGTCAGATGGAGACTACAGCCTAATAGCAAAAAACGTGAAGTACTCTGAAAAAATATCCAGAAGAGGGGGCTCACGCCGCAGGTCAGAGTCAAGACGTCAGATTAATCAAACTGTTAAAATGGAGAGCAGACTAGCAGGGAGGCTTCGAACAACATACACTTTTAAGATATCTAAAGTACTAGGACACAGGCAATGGTAACATTCAAAAGGAGAACATATAGTAGATGGGACTGAAGGGATAAGGACACACGAAAAATAGAAATCACCCATAACTAGACAGAATCTCACTTCTGTTGCCAGCATAATAAAGCATTTGTTTTAACTATAACAAAGCTTTACGGAGCCTCACAGGGTGAGCATATTCAAAAGAGAGTTTGAGATCTATAAACTTTGTTGCACACATTTCTCAATGATGAAATTGCGCATAAAATAAAAGTGTTTTACTAGCAAAGTCCATTTTACACCTGTACCGGTGAGTTTAGAACTACTAACAATCAGACCCTGTGAACATTGAAGACAGCAGACAGAGCTGAGTGATTTTAGGAGTAAATTTAAAGTTCAGTGAAAAAGGCAAATAACATGGTGTTTGAGGCGGAGTAGCCATGCAAAATACAAATACCAAAACACACACTTTTGTGGATATTAAAAAGAAATGTCACTGTTTGCTACAGAGAAAAACAAATGTATAACTACCCCTATAAAGGAAGGAGTTAATGGCTTTTATAAGATGGGAACGGAAAAAGAGCAGAACCCTCGAGTATTTCAAAGAGGTTTGTGAAGTGGTTTTTAACAGTGAAAAATAACTTCCCTTTGGAGAAGAAAGTAAAACAAAGGGTACATGTGTGCTACAGTGGATTTCCCACTCTGTAGATAGGCTCCCTCCATCCCCCATCACCCAGTACCTCAAGTAACCATGGACTAATAGGAGAGTGAGTGTGTAAATCTAGCACCAGCACAGATTTCAATTCATACTGGAGGGATATTTGTAAATAGCCAAAAAGTCGGAAATCTACACAAACCTGTATAAGCAGCCATATTTCTAACTTCTCTACACAACTTTTGTGAATTGGGAACAGACATTAATCAAAACTGAGAAATCAACCCGTTGGCTCCCATAGTGTTTTTTTGACAATAAATGTTTGGTGTTTTGCATATCATTTTCATTTTCCAATCTTTATTTCGATCTAGCGACCATCAAAGATATACAGACAATAAAATCATAAAAGAGCATCATATAAAATATACAATTACACATTAGTCAATTCGTCATCACATTAAGATACATGGAATAATGATAAAACTAGGTTGTGTGAAAAGCAAGTTCTGCTTTCAAAAGACGATTGCGAATAAACCACATGGCTGTAAGGAACTTTGCCACTGCGAACACAATTGGAGGAGACGTTTCAGTTTTTAAAATTCTGTACGCCGGCAAAAACTGTCTGAATCCCAGATTTTTTAGAAGGGGAATTAACCAATATCTCCTGATTCTTCTGTAGGCTTTGCAAAAAAAGACCACATGTAGATCATTTTCCTTGGGGTGGGCACATGCCGGGAAATGCTCAGTGGTCGGGGAGGAAGTCCATGAGCTAGTGAATGATCTGAGGGGTAGTGTGCCATATCTCCATTGCAAAAATAACTTTCTGGTCAGCACAGGAGGTATGCCATCCAGAACACATTCCATTCGGTACAGATCTTTGCTTTGGATAAACAAATTTGTTAAAGATCCCTCAGGCACTGTTCTCAAAGTGATGGCCAGCTTTTGGTCGTAATACGCCTTTGACAGCGCTTTGCGAGAGATCCTGACACTTGTGTTAGCCGGGTCTGTCCAAAGCTCTAATAAATTCAAGGTCTCACAAGAACTTTTTATGTATCCGAGCCATGGGATGTTAGAGACTTTCGGTAGCGTTAGAAACTCCTGGAGTTCCGTTCTGTAGTTGGTAAGATCTAGGCTGCTCCATAAGCGCCGCCAAAAAGTTCGTGGTTTTAGACCCAGTTCGGGATTAACGGGGTGCTTGATGGAAGAGCTACCAACTGCCTGATAAATTTGTTTTCTGTGTTTGATAAGTTTTTAGCAGAGGTGTGGCCACACAGCTTGGCCCCATAGATAACTGCCCCCCTTGCCTGGGATTTGTAGATCTGGATAACAGGGCCAAGTGGGCGATAAGGTGATGTGTTCGCCATCCTAGAGATTCCTCCCGTTATCTGGACCAATTTCATGTTTGCCCTGACCTGTTGTGTGCCCCAGGTCATGTGCTCATTAAGGGTTACTCCCAGGTACTCAAATGTAGATACCCTCTCCAGCCGCGCTGAGCCCAGGGAGGGATTGGGACGTGATGATGGGGTGGGGTTTAAGATCATATATTTTGTTTTAGTAACATTAATCTCAAGACCCCTCCCTGAACAAAATTCCAGAAACCCATCCAGTACGCGTTGTATTACCATGGGGGATTTAGACAACAGCAGGGTGTCATCCGCAAACATAATAGCGGGCACCCTGCAGCCGTTCAGTTTGGGGGCGTCAATATCATTAATCCCGGTCAGATGGGCGATTAGCCCGTTCACAAAGAGGCAGAACAGGGTCGGTGCGAGCACACAGCCCTGTCTCACCCCTCTGTCAACGGGGAATCTTTCAGTTAGATTACCATTTTTACCACATCTGACACGGGCAAAGTTATTCCGATGCAACTTCATCAGAATAGCTAGGATATCCAATGGGACACCTAGGTCTGCCAAGACATTCCATAACCTGGATCTTGGCACCAAATCGACGGCGGCTCGCAAGTCCACAAAAACTGTGTACAAGCTGCCGCCCTCGATTAGCGCAGATCTCCAGTAAATAAGATTCAGGCGGAATATCTGATCGATTGTGGACACCGCCCTCCTAAATCCCGCCTGATAAGGGCTCAGAATAGTAGTCTCTTCAAGCCAACTCTGGAGATGATCCAGAATGAGCCTACCAAAAAGTTTTTGGGAGACGTCTATTAGGCTAATGGGCCTGTAGTTGGCTGGGAGCAGAGGCGAACCCTTCTTAAATATCGGGACTACCTCTGCCCCCAGCCAAGTACTAGGAACCTCCATGCCTTTTAAGATGGCATTAAATAATACCAGCAAGTATGGGGCCCAGACGTCAGGCTCTTGCCGAGCTATGCACTGTAGCATCGGAGTGGCCAGACTCTGTCATCGAAACGGTGGTGTGACTAGGGGATATGATATCTAATTCCATGACCTCCCCTGAGTAAAAATACTGATTACTATCACCATCGCTATAATGTCAATCCACCATATCTAAGCAAGAATACCTATTTGATAAGGGGAAGGATGTGGGGTGATGGGCTCTAGTGCGTCGGCAATCCCCTCTCTCTCTACCTCTCCAGTCACCTGCCCTCCCATAACAAGTGTCCCATCCGTCCTCCCCATGATTCGATGTGGCATATGAACGGTAGTTGGTTCTTGGATAGATAAAATCTCCTCTAGCTCTTGGTTCCCACCCACTCACCTTCTCCTGTGAGCCATCCCATCTTTGTTCCTCCCATACATGTGTCAGTGGCGGGTAGAAGAAAGAGAGGGGTAAAGGCTGAATGTTACTCTCTTGTTCGTCCGAAGACCAGCCACAGATGTGGGATACGGTCCTCGGATCTCTTAAACTAACCAGAACACAGTCTCCCTTGATGATTTCCTAGTGTTACCCACCCATGTGACCCTTCTTACCATCAAAACCTCGCTCATTACACCTTGTGGGAGTGGTCTATAGATGGATAGCCAACTTACCACCTTGTTCTTTAAAGAGGTGGTGGATTCTTTAAAAGTTGCTTTTAGCTCTGGAACCCCTGCTAGGATTACTGTGTAGGGGCTTACCTCCGGGGGCAAGTTAACTACCCTTGCCTTATTAGCTTTAGCTGGTACCTCGTCTGTTAATGCTACTGCTTCCCGGGGTTGATTGGCAGCAGAGGACTTGTCCTTTGACTGCGTGGGCTTCGATTGTGTTCGGGATGCGTGTGGCGGTCGCGCTGGGGGCTCCTTGGGAATAGATATATTAGCTCTATCCTGGATGGAGGTATTTTTGGTAAAGGTTGATTTTGCCTGTCGTGCCGGGGGCGCTACACTATTGGTTGCCTTGGCGATAACCAAGGTGCCCTTTTTATTCTTGGGCTCGTTCCCCCCCTTTTCACCATTCCCATCAGCCTTGGTATTAATTTTCAGGCTATCGGCTAGTTGCACTGTAGATTTTTCGATATTTACTAGCCTCGCTTCTATCTTAATTAGGCGAGCTTCCAATGGACTCAATAGGGTCCTCAACAGAGTTCCTATATCAGCCAGGGTGATGTCTTCCTCTTGCATCACAGAGGGGTTCTGGTTTACGTATTCTGTGTTATCTACATATAATGCCTCAATGGGTAAGTCCTCTTGTCTATCAATAGTTGAAGACCCCATTATACTCAACACAGGACCGACAGCCTCCTAGGTAGAGTTGGATTTCTGGGTCTTTGTCTTCCTTCCCCCATTCCTTTGGGCCCCTTTTTTCTGTTTTTTCTGTTTTGGGATTGCTCCTTCTCTCACACCCTGTGGTACCTTGCCATCTCCACCGGCCATGTCGCCCGCAACAAAAGAGCATTCCAGTGGAGTTGGGACGATTGGGTGGACAGCGTGGGCTTGGGCCGGTGGGAGATTTAATAAACTCAGGTCACCAAGATCACTTGGGTCATTTATGCTGGTTTCCAATGTAGAGTTGATCAGATCTAAGTTCGGTGTATTATCAATATCGCAGCTTCCCCCATTAGTGTACTGAGTGTTAATATGCTCATGTCTTGTATCTGGGGTCTTAGCCTGTGCCAGGGGGCCCATAGAAGATCTCCTCACCCAGTCTATTTCCTGCGATATGCGCCTTTCTAATATAGTAATCTCATCAATCAGTAGAGGTCCCGCTTTAACAAAGTAATTGTCCAAAGTACCTTTAACTGCTCCCGTTGCTGACAACGCGGTTTTACTCCTTGTTTCCCTTGTGGACATCCTCGAAGTTAGACCGGGGGGGTGGCCCGGTCCCGGTCTCTCCCGTTCTCTAACGGCCTCAAACGGCCCGCCCTTTGCCCGGGCTTCGCCCCGTGCTCCGTCCCGCGCGCGTCGCGGAGTGAGTGGTCTGTGTAAATAGTCCGTAGGCGGAAGGGCGTATCCGCTGCGGGAAGAGGCTGCAGGTGTGTGAGTCCTAGCCTTGCAGTCCCGCAGCGGTGGTGATAAGTTCAGCGGCACGCCCGTGGAGCGGGGGCCACGCTACAGCAACTCCGTGAAAATGCCCCAACAGCAAAGAATATCCGAATCCCGTGGGTGAGCAGGCAGAGAGTGGTGCCCGCGAAGCGGGTGCCGCGAAAGTTTATGCTGGTGATAGGCAGGAGGGCGTATCCGCTGCGGGAAGAGGCTGCAGGTGTGTGAGTCCTAGCCTCGCAGTCCCGCAGCGGTGGTGGTAAGTTCAGCGGCACGCCCGTGGAGCGGGGGCCGCGCTACAGCAACTCCGTGAAAATGCCCCAACAGCAAAGAATATCCGAATCCTGTGGGTGAGCAGGCAGTGAGTGGCGCCCGCGAAGCGGGTGCCGCGAAAGTTTATGCTGGTGATAGGCAGGAGGGCGTATCCGCTGCGGGAAGAGGCTGCAGGTGTGTGAGTCCTAGCCTCGCAGTCCCGCAGCGGTGGTGATAAGTTCAGCGGCACGCCCGTGGAGCGGGGGCCGCGAAAGTTTATGCTGGTGATAGGCAGGAGGGCGTATCCGCTGCGGGAAGAGGCTGCAGGTGTGTGAGTCCTAGCCTCGCAGTCCCGCAGCGGTGGTGATAAGTTCAGCGGCACGCCCGTGGAGCGGGGGCCGCGCTGCAGCAACTCCGTGAAAATGCCCCAACAGCAAAGAATATCCGAATCCCATGGGTGAGCAGGCAGAGAGTTTGCATATTACTACAGGACGTAGTAACTGTAATTTCAATGTCTGAACATACTCTTAGAGTTCACATTACAGTCGAGATTAGGCACCCGCGCTATAATTTGGACATCACGTCATGATTAAACAGGATTGCTGTGCAGTTTAAGTAGGCACACTCTGAATAATATCCATAATTCATTAAGAAAACAATAAACCAGATGGACTGTGTTCCAGAAAAGCACAATTAGTCATGTGAATTACCAGCCCATTAAATTTCTTCAGTGTATAAGTTAATAGAACTCTACATAGTGTGCTAAGATTAAACACATTTGGAAAAGTACTTCAGACATGAAAGATAAAGGATTAGATGAAACTAAAACAAAGAATATGTTTAACTTACTTTTGTCAGGTGCATTTTGCAATGTTGCAGAAGACGAGGACAACCGTTTGTTTATTACTATTTCTGCTTGCTTCAGGTTGGACGACGATGTAGAGCGCTTAGTAGCTACAAGTAAAATTGGAACACAAAAAGGCATGTCCTGTGCAGTGAATATATTTTTACAGAATATCGAAGACTCATTTTTATAGCACTTGAAAAAGATAGTGAAAGGGTATCAAAAAAAAAAAAGGGCATGTTTATTTTAGCACTATTTATATACCAAACAGAATAAGTCTATGTTTAAAGTGGCATTATCTTTGTCTGAAGAACTTCTGACCATTTTGCTCTTTATTATACTTTATTATAGCTGAGAAGCTAGCATTCCACAGCATTTTAGCAGCTAGTGACTGGACTTGATTCTGAGGTGAAAAACCTTCCATCACGTGTTTATTTTAGTGCATTAAATTGTTTCACGCCATCCGCACACCTGCTTTTAAATTTTTCTTCAGAACGAGATTATTAATTGGGACCCTAGAAAGTGTAAGAGCGGTTGCATGGTTAACTGGAAAGTAAACCAACCACTTTATCAAGAAAATTGAATAAAACATTATTGGTTACAATACATTTTATTTGGTTAGTTTAAAACGCACTGACCACATATCTGAATAATAAGTACCTACAGGTTAAAAATCTAATTTAGGACAAAGAAGATTTAATGTATTGTGTTTTATACTAACAAATTAATTGAGCAGCACGGAACAACATGCCTCAGGGACACACCAAAACACAGGTATGCATCAGGATTTAGTGTCTTTTTTTAACATAGGTTCAAGAGTATGAAATATTGTTAAAGACGACTGGATGAATTGGGCTCAAGGGCTAATCAGAACAGCAGTTACTCATGGAAAGCTCTGTTAAACAAGTTCGACAATGTTATTTCGGAGCGTGCAGGCTTCCAATCATATAATGGTTCTAATTGAAGCAAATGTTAAAACAGTTACATATAGAATAACTGAAAATGATTCAGGGAAGAATGTGTATTTAAACACTGATGATTTTCCACTTTGCACACATTCAATGTAAACAAGTTTGATTTTTGTCCAAGGGGGGAGAAGGATCTACCACCCAATTTAGCACGTTGGGCTCTAGGCACCACCATCTTGTTTTCAGACACGGATTGCAAGCTTTTAAACTGCAGATATTCTATCAGTTTCTTACAAAGGAACAGCTGCCTATGCCAATGAAAGGCCCTGTGGGCAATGCTGGTCAACAAATAGTCAACTAACTTTTTCATCCCAAAAAAAAGTTGCATTTGTACATCTAAGATGCCGTAGTCAAAACTAACGAGCTTTAACAGGATATGAGCTGGTACATTCTACACCTTTAGCTGTTTTGTAGGTGTGTCTCTCTTTTCTGGAGGTATTTTTCATTCAAGTCTATGTGATTCCCTGGTGGTTTCTACAAAAGTAAAAGTTGTCAAAAGGTATTAGAATCCTTGCTTTCACCAAGCATGCCTGAAAGGAGAATGCAGGGAGGGGTAATGTGTGGTATGAAAGCCAAAGGATCCCGGGATACAGAGTGTGGTGCACACGTCCATTAAGCATTGCAGTATGGTTTCAGGCCTGTTTTTGTGTGCATGTTACCTTAGCATGGCTTATTAGAAGTTTAAACACCATTTTATTTTTGGTGCTTTTGCACACGACACTGCATAGCTGTTTTTGCACGTTAGCCTTCACGAAGGTCTGTCTACACATGAGAAAAGGTTTGTTGTCGACATCTCTAGACTTACATCGTGCCCCTAGTCTGAACAGTGAGTGCTGAGCCGTCAAGGTTATCATAACCTTTTGGCTGTTTTTCGACATGTCCGTGTAACGCTTTCTAGACAACATTTTGGCAGCTGTGAGCCAAGCAAGATTCTGGCGCCTTTATCATTGCACACTTGCCATGATTTCACACACTTGGAAGATTCCTTTTTCAGGGATGCAGAGAGCCTTGCTGATCCAGATGTAATTTACTTTTACTGAGCGGAAAGGTAATGGGGTCCCACAAACCAAGCCCAAGAGACCTTCTTTAGTTTATAATACATAGTTCCTATATAGGGAGGGTGTTAAAACTAGGCGCTACAGGACCTGTTTTCACCATCATTGTAATATGCTTTCTCCTTTTGTATTTTATGGAGTTGTAACCATGCTGACCATATTATTGTTAATCATATGTCTGCTTATGTTGGCTAAGATACTGCATATGAGATAACGTTAAAATAAATATTTTAACCTTACCGTGTTTCCTATTTACTCCTGTTGTGGACTGGTTTGAGAGTATAACAAAAGAGTGTTCTAACTTCCCACCATTCCTGAGATGGTCCTAAGTCGCATGTTCTAGGTTGTCTAATCATTGGTTACTTTGCTATAGGACAAAGAGCTAATGAGACACTGATTCTAGCTGGTTGGGGCTTTTCTAGGTACTGAGGTGAGTTTTTGGTACACCACAAATCACTGATGAACTGGGTCTCTGTGCACAGTTCTGTGTAGGTGCGTCCTTGCAACAGCATCCACCTTGCTACTTCATTCTGGAAACCATTGTTTGAGTTTGATTTTCTGCATTTGCTTAGAAGGAGTGTATTATTCAATAATTAACATTTCATTAACATTCTTAACTGAAGCACCCTCTGCAATGCAAATAGCGTGTATTGCAACTTTAATTTTTAATGGCTTTTATCTGTTTAAATTGGTTATTCTATTTTTAATCATGCACTAGTAATTAATCATTGTTTTTAAATAAAGTATCACATGGACTCATTTTTTCACAATCTCCTATTAAATATTAAGAATGAACAAGTACACTGTTTGAATACATGCTAAATGTATTCTGTACCAAAAAAGCATTTCATCAACCTGCCACATAATAAGATAATATAATTGAAGATAGAAAAAAATTAAAATGTCAAGTTAGCAAATTAAGAAAAAGCTAAAGCTTTTAGGGCATGTTTGAATCTGGTTTGTTATTGCCTCCATTAAAAAAAGGACAGTCCATATGCAGACGGAACAATGGTTAAATGTTTATGCTGCATGACTGTTCAGCAATTAAGTTCATGCTTGTTAATGTAACAGCAGTAAGAAGAGCGGCAATAGCGTGTAGCTTTCATGCAAGAAAGTATGCTCTGCACCACACTGCGTTCATCTGCTAAATGATGAAAATGATTAGTACTGGCACAAAGAGAAAGCAAGCAGGTGTTTCTTAAATCAATACCGCTAGATCCAATTTCATCTGAAGTTTGTGGTCCTGTAGAACAAGGGATGTTATCATATAAATCTAGAGGACTGGGACTACCTAAATCAAAAGAAAAAACAAATATAACATGTCGAACATCACGGTATAGTGTTTATATTAAGAGTTGACAAGAAGCTTTAACATGGGAATACGAGACTGCAAGGAAACTCACTACAGTGCCACAAAAATAACCACATTACAGAAAATCTTCTTCCTACTTAAAGGTGTATGCTGAATGATTACATGAGAACATTCTACCTGCACAACGTCTTCCCCAGTACAGCATGATACCAAAAGTTATAGCCATATAAAAAGGTAGACTGCACAACTAACGTTTAAAGTAATTCTTGTAATGGAGTTTTACGATTAGAATGTAATCCGAATATAGGTGGAACCACTGTTAAGAAAAAATGAATAAAAGCGAGATGTGAAATTTATCAGTGGCCAGTATGTTGCTTAGACCTAGGCCAGTATGTTACCTAGGCCTGGGCCGGGCTCTGTTTGCGGAGTTTTCTGCAATCCGCATAGCTCGTGTAGTGCAGAAATCTGCGTTCCGCATAGTGCAGCAGAGTTTTTTCCCGGCTCGCGAACGGTAAATTTGCAAGTGCGAGCTGCCGCTCGTGTAGAATTTTTACCCGAGCGGCAGGAAAACCAGTGCGAATGGCAGTTTTCACTGCACTCTGCCACTTGCAGAACTCTGCTGAGTTTTGTTGTCACTTGACGGAGTTCCGCAGAGCGAAACTCCACAAACTACGCCCATGCCAGGTAACAACTCACTGGGATAGCCCAGCCACCATGAAGGTTTATTTTGTTTCATCTTTCCATTGAATAAATACAGGGAAAAGGCAATACTACAAAACCAACTCAATTTCACTTGCTAGTATCATCCCTAGCAGGACATATTTGGTAGAACAATCCAGCAGAGTCAACATATTTGGTAAAACAATCCAGCAGAGTCAACATATTAACAGTTTCTGCTCCGTAACACTAGTTCAAATTTTTCAGCATGGGTCCTCTCTTACTCAAAATACTTTCTTGGGGGCGTGGCTAAGATGGCGGCCTAACAAGACGTGTCTCTCTCGGCTCCCCGGCCCTGAACCCCGTATCGCCCCTTATACTCACTGGTAGATCCCCCAAACCGTAAGCACCACACCCTGCCGAGCTGCACTCCTCGGCGCTACCCCCTGGACTCGCCTGCAACTCTTGGGGCGAAACCCGGAGCAATCACCGGCCCAACACTGAGGCCTTGCCAGGGGACGTGAGGCAGGGGCGGCCGAGCACTGATGGAGGCGGAGACGGAGCATAGACGTGGGAGACCGGCCGAGCGCTGCCTGAGCGCCGCGGCCCACGCATTGTCCAGACCGGGACCTGGTGCGGTCAGTAAGGCACTAGCGCGGACAAGGCAGCAGCAGGGAGAGGCGGCGGAGCCCCACGGGATCCAGCAGGCCGCTGCGAAAATCGAGACCCCGGCTGCGGGCCTATACCGGGAGAAGAGGCGGGCTCCTGCTGCGGCACTGAAAAGACGGGGGATCTGCACGGCGGGCGCCACGGGGGGCTCTCACTCTACCACAGTGAAGCGGGCCTCCCCTGCTCCCCACCTCCTGGAGAACCGCCATTGGAGGGCAGAGGCCGGTGCCAGCGACGTGGGTAGTAGCGAAAATTGAGGCCCAGGCTTTGGGCTTGGGAGGACCTGGCAGCCGACCTGAAAGCTGCGACCTGCGGGCGCTCTGACAACGGTCTTCGGGCGCAGTGGAAGACTTCTCCAGACTGGAAGACCCCCCAAGCAGTCATAGGCGCACCGACGACCCGGGATACCCAACAGCAGCAGACCTGAAGGCCGACAGGTGAGGAGGAGCACAGAGGGAGTGGAGGTGCCCAGCGGCAACGCGCACACCGAGCTGACCGGCCACAGCAGGGGAGTCCTGGGAGTGATTGGGGAGACGGTCCCCTAGCGGAGTGACCCCTCAATAGACGCATGCTCAGTGGGACCGGCGCGACCATCGTCTAGGAGACCAGCTGCTTTGGGAGTGTCCACTCACAGCTCCTACCCCGAGGGGACAGCACGTCCACCCCAAACCCTCAGAGACAGCGCACTCACGGCGCAATGGCCAACAATGGGCGCAGGGGAGGCCGGACTATAACAGACCTATTGATAAAGAGCACCACAAAGACGGAGAAAATCCAGGCACCCCCTTCCCCAACGATATCCACTAACGCCACGGGGCAGGAAGATGGAGGGGCCCCTATCACCAAAGACTTCCTGGAGACGCTCTTTAATACCCTACAGGAAGATTTCCAGACTTTGAAGCAAGACCTGGCCGGAGAGCAACGCGAGATCCGCCGGGATGTCGACAGCTTAGGAGAAAGAGTGGCGACGATGGAAGTGGCGGACCAGGCCCGGAGCGGGGAGATAGAACTTTTACAACAAGAGGTCCTTCGCCTCCGAGAGCAACAAGTGGATCTCCAAGCACATGCGGAGGATCTTGAAAACCGCTCCCGGAGAACTAAAATACGGGTCCGGGGGGTGCCATTGAAAGCAGAAGGGAACAACATCACTAGCTACCTGCAAGACCTGTTTAGGAAGATTCTCGGCGAGCCCGCCGATTTCGACATTTGCATAGACCGGGCGCACAGAGTCGGCCTGGCGCAACGAGCGCCTGCACTCCCACCAGACATCCTGGCCTTTCTCCCGGACTTCCCCCTGAAGGTGCTAATCTTGAAAGAAGCCCGTCCGAAACAGCCCCTCCACTTCCAGGGCCACCCTGTGGCCTTATTTCAAGACCTGTCGGCCATTACCCTCCAGAAGAGGAGATCTTTCCGAGTGGCTACGACATTTCTGCGGGACAAAGGGGTACCCTACTCTTGGGGCCACCCATTCAGACTAGTCTTCAAATGGAAGGGGGCCTTACACCAGCTCCGCTCGCTTCGGGACACATGTGCCCTGCTGGACATCGATCTCCCAGAGGAAGAGCGGGTGGGAGAGGCAGCACCACGGCCATCGCAAGAGGGATCCACACAGCAGTCACGCGGCGGATGACAACAAGTGAGACGTCAACGCTCTCCTAAGGCGAATCTCAAACCGGACCCCAAGACCATGGCCCAGGATCAGGCAGCGGTCATAAAAGAGGTGGTCAAGGACACGACCGCTCCACTATGAGGCACTGTTGACACGGGATTTACCTTCTTCGCATTGGATCCACGGGGGGGGCGGGCGGGGGGGCCAAAGGGGTTGCGACTGCCACATACTCCTCCGAATTGAGACTCTACGGGCCTAGACTGCGGTCTGATAGGCCTGGGACTATGGTTTGTTCTTGGGGATTCCTAGTTGGGGTTAAGGGGGGAGTGGGGGGGAGGTTGGGGATGTTGGGCGGGATAGGGGTAGGGCTGGGGGGAAGGTAGGGCTCCGGTGTGGCGCACTGCAGGCAGCGCAGGAGAGGCGATACGGCTAATTATGCCTAGACGCGATGGGGTAGCTGCCTGCAATTCCCAGGCGATTGACTCCACTATGCAGGTTATTTCCCTCAATGTTAAGGGGCTTAACAACCCCATTAAACGCAGGGCCGTCCTCTACTTCCTGGAAAACTCCGGGGCGGAGATCTGCCTCCTGCAAGAAACACACTTATTGCCTAAGGACTGGTACCGCATGCGCTCTAGGGCGTTTCCAAAACAATACTATTCCTCCACCACAGAGAAAAAGACGGGAGTAGCCATTCTGTTTGCGCGACACTTCAGGGGTTTGGTCGGGGATAAGGTCGCAGACATTAAAGGGAGGCTCCTAGCATACAAAATTCAGCTGGGAGGGTGGTCAGCTGTGATAGGGTTAATATATGCAGCCAACACCAAACAGGAATCCTCTCTCACTTTGGCGGATACACTCACTCACAACATCAACTCCACGCTCGTTGAGGGCGACATTAACCTAGTGATGGACACCCACAAGAATAGGTCGGGACAGAGGTTCGGTTACACGGGAGCAATATCCAAAGAGGGGGAGCAATGGTTAGAGAGTAGAGGGTTTGTAGACATCTGGAGGATGAGGCACCCAGACAACCCGGGATATACCTTCTACTCACATGTACACCACACATATGCCCGAATAGACCACTTCCTGGGATACTCTGAGTTGGCGGCTCTGATCACAGACACTGAGGTCGTCCCTTCAGCACTCTCTGACCACGACGCGCTAGCAGTACACGTTCAGATTCCCAGACCCATGATGCAGAAGGGTAAAAGGCGCCTTAAGGAAACTCTTGCCCCGCAAAGGGGTTACGCAACACATCAACGCGCGCATTGCCGAGTATTTAGTTACAAACGACATGGCGGACATATACCTGGCGGCTCTGTGGGGGGCGTTGAAGGCGGTGGTGCGTGGGGAGCTAATAGCGATCGCAGCGGCGGAAGCCCGGGAGCGCTGAGAAAAACCACAGGCGCTGTCCGAACAGGTGCTCGAACTCGAACAGGTCCATAGTAGGACCGGGGCCCCAAGGATATGGCGCAAGCTTAAGGAGGCCGGGGCCCAACTTGCAAGCCTTGACCTGGACCGGGCAGAATATGCAGCACTGCGTCTACGCCACAATTATTACGTGGGCGGCGATAGGACAGGCCGCCGACTAGCCAGCAAACTCAAAGCCAAGGTCCTGAGTTCGAAAGTTACATCCATCCGGGATAGCAACGGGCAGGAGCAGCGGGACGACGAGCAGATCGCCGAAACATTTCGGGCATTTTACGCGTTATTATATGCCGCGGAACCTAGCCGAGAGGGAGGGTGCGCGGACTCTTACCTTGACACGACAGCAGTCACGGCCCTCAATGAGGCGAATGCATGCTCTCTTGAGGTACCGATAAGGACAGACGAAGTAATTTCCGCAATAGCGCGCCTCAAGCCGCTCAAATCGCGGGACCAGACGGCTTCTCTGCGGGCTTTTATAAAATGTTTTGCCCTCTGATAGCCCCGATCCTGGCCAGACTGTTTAACTCTTTTGAGGGCCCCGACTCCATCCCACGCGACATGCTTGAGGCTGATATCATTGTTCTGCCGTAGCCGGGGAAAGACACTGCCAACTGTGAGGCCTATAGGCCCATATCGTTGCTCAACCTAGACCTCAAGCTATTTACCGGCATCCTGGCCGCGAGACTGGGCCCATGCCTCCCCGGCATCATCGAACCGGACCAAGCAGGATTTATCCCCAACCGACAATGCGCGGACAACACAAAACGTCTGTTGCATGTAATAGACAAGGCCCACTTCAACGATTCGGACGCGGCCCTAGTTATGGTCGGCGCTGAGAAGGCGTTCGACCGGGTCGATTGGGGGTACCTAGACGCCACCGTGGTGCGCTTCGGAGTGGGAGAACGCTTTTGTGCCTGGGTCGCTGGTTGCTATTCTGCCCCGCAGGCGGTCATTAGGGTTAATGGGGTGTGTTCCAAGCCATTTAGCATCCAAAGGGGAATGAGACAAGGGTGTCCCCTCTCCCCACTGCTTTTTGATCTTTACATCGAACCGTTCGCGCAAAAGGTCAGGGACAACCCAGCGATTGCCGGAGTTAAGTTCGGGGGGGGAGGCGCAGACCATAAGCCTCTATGCTGATGACATCCTCGCAGCGCTGGAGGACCCTATTAACTCGATCCCAGCCCTCTTGTCGGAAATGGAGACATTTGGGAAGGTGTTGGGGTTTAAAATAAACGTTGGAAAGTCGCTGATCCTGCCGCTCGGTTTAATGCCCGGGCGTCTAGCACACTTCCCCGCAACCTAGGGGGACTTTCCTCCAGCATGTCCGTGCCCTATTTGGACATATCCATAACACCGAACACTGCGCAAACCGTTGAACAGAACTACTCAGCCCTCCTCAGTCAATTATTGGACAACCTAACGAGATGGCGCCAACACTCACTCTCTTGGCTAGGACGAGTAGCGGCGATCAAAATGTCTCTACTACCGAGGGTCCTATATTTATTCCAGACGCTGCAAGTCACCCCCCCAATAGGTCTCCTTACAAAAATTCAAGATGCCATCCGACAATTCGTTTGGGCCGGCAGACGTCCGCGGTTACGCAGGGACCTCACTAGTCACACCACGTCGGAGGGCGGCCTGGGAGTTCCGGACCAACTAGGATACTTTCAGGCGGCACAACTCAGATACCTCCTGGAATGGTACCGCCCCGAATCTGAAAAGAGGTGGCTGTTCCAGGACCGCGCGATGGCCCAAATGCCACTGTGGAGGATTCCCTTCCTCAGACGGCAGGATCGGCCCACGTACATGAAAAAATCACCTATCAGTCGCACTACTCTGCAGGTGTGGGACAAAGTGGCGGTGTCCCGGGGACTCACCACATACCCATCGCCTCCGACGCCCCTGTTCGAAAACCCGGCCTTTGAACCAGGCACGGTACGTGGATCCTTCCACCAGTGGCGGTTGTTGGACTGCAGGTCGGCTGGCCACCTCTTCGATCTCGAAGGCTTTATGACGACGCAATCCCTACAGGACGCCTACGTGCTTCCACGGATCCCACGCTTGAGTACTTTCAAATTCGACACTGGCTCACGAGCAAGGACATGTTAGCACAGGTCAGCAGACATCTCACCCCGTTTGAAAAATGGCTCCATACCAAGAAGTTGGATAAGCAGGCGAAAACGGAACTGTATGCAATGCTATGCCCGCCGTTACCTTCCTCAAGCTCAGCGGGTCAAAAGAGATGGGAGCGGGAACTAGGTCGACCCCTCACTAACAAAGAGTGGCAGGATATATACTACAGGGCACAGCACACCGCCAATAATGTAGCTAGCAAAGAATCGGCAGTCAAGATTGCTTATTATTGGCACCTGACGCCGGAACGACTTCATCAGAGCAACCCGCGTCACGATCCCATGTGTTGGAGGGAGTACGGTCAGCTAGGCACCCTGACCCACATACTGTGGGAATGCACGGAGGTGTAAGAATTCTGGGAACAAGTACTCAGGGACATTGACAAATATTTTGAAACTGAAATCCCTCGTTTCCCTGCCTATACACTGCTGGGATTACCCAACAAAATCACCTTCCCACTTATATCACTCAGAGGCAAACAAATGGGTTTAGCGATGGGGGCGGCAATACAACACATTTTGTCGCTATGGGGCTCCACACGGAAACCCACACACACTGGGTGGCTCCACAAGCTATGGTATACGATGGGTATGGAAAGGATACAGGCCTCCCTAACCCAGATGCAAGACACATTCATTGATACTTGGCAACCCCTGGTAGACCTACTAGCCGATGAATTCAATGAGCTCACCTGTCCGAAATACCTCAGGGTCCTGTGACTGGCGGACGAGTTGCGGAAAACCGCTGAGATCCCAGTTACTGACGCCTCAGCTTGAAAAGCTGGCACATAGTTCTTATGCAAGCGACCACACCTGGGGGGAGGGTTCCAGGGGAAGGGAGGCAGGAGTAGGGGGGGGTTGTTCAAGGGGGAGGAGGGTTTGTTCTGTTGGGGTTGCTTGGGGCATGGCCGGTCCACATCCAGCCCACACCCGCCCACATGGACACATTTCCTACCCCAGTCATTCTGGACATTCTTGGAGGAGGGGGGCTGTGGGCCAGAAAAGGGGCACGCCCCGACATGCACATTGTCCGACCGGTGTTATGTCTTCTTAGTTTGAAATGCAATACAAATGATTTAAACAAAAAAAATACTTTCTTGATATTGGGGCAAACCATGAACCATTTCACAGGTTTTTATTTTTAATTTTTTAACGTTTTATTAGGAGGGACTCAAGTGCTAGCTGTAATTTTATGGGTTGCCCTTCTTAGTGCTTTCTGAACTCAATGATAACACTTACCATTTTTGTTGTGTCTGCTGCTTCAGAGCACTTGTGGTTATAAGAATTATCTATTTTTATATATTACTAGCTTACCCGTCGCGCGTTGCTGCGGTCTCCGAGGAAAGGAAATTCAAGGAAACTCGTTATGATAACATTCAATTTACATTGTGTCATTTTTATTGAAACGTATTCATTTTAATATATTTAAAACATTTCAAAGTGTCGTTTTAATTCCATTTATTTATTTGAGTGCTTGTGGATACACGATTTTTTGTTTTTCCGTTTGGTGCGTATCAGTATTCTAAAGATTATGAGGGCCCTGGGGGGCCGATATTTAAAAAAAATGTATGCCAGAAACCTTCGCAGGAGTGTACTCAACAACTTCCCAAAGTTTTATGGCGATCGGATGAATGGTGTTTTAATTCTATTTATTTATTTGAGTGCTTGTGGATACACGATTTTTTGTTTTTCCGTCTGGTTCGTACATCAGTATTTGAAAGATTATGAGGGCCCTGGGGGGCCAATATTTAAAACATTTTTATGCCAGAAACCTTCGCAGGAGTGTACTCAACAACTTCCCAAAGTTTCATGGCGATTATTTGTTATTCCGTCTTGTGCGTACATCAGTATTCGAAAGATTATGCGGGCCCTGGGGAGCCGATATTTAAAAAAAATGTATGCCAGAAAACTTCGAGGTAGTGTACTCAACAATTTCCCAAACTTTCATGGCGATTGGATGAATGGTGTAGTAAGGCATAAAGGACAAACAGACAGACAGACATACATTCGTTTTTATATATAGATTCTTTGGTCAGTCACTGTGGAAAGGATGAACCAGTTATTTCATTCTTGGCTCTGTCTGTAAACTGGTGAGTATAAGTATGGAAGTATTCAAATTATGGTATTATGGGCACTATTTCCCCAAGCACCAATGCTGAAATTAATCTTCTAACTATGTACTATGACTATTCAACTAATTTACCACAGTTCAAGTGTGAGGGAAATTATTTAGAATTGCTCATTTGTTTTACTGAGGCAGTTCCTGGTCGTCATTGCAGGTTAACAGTCTTGATACTATACATGGGAATACATTTTCTAATTTGACAAGCTACACTAAAATTGCTCCCTAAACTTTCAAGGTGATCAATGTTCTGAATCCCTCATAAATAAAGACCATAAGTTGGTCAATGGTATCTACCACCACTGACCTAAACTGTCCCTTTGAATTACTCCCAGACACCATACAGAAATATATAAATATCCTTTTATTTGAAACAATTCACCTCCCACAATATGCTCTATGCAGTTCTTATTTCCTCACTCATCTTCTCTATGACTGGTAAGTAGTCTACTAAAACCTTGTTTTTAGGTTTCACCCAAAAATCAAGGTGATCAGTGGGACTACTAACAAAGGTCTGTGCCATTGGCAATCCTTTGAGGCCCGCTTTCAGGCCATTGTTTTTCTTTACCACTGAGCAACTCCTGACAGGGAGCAAAGCTAGGCAAATCCGTTAGTGCCTTCCTCCAAGAGAAACAGTCCAGTACGAACTGGCAGCCCATGCCCTCACTGAATGTGATCAGAAGCCACCCCAGAGAGGTTTCAGATTTGTTGCACATCATCAGTGCCATATTGGCAGAATTTTACCTATTGTCTTGAAATAATATGGAAATCATACATTTAAAAATGTAAATGACAAGAATAATTTTTCCAAACTTTTTGTTGTTTTTTTTAAGGATAAAATGAGAGAAAAGAAAGGATGTGGCTAGACAGGGTGTAGACTTTAAAGGCTGGAAAACAGATACTGCTCCTTTAAAAAAAGCACACTCTACCACTATTACATCATGCCATGACAGTGGCTCCAGCTTTTTGTTAGATGACTTAGGATCCTGACCTGTATGCAATCCACCTCTCTTCCCTCCACCGAGGCGGAGATGCCTCTGATTTCAATGGACATTTCCAAAAAAGGAGAAATAGGACAACAAGTAAGTAGCTTTTTTAACGTTTTGCTAACCTTCAATAGGCCTGTGGGTGCACCCATACATTGTTCTAAAATGTTTTAACAGATGGAAACAAGGGAGAAGGGCGCATGGGTTTTTTGCAACTGTTTATGAATACAACAGTGATATGTGAAGCATGCTGCTGCATTGTTTTTTTTGTCATGTTCTCAAATGCTGCACCTGGAGTGGATGGGACAGCAACCTGCCATGATATAACTGTACTATGCCTCAGTATGCTGTTCGTATTATTCTGTTTGAAGAAATACCAATGAAAATAATTTCCCCCAAAAAGTAGCTCTTCCTAATCCTTCAGCATATTTACTTTGGTAACCATAAGCAATAAAAAGTAGTAAGCCCACTCCCTGAATATGTTGAAAAAACTGAAAATATCAGGCTTTACATAAAAAGGCTGCTCAGGGAATTAGGAGTTACCTCAGAATCTGTCATGGAGTCTTTTTCAATAATATAGAACATTGTGAACATACACCTTTAGGCACCTACTTTGCAAATCTCTGAGATGCAACAGTTGCAGATTTACTGCTTATTGATGGATTTTTGATTAACCCCATAGTGTACAGAAGTAATCCACTTTGGAGATGGGCTGTTTTAAAGTGGAAAAATGTGCACAAAGGGTCTAATTTGGAGTTTGACAATATACGCCATCAACATGTGACAGATATGCCATCCACCACATTACTGGCTATTTAATGCACTTGTAATTTAGCGAACGGGACATCCTCTGTGGTTGTGAAGAATTGTCACATCTGCCAAACTCAAAGTAAGGCCTCACATTACAAATAAATATTTAGCCTCTGAAATATTGTTTGCTTTGTCTAGGTACACTAAACACACTCCTAAGCATGTGCAAAGACCTTTCTGCTGAAGGTGAAAGACAATGAAAATGTTGGCAGTGGAATAGACTGCGTAACATCAATGCCTAGCACCATCTTGAGAATAACACTTTTAAGCATCTGCAGGACCACCTTTTCTCATGAGAATATAGGATAAGGTTCAAGAGAGCATAATGGATTTTGCTAACCTTCCAAGCTGAAGCTGAATGTAAATAAGACTGAGCTCGTGGCCATAGAGGTCACAATGAACACTGGCACGAAACACTGAGGCCAACATGCGTGGAATCCCTGACACCTACTACAAAAGAAAAGTCCTTGGAAGGGCTACTGGACCAACTTTGTGGATCCTCTGCAGAGTTGATTACTGTAATAGGTCAGTACTTTGGTTAGCAGGCTTATCCTAAAGACACCATAAATGCAAGTGAAGAACTTTGCATCCAGGACAGTGTGTAATCTCTGTGAATTTGACAATGTCTCGATAGATAAAGAAGATCACACTGGTTGGCTGTTAAGGGGAGTCTGTGCCTGAACTGGCAACCTTTCTATGGTGTGTGCATTCTGAAATATCAAATCACAATTGTCATTTTACTCCACCACAATCTTTGCAGTCTCATAAGATGCCTCTTAATGCATGTAAGAGATCAAGAGAACATGCAAAGGACGGGGTTCTTTCAGAAGGTAGTGTCTGGAATATCCTTCCCTTTCAGGTCAAGAAAATTGATAAACACTTGGTATTTAGAAAGACCCTCAAAATATCTCTTTTTTTCTTTTAAAGTCCCTCTCCATTCTCTCCTTCCGACATATACCGTGTAATATTTGTGGACTCTGCTTTAGCATTATCAAGACTTTGTGGAAGCCGTGCAATTAATTTAATAAAACAGCAAATGCAGCCCCTGAGCATTAGTTCAAAATAGACTAATATTTTCATTCAGCAACTGGGCTTTATGAAATAATCAACATACACGTTACTTCCTCAGAAAATGAGCATGCACAAATAATGGGCACTTCCACACAACAAAACAGTATTTTAACTGCTCTAATACACTAGTGTTCATAATTACCGGTCTGGCTGTCCATATCAGTGGGCGAGGCCCCTCCCCAAGACCACCTCTTCTGTCTTTGTTCCAGACGCTGGCTGCGCTCCAACGTACGACGAAGTACTGCTTCACTGCGTTCCTGTTAGAATAGAACCTCTGTGTTAAAACAGGGTACGAAATATGAATTTTCTGCATTTTATCCCAGATTTTTCACATCTTAATGTATCCTATATTATTGCAGGCTATAAAACTCTGTGCTGCTAACTAGGAGGAAAGTGCCCGAGCTCCCCCTTGAGAAATGGTTGAACTGGATTAGTCCTAATGAACAAGTTACCACTTTTTTCTGGTAGGGATTAACTAGCTGCAGAATCCTCACCTTTTGAATATTCCCCAGATGTCGGACTGAATTAGGAAACCTTTTCAGCATTACCTCTGAGTGCCGGAAGGCAGGGCCTTGTGAATCCGCACGGATGCCGTTCCGCGGCAGAAATGATGAGCGGGGCCTATAAATGGACCACTCCCGTGAGCTGAAGTTCATTTATTTCAAGACTGTCTGAGCCACCAGAAGAAGCATATTGGTAGACAGTGTCTCAATTCCTGGACTTGGGATCTAATCAATAGAGTTTCGTCACTGAACAGGAAGGAGTGAAGGGTCACTACGGAATCTGTGGCTAGACAGAGAATCTTCCGGAAAAAGCGTTATAGAAGGCAAGTCACTTTTTCTCCAAATAGAGACTTCTAGCCTAAGGTTCCTCACCATTAGAATAGATACCAAAGCAACACTTATTCGGAGGTGGGTCTGTGAATCGGCAAACCAAAGAGTTTAGCAAGACCGAGTGGGCAAAATGTCCCTCTCAGCGAACCAGACTGTCCATGCAATAGTGCTTTGTAAACATATAGAGGTAAGTCCATGTGGCCACCTGGCAAATGTTCAGGACAGGGGCTTCATGTGACAATGCAGTGGTAGAAGCTTTGGACCTGGTGGAATGATCCCAGAGTGATCTGGACTGCTTTTTGGAAAATTGGTATCAGATCCTAATGCAAAACCCAATCCAGCTGGAGATGGTTCTCTTCTCCACTGCCTTGCCTTTTTTCGCTCTAGAGACCCCCAAAAAGAGCTGATGGGCCTTCTGGAGTCTTTGATATGATCCATGTAGAAGCTAAGCCCTTTCTGGGGGTCCAAGTGATGGAGTCTTTCCTCCTCCTTAAAGATGTGAGGTTGAGCATAAAACACTGGCTGAGTGACGGTTTGACTCGCATAAAAACAGCATTACAACTTTCGGCAGGAAAGATGCCAGAGTCCACAGAACCAGTTTGTCTGGGAAGAAGGACGTGTATGGTGAATTGACACAAAGAGCCTGAGACTCACTTACACATTGAGGTGATGACGATGAGGAACATACATTTGATAGGAAGGAGCCCTAAAGGATAGCTGTGAAGTGCACATCAGATAAGTCAGTACTAGAATAAGGTCCCATTGAATAGGACACCAGGAAATGAGGAACAATATGCAGTAACCCTTGCACAAACCGAGCTGATCTGGCAATCGTACGAAGTCCAAGAGGGCCGAAAGATAACCTTTAACTGTGTCCACAGAAAAGTCTTTCCGGGCAAGAGACAGACAAATGAAAGAACATTAGATAACTGAACCTGAAGGGGGTCCAATCTGGAGTGTGCCACACCAAATCACAAATTTGTTCCAAAGACCAGTGCATACAGTTGACAGACACCTGGCTTCCAAAATAATGATGTTTGTATGGCTGTTGATAACTTGCTCTGCCGGCCACTGGATGTAGGCAGTAAAGCGGTGTACTTTTGGCTTGACTTCCTCTTATTAAAAACGATGTAATCATAAAATATTGAAGGCCAGCCACAGACATTCTCGAGGTAGAGGGCAGCAAATTTGAGGGATCCAAGGAGTTTGAGACCTGAGGGGGTTGATCATAGATTAATTACTTTACTATACACCGATCCGGTCGCTTGTCTCTGGGTGGACGGACTCATTTCAGACCCCATGCGTGTTTGTAGAGGTACACATCAGGGATGCCCGCTCTCCACAAACCACTTTGCCCTACTGGAGTTCCTCACCTGCATTATCAGACAAAGACCTACGTTTTCGTCAGTGTCCCCTGGCTATTTCACTATATGCTGACAATATGGTGGTGTAGACCCAGGTGCGAACCTTAATCCGAAGGTGCACGAATACATTAGATATGAATGGTACTCTGGCCTGGGCATTAACTGGTCCAAATCAGTTATTTTCCCAGCAGACTACCGCCACCGTGCCGCAATATCCCCTGGAATGGTGCACGAACCCTCTGAAATACTTAGGAGTATGGATACATTGTGACCCCGAAGTAGTCATCTGCCAAAATTATGTAGCGGCCATATCGCACCTGCAAGATCAGGTGGCCCGATGGAGGCTCCTCCCTTTGTCTTTGGCGAACAGATTGGAACTCATAAACATGGTCTCACTACCAGAGCTTCTCTACCTATTCATAAACATCCCCATCCCACTGACGCAGGCATTTTTTTACATCGCTGCTACCCTGCCTAACAACCTTAACATGGGCGGACAAGCATCCTATGATCAGCTGGCAGACACTTACACGTTCATCCGCTCACAGAGGATTCAATGCGTTGAATTTTCGGCTATATTACTTGCGGACTCAAGCCCACTTTGCCCATTACTGGTTTCACCCCCAACGCTATACGTCCCGTACTGCTGTAGAAACAACTAAGTCAATCCAACTCTCCTCACAGCAGTCCTTCCATATGCACTCCAGACAGTTGGGCCATTAGATAGCATGGCAAACACTAGCTATACGTGCAAGGAAGACCCCACTCTAAGTCCCGCCCTTGCCTCTACTACACCATCCTCCCTATCAGTCACAAAAGACCAAGGGGTGCTCAAAACACTGAGGGAGGCAGGGCTGCATGTGAAGGGAGACGCCTTCCTGATGTAACCTTCATTACGCTTACAGAATTTGGGGGGAGGGGGAGCCATCTTGTACCCCCCTACAAAGGTTTGTGTATTATAAATTAAGAGCAGCTCTAAGAGCCTTAAACACTTCCTTTTCAAAAGAACCACCTGCACTCTACTCTTTGCAGTGTCTACTCACAGGTGCAGACCACAAAAACCTTATCACTAGACTGTACAACTCCTCCCAGACAGAACAGAATGGGTATACAGACACAGCCAGAGAGAGATGGGGCAAGACATTAGGCAGAGAGGGAATCCTGTTGTACCCTCTTGGGCAAGCTCACATCCAATTGGAATCTCAGGATTATACACTTCAAACACCTGCAGAAGGGCTACTGTTTCCCCCTTCAACTTTGCAAGTTCGGACTGAGAACAGATGCATCCTGTGTGCGCTGTAAGGTGGCAGAGGTGGATTTTCTTCACTTGGCTGGGGCCCAGTGGTCCAATTTTGGGTACATGTCACACAAGAAAACAAGTTACATACCTGTAACTTTAGTTCTCCAGTATTGGAAGCTTTCATAGATTCACATGCCTGAATCATTCCCCGTCGTCGAGACGGGAGTCTCCGGTGTATAAAAAAGCAGTGCTTAGTAGTAAAGCAAACTGAAAAGAGGCCTAGGCCCATTTCCCTTTTGCAACCCATAGCCTTTGTTATGTAAAAAAGGCCCAAACTTTTCCCTGAACCAATCAGAGCTCCTCACCCTCTAGAACCCTCCTGAGAGAACCTTCTGCCCCTCAGATTTTTCGCGCACTTGTGTATATAACACACTCTTTGTGCTAAATCCGAGGTGAGCCTCTCAGGGGAGGAGGGTGGGTGCATGTGAGTCTATGAAAGCTTCCAATACTGGAGAACTAAAGTTACAGGTAAGTAACTTGTTTTCTTACTCCAGTATTGGAACTTTCATAGATTCACATGCCTGAATCAGAATAGAGAGCAGTGAAAAACAAAGCACATTTCTCAGAGACATTGCATAATCATGCAATACAATTTGAAAATGAAGCATAACCTCATATGTATATACGTATAGAAAATGTGACTTTGCAAACAAGAGAAATTACGGATGGAGGGATGGAAAAAGGCTCACCGTTACTGTATGATATTCCGCAGTACCGCCTCTCCCACCGCCGCATCCGTAGTGCCTGGTGAAGGTGTGCGTAGATGCCCATGTCGCTGCTCTGCAGATATCCTGGATTAGCACTCCTCCAAACAGTGCAGTGGATGTGGCCACCGCCCTCGTGGAATGAGCACAAACTCATGCATTCAAAGGCTTTCCAGCAGCTTGATGACAGTAGACAATCGCACTGGAAATCCATCTGGCAATTCCCCTCTTTGACAGCGGGAAACCTTTCCTGGGTGCGCTGAAAGCGACGAATAACTGAGAAGACTTGCGAAACGCCTTAGTTTCTTTCAAGTAAAATTTCATACATCTCTGAACATCCAGTGAGTGCAATACTCGTTCTGCTACTGTTGACGGATGAGGAAAGAAACATTTCAACACCAACGGTTCGTTCAAATGAAAATCAGTTGGCACCTTCGGAATGAACTTCGGGTTTGTCCTGAGAATCATTCTATCCTCTTGAAACTGTAAGAAATGCTCCTGAATCGTGAGCGCTTGTAGTTCACCTACTCTTCTCGCTGAAGTCAATGCAATGAGAAGAGCCAACTTCCAGGACAAGAACTTCAGGTCTGCCCTGTGTATCAGTTCAAACAGTGGTTTCATCAATTGAGAGAGTACAATATTCAGATTCCATAGTGGTGGTGGAGGCTTTACTGGAGGAAAGACCCTAAATATCCCCTTCGTAAATTGCTTGATAATCCTTGATGACCATAAGGATGGGCCTGACGATGACCTCATGTAGCACGATAATGCAGCCAAATGCACCTTGATGGAAGCGTGTGCCAATCCTGACTTTGCCAATAGCAGAATTTAAGGTATAATTTGATGAGGTGCAGCAGTAAGAGGAAGAACGTTATGCCTCTTACACCACAGACAAAACCTCTTCCATTTCATCCTGTAGGTTTTGTTGGTACTCTCCGCTCTGGCCTTGGACAGGATCTCCCTACATTCGTGAGAGATGTTCAGATGGCTAAACTCACAGTGTTCAGGAGAAAGGCTGCTAATCGCAAGGATTTCGGGTCCGGATGGAGCACCTGCCCCATGGACATTGTCAGAAGCGATGGAATTGGACACAACCGAATTGGACGGTCCTCCGACAGCAGCAGCAGTTCCGTGAACCAGTGTTGTCTGGGCCACCACGGGGCTACTAGGATCAGTCTGCACGGCTCTTTCTTGATCTTCACCAGTACGCGGGGGAGAAGAGGAATTGGAGGAAAACCGTAGGCAAAGATGCCGGACCATGCCATAGAAAACGCATTACCCCAATATCCCTTCTGGGGAAGCCAGCTTGCGAAGTACTGGTATTTTCTGTTTTTTCCCTTGTAGCGAAGAGGTCCACTATCGGTGTTCCCCATCTTCGAAAGACGCTGTCCAGAATCCCCTGGTCTAGCTTCCATTCGTGGCAGGACGATTTGAGCCTGCTGAGAGTATCCGCCTTGACGTTTTGATCCCCCGGGTGGTGTTCTGCTGCCAATGATATTCCTTGCTGAAGAGCCCATTCCCATATCTCCTGGGCTTCCTGAGACAGGGAGAGAGATCTTGTTCCCCCTTGCTTGTTCACATAATGCATCGCCGTAGTGTTGTCTGTTCTTACCAACACCGGCAAATCTCTTATCCTTGGTAGAAAAGCCAGTAATGCCAATCGGATCGCTCTGAGCTCCAGCAGATTTATGTGTAATTGCTGCTCGTGCACCTTCCAACGACCGCTGACTTGAAGGTCCTGAAGGAAAGCTCTCCATCCTTCTAAAGACGCATCCGTCGTTAGCACTAGAGGAGCCGCTCTTGCCAGAAACGTCAGTCCTTGAGACACATTTCCTTTTTGTGTCCACCACTTTGCTGCCTGTACCATCACTGGTGTCACCCATATTGTATCGTCGAAGAATCCCTCCGCTTGACGCCATTGGAGATCGATCTGCTCTTGCCATGGTCTCATCCTTAGCCTGCAGCAAGGTACCAGGGGAATACGAGATGACATCGTGCCCAGCAAGGATTTGTACCTGCGGACTGAAAGAGACTTTCTTTTTACAAAGTCTTGGAAGAGGGGCACAATCCTCAGTTGCCTTTCTTCGGAGGGAAACGCTTTGTTGCATTCCGTGTCCAATATTGCCCCCAGAAATGTGATCACTTTTGCTGGGTGGAGGTTTGACTTTCCCTCGTGGAGAGTCAATCCTAGATTGGCGAACAAGTCTATGCAGGCCTGTGTTGACGCTCTGGCCTATACCTTTGATGGTGCCTTGACTAACCAGTCGTCGAGGTAAGGAAATATTTGATGTTTTTGCTTCCTCAACACAGCCGCCACTGGAGCCAGGCATTTTGTGAAAACTCTCGGCGCTGACTTCAAGCCGAATGGCAGTACCCTGAATTGGTAATGTCTTCCGGCTACTAAGAACAGAAGG
This sequence comes from Lissotriton helveticus, assembly GCF_964261635.1. NCBI lineage: Eukaryota > Metazoa > Chordata > Amphibia > Caudata > Salamandridae > Lissotriton > Lissotriton helveticus. The sequence continues at coordinate 1,924,438,692 of NC_136063.1, forward strand.
TACTGTCTGTGGGCAAAATGGATTGGCACGTGGAAATACGCGTCTTGTAGGTCCAATGTGGTCATATGATCTCCTGGGTTTAATAACGGAAGGATGTCCTGCAGAGACACCATCCTGAAAGATTGTTTCTTGAGATAGGTGTTTAAGGATCTGAGATCCAGAATGGGGCGCCACTGGAGCTTGTTTTTCTTGACAAGAAAAAAAACGGGAGTAAAACCCCTTGTTTTCCTGGGCTTTCGTTACCGGTTCTATTGCTCCCTTTCGGAGCATTGTCCGAATCTCCTGCCGGAGTTGATGCAGATGGTTGGCTCTCTGGTGCATCGGTGGCGTACAAGGGGGCGTTTGAAGAAATTCTAGGGTATGACTGAATTGAACCATTTTGAGGGCCCATTGGTCCGTTGTTATTTTCCGCCAATTGTGAAGATAGTGAGCAATCTTTCCACCCAGGGGAGCCTCTGACTGAGCCGGAAGATGGAGGTTGTCATTGTCGACGGGTGTTGTCCTTTCCCCGCCCACCCCGTCCTCTTGGAGTTGATTTTGTATATCCTCCTGATTGACGCTGGCTGTTGACGGTAAGGCTGCGATGAGGACGGATAAGAAGAATATCTCCCCTGCTGGTATCCTCCTCTATACGAGGACTGCCCTCTACCCCTGGGGCCACATAAAGTGGTTTTTCTGTATTGCAGTGTCCCCAGAGCCTTTGCCGTATCCGTATCCTTCTTGATACTCTGCAGAGTGTCATCAATATGCTTCCCAAATAAATCTTCTCCATTGAAAGGGAGGTCTAAAATCTTGTTTTGCACCTCCGGCCTAAACGCTGTTGCTCGCAGCCATCCTTGCCTGCGCAGGACCGCCGCTCCTCCCAAGGGTCTAAACGCCGTAGTCGCTATATCCATAGCGCAGTCTATGACTTCGGCCGAAGTCCTCTCTCCTTCCATGAGAATCTTCTTCGCCTCCTGCTTCTCTGGTTCCGGCACCTGGTTAATGTATGGAGACAGGTCACACCACATCTGCCTGTCGTACCTTCCCAAGATAGCGAGGGCATTAGCTGCTCTCACTAGCAGAGCCGACATTAAGGAAAACCTTTTTTCCCGCATTATCCAACCTTCTGCCCTCTTTGTCCGGAGGTGTTGCAATCGGAGCAGATGGGTTCCTGGATTTCTGTTGTGCCGCCTGAGTAATAACAGAATCCGGTTTGGGATGACCCAAAAGGCAAGCAGGAGCATCAATAGGTGCCTTATACTTTTCATCTAATCTGGCCAGAACCGGCATTACCATAGCTGGCGTCTCCATGACCTTTAATCCTTCCTTCCAAATATGAGACACTATAGGCAGGGATCGCACAGATTTCTGATACGAGTCCTTGAAGTCGTATTAAAAAACATTCCGTCTTCTCCTCTGTCATGGTCAGTGCAAATCTCTTAGTGGCTCTTTCCATCAAATTATGAAATCCACCAATGTCCTCTGGTGGAGAATCTACTGGTCTCGGCGTAGGAGTTGAAGGTGAGGGGGGTGATATAGTCATGCCATTCTGCACTTGTGTCCGCAATTTCCCCATCCTCATGATCGTCATCCGAGGTATCGTGATGTGACGTCGGCGGTGGAGACCTAGCAGTAGGCTCCGGCAAAATCTCTCTCCTACGAACCGGTGTCCTTGGTACCGACCGTGGACGTGGAATAACCTCTGGGGCCTGTTGAGCGACTGGAGTCGCTGGGTATCTCCTCCTATAATCCTCTAACATGCCCTGGAGGTCCCTCAACAAAGAGGATGGCACACTTGTCATCTCCTCGCGTTGCTGTTGGCGATATCGGTGCTGTTTCAAGGGTTGTTCCTGATAACCCCCATATTCTTCCTCAGAATCCTCCTCCTGGTACTTGACCTGCAATTGCGAAGATCTAGTCGCAATTCCATACTCGTCATCTTCCTCTTTCGAATCTTCCTCTTCCAGCAAGTGAGATGGCAGCAATGGAGAGACCTTGCTCGGAGATGTAACCTCTGGTGTTATAGGTTTTTTTCAAGGCACCAACCTTTTTTCTGGTGTTTTTTCCCTCGTCAACGAGCCCATCGACAAGATTCCCATCGCCGCCGTCGACCAAGTCATCGTCGTCGACGCCACCGTCGACGTTGTAGTCACCTCGTCACTGCCGTCGTCGACACTATCTTCGTCGACGCCGCCGTCGTCGTTGATGCGGTCGTCGACGCTCTCGTCGCCGGTAAAACCGGCGACGGTGAAATCGTCGACGCTGTTTTCTCACCAGCTTTAACACCAATTTTCTTCGTCGACAACGGAGGTGTTTTTGTCGTCGTCAATGATCCCTTTTTCGTCGACAGTCCAGTCGACGGTGCTGAAACAGTACCTTTCTCCTCAGAAGGCGTAGAAGAAGTCCGTTTGATGGTAATCTTGATTTTCTGAGGTGATTGTGGTGGATCTGAGGCGGATTTCACTAGTTTCACCTCACAAGCAGAACCCTTCTTCCCCTTAGCTGTAACTGAAGGGGATTTTGAGGGACTGCGCCCTGAAGACCCTGGAGTGGTCTTTTTTGGGGCCTTCTCAGGTCTTTCTCCTGAGGAATGTGTCTGAGGAGATCTACTTCTCTTCTGAGATCTCTTAGACGCCACAGATTCCTCTTCACTCTCACTTGAGAGGATCTCCTTTGTGGCTTTAACATTCTGAAGCCAGATCAGCAGCCTTCCCTCACGATCTCTCAAGGTTTTATTCGAAAAGGTACAACATACCTTACAATCTGCTGCCTTATGGTCTGGATTAAGGCAGTAGATGCAGTCCTTGTGAGGGTCATCTGTATAAAGCCTCTTCTTAGAGCAGGTGGAACAAGCTCTAAATAATCCTTTCTTCTCCTTCTCAGACATGGTAGATGAAAAACCTCACCCTCACCAACGACCCCGCCACCGCCAGAGCCAACCTCCACGAAGGGATGAAAGAGGTAGCCGAATGGATGAAGAACAGCCGCCTGAAACTAAACTCGGACAAGACGGAAGTCCTCATCCTGGGATCCTCACCCTCCGCCTGGGACGACTCCTGGTGGCCCTAGGCAGCGCGCCCAAACCAACAGACCACGCACGCAACCTGGGCTTCATCCTGGACTCCTCGCTCTCCATGACCAGACAAGTCAACGCCGTCTCCTCGTCATGCTTCAACATCCTACGCATGCTACGTAAGATCTTCCGGTGGATCCCCACCGAGACCAGGAAGACGGTCACCCAGGCCCTCGTCACCAGCCGTCTGGACTACGGCAACTCCCTCTACGCCGGAACTACCGCCAAACTCCAGAAGAGACTCCAGCGGATCCAGAACGCCTCAGCACGACTCATACTGGACATCCCCCGCCACAGCCACATCTCCGGACACCTGAGACCTGCACTGGCTCCCGGTCAACAAGAGAATCACCTTCCGACTCCTCACCCACGCACACAAAGCCCTACACAACCAAGGCCCAGGATACCTCAACAGCCGCCTCAACTTCTACACTCCCAAACGCCAGCTTCGATCGACCGGCCACGCCCTCGCCGCCGTCCCCCGCATCCGAAGAGCCACCACAGGGGGACGGTCCTTCTCCTACCTCGCCGCCAAGACATGGAACACCCTCCCGACCCACCTCCGCCTGACCCAGGACCACCTCGCCTTCAGGAAGCAACTCAAGACCTGGCTGTTCGAGCAGTAGCGGACCCCCCTCCCCTAGCGCCTTGAGACCCTCTGGGTGAGTAGTGCGCTATATAAATGCATTGATTGATTGATTGATTGAAATCTAAGTCAAAATACTGTAAAAGTAAAGAGTTTGAGCAGAGCTCAAAGGAGACTCCCTAGCACAACGTGCGGTAGAAAAATGTGAGAGGCAGAAGGTTCTCTCAGGAGGGTTCTAGAGGGTGAGGAGCTCTGATTGGTTCAGGGAAAAGTTTGGGCCTTTTTTACATAACAAAGGGTATGGGTTGCAAAAGGGAAATGGGCCTAGGCCTCTTTTCAGTTTGCTGAACTAATAAGCACTGCTTTTTTATATACCGGAGACTCCCGTCTCGACGGGGAATGATTCAGGCATGTGAATCTATGAAAGTTCCACTACTGGAGTAAATCCTCGCCCCTTATCGAAGATAGTAGCCAAGGTCTACCTATTGGGACTTGTTAAATAACTCTAGTCCACGAATCACAAACTGGTAGCAATATCATTGCTGTTAGCTAAGCACAGTGTGTCTATGTGCTGGGATGAGAAGAGGGCACCAAAACACGCTTATTGGCTTCAAGACGTAGCATACTGTAAGACTCCGCTTGAGACATATACCGAAGAATTGCCTCCGCCCTCATGACCAAGAGTCTTTTGGGCCCCATATGTGTCTTGTCTCCTATCCTGCGGACTGAAGTGACTCGCTGAACTGTAACAATATGTATGTATATGGTGGGGTGATCGGGTGGAGATGGGAGCAAAAAAATATGATGCATATGAGAGTACTATGTTAGAGTTTCTTTCTGGGTCTTTATTCTGAGACTGTGAAGTCATGTAAAAAAATTCAATGAACAAAAAACACCATTAAGAAACAAACATTGGCAAAGTCAATAAGTCTTGCTTTGCAACCTGCTTGCTTTGTTAATGCTTTTTAGCCAACTGCACAGCTTCTTCCAAAGAAATTCTTTTCTTAGCTCTCCCATGTTGACGAGTACGTCACAATAGCACAGCTCAGCTCGCGACTCTGTATGACGTCACCGGAGCCATAAGAAGCCCTAGTCGACGAGCTGACTTCAGAGACCGACTTTAGACGCTGATCCAGTGCGGAGATCATTTTATAGTTTCTTGATTAATTCTGCCCTACAACAAATCGTGCATAGTTTGGAAACCCTTTTGACACAACTCAAGATGATGATCCCTCTCTATGACATAGGAGCCCGTGGGCCCATCACTTCAAGCATTCCCACCGGATCCTTCCGGGTGGATGGAACTGTGTCTCCCATTGTCCTGATGAAGACCCTACTGTAAGAATCCGAATCTCCTACACACACCCTTGGGGTCAAAACGACGACTTCTTTACCGGTATTCCATATATTTATAACAGTGATAGATTCACTGTATCACCAGAATATCATGTTTTTTTTTTACATATGTTTAGCCTTGAAAGTGGCTGGATAGGGCATTTATGGTTTTGATGTATATATATTGCACATTGCCCTTCCTTTCTCACCAACCTTCACTCTTGCACATTAATGCATCCCCCCCCCCCTTGGAACACCTCTTCACGTTAATGCAGATGATTGTGCTGTTATGGAACATGATTATTATGCGTTCAACATTAATAAATGTTGATTATGATTTACTCAAAGGTGATGTTGAATCTTATGTTGAAGTAATTTTCACTGTGACCACTTTCCTTTCGTATCGTCTGTGTGCGGACGTCAGTTCCGCCCATTTTTCTATGCCTTCGAGACAAAAGGGAGGCCCAACAACGTAATACAAGTATACACAGTGTACAAAATATATACACAAATACATATATATATATATACACACACACACATATATATATATACACTTAAAAAGGAAAAGCCAAAAACCAAAGCAGTTCCTAGCGATAAACTGTATAGAATATAAATGTCATATGACAAAATAACAATGTCAAACAATCAGAAGTTTTTCGGTATTAGCAGGTGGACAACGGGGAGGCGGTGGATCAATGAGGAATCCACAGCCAGATACTGAATCCACCAGAAAACGCGTTACCGAAGGTATATAACTTGTTCTTCTGATGGATACATATGCCTGTGGATTCCTCACCTTTTGAATTGAATCCCCAAGCTGTTCCTCTCACGCAGGAGGGTGTCCACCTACTTATACCAAAACATCTTGCAGCACAGAACATGCAAAATAGCCATCTCTCCTAACCTCAGAATCCAAGCAGTAATGCTTCGCAAAGGTGCTGAGGGAGGCACAAGTTGGCGCCTTACAGATGCCTACAAATGAAACACCTGTAGCCAAAGCAGAAGAAGACTTCGCTCAGGTGGAATGAGCTCTAATACCTTCAGGGGGCTCCTTCTTGGCCAAGGCGTAGCAGATCTTGATGCACAAGATGATCCACCTGGAAAGTGTTCGTTTGTGGACAGCTTTGCCCTTCATTCTTTCCACAAACAGATGATCATGCAGTCTTAGGTCCCTGGTTCAGTCCAGGTAGAAGCTGACAGCCCTCCTAGGGTCCAGGCAGCGAAGTCTCTCCTCCTGGGAAGCATGAGTGGGAGGACAGAAAGTAGGTAAGGTGATAGATTGCCCCAGATGGAAAGGAGTGACCACCTTAGGCAGGAAAGCAGCTCTGGTCCTGAGAACCACCTTTTCTGCATGAATGTTTTAAAAACGGCAGCTTAGAACTAACAGCCTGAAGCTCACTTACCCTGCTGGCTGAGGTAATAGCATTCAGAAAAACCGTCTTCAAAGTAAGAAGTCGCAACGGACAACAATGAAGAGGCTCAAAAGGAGACCCCATCAGAAATCTCAGTACTAAATTCAAATCCCACTGAGGCATAATGAAGGGAGTGGGAGGAAACGTATTGGTGAGGCCCTTAATAAACCTCATAACAATGGGGGACTTAAAGACAGACGGCTGGTCTGGCAAACAGAGGAAAGCAGAGAGGGCAGACAAGTAACCCTTCACCATAGCCATAGAACATCAGTTAAATGGGCCTTCAAAGGATCAATGGACCTTTCTCCACACCATTTCACAAACTTGGACCACCAAGAGGAATAAATAGATTTGGTGGAGGGTCTCCTGGATAATAAAATAACATCCACCACATCCGGTGGGAGAGAGAAAGAACTCAGGTTGCCCCGTTCCATTTCCAGGCATGAAGGTGCAGGCTCTGGAGGTGGGGATGTGGGACCTGCCCCTGCGACTGCGAGAGGAGGTCTGCCCTGAGAGGGAGACGGAGCGGAGGGTGCAAAGACAGGTAAAGAAGATCTGTGTACCACACCCTCCTTGATCAATACAGAGTGATCAATATGACTTTGGCCGGGTCTTGGCGAATCTTCCTCAGAACCCAAGGAATCAAGGGAGGAAACGCGTAAAGGAGTTGCAAGCTCCAATCAAATTTAAACGTGTCCCCTAACGCTCCCCGCATCGGATACTGGAGACTGCAGAACGACGGACAGTGGGCGTTCTCGTGAGTGGCAAACAGGTCCAATCGAGGAATCCCCCACATCCGGAAGATGTGATGGATCACCTCAGGATGAAGCCGCCACTCATGATCGGCCGAGTATTGCCAACTGAGACTGTCCGCACGCAAATTTAGAACCCCGGCCAGATGATTTGCAAATACACAAATCTGATGTCCCCAGGACCAGAATCGCAGAGCCTCTCTGCAGAGACGATACGACCCTACTCGTCACCGTTTGTTTAAATACCTCATCGTGGTAGTGTTGTCCGTCAGGACTTCAACTGACCGACCGCAAAGGGAGAGAAGAAAGGCCTTGAGAGCCAAACGTATTGCCCATAATTTCTTAAGGTTGATGTGAAGCAACCTGTAGGAGAGTAGGATCTGCTGCTTATAGTTACCCCCACTTTTTGCTGATGTTTCACTGTTTTTCGACTTTAGTCTGGCTGGGGCCCAGCTATCCAGGACCCCAGCCTAGCTGCTGCCTCTCTAAAATGATTGCTTGTACTTTAGGTATACCACAGATTGGATTCTGGGGTACCCTTATAAGTCTCTAGTATATGGTATCCTATATACCGAGGGTACAGATATCCCAAAGGCCTCTCAGGGGCTGAAGCATGTATTATGCCACCCCTGAGAGACCACTCAAAATGACAACACAGGTCTGCTACAGCAGCATGTGTAAGGTGGTGTGCGCTTCCTTACTTAGATATAGGGAACCTATATCTACCTTATATCACAGCACATATAAACCTATCAGTCACCCCTATTGCAGGCCTTATCAATCCTGAAGGTAGGGTGCTGGGTTTTGTGTGAGAGGGTGCCCATGGACGAGTTGGGCCCCTCGGCAGCCTTCAGAATCTATTATGCAGGGTTGTTCTGTGATGCAGCCAGACCATATACTCTTAAGTGCATTATAACTTTGCGGTAAATTCTAACTCTGGAATGGTTCCAAGGAAACATGTTGTGTCTGGTGTCAAACACCTTGGAATCATACCTCCTTGCCAGTCCTGGCGGAGGAGGTATGATTCCACCCTCCAAGAGGGAGAAACATGGCACCACCAGTATACCCGACCAGCTTAACACAACCCTGGCATCACAAAATGGATGCTGCCGCCACAGACACGAGTCTGGCCTCCTGCTCCTGGACGAAAATCCGGCAGGGGAAAGCTGGACAAAAGGTTTCCTGTCAGAGGGAGGTGTAACCACATCCCAGACAGGCTTTAGTGTATTGGGGCTGGGTGGGTGCACTCTAAAAGTGCTTTGATGTCTGCACTGGGGGCACATTTGTTGTCCATGTGCATAGTCCAGCTCAAACCAGGTGCAGGGGCTACCAGCCCCTGCTCTGGTGCGAAACTGGACAAAGGATATGGGTGTAACTACCCCTCTATCCTGACCCTCCCATAGGTGGGTCCCCAGAGTTTGTCCCACCCCTTCCTTGGGTATAAAGTAGGAATCCCTGACTACAGGCCTTTAGATTTAAGTGGACGAAACTCTGATACATAATCCTGGAACATCAACGATCTACAAGGCGCTAGATAACTGAAGAATCTCCCTTTGAGTAAAGGAGTTACTCCCCTGCTTGGCAGGCACCAAAGACGCATCTGACCGGTTTGCATCTCTGAAGCTCCCGCAGACTCCGAAGAATTTGCAGCACAGGAGGTGGGTTCCCAGACTTTCCAGAGGCTGACCTGAGCTCCCAGCAAAGCTGATACCCACAGTCCTCGTGGGGACCGTGGAACCAGAACCCTTGGACACCGTGCACATTTGCAAGTGCATATGCTTCTTGGCGAGCCTTGAGGCTGTGCTTTGGGCTACTTGTAGTCAAAGCCCCGAACAGCGTTTCCACCGAAGATTACTGGCCTACACTCACTGAGTGCTTGGTGGGCTGGTATTGTGGGATTCCTGTCGAGGTCCGTTCGCGATCCCTGGTCCATCGACTAGTGGGTCCCTGTGAAGGAATCTAAGTTTAGTTGGGCTTCCCTGGTTGCTCCAGACATGCCCTGACTCTCCATCGCTTGGGGAGTCCCCTGGACCTTGCTGGTCCACACCGAAGCATCTTTTCTCTTTCTGTGTGGGTTGCTGTTGCCAAGGCTTGTTGTGTTCAATCAGAGCAGCGACACTGCAGCACTCGACATCCTTCGTGGGACAGCTCAAATACAGTTCATGGTTATCGTCGACACCTCCTGGTCCTCGTGACTGCAGAATCAAGCTTCACCTCTTTGCACCTGAAGCACCCGACATCGGTGGGCATTCTTCTATCGTGCCCCTGGTCACTGGCTAGTGACCCAGACTCTGTCCCCTCTGTTTTCAGGTTCTTCACATCTTCGATCCAGGCTTGGATCCTCCCAGACACTTCTCTTCCCGGCAGCAGCACTTTGCAGGACATGGCCACTGAAATCAACAACGATTCCCGACACCGCTTGACACCTATGCAGCCGGCTTCCCTGGGTGAGGTAACTCGAGTACTCTGGTGCTCCTGTGGGTGTTGGCCCTAGAATCCCTGAAGTCTAAAGGGGTTTGGCTCAAAGTCCTCTCCTGTGCGTTTTATCTTAAAAATTCCAATCTGGACTTTCCTCATAGAATTCTACACCACTCGCGGCTGTGTTCACACTGCACATGTCCTCCGTGGGTCTCCTGTGTCACTACCTTGGGTTGTTCCTTGGGGTACTGTTGATTCTACGTGCTCAAGGCCCTGTGTCTAGTCAAGTTGTGGTTCTTATACCACTTTCTAATATATGGTTTGGTCTGTCCCTGGGGCCCATTGTATATTGTGCTATTTACTGAATTTCTATCGTATTGATATTGTGTATCTTGTTCTCTAATCTCATAAAGAGATTAGTAGAGAGTGTTTAGTAATGAATACATGTATTTTATATATACCTTGTGTGGTTCTCCCTTAATTTGGTCATTCAAGAGGTTATATTCTGGTAAACCAAGCTGCCTTACACTCCTTCAAGACTTAGCCTGAAGGCTGCTCTCCATTGCTACCACTAGTATAGCTTTCAATAAAGGTGGTCTTAAACCTTCATTAATAAGGTTGTCTGGACTGGTGCAAGGTGCCCAATAGAACTAGTGGACAGCATATGCCATACCAACTTCTCACACAACCAATCCTCTGGAGACCAAAGCCCTTTGATCTCCAGATCCCAAAAATGAGCACCCCACCCTAGAGGGGAGGCATCCCTGATTACCTTGGCCACCGGTGGAGAATGTTGAAAAGGCTTTACTTGAGACAGGTTGCCCAGTACACTTCACCAAGACCGCTCCGCTCCGCTGCACTGTCCCTGGAGATTCTGACCATCTCCCCGAGATCTCCATTGTGCTGATACCACTGCCAGCAGAGGCACCACTGGAGTGCCTTCATGTGCCAGCATGCATGGTTGACCAACAGTATCCAGAAAGCGAATAGACCGACCAGGCGTTAGTCCTTCAGGACAGGAACAACCGCCCCATTGTGAAACAAAGGAATCATCTCCTGAATGTCAAGAATCCTCTGTGGTAGCGGGAAAGCTCGACACACAGTAGTGTCCAGTACTGCCCCTATGAACAGGCTGCGCTGAGAGGGAACCAGGTGGGATCTGGGTACATTTATCAAAAACCCAAGTAGAACAACAGTTGCGTTGTTACTTGTAAGTAACGCAGCACCATCTCTGGCGACCTTGCTTTGAGCAGTCAGTCGTCCAGATATGGGAAAACTGGAATCCCTGACCTTCTGAGATGTGCTGCCACCACTGCCATCACCTTCGTGAAAAGCTGAGTTATGGAAGTGAGACCGAACGGAAGGACCGCAAACTGGTAGTGCTGAGACTCTACCGGAGATACTTCCAATGCAACTTCAGAACAGGGATGTGGAAATGCGCATCCTGCAAGTCGAACACCACCATCCAGTCTTCCTGCTGCAGCGCCAAAGGAACCTGAGCTAGGGTCAACATCTTGAGATTTTCCTGCCCAAGGTAAAAATTCAAAACCCTGAGGTCTAGGATCGGTCTCAACCTGCAGTCCTCCTGGGGGGGATCAGGAAATACAGGGAGTAGCATCACTGACCGCTTTCCTGCTCCAGAACCACCTCTATCGCATCTTTCTGCAGCAAGGCAGGAACCTCCCGCTGCAAAAGCAGCAAATGGTCTCTGAACACTAGCCCTGGCGAGGAGGGTAAGGAGGTGGAAACTCTTGAAAGGGTAAGGCGTACCCATTTTCCACAAGGTTCAAAATCCAATGGTCCGAAGTAACCGATTTCCAATCTTGTAGAAAATGGGACACCCCGACCCCTACAGGAACAGCATGCTCCAAAATGGGAGATCTGAAGCTGCTTTCCCGTGGTACCGGTGGTGGGGACAGGCTAGGATGAGGAAGACTTAAGCCGGGAAGTTCCTTGCAGACGGCCTCTAAACTTACCTCAGTATGACTTGTACAGAGGATTCTGCTGTTGCTGCTGTGGCTGTTTTCGGCCTCGAAATGAAGCCACCTTCCCGAAGCCTCGATACCCTTTGTATCCATAGCCCTTGGGCTGGGACTGCAGGCTCAAGGATCTTGCAGTAGCCCTACTGTTCTTGAAGCGCTGCAGCGCAGAATCCGCCTTTGCTCCAAACAGTCTGGTTCCATCGAAGGGTAGATCAAGCAAAGCAGCTTGTACATCCAGAGAGAAACCTGAAAACCTAAGGCAGGCATGTCTCCTGGTAGCCACCGAAGAGCTCATTACCCGGGCGACTGTGTCCACCGTTTCCAGACCAGACTGAATGACTTGACGGGCTGCCGCTAGAGTGTCCGATAGCGCCTCCTAAAAGTGAACGCGATCATTCTCAGGCAACTTGAGAGCTACTTGCTTGACAGCGTCCATCAGTGCATGAATGTAGCTGCCTAGCAAACATGTGGCGTTTATTGACTTAAGAGCCATACTTACTGAGAACACCTTTTTGGCAGACTATTCAAGTTTTTTTGAGTCTCTATTACCGGGGGTAGTAGGGAAAGACCCAGCTGACTGCTTGGAACAAGAAGCCTGATCTACGAAGGTTTCTGGAGAAGTATGGCCAGAAAGGAAAGCTGGATCACCAGGAGCAGGCTTGTAACGCTTTGCCACTAACCTAGAAACTGCAGGGCAGACAAGGGCTTCTGCCACACCTCCATAATCGGCTCAGTCAATGCCTCATTAAAAGGCAGCAGAGGCTCAACAGTAGAGGAGGGAGAATGCAACACTTCAGTCAATAAATCTGACTCAACTCAGCTGAGGGTAACTGAAGGTCCAACAGATCAGCAGCTTTACTGATGACTGTGTGGTAAGGGGCAATGTCCTGTGAAGGTAAGGTCTTTGGAGAAGAAAGTTCCCACTCTGGGGAAGTATCCAGGCCACTGGCATCCTGCAGACCTTCGAAGTCATCCACAGTCGAGGATCTCCCCTTCCTCATGTTCTTCCTCTTCCTCCTGGAATGCAGCTTCTGGATCGCCAACGGCAGTGCCAGCCAAGGCTCCAGTGACAACGAGGGCAGCGGCGAAGAAGGACCTTCAAAGCAGGCAACGGCACCATTCGAATCCGGGATGACATCGGTCCAATACCAGACAGCACCGGAGATTGAGGTATCGGAGTCGAAAACCTTGGCGCCGGAAACTGTGATGAAGGAGCCGTCGGCATGAAAGGCGCCTGGGCATACTGTTGGGGGATGCCCAATATAAAGGCAAGCGGTCCCACAAGGCCAGACGGAGCACCGGTAGGGTAAGATCCCTTGGCAAACATGGCAAACATCGCATTGAGGAAATGCGATGGATCCGCTCCTGGTCCTACAAAAGGAGTATAAAGATCCGAAGCCCTTTGGTCCTGTTCCATTCGAGGCCTTACAGGGGGCTGAGGCTGAGGCTGTAGCGCCAGAGACACTGAAGCCGGTACAGGTGAAGCTGCAGGAACCAGAGAAGACTCTCTAGGAGCCGGAGAATCTCTGGATGCTGACGAATCCCTAAACTGAGTGTGGGTCAGAGTCACCTGTGGAGAAGCTGAAGGCGGGGCGGCATCCTTCTCATGACACAGCTTCACGGGGAGGCCGATCTCGATGACCTGCCATTTGAAGATCGACGTCGAGACCCATGGCTTCTCTTTTTCTTATGCTTCGTCAACTTCAAAGCATGCGAGCTCGAGGACTTCGATCTCCTCGATCTCTCTTCTCTTTTTTTGCATGCGCTATGAAGAGTTTTGCCTCACACTCCTTCAACAGCTTCGGGTTCATCTTCCGACAGCACAAACACTCTTCGACATTGTGGTCTGAAGAGAGACACCATCGACAGTCGTCGTGGGGATCTGTGATGGACACATGACCCCAACTCTCCCTGCAGGGCTTGAAACTTGACCTCTTCGAAGATGCCATTCTCAGTGCAACACGAAGAAAAGCTAGAAGGAAAATGCTACTTAATGAAGTGATTACAATAGGGAAAGCAGTTTTCCAAGTGATGAACTGTAGTTCACATTTGTGCATGGGTTCAAATGGTGGTCCCATTAATCTTTTGAGGACTATATTAAGATTCCATACTGGGGAGGAGGAATTCTTGGTGGTATAATTCTTTTTAGTTCTTTCATGAATGCTTTGATTACAGGCACTCTAAAGAGGGACAGATGTGGCTTATTTTGAAGATACGCAGCTATGGCAGCAAGATGCAGTCTGATGGATGTATAGGCTAATGCTGACTGCTACAAATGTAACAGGTAGCAGATGTTTTGTATGGAAGCATCAAAAGGGTTGATGTGATTGTTATTACAATAGATAACAAAATACTTCCATTTGGCTGCGTAGCATGCTCTTGTGGTAGGCCTTCTGGCCTCCCTAATAATGTTCATACAGTCTGGTGGAAGCTTGAGATATCCAAACTATTACTTCAGGAGCCAGATCAAGAGGTTCAGTTGTTTGGGATCTGGGTGTTTGATTTCTCCATGGCTCTGTGTGAGGAGATTGGGATTTAAATGTAATTAGTGATGCGGTACCAGGGAGAGTTCCAACAGGGTTGTGAACCAGGGTTGACTTGCCCATGTAGGAGCTATTAGGATTAGTTTGAGAGACGTTTGCCTGAGTTTCCGAACCTCTGATGGAATTAGTGGGAGAGGCGGAAAAGCATAAGTAAATATCCCTGACCAGTTCATCCATAGAGCATTGCCTTTTGAGAACAGTGTGAGTACCTGGAGGCGAAGCTTTGGCATTTTGCGGTGTTGCAAATAGATCTATGTGAGGGACTCCTCAAGCTTGGAAGTATAGGAGGAGAACTTGAGGGAGAAGTTCCCATTCATGTATATGATACCAATGCCTGCTGAGGAGGTCCGCAATCTGGTTGTTCACTCCCAGGAGGTGTTCTGCTAGGAGACAGATATTGTGGTGAATAGCCCACCTCCAGATGTCTTGGGCTAAGTGGGACAGCTGGAGATTGTGTGTTCCCCCCCCGTTTCTGTATGTAATACATACCTGTCATGTTGTCAGTTCGTACCAAGACAGATTTGCCAGACAGATGATCTTGAAAGGCTTTGAGAGCTAGAAAGATTGCCATCAGCTCTAAATGATTGATATGGAGCATCTTTTGCTGTTGGTTCCAGAGACCCTGTACTGTGTGTTGTTGAAGAGGAGCTTCACAGCCAGTAAGGGATGCGTCCGCTATTAAAACTGTCCAGGTCATACCAGGTCTGAAAGGCCGTCCTTTTAACACATTTTGTGAGTCCCACCACTGTAGAGCGCAATAAGTATGGAATTGAATTGAATTGAATATGCACTTGTATAGCATGGCTACCCAAGGGCATCCCAGCGCTTAGTATGACTGTTTACCAACACTAGATCGGTTAAAACAACGTGTGACTGGTTCCACTGACTGGCTAAGCGTTCCTGAAGTGGACGCTTGTGCAGCCTGACATGGGGAACGATCATGATGCAAGAGGCCATCATTCCCAGCAGCTGCATATAAACTCGAGTTGGAAGTGATTGATTGGCTTGAAATTGGAGAACTGACCTCTGAATGTATCGAAATCTGGCTGCATTGGGAAACGCCAGAGCCCTTTGAGCATCTAAAGTGGCTCGTAAGTAGATCTGAGTCTTGGTTGGCTGAAGATGTAATTTTAACACATTGACTGTAAACCCCACTTGGTGAAGTAACTAAATGGTTATGGAAGTATGCTTAAGACATTGTTGGTACGTGCTGGCTTTGATGAGCCAGTCGTCTAGGTATGGGAAGACATGTATGCTTTGTCATCTTAGATGAGCAGCTACTACCGCCATACACTTTGTGAAGACTCGGAGGACAGTAGCAACTCCGAATGGGAGTACCTTGAATTGGTAATGTTGACTTGCTACCATAAACCTGGGAAATTTGAGGTGAGCAGGGTGTATTGGAATATGAAAGTAGGAGTCTTTTAAGTCTAAAGTAGTAAGAAAGTAGCCCTTTTGCAAAAGAGGTAGTACCTGTTAGAAGTGTTACCATGTGAAAATGGTCTGACTGTATGTAAAAATTCAGTACTCTGCGTTCTAATATTGGTCTGATAGAACTGTCCTTTTTGGGAATTAGTAAGTAAAAGGAGTACACGCCCAACCCGGTAATGTTGAGGCGGTACGGGCTCTATAGCTCCTTATAGTAGTATAGACTGTACCTCTTGTTTGAGAAGGTGTAGGTGATCTGGTGACAGTTTGTGTGACTTTGGGGGAATGTTTGGAGCAGTGTTGATGAGCTCCAGGCAGTAACCATAACGGATAATCTGTAGAACCCACTTGTCTGTTATTGAGTGCCAAGTTGGTAAAAAATCTGACCGTCTTCCCCCGACAGATGATAAGTGGTCGGGGGAAAGTATGGGTAAGTCACTGTTTTGTATTGGAGGGGGGAGGTGCGTGTTTTAGAACCTCTACCTCTGCCCTTGCTTCCTCTGTAAACCCCTCTGAAGTAGTGTTTAGAGCCAGAGGGTTGGTTATTGCCCTTGATTGTGGATGCAGTTTCCGAAGAAGTATTCTTGGACCCTGCTCTGTAGAAGGAGCGCCAACGGGCTTGTGTTGGCTGAAGGACTCCCATTGATTTGGCCACTTCAGTGTCCTTCTTCATCTTTTCCAGTGAAGAATCTACCACTGGACCAAAGAGGTGTTGTGTTGTTTATCAAAGGGTGTGTTCAATATGGAGGTCTGAACCTCAGGTTTGAACCCCGATATACGTAACCAGGCGTGTCTTCTTAAAAAGACACTAGTTATGTTATGTTATGTTACAACGTGTTTTGTATAGCGCTCAGCTACTCCGAGGAGTGTCCCGGCGCTTCTAACCTGATGCAGGAGCGGGGCAGGCAGAGGAAAACCAGATCTACTGAATGAAGAGCCAAGATTTCAAATCCTTCCTAAAAGCTAGCAAAGTGCCAGTCTTTCTCAGAGTGATAGGCAAGGTATTCCACAATTGTGGTGCCAAGCATCTGAAAGAACGGCCTCCGATACGGGCACGCCGAATAACAGGAACGGTGGCCAAAGCTTGTGACGCTGACCTCAGTGATCTAGATGGCTAATAAAAAGTCAGCCGCTTGCTGATATACTTCGCACCAATTCCATGGAGAGCTTTAAAAGCCAGTGTCATAGTCTTAAAAACAATACGCCTCCGAATCGGAAGCCAGAGTAGAGTTTTCAGGAGTTCTTAAACGCTGGATCTCCGATGAAGGCCCGCGATGGCGGGTGCGGCGGAATTTTGGACTATTTGGAGACGCGATAAAAGGTACTCCGGGAGTCCGAGATATAGTGCGTTCGCATAGTCCAAGCGAGAGCCTATTAAGGCCTGCACGTGATCTTTCTATGGGCGAAGGACAGCAGCGGGAGAAATTTCCTCAACATCTTGAGAATGCCGAAGCATTTACCAGCTAGGCCAAGAATCTGGGGCTTCAGAGTGAGATCGTTGTCAATTACCACTCCCAGGTTCTTGGCCAAGGTAGAAGCAGCAGACGGAGGAAACATGGCCGCAGGCCACCAAACCTTCCAACTAGGATCCGAAAGACAGCCGAAAAAAAGCACCTCGGATTTATCAGAGTTGCACTTTAGGCTGTTGGACTGGAACCAATTGAACACAGCCTCGAGGCAGCCCTTGATGCTCTCACCATCGAAGTCCACACCCCTCTTACAGGAGAAGGAGCTGGGTGTCATCCGCGTAGGAAACGATCTGGGCACCGTATGACTCCGCCAGTGCCGCCAAGGGGGTCATAAAGATGTTGAAAAGAGTCGGGCTCAAAATTGAGTCCTGAGGCACTCCCACCTCCAATGGCGGCACCGTGGCAGAGTACGGGGGGTCCAGAACGTTTGGCGGCGGTTCGCTAGAAAAGACTTGAACCAGTTGAACACCGTCCCCCGCAGTCCGATCTCACTAAGTCTAGCGAGGAGACCTTCGTGGGGGACGGTGTCAAAAGCCGCCGAAAGATCCAGCATAACCAGCATCGCCTTTCCCCCTGAATCCAAAACCTCCCTGATGGCCTTGGTAACTTCCAATAGAGCCGTCTCCGTGCTCATATTGGAGCGGAAGCCGGACTGGGTGTTATGCAAGATGTTGTTAGTCTCGAGGAAGTTGGAGAGGGAACAGTGGACATGCTTCTCCACGACCTTGGCGAATGCTGGAAGCAGTGAGATGGGCCTGTAATTAGCGTGTACCAAGGGGTCAAGATTAGGTTTTTTTAAAAGTGGTAAAATAAGAGCATGTTTCCACGCCGAAGGAACCACTCCTGAACTAAGTGAAAGGTTAAGGACTGGATTAATTAAAGCATTGATAGCTTGTGCCGATTTCGCAAAAAATTTGGCCGGGCAAGGGTCCAAAGGGGAACCTGATTTAAATTTGGCCAGAAGGTCCAGTGAAACTGGCAAGGAAAGGGGGGGGGGGGGGGGGGGGGAGGGGGAGAAGAGAGGACAGGTACGTCAGTAGGAAGGGGCAGAGAGGGAAAAACCTTCACACTGGAAGCCACCGTTGCGCCGGAAAGAAGGAAAGAGCTCTGAATGGACTTGATTTTATTTGCAAAGAAATAGTCAAGTTGAGAGACCCACGCTTCAGAAAAAGAGCAGGTAGGCGTGCTCGCAGTGGGAGACAAAAATTCCTTGACGATGGAAAATATTTCTTTGCTAGTATTCAGAGCTGCTTCAATTCTTCCGGCTAGGTAGGCTTTCTTTTCTGCAATAATGTCACTGTGGTATGACTTGATAGATTCTTTATAAGCCAATTTGGCACTGATGTCATACTTGCGGCGCCACTCCCTTTCGGCTTTCTTACAGTACCGCCGTTTCTCCGCTAGCGCTGCTGAAAACCATGGAGCAGACGTGCGGCAGATGGGCCTGCGGGCAGTTACTGCCGGGGCTAATTCGTCCAGTCTTTCCACAAACCAAGTCTGCAGGAGGTCCAGATCGGTCTCTAGATTGCCTGACAGCTCGCATGGATTGGAATGTAAAGCTTGTGTAAGCATATCAGGGGAGACACGATGATAGGCTCTCGAAGTTTGGAAGAGACGACCATGCAGATTAGAGGGTGACTTATCGGAGTGAAAGATCTGAAAATTCACTAGGTAGTGATCTGACCACAGGACAGGAACCAGGGAGGAAACACCAATAGGAATGGTGGAGAAAATCTGGTCAAGTGTGTGACCTTTATTATGGGTGGGGACGGAGAGAAAAGGGATGAGACCCAGCGGCGATGCAGTATCCAGGAGCTTCACAGTGTCGACATCATCCCTGTTGTCCATATGAATATTAAAATCCCCCAGGAGAAGGCAGTGATCAGTTTTTAAACAAAGCGCAGAGACCACCGCATGAAGCTCCTCATGAAAGGCGCCCATGGGACCAGGCGGCCTATAAATCAGTAGCCCAGAACAGGATTGGAGCGGGGATACGGAGAGGCCAAAACCCAGGGGCTCACACCCATGAATCTCCTCGGTTTGAATAATTGAGCAGGTGAAACGTCTGTCCACCACCAGCGCAACGCCAACCCCCCTACCATTGACCCTGTCTTTCCTAAAGATGACATAGTTAGGTGGGATAGCGGAGGCTATGTCAGGACTCGAGCAATCATTCAGCCACGTTTCTGTTAGGAAGAGACAAATAGGATTGGTCTCAGAGAGTAGAGTATAAAGATCTATGGCATGCTTGTTGAGAGATCTAGTATTCAGAAGTAAGCATGTGCTAGATGTAGGCAGGTTATTAGGGGAGGTGACAGGGGCATTTATAGGTAGCCATCCACAGCCGGGGCACCGCCTCTTACCTCTATGCCGACTAGGAAAGACAGAGCAACACTTCCCAGCCAAACCCCTCAGAGCGAAAAGCTCCGTCGCTGTGTATTGCAGCATACTGAGAGTAAAAGGAGCTAAGTTCCAGCCCTACCCTCGCCCGTCCGCCTCCGGGACGCTGACGGGCGCAGACGGGCTTTCTTTAGGCGCTCCTTTGGCGAGAAGGAAGGCACGCGCTGCTCGCGTCCGCTGCGCGGAGCCGGAGGCAATGAAATATATAGAGTCACTGGTCCAAGTCAGCACCACTAGTCTGCCGACCTGCCGACCGGCGAGCCAACCTCCCCACAAGATGGCCGGACAAGCTGAGAACCGGCCTACTGGTCCCCGAGTAGCCTTCAGCTCCTGATTGGCTGAAGGGGTACAGGACAGTGGGGGCAGCGGAACACGGCCGAATTCACCGGAGACAGAGGGATGAGTGATAGAATATAAAAATAGCGGAGGTAGAAATGAGAGCCTAAAAGTCGCCCGGCTTTCCGCCTCAGGCGCTAACAGTGCAATAAAGTGACAGAGTGCGGCTAAAAACAATTAAAATGTACAGGCAGCTCGTAATCAGCAGCAAATACACAAAGGTAAAAACGCTGTTTTAATCAGCAAATGCAACGCTCGCTCGCCCGCATCCAACTACCTCCTCAGGGTAAATGGGGGACTGGGAATAACAAAGGTCTAGTGTTAAATGCTTTGGCAGATGTGTCAAGAGCATCTAGGGAACATCTGATTTGATTGTTCCAAATAAGTTGTCCCTCCCGTACTAAGTCCTGTGCTTTAGATTTATGCTCTTGGGGTAGATATTGGATGAGTTGTTCCATTTTATCTCAATGGGCACAGTCGGATCTGGCTAATAGCGCTTGTGTGTTAGATATGCACCAGAAGTTTGCTGCTTGCATGACTACCCTTTTCCCTGCAGCATCTACAAGCCTTGATTCTTTATCTGGGGGTGGAGTATCCCCTGTAGCTTGGGAGTTTGTCCTTGTGCGTGCATTTGAAACTACCAATGAGTCCAAGGGTAATTGTCCCTTTATGTACACTGGGTCAGAAGTTACTGGCGTATACTTTTTATCCACCCGAGGGGTAAGGATAAGTGCCCAGACAGGTGTGTTAAATATGTTGTCTACATGCCTGATCATCCCTTTCAGGATGGTTAACATGTATGTTGATTTCTGTGTACTATTAAGTGTTTCAAAAAGGAAATCCTTGTCGAGGGATTCTTTGGGGAGACGATTGGGGATGTTCGGAGCCGGACTTGGGCTTCGATCCCAAAGGTTTTGGCTCGTTGCCTGACTTGAAGTGGGGACTTTTCAGAGCTGGAAGGCTTTTTGGTAGGCTTTAGTGCCGAGCCGGAAGGCGGGGCATTGGAAGCTTGGTCTCGGACCCGAGGGCGCAGGTTGGGTTGGAGCCTTCTTTTAGGTTGACTTTGGAGTCGGGCGAGTTAGGGACTGTACTTACAGTACGTTGCCCATGCGGGATGTCTTCATCCCAGTCGGAGCCGTCCTCGGAAAGGGAGATCGGATTCTGTTCTTCCTCTGCCCAGATAGCGTCGCTGACTTCTTCATCCGATTGCGGCCCAAAGAGGTCTGGAATGGAGCCTGTGTGGTGGCTCTGCATGTCGTGGCGTCGAGCCCGACGGTCGCAAAGAGTCTTCTTGCAGCAGAAAGCTCGGCATGTGTGGCAGTCCTGCTCACTGTGTTCTGGTGACAAACACAGGTTGCACACTTTGTGTTGAGTCGGTGCGCGGGTATTTCGCGTGGCACTGAGGGCAGAATTTAAAGGGAGTTTCTTCCATAAACTGCGAGTCGAACCGAGGCGGCTAGGCCCGATGGCCTACGCCAAGCTCTCAAATCGAATAAGGATTTTTTCAAATAAACAAGATACGCGAGGAATGGAATATGCGATCGGAAACAATACAGTCGAGGGTGAGTGTTCTCCGCACTGAGGGAAGCGAAGGATCGGTGTCGAACCGGAGCGCAGCGAGTAACATCCGAACCAGATGGTGGAAAAAAACAATCTGAAGATGGAGTCGATGACCATGCGCACTATCACCGAAAGGAGGAGTCCAATACCTCATGACTAGAAAAGCTTCTTCGAAGAAAACAAAGTGCAAACATCCGGACCCAACACTAGAAGGAGAACTATGCATTGCATGTTATCTATAGCTCACATGCCTCGAACACAAAGTTATACTAAGTAAAATGGAAAGTCCCTGAAAAAAACCTACGCGTCGACGGTGAAGAAAAAAGGGAATAGACGTCAGCAGGGCTTCTTATGGCTCCGGTGACGTCATACGGAGTCACGAGCGAAGCCGTTCTATTGTGACGTCCTTGCCGACGTAGGAGACCTAAGAAAATAATTTTTGTGGAATGCTGGCGCAGGGGTAATTCAAAAGGTGAGAAATCCACAGGTAGATGTATCCATCAGAAAGTGCATGCAAACCATCAGCCTCACAAATAAAAGTCATCCGGGTCAATGTGAACCAAGGTAACCAGAGGCTGGAAAAGCGTGATAAACAAAATAGAAGGAATACATTCTTCTAAGTTGCAAAGAGGTGGGGGCATCCTGGCATGTTAAGAGGACAAATCAGGCAGCGAGATTATTTTAAGTTTGAAATGTACATTTCTTAGCAACGAAAAAAAAAAACCTGAAAACATAGCTTAAACTAGAAGTCTTTAGAAAAGAGAAAGTGTCTGCATGGCATATAGGCAGGTAGCTGGGCATACAGGAAGACATGGCTTTGAGGGATCTGGCACAGGCAAATAAAAAGACAAATAAAAAAACATGGTAAACAAGGAATTCTGGCAAAAAAGGTGGTAGAGTGGCTGATCTTTGAAGAGACAGCTGTGTGCATTCAAGACAGCAGGAGCGCGTGAGTGAGAGATTGCATGCAGTCAGACCTGCCAAGTATCACACATCATGTGTGACTCTAACTCACTTCAGTGTGGTGGTCCGCATCACCGCACTGAAATGCATTGTCACGCATTTTAATGCCACTCTGAAGCGCACGCCGTCGGGGCCCCTGTGCACCTGTTTCGCAGGCTCTCCTGCTCCCTGCAAACTTGCCAGCAGCTCTGGCTCAGTTTACAAACAGTTAACTATTAAAGATGTTCGTCGGTTCAGCTCTGGCTGAGACTGCTACAATGTTATAAATCTTCCGCCCTGCTGGCGCCGTATATTGATCCTGCCCAAGTCGTGGCTGTCAGTTACTGACTGATACTGCCAATTCAGAGCCGCGGGCGGGGCCTGTTCTCAGCAGTGGTGGCTACTACTGGCTGTGGAACTGGGGGGATTATCCGGTTATTGTGACCCCTGACGAGTCGTCACGTTTGCAAGAGGAAGTGACGGTTGGACAGAAACGGCGGGGGACTCAACCTGAGAGAGTCGAGTCCTGGTGCGATGCTGGACTTTGCCTGCGAAAATACCCGGCTGAAGGCCTAGTAGCTGGCCGCCAGCATCGATGGACCAGGCAGTGACAGACTCACTCACTTGTTGGCCGCGGCCGCTGCATTCATGAGAGGCAGCTGGTGGCATGATTGCAGGCAGCTCTGCGGCCGGACCCCGGGGAGTCGAGGTACCTGGCCTGTGTCCGAGACAGACACTGCATGCAGTGTGTCAGTGTGTGCTGTGCGGCCGCTAGACGACCGGGACGCAGACAGAGACACAAATGTCTGAAGTACTGTGAAGTTCAAGTAAGTACTTTACTTTGGCCGGCCAAGCTGACGCCAGGCAGCCTGCTGCCACTGACTTAGTGTGAGTGCGGTAATTGATTGTTGTCACACAGCGCCGCAAGCACACGCACAGGTAATTTCAACACACATAGTTAAAATCTGCACGCAGGGCTGCTGTTTCTCGTCATCCTTCTGAGCCCGGTTCATCTGCAAGATCTGATTTCATTTGAATTCACAGTAATCTGCAGGCCACAGGGCTGTTCTGTATCGTCACCTCACAAGTAAGTGACAGTGTCACTGTGAGACAGTGCAGCCAAGTGTTAATCCACTCCACAAATTTGCTTTTTAGCGCCATCAACTGCCTACAGGTCGTCGGTGTCTGGAATGGAGTGTAATTTCTTTTTTACATGGTTCATGTAAAACAGAAAATGAGACTCTAGTCCAGACACCGACGACCTGCAAGCAGCTAGCTGATCACGCTACCGCTAAAAAGCTTATTTGCTCTATGTAGGACAGATGAGATGACGCCCCTCAGTGTCATCAGCATATTGGACTGTAGTGTCAGTGCGGGGGCACAGGAAGCCCAATCAGTTGCGGCGAGGGTAGGAAATCCTAGTCCCTAGGTCTCTAGTCCTGCCTTGGTGTGGCAAGCAGCTGAGCCACCCTCATCAGCCCTTTTGTGATCTGGGCTCAGGGGCCTACTGGTGCACAGGACCTCCCATGTAGCCTCCTCCGGAGGCGGCCTCACCTATTTCAGTTCACAGGCTGCACTCCCAAGGCCCGCGTCACCTACTCAGTCGGGCCGCTTCAGCAAAACACTAAAAAGCTAATTTGTGGAACACTCGGCTGCACTGAGTTCACAGTTCACGCTACAGGTTCATGTACACAATATGCACGTGTGATGGGAGTTGGGATGATGCAGCAGGGGCATGCACTTACAAGAATGTATACACCATGTGATGTTTCTTGCACAGTATCTGTCTGGAATGTGCAAGGGCAGTCTTATAAACCAGAGTACAGGACGTTTATAATCAAATTGTTACAGGATATGCACCTATTTACATGTGTATGTGCTTACAATGAGCAAGAGCATTCTGCCGTTGCATTTCAATCTATGTGCAGGAAGGTGAGTAGTATGTGCAAGGGCTTTGACTTACAGCATGTGCCTTTGTTTATAAAAATGAGTACACAATGTGTACTGACTTTTGTATGTGCAATTTTTTACATGTATGCTAGGGCAGGGTCTGCTATGGTTGTACGTGTTCACAAAGACTGTAAAGATTATTTGTAAGGAGCAAGACCAAAGTGGTCATAATGACAATTATTTCTATAAAGTGTGCACAGCTCTGTGTGCACGTCTTCCTGTTTACATGTTCGCAATCTGCAAGGGCATTTGAATGCAGCGCATGCGCATACATTGACTTGACAATACACTGTCTTCACGTAAAGCAGTCAGAAAATGAGACTCCAGTAGAGATAATTCTGTGACCTTCCATATATCGTCTTTATGGAATGTATTCCCATACATGTATTCATAAATATCCAATTAAAAAGCAAAATCTTCATTTCACTTTCTTTGTTCTCAACTTGTCTATCAACATAAAAAACTATTAATGTTTATAATTGAAACAGAATACATAGAAAATTACATGTTTCCAGGAGGAAAAGCAAGGTAAATTCAACTGACAATACGGCAAAACATATTTAGAATTATCGTTGTTTTTAACTATTTGTTTAAAAAATGCATTATTTTCGAAAAAAAGAAATATTTAAAAGCATTTATTTCAAGGTAATATCTTTTAGTCCGAATGCTTTGGGTATGTAATTTTACTTTGGCTCCTTACAACTGCACTCTGTTTCCTCTGTAGTGGTAGTTCTGCAGATGTATAGGAAAGGTCAGGCTGTCTTTTCTGTCATAACAAATACACACTACACAAACCCTCCTAATGAGGTGACATTTGTGACAGAAGATGGCTTTCTTTGAGTGTCACTTGGTACAGGAGGTGGATACACTGTTTGTGTTGGTTCGTGCTGGGGCTTCTCAGCACAGTTGATCAGTTCATACAGAGGTGTAATTTCCGGTATATATATATGTTTCCCTTGTCTTCATTGCTTGATTTTGCTTGTGAGAAAGTGTCACTCATAGCCATTGAAATGTCACTCAGAATTACACTGAAATTATCAAAATGTCACACATAGCAATCTGAAACCTTGGCAGCTATGATGCAGGTGTTGAAAGAATGTAACGCAAACTACTACAAAACCTTCCAAAATAGGCACTCAAAGCACTCAAGGCTAGTGAAGAGGGGAGATGTGATAAGAGCACTGTCATCCAGAGGAGAAAGCTGCAAGTAGGAAGTCCAAAACACACACACACAGGGGGGAGTGATTCAACCTCCCAAACCATGATCCAAAAGGACAGGCTGACACCTGGTGTCAAAAACCGTGAGAGCTGAAGGGGAAGTGGCGGTTGACCCGGGAGTACAAGTGGGCATGTGTAGAAAACAGAGAGAAAGATTCATGGGCTGAGTGAGCTTAAAGCGTCAGGGATATGCTTGCCAGCGGGGGTGGAGAGGGTGGGTGCAAAGTCTAAAGAAAAGGAATCAGCCAGAAAACATTATACACATGAGGCAGGAAAAATAAAACACAGCAAGATGGTGACAAGCCCCACTCTATAAGCTAAGTGCAATAGCGAGGATGTGCACTGCTTTGCAAAATGGAGGAGTGGTTCTTAAAGAAACTAAAAGGTGACTCTGGTCTCGTGCCTTGGAAAAGAGGAAGCCGCTGTTGTGGACTGACAGGGCAAGATGAGAGCGGGAACACTGAAGCTACACGGGGGAGGGGAGGAACCCTGAAGCATCTCCGGAGTGGACCAGAAATCAAGCTTGGGTCGGAGGGGGACGCAATAGCAACAAGGAAGCTGGGGATACATTATCGAGGGCAAGGGTAGAGAGAAGCAATGGGGTGAAGTACACAGGTGAGCACAAGAATGGGGGGGTTAGAAACACTGGGTTAGAAACAGTCGGGTGACTGAGAGCAGCACGATGTGTGAGGGGGGGAGGCGTGCATGGGGGAGATGGCTCTAAAACGCACCCTCTCGTGGAGTTCTTCAAACAAAAGAACACATTATTGCTTGTAAAGCAAGCAGAGGAATCCGAGATGCCAGCCAATCCTAAAATTGCAAAGAGACAATTGTTCATGGAAGGGACAAACAAGAGTGACAAGCTGGTACACAAGTAAGAAGCAAGCAAATGAGACTGACAAAGAATGCAAACCATCTTCCTGGGGGCTCCAATAGTCGTGCACTGTACGCTAAGTCGGCTGGGAGTGGTTTGACATGCGGTACGGATTTGGCGTGATGCTACCAGTTCTTTGGGATGGAGGGACCGCTTGACGCAAGCTACCCCGCTTTTTTACTCCGAAAGGTTGGGCAAGCTCTGGAACATTAAGTGCTTTGACAAGTGGGATTTGATTGGGATCTCTACTATCGGTGCTGTATTGGTTAAGGGGAGGATTAAGACGTTTGAGGAATTGCAGACTGAATATAGTTTGGGGAAAACAAAGTACTTTCGTTATGCGCAGGTTAAGCACACTTTGATGGCGGTACTGCCGGCGCAGGCGGACCTCCCTGAGGCTTCTCCTCTCGAGGACAGAATTTTGGACGGTCACCTGCCTGATAAGACCATTTCCCTAATTTATAAAAAACTGATTAATCATAGGGCAGATCTCCTGGTTGAACTAAGGGACAAATGGTCGAACGATGGTATTGAATTAGATGATGAGGACTGGCAATCTGCGATCTCCTCACCGAAGGTGGTCGCAATCCCGGCGTGCCTGCGCCTGGTCCAATTGAAAATATTGCATAGGATTTATGTCACAGGGCCCCGTCTGGTTCAGATGGGGCTATCGGAGACTGATCTGTGTAGACGAAATTGCGGCTCTGTGGGTACTTTCCTTCATATTATTTTGGAGTGTCGTTTTGTGTCCGCGTATTGGAGTGGCATACATGAAGTCATGCGAAAGGTGTTGGGAGTAGCTGTGTTGCCAGAAGCATGGAGATGCCTCCTGAATATTTGGGAACCTACGGATTTGAATGTGGCGCAGACCAAGTGGGTCACTTTAGGTAATATGATAGCGAAGCGGAATATAGCTCAGAGGTGGGGGCAGAAAGTGTGCCGACGGTTGAAGAATGGATGGAGAACATGGACTGGTGTATGTTCCGAGAAAAAACTGTTTATGTGGCGAGGGGTCGCTCCCGTAAGTGGAGACCTGTGAAGGGGGCAGTGGAATTGTTATAGGGTGGACATTTGTGTGCCACCTGCAACCGCGCCCATTGATATTCCTGCCTAGCCGTGATTGTTTATGATTATATAATGTGTTTCCCGCTTTTCCCCACCTTTTCCTTTTGTAGTATTGTGTGCTATATGGGAGTCTGTCTCCCCCGTGTATTGTTATTATTCGCAGATTGTTTTGGATGCCATGTGTTAATAAAAAGAATTATAAAAAAAAAATGCAAACCAATGGTAAGCATATGGCTGTCTCCAAGACC
This sequence comes from Lissotriton helveticus, assembly GCF_964261635.1. NCBI lineage: Eukaryota > Metazoa > Chordata > Amphibia > Caudata > Salamandridae > Lissotriton > Lissotriton helveticus. Next base: position 1,924,466,268 of record NC_136063.1, read on the forward strand.
ATCTTTCTTCTTCATAAGCCACAATATCACTCGCAACACAGAGCATGCACCATCTAGAAGGCTTGACCTAAAAACTTAACAATGCAGCTTTTAGGTGGGGCCATCAGGAGAAAATCTCTTCTATCTGAAAGGAACATCAGATGATTAGCAGCTCTTAATAAAGCCTGATTGATTGATTGCCTGCTAGGCTCAGATTGGAAAAATGCATGTGTCTGCACCACATGACCTCTGGGCAATGTCATTTGGACATATGAGACCAAAGTGAAGTTGCTTGTGTAAAGCACATCATATTTCACAAAAACCAAACAGTGAGTATAGCCACAAGAATCTCATTCCACTGTCACAGCAGTGGAGGGGTTGTTGATTTGGGTCTGACTTTCAGCTGCAAGTTTACAGAGTCCTTGGATGAGTCTTCACAAGTGCAAAGGAATATATATATATAATGAATGAGTGGTACAATATTCTGAATATGATTTAATTACATGTGCCACTGTTATACTGCAAGTGCAAATGTACTATTTTTGTATGGAGTTTAAAAATCAAAATCCCAGAGGGCACTCATGCTAGAGGGCATACATGCCACCATTCAACAACTTCTTTATTTATTATTGGCTTTTGTAAAGAGTTGGACTTGGAAGCTTACTGAGAGCACTACAAATTGATAATGGGGAATGTACATAGTTGTAGGAGAAGGAGGAGAACTGAGCAAGCATGCTTTGGAATATAATACTTTCCAGCACTGTAATCTGGACGATGGAAATGTCCTTCAAACTGGACTCTATAAGGATCCGTCTCCAAAGGGGTATCTATCCAGATTATGGCAATAAGATAGTGTCTGGAAGAACGTACACGTTAACTTTAAGTCTTAATTATATGCTAAGAGTAAAAATTAAGGCTTTCATGTAATGCTGCAACATCTTATAGCATTTATCAATCCATATAAGTAGTGATTTGCCACCAAATCATTTAAATTGGTTAACCTTGGAGGTTTTGCTTCAACATTCTTTGACTGGGGTGAGTGTCTGAAAAGTTTCAGCGGTCCGTCCATCATCTCCTTGTGTTTGCTTTCAACATTCTTTTTTCAACATTGAATATCAAGTGTTACAAATTATTTCAAGCTGGTTTTTAAATAAATATAAGTCTAAACTCAAATTTTCATACAAGTTGTAATTGGTATCATACCCTTTCTTCTTCTGTTTTCAATTTCCTTTTCTCCTCTACTGCTGCTCTTCGCTGCTCTTCTTTCAGCTTTTGTTCTTCCATTTTCCTCTGTCGTTCTTCCATTTGCTTTTCATATTGCAGTTTTGCCTTTTTCTCCTTTTCAATCATCTGAGATTCTTTGGCAGCTAGAAAAGAGAATATTTACAAATGAACTAAAAATATAGATTAAACTCCCCCAAGAAAGCTTTATGACACACAGATACAAATCGCAAAAATACTGACAGAGGCACAGTACAACTAAAAGAAGGTTTAACCCCTTAAGTGCTGCCGTCGGCCAACGGTCGTCACGGGCACTACCTCCCCAGTGCTGCGTGCGACCGCTGGACGTCCAGTTCAGCACCGGATAATGGACAGCGCAGCACTGGGGAGGTTTGTTTACTAGCTCCCAAGTGGTTAATAATGTCAAAAAATGCATTTACCACAGATTATCTTACCTTGCATTTCATTTTCATTTAAGGTGTGTGTTATTTTATAAGTATTTACCTGAGGGCAAAAGACAAAGGAAAATGTAACTTACCCTGCAAACATGTTTGTGGCATGTAGTGCTGTAGATTCACATGCTCTGTATACTCCAGCCATCTAGTGTTGGGCTCGGATGCGTCTAAACCTGTTTTTCTTTGAAGAAGTCTTTCGAGTCGCAAGGTATAGTGACTTCTCCTATGACTGGTAATGCGCCTGAGCAATGACTCCATAGTCAAACAGTTTTCCTACATTTTTGGAGACAGAGCACGAAAATGCACAATGATTACCATGCAAGGATGAGGATATGAAGGTAAACTAAAAATATATCTGCAACAACCAAAGGTTTCCAGTGAGGAGGGCGGGTGCAAGTGAATCTACAGCACTACATGCCACAAACAGATGTTCACAGGTTAAGTAACATTTTCTGTTCGTGGCACATGTAGCTGTAAATACACATGTTCTGCACAGAATGAAAAGCACTTCTTCCCAAAATGGTGGGTAGCCAAAGGATGTTGCAGAATATTGAAATTGTGCATGTAGTACAGCATGGCACACTTGAGCTTGTTGGCCTCTTTCGACATCCACACAGTAGTGGTTGGTGAACATGTGTGGTGTGGACTGTTGGAAATTGCCCTTTTTGCAGGGTTATCCCCAAATGTTTGCTTCTTCCTCCCTTATTCTTCCTGACCTGTGGCTGTTGGCTACAGGACTCTGGGCACTTTACCACTGCTGATCAGTGCTAAAGTGCATATGTTCTCGGTTTAAATAGTTATTGTGACTGATTATCCAGAATTGGCATATTTGTTTTACCAGTAAAGTGTACTGAGTGTGCCAGGACTGGTGATTCAAATGCTACTAGTGAACCTGCAGCACTGATTGTGCCACCCACATGAGTAGCCCTAAAATGGAGTCTCAGGCCTGCCACCGCAGTGCCTGTGTGCAGTTGCTTACTGCCATGCTGACCTGACCAGTGTCCCCAGTGGTCAGGCCTAACCCTTACCCTTCTGTACACATTGGACACCCCTATGGAAGGCCCAAGGTACACCACTGGGCAGTGTGCAGTATATCTGAAAGGTAGAGCATGTACTAGTGTTGGTGACATGCTCTGATAGTGAAATACTGCCAATTTCGTTTTTCACTATTTAAAGGCTATCTTGCCCATAGGCTAAAATGGGGAATGCTGTGTATAATGTTTACCTGCATATCTTCCCATAGGAGCAAGATAGAAAATTGAAGTCTGGTATCCCTGAACTCAGAATTTAATAACCCATCTTTTAGGAAGGATGTTTTTTAAATCCCGTGTTTGAAAACAGCACTTTTATAAAGTGTCTGTTTTCTTGTCTGACCTTTCTGTGTGCCTTTGCCCGTTTGTGAATTGACTGTCTGGTTTGTGAGTGACAGGGGCTGGGGTGGCTCCAGGAGGCTGGCCGAGTCAGCACTGGGCTGAATAGCTCCATCTGCATCTTGAGTGGTGGGAGGGGATAGCACCTGGGCCTGAATAAGGCTGTGCCTGTCTTCCACAATGCTGGCTCCACCTCCTGCTGGGCGGCTGATGACCCTGCCCCTCTCTCTCAAAGGAAAGAAGGAATCAGGCAAATAAAGTCCTTCAGGACTGACCCGAACTGGTTTGGACAAGGCAAAGGCCTCTCTGCCTTCAGAGAACAAAGGAAATATTGGTGTAAAAAGGAATACCCAGACCCCAGAACTTTAAATGATCCTAGAATCAAGAAGGAACCTCTGCCAAGGAGAAAAGCTGGAAGACTGAAGAGGAAGGACTGTCTTGCTATGTTTGTGGGCTGACCTGCAGTTGCTATTCTGCCAAGGAGAGGGGAAGGACTTTGCTTTTGCTGTGTCTTCTTGCTTGAAGAGATCTCCAAGGGCCTGAGGAGAGCTTGCCTCCTGTTAAGAAGTCGCAGGAACAGAATTACTTCACTCCCAGCTTCCTCCCTGAACTCTGCAGTGTGAGTTCCGACCTGCCTAGACTGCTGGACCCATTTCTGGGGCCTCTGGAGGTTGTTTCCTGCTGACTGGGGAGCTGGAAAAGAAGAAAAGAACATCTACAATTTGCACGCATCGCTCGCTTGCGGAGCGCATCGTTGACAGTGCGAGAAGATTTTGTGTTGCCGCGAAGATCGTCGCAGCGCCTGTTGCCGCTGCAAGAACCGACGCATCGCTCGCGGAGCGCATCGCCCCAGTGCAGGAATATTATTGTTGCTGCGAATATCGTCGCAGAGCCTGTAGTCACTGGGATAACCGTTGCACCGATTGCTTGCGGACTGCATCCCGTCGCAGAGTCCAGCACCAAAGCATCGAGGGGCCACGACAGAAGAGGATCAACGCTGCGCCACGCATCACCGCTGCACTGAAGATCATCGCCGCCCCGAAGATCTTCACATCGTGCCTGTGCGAGATGCTTTCTACTGGAGAACCTGCACCCCGGAATCCATACAAGGTATCGCATTGCTCCCCATACAGACCGGATTCGTTGCAACACGCCCACGCGGTGCAGCGGGGTTGTCGCATCGCCTCCCTAGGGTCTCAGGAGTGATGCATCGCTTGTTTTTCGGCGCTGCAGTTGCCGCTTGGAACTTTTGTCGCATCTAAAGATACTTTGGGCTAAAAGTGACGCAACTGTGGATTATTTTGACACAAACCCTTGAACTCTTTTAAAATCATATTCTTGAACTGTGTATGTTGGATTTTTGTCGTTTTGGTCTTGTGTAGTTTAGATAAAAATACTTTATTTTTCTAAACTGGTGTGGAGTCCATTTGTGGTGTTTTCACTCTTTTACTGTGAGTGTTGGTACAAATACTTTACACATTGCCTTTGATAAGCCTGCCTGCTCGTGCCAAGTTACCAAGGGGGTGAGCAGGGGTTATCTAAAGAGTGTATCCCCCTTACCCTGACTAGAAGCAAGGGTCCCTATTTGGACATTGGTATCTACCACTGCCAACTGGAGACACCCAGATCTAACATTGGTAGTCAGCGGTGAGGATTTGAACTTGTATTTGTGCTTGTCCCACAGTAATTGGTGTACATCACTAGTCTAGTGCAGACCACATACTGTGTTTTGTTTTGGTTCTATTTTTGATCTGATCCTTGAGCCATCCATGCATCATGTCTCAGAAGGGTAAACCAGCAAGTGATGTTGCAGAACTGGAGTTTGATATTGGAATGTTAAGTGATTACAAAGTAGGTCAACTCAAGCAGTTGTGCAGGAGCTTTGGATGTCCCATGGAGAGCAGCTCCAGGAAGGAGGAGCTACGGAAGGCCTGAAGGGCCTGGTGGGAGGCCAAAGAGGCTGGGGAGACAGATGATGCAGAGGTGGTTGAGGATGCACAAGGGGATGGTTTCAGGTCACAGGATCTGCCTGTGTCCAGAGCAGCCCCCAGGGCTGGCAGCAACAATTCCGCTGGGCCAGAGGAGTTGGAGGAAAACCAAAGGGTTAGAGATCATGAGTTAGAAGTCATGAGGCTTGAGACGAAGCTGATGGAAATAGAAATCCAGAACAAGGCAGAGGAGAGCAACAAGATGTATGCCTTGGAAGAATTGAAATTTACATTGGCACATGATTAAGAATGAGGGAGCTTGATTTTGAGCTCGAGAGGCTTGAGGCCATGAGTGTCTCAGCCCAGCAAGAAGAGAAATGTTTAGCTCAGGAAGTGAGCTATGCTGAGTTAGAGGTGGAGTCCAGCTCAGATGGTGGCAGCAAGATTGTAGTTTCTAGTGCGGAGTGAAAGGTACAAACACCCAGATATGTAGCAAGGGGGTTTAGGTTTATGAGGTAGCTCCAGTGGTGTGCTGTGTCCCTGAAGTAGATTGGGGGACTGACACAGGGGACCATATTCCTAGTGGTGGGAGGGACAATCTACTGACTCTAGATGAGAGGTGCAGGGAGAGGGGTTCCCCCATGGTAGAAACCTTAGGGTGCGAGTGTACAGACCGCCCAGAAGAGTGTGGGTTGTGCGACAGAGACAGTCAGATAATGTCTTGTCAGTCTCAGGAGAGTAGTGTGGGGTACGTGTGCAAGGCACTGGATGGTGAGGTGAAGGATGGTTTGGTTAACCCTTGTAGGGGGATGTGTGATTCATTTGTAGGAGAGCATATTCTAAGTCCTTGTTTTCCAGAGCTATGCCAACACCCGGTGGAGTATGAGTTCTCCGATTCCAAGGAGCTTGCATTGGAGGTAGACCGCTTGGTGGATTCCAGAGGGTCTGAAGAGGCATTGGGGAGTGATCCCAAAAGGAGTGGCACAGATATCTTCCAGACCTGTGTGGTAGAAGAGGTTCAGTGTAGCCCAGCTAGGTCCCAGTGGAATGGGAGGGGTGTAGGGGCTCATGTCCGGTCTCAGTGGAGAAGGAGTGAATGTGAGACGGTGTGTCTCAGGGTGCCCGAAAACCAGTCTCAGGGCCTGGAGGGTTCCCTAAGAGACCAACAGGTTGGGGGTCTAGGCTGTACTAGTAGGCCATTTGAGAAGCATCTCCTAGTGTCAGGAGAACCTGGAACCTCTGTAAACAGAGCGCCAGTGGTTCTGGTGTCTGGCAGTGCCGCTCCATTTGGGAGGGTGCAGAAGTCCAGGGTGAGGGGTGAGAGGTGAGAGGGGGATGTGTTCCCCAGTGGGAGAACCAGTGGGCCAGGGACCAGCCAGAAAGGCTGAGTCTCCCAGGAATGACCATGGTGACAGCACTTCCGTCCTGGGGGATCTTCGCGCACTGTTAGGTGGACAGGGGTCGGGAGATCTGCGCTAGGAGGAATGTCACAAGACACACGAGTCATGTGTCACCCTTCAGGGGGATACTGTGCAAGTCCCCAGAAGTCCTGGCATGCCAGGCAGGTGTTCAACCATAGGGTTTAGTCCCTGGGTTGGGAGCCCAGGTTCCGGATCTGCCCGGCCTGGAGGGAAGGGCAACTGTAACCAGCGTCCGGACCGGTTTGGGTTCCAGGGGTACCACCCCAGTTGGGGGGGTGGAGCCCTCTGGAAGGTGGTGCAGAGAGAGCGAGTCCTCGCCTCTGACCCCGGTGGAAGCAGAGGGTTTAGACCTTAGGCTGGGAAACCAGTTGCTGGAGAGAGGTCCTGAACTGGTAGGAGAGTTGTGTTCTGAGGGCGCCTCTCCTGGGAAGAGAGTGCAGGAACCCGGACGGCAGGGTAGGGAGAGGAGAGCCTCGCCCGTGACCTCTGGTCAGCCTGATGGTACAGACTCTGGGTTGGCGGGCCAGTGTCAGGATGCCCTAACTGACATAGCTGGAGAAAGAGTGGAGGAAAGGTGCCAGGCATCTGGGGCTACTGCCCCTCACTTTCTGACGCCACAGAGGTTAGAGAGGCCTGAAAGGCATTAGGCATGGCTCTCATCACTGACTGTTGTCAGTATCCCCTGTGGCTGATTGTCCTGGTGAACAGGGTTGCCCCTGAGAGGTGGGCAGGATCACACCGTTATGTTGGCCAGGTGGGTACTGTTGTAGTGTAGTTCCTATATTCCAGATAGGCTCTGCGCATTGGAATAACATAAACAATAGTTTAGACGTAGGACTGAGGTCATCTAGGTCTCTACTGAATATATTAGACTTAATTAGGTATGCCAGATAGCCCAGAGGTTACTAGAAACTTTCTCGAATTAACAGGAAGGAGTTAACTTTCCTGATTAGACAAGGTATTAGTTTCTGACAACCGTATAAACATGACAACTTTGCTCCCTCCAGAACAAGGAGTATATCTCCAGAGTCGTGTGAAAACAATAGACAGCTATTTCACTCAGTCAATCGTGCATGCTTAGTTTCACCAGGAGTGCAGAGAAATAGAGAGACGGGCGTTTTCAATAAAAGGTGTTATTTTTTGAGCAGTCCTCTTTCTCGTGCAAGAGAAGTAAATTGCCAAAATTGCAATACTTGTTATAAAGTAAAGTGCGTACAGTAAAAGTTGTATTATGAAATAATACTGTAAAAGCATTGATATGGTTTCTGAGCCATATGATACTTAAAATGGATAAAATATATACATACATAAAATCATTGACTAAACTCAACTGGTGCTTCTAAGATACGCCTACCCCGGTGTACCTAACCTAAGCCTAGGACTTGGGAAGGAGTAAGTGAGCTGCAGTTTAAGTTAAGTTAGTTTTTGCCATGAATCTGAATCAAGAATTCTCTAAGGATCTAATCAGCTCCGTACCTTGGTTATAGAATGAAGGAGGTCTTGTATCTCTTTCTCAGGACTCGATTTCCCAGCAACCCGCAAGGGTGACTGGAAACTGGATTTCTCGGCAGGAGAAAAGACAGCGTCGCTCTCAGTGCGTCAAGGGGAGGGTCGGCTTCCTTCGGCACTCGCATCAGCTGGGCTTCGGGCAAGTAGATAGCCGCTCTGCTCCAAACCACTGTGTGTTTGCTTAAGGCAACGTTGGTATATTTATACCTGGAAGGTGCAGAGTTTGACGTAAGGTTGGACATAAGACGTCACTAAGAACTTACAGTTCTTTCTGGACTCCAGGAGTTCTTGCACAAATCAAAACAACAGCAGGGGGATTTCCTGGGCTGCTGGAGGCTTGGTTTGTTTAAAGAACGCATTGTACTTTCTAGGAGTCTATGGGAGTAGCCTTGCCGTATTTGGACTGCATTGGCTATGACTAAATATGGACATGATTCGTATGCCTTTATAAGGACATGTTTTGTTATAACCACATAAGGGCATGAATCTGGAATATTTAAAATAGGGTCCTAGATACACTTACAATACCCACTCCACGTATTATGTCAATCATTACTAAAATACTAAGCAATACTAAGCAATACTAAACGTATAACGATGCATGTGTTTTCCAACCCACCCCAAAATACATAAATTGCATTTGAAATGGTATATTGTATATACACGAAAATGAGTATTTGTACTGTACACTGTTCAAGCAGTGGTATCATTCAGATAATGCATGTAAATATTGGCTGAATGAATTGCGAAAATTACATTTATGAAATGGCTCTTAATACAGAAAAGAAGGTCGAGACCATTTCATCACATATTTATAAAACACTCTACATGTGCAAGAGGCTGTATCAAAATATTGTCTCTAGAGTTTTCAAAATAGAAGTTCTGTTCTCTAAGAATAGTTCTACTTTAAGCAGTGTACCGTGTGCCAGAAAAAGGTAAATATTTTGGGAATGGAAAAATAATTTCGCTTTCAGGGGAAAAAATAGTGCCAATTGTTTTCAGTAGTGTTGTTTATCAAAAACTCAAGGCCGAATTCAGAGTTCAGGGAACGCTGTGTGCACGTTGTTTTAAAAGGTATTCTCGTTGTTAGGAGAGAACATCAAATCAGACAGGCTTGCGAAAAATTGGTCTACAACAGTAGGTGAAAGTTCGACCAAGTTCAAAAAAGCTGCAATAGTGCATATGTGAGAATCATTGCCATCATCGATGTCTGGATCAGCAATGCTCACAGAAGGTTGTACCTGTGTGGTGCTGCTTTCAGCTCGTACTTCACCGCCACCTAATCGTAATGGTGAAGTCTTAACGAATGCAGTCATCAGAATAGGTAGCCGCTGGGGGCAACACGATGCATGAGCCGTTACCGAACCAAGCAAAATATCGATATTCATAGGTACTGCTGATTTTTTCATAAAAATTTTCAGAATAAATCAATTTAGTATTTATCAACATGTTTTTCATTCCGGTCTTATTTAAAATTCTAAAATAAAATGTTTCTGGATCAGTGTTGTTAAACCCTGAGAAGTATGGGAATTTCTCATAAAATGTTTTTGAACTGCCTTTTGGCGGTGTTGGACAATGTTGCCATTGGTTATAAGTAAAACATTTCTAGGATTAGCAGATTTATGCAAATAGTGATGACCATAGTGGTTAAAACAGTACATTTCTTCATAGTTTGATGAACCCTGCAAATAATCATGTTCTGTGAATTTTGCTGACATTTCTAAATCTGACATCATATTATTAATATTTTCAAAGTCCCAATCATCAGAGAAAGTACTTGGTGTCACAAAGTCACTTAAGGAAACCTTGAACTGGTGTGGATATTTCAAGAGCTCAATCGGGCCATAGATTTTGTAATCCGTTTTGTCCCATGCTACACCCCCAGGGTATAGGGTAGGCTGTGATGTTCACTGACGACAGGTTTCTTTTTTCAATGTGAGAAGATCTGTGAGGCTTTAGAGCCAATTTGATGTTCTGACTTGCTGTGTCCATTGTACTATATTTTCCATCAATAAATCTACCCAAACATAAAATCATGATGAGCCAAAGTAGGAGGAAAAGTACACATAACACAATCCATAATTCAATCCATGGTGAAATCAGATATGTTTCTTTGAGTTGACTGAAATAGTTCAGTCAATTTTTCTTTGAAAGTTTTTGTTGCTGGCGTTTCTTCATGTTCACTTGGATCATCCGAAAAGTCATCGTAATTGATGAAGTAGCCAGATGCAGTTCTGTCAATTGTTGGAATTGCTTCCGGATTTTCATTTATCTTTGGATATGTATGTTCAGAGGCTACATCATTGTAGACTGGTGTTTCTTGACGAACTGTTGCAATTTGGATTTCAAGAGGCACAAGTTCCATGGCTTTATTGCATAGTCCTTTTTTGTTCACTGCAGGTTTATCAAAAGTGATTAGTCTCTCAGTTTGAACCTCTTGGATTGTAGCAAGGTTTGGTCTTCTACTATTTCTTGGGAGTCCACTGGGCCTACTACTTATTATTGGCCACATGATTGTGGTTTTACCAGGTCGATTGATACAACTCTGTTCTCTTTTTTTACCAGCAAGAGGCGGTAGTACTACTGATCTTGTTCCGCTGACAGCTAAGACAGGTACTGCTTTTCTGTAAGAAGGCCCAAATTCCTTCTTCACCGCGATCTTTTCTCCTACTAGATCCGCAATCTTTGGAATCCAGACAGGTCTTGCTGGGACAGGTGGTTTTTCTTTAGTGGCCGTTGGCTTTAGCTTTGTGTTACTTAGACTTCTTCTTGTTTTATTTAAGTCCTGTAAAACAGCCAAACGATCTTTGATATCAAAGGATTTTTCTTTCACCACTGAAGTCTGACAATCTAAATCCTGGATTATCATTCTAGTACCGAACAACAGTTTGTATGGAATGATACCTCTTAGAGAATTTCTTGGCAGATTATTAAGACTATGTTGGACACTTGTTAGATGTTTGACCCACCCGTCACCCGAACCGAATACCCTCGCTATTATAGATTGCTTTATGTCACGGTTTTTTCTCTCCACTACCGCATTTCCCTCGGGATGGAATGGACTAGAGTACCGCAATGCAATGCCCAGGCTGGCCATGGCCTCCTTGTAAGCTCGAGAGCTAAACGCAGGACCCTGGTCAGAATGTAGCATGCCAATTGCGTATGTGCCGATAAAGACTTGCAAATCTTTTATAATAGTTCTGGCGTCAGCCGAGCGCTCGGGTCTCATCTAAATGAATCCCGTCTTAATAATTATGGGGTCGCCTTTTTCCATCTGGATTTTTGCGTATAGATAGCCTAATGCTTTCTAATAAAGGTATCTGGGCTGGTGTCTCGTATGGTTCACCACTGCAATCTCTTTTGCAGTTCTGACAACTTGTTGCAAAGTTGTAAATTTGCACGTTCATCCCCGGCCACCAGTATTGTGATTGTAATTCTATTACAGATTTCAAGATCTCTTGGTGCCTCAGACCCATTCCCATGTGTGCTTCTTGAATCAAGTAAGCTCTCCGGTTCGTGTTTGGAATTACTCTATCCCCCACTCCAGGGATTTGAGCAAAAGGAACGGAGTTCGCATCAATTAGGTATTTATTTCCGAGTGGATAATTTAGAGGTAACGCCGCATAGTTGCTTTTCATTGAGGCTTTTACTGCTAGTAGTGTTTCATCGTCTATTTGTTTTTTAGTACGCTTTTTTGTAGCTACGGAAGCCGGTTCGACAGCTGCCGCTGTGGCTCTGTTAGCCAATGAATTCCCTGCAACGTGAACGCCATCACGTTGATGACTCAGTGTATGTATCACGTGAGTCTTTTGTAGTTCTTTCTGCAAAAGAACTACTTGTTCCCAAAGTTTTTTATGCTTTATTGTGGCACCAGTCTCAACAGTCTCATCTTTGTAACCGTTTTTGATCCATGTCTGCATGTCATTATTGTAAGACTTGACGCAGTAATGCGAATCGCACACTATTAGTGTGGGGAATTCGCGATCGGCATTTTCAAGCGCCATCTTTAAAGATCTTATTTCAGCTCGCTGAGCTGTACAATTTCTGATTGATTCAGTTTTGGTGACCATCGGTCTGAATTTACCCAAGCGCCAGCGACCTTTAATGATCGCGCATGCTGCATTGTAAACTTCTTTTTTCACAACGTAGTGTTGTGCAAATCTGTCCATGTAGATTACACAGGTGTACTGTTCGAGAGGCAGAATTTCGATTGACAAAGGACATTCACTTTCGTATTCTAGATCTTCAAGTCTTTTCATTTTTGGATCAAAAGCGTGTTTCACGTCTTTTGCAGCAAGAGAATTTTCCCATTGTATCAATTTTGGATCTAATGCCACAGCATTTGGAATGCGTGGTCTTGTCACTGCCTCAATGGCTGATACTGCTGTTAAAACAGATATGCTCTTGCCTTGGGGTAGGGCTCTTTCTTTTGCTACAGCAGTTTGAACCACTGTTAGAATTTTTTCAGTAGAACTGAATTTCATTTCAGCTTATGTGTACAAGTGTGATTTATAAGCTATTGGTACCGTTTCTCCCTCATTAGAAGTCAGGTACGTGAATCCGCATCTTCCTGGGATGACTCGGATTACAAGGTTGCGTTCATTTGCGTGTATTTGCAGTTCTGTTTTAGTTAACATGTCTGTTTGTAATGTTCGTAAAATTTCTGTGTGTTTCTGAGTCCAATGAATTGGTTTGAAATCAGGTTTTATTAATTCATAGAGAGGTTTAACCCTCTCTGCATAATTTAGAATGTATGTTCTTCAGAAATTCAGGAAACCTAGCAGTGATTGTAAGTTTTTCAGCGTTTTTGGAGCTTGGAGTACTGCACACTTCTCTAAGAAGTTGTCTGCTAGGCTTTTGCCTCCACTTGATAATTCATATCCTAAAAACAGGACAGTTAGATGGGCAATTTGTGACTTTTTAAAGTTGAATTTGTATCCTTCAGCTGCGAACCCAAGTATTATGGTGTTCACTCTTTTCAAGTGTGTCTCCAGGCCGTCATCTGTAAGATAGATGTCATCGACATAGGATAATGCCTCATCATCATACATTTGTAGTAACTCTGTTACCCTTGCTGAGAATAATCCTGGGCTATTCTTGAATCCCTGTGGGAGTCGACAGAATTGTTTTTGCGCCCCCATGCAGGAGAAAGCGGTCAAATACATACTTTCAGGTGCAATGTTTTGACAAAAGAAACCATTTGAGATATCTAATGTTGTTTTATATTTTTTGCGCACAATGTTATTCATTAGCGCTGCACTGTGTGAGTTTTGTACTGCAAATGTTGTGCAGCAGGAGTTTAGGTGTCTGTAGTCCAAAACTAGACGATATGAATCGTCTGGCTTGGAGACAGGAAACAAAGGATTGTTCATTTGTGAGGTGCATGTTTCAATCCCCCCCTGGTATTTCAAGTTGATCTAAGATCTCCCTGACTTGCTGTTTAGCTTCTTGCTTAACAGGATACTGCCTTTGTGCAGTCGGTTGATTTTTTAACTGAATTTTATGGTGAGGAGAATCCTCATCCCATCCTACATGATTTTTTTATAATGCAGGGGCTTGGGCCACTGCCCATTTTTTTGCAAATGTGTATTTTTTTAAGAATTGGAATTTGATTTGAGAAGGCAGGCATAATCATTTATTCGCCATGTGGGCACTCCCTGACAAACTCTGGTGGCCAGTCTTTTTCTGCTAGAAGGATGTCATAGCCTTTAGAAAGGTTATCCCAAAAGAGACCCTTTATTTTCCTAGTTTTGTCCCCCTCTATACATAATGTCATTTCATATAATTTATGGGGTATGCTAACCCTGGTGTCTGCAGTTTCCACTTGAATGTATTCATTCGTGTCCACTGTCTCCAGAAGATTCATCAGGATCTTGCGAGCTATGGTTACTTCTGCCGCGTTGTCTAGCATTGTCTGGGCCCATTCTCCGTTTTTCAGTTGTGTCCTCAGCATCCTTGGCATGTTTTATTTTAATACTGGCTACCTTCTTTTTTGGAAATTGTAATTTTTTACTTTGATGAGCAGGTTCCTTGTCTTTGGACTTGACGTGCTCTTCCTTGTGTTCTGACCGTCCTCTTCTTTCCGATTTCTGTGAGGAAGTCTGAAAAGATCGAGAGGGACGAGTATCATTATCTGGATATCTGTCAGGTTTTCTCAATTTATCCCTATCTCTAAGGTTGTATCTTTTTTCAGAGTGCTCCCTGTGGGGAGACTTGCCTCCTCGTTCTGGAGATCGATCTCTCCGTTGAGGAGACCTTCCTCTGGACTGAAATTGTTTTTCTCTGGGAGTGGATTGTTTATTACCCTCCCACCTCTTTTTTGGAGTGTTGAGATTATTCTTGATAAATGTTTTTTTCAGGATTTTCAATTAGTTGTGGTTTTAGTGGTTTCCCACCCAAACTATCTCTACCTAGTTCTTCATAGGATTTTTCTATGATTCTGGCAAGTTCAAAAGGTTGTTCTGCTATATCTGTTTCTTTCAATTTCTGGCGGATCGCCACAGATGCTGCTTCTCCTTTTATGTTGGCTAGTAATATAGCCGAGACTTGCTTAAAGGCTTTCAGTAATTTCATACCTAGAGTTAAAGCAGGTTCTGGACCGTATTCATTTTGAATCTGTCTTAATACGTCTGCTCTAACCGCCATGGACGGAACACCATGTGTTTTTGTGTATATCGAAGCAAAGACTGTGCCCCTAGTCAGAATTCTGTGTTTGTCATGAGGTGTAGTATCAGGAAATACTGCCTCTAATTGAGTGATTTTTTGAGCTAACCAGAATGGAATTTGTTCCCGTTTTGGGGTATTTTGCCAATGGCTGATTGTATATTCTGTGGTGTGATTTTATTTATGTTCCCCTGGTGAGGGGTGTGCTGTGGAATTTTTATTGCTGGTTGGACTGTTGAAGTCCGCATGACATATTGGACCAATTGTCTATGTATTTTAATCAGTTGTTTTAGCTGAGCTAAAAGTTCTCGGTCTGACATTTTTTCAATGTCGGGATGTGGTGTATAGCTGGCTAGAACCGGCCATGTGGCTCCTGGTCTACCTAGTGTCCCGAGCCTGGTAATGTGATTTTGATGTTTTAGGGCGCCATTAAACCAGAGAAGGTGCTCTTGGTATGTTAGTGGAATTTCAACGTCCTCGAAAGGAGCGTATTCCTCTGGAGATTCCTCTATTTTGTAATAGTGGAAATCTTGTGTCACAGCATGTGCTGCTGGAAAATGTATCCATGAATAGAATACCTCTGTCTGCCGATATTTATGGGCCTCTACCACAAATATGACTGTACCACCTCTTGATGATAGTCCATTTTCTATAAGTTTAAATAGTTATAATTCTTCTTACATTTACCGGAATGATTATAGCATTCGGGTCTTCTTCTCAGAGACTTGTGTCATCCGCTATAAGTTGAGATGCTATTCTAGCTCTTTCTCTTTCATCATCACTTTCCGTCATTTTTCTGACAAAGTTTTTTTGTTGCAGAGCAAGTTTCAAGGAAACAAAGATTAGGTGCGCAATATTTTGGAACACTGTATCCTTCAACGTTGACTAAACCAAAAACTAATACATACGATTCTCACCCTACTAAGTTCCGGCGGATATTAACCTTTCACCCACTCCAGGCGTCTATTGGAATTTTTACGGAAAAAGGGGTCTGTGTGAAAAACACGACGGAGTTACTCTAGTATCTAGCGTTAGATTATCGCCTTACCAAACGTTGGGCGCCATGTAGTGTAGTGTCTTTATTCCCCATAGGCTCTGCGCATTGGAATAACAAACAATAGTTTAGACGTAGGACTGAGGTCATCTAGGTCTCTACTGAATATGTTAGACTTAATTAGGTATGCCAGATAGCTCAGAGGTTACTAGAAACTTTCTCGAATGAACAGGAAGGAGTTAACTTTCCTGATTAGACAAGAAGGTATTAGTTTCTGACAACCGTATAAACATGACAACTTTGCTCCCTCCAGAACAAGGAGTATATCTCCAGAGTCGTGTGAAAACAATAGACAGCTATTTCACTCAGTCAATCGTGCATGCTTAGTTTCACCAGGAGTGCAGAGAAATAGAGAGACTTGCGTTTTCAATAAAAGGTGTTATTTATTGAGCAGTCCTCTTTCTCGTGCAAGAGAAGTAAATTGCCAAAATTGCAATACTTGTTATGAAGTAAAGTGCGTACAGTAAAAGTAGTATTATGAAATAATACTGTAAAAGCATTGATATGGTTTCTGAGCCATATGATACTTAAAATGGATAAAATATATACATACATAAAATCATTGACTAAACGTACTCAACTGGTGCTTCTAAGATATGCCTACCCCGGTGTACCTAACCTAAGCCTAGGACTTGGGAAGGAGTAAGTGAGCTGCAGTTTAAGATAAGTTAGTTTTTGCCAAGAATCTGAATCAAGAATTGTCTAAGGATCTAATCAGCTCCATACCTTGGTTATAGAATGAAGGAGGTCTTCTATCTCTTTCTCAGGACTCTATTTCCAAGCAACCCGCAAGGGTGACTGGAAACACTGGAAGCTGGATTTCTAGGCAGGAGAAAAGACAGCGTCTCTCTCAGTGCGTCAAGGGGAGGGTCGGCTTCCTTCGGCACTCGCATCAGCTGGGCTTCGGGCAAGTAGATAGCCGCTCTGCTCCAAACCACCGTGTGTTTGCTTAAGGCAACGTTGGTATATTTATACCTGGAAGGTGGCGAGTTTGACGTAAGGTTGGACATAAGACGTCACTAAGAACTTACAGTTCTTTCTGGACTCCAGGAGTTCTTGCACAAATCAAAACAAAAGCAGGGGGATTTCCCGGGCTGCTGGAGGCTTGGTTTGTTTAAAGAACGCGCTGTACTTTCTAGGAGTCTATGGGAGTAGCCTTGCCGTATTTGGACTGCATTGGCTATGACTAAATATTGACATGATTCTTATGCCTTTATAAGGATATGTTTTGTTATGATCACATAAGTGCATGAATCGGGAATATTTAAAATAGGGTCCTAGATACGTTTACAACACTGTTTACCAGTGTGGACACATCTGTGAGTGAAGACCTGGTGCACCAGGCAACTGTTCAACCGCAGAGGTTGGCCCCTGGGTTGGGAAGCCAGGTTCAGGTGTTGCCTGACCTGGAGGGAGAGACATCTGTAAACAGTGTCCCTACCAGTTGGTCTTCTAGGGGTACCGCTCCAGGTGGGAGGGGACAGAGCCCCAAGGAAGAGGAGAACCGGGTATGGGAAAGCCCACCCCCGCCTGATGTCCATCGGCCGGGTAAAAGCCAGGGGCTGGTGGGTCAGTGCCAGTATGTCAGACCTGACCTGACAGGAGGGGGAGAGGACAAAGGGTGCCAAGCACCTGGGGCTACTGCCCCCCACCATCTGACGCCACAGGGGTTTGAGAGCCCTGAGAGGCATAAGGCCTGGGTCTCATCCCCGACCACTGTCAGTGGCCACTGTGGCTTGCTGTCTGTCTGTTGGGACACACCTGTGAGCAAGTTAAGTTTAGGTGCTGCACAGATGGAGAAGGGTTCCACATGGGTTGGCTTGTTGGACCCTGAGAGTATGGATGGAGGGATCCAACTCGGATAAGGAAGGCATAGAACAGGAATAGTCCCCTGCTGTTTGGGCCAGTTTCCATGTTCTATCGCCCCAAGCAGGGAATCCCATCGAGGTATCGTTTGGTTTACCATGGCTTTAGGCTGGAAGGGGGTTATGTTGGAAATGGTCCATTTTGCAGGGTTATCCCCTTCCTTATTTTTCCTGACCTGTGCTTGTTGGCTACAGGACTCTGGGCACTTTATCACTGCTGATCAGTGCTAAAGTGCATATACTCTCTGTTTAAATTGTTATTGTGATTGGTTATCCATGATTGGCATATCCATGATTGGCATATTTGTTTTACCAGTAAGTCCCTAGTAAAGTGCACTGAGTGTGCCAGGGCTGTTGATTCAAATGCTACTAGTGGGTCTGCAGCACAGATTGTGCCACCCACATGAGTAGCCCTAAAATGGTGTCCCAGGCCTGCAACCGCAGTGCCTATGTGCAGTCGCTAACTGCTATGCTGACCTGACCAGTGTCCCCACTGGCCAGGCCTAACCCTTCCCTTTCTGTACACATTGGACACCCTTATGGAAGGCCCAAGGTACCCCCCTGGGCAGGGTGCAGTGCATCTGAAAGGTAGAGCATGTATTAGTGCGGGTGACATGCTCTGATAGTGAAATACTGCCAATTTCGTTTTTCACTTTTGAAAGGCTATCTTGCCCATATGCTAGAATGGGGAATGCTGTGTATAATGTTTACCTGCATATATTCCCATAGGAGAAAGATGGAAAATTGAAGTCTGGTGAAAGGCTATCTTGCCCATATGCTAGAATGGGGAATGCTGTGTATAATGTTTACCTGCATATATTCCCATAGGAGATAGATGGAAAATTGAAGTCTGGTATCCCTGAACTCAGAATTTAATAACCCATCTTTTAGGAAGGATGTTTTTTTTAAAATCCTGTGTTTGAAAACAGCACTTTTAGAAAGTGGCTGTTTTCTTGTCTGACCTTTCTGTGTGCCTTTGCCTGTTTGTGAATTGACTGTCTGATTTGTGAGTGACAGGGGCTGGGGTGGCTCCAGGAGGCTGGCTGAGTCAGCACAGGGCTGAATAGCTCCATCTGCATCTTGAGTGGTGCGAGGGGATAGCACCAGGGCCTGAATAGGGATGTGCCTACCTTCCACAATGCTGGCTCCACCTCCTGCTGGGCGGCTGACGACCCTGCCCCTCTCTCTCAAAGGAAAGAAGGAGTCAGGTAAACAAAGTGCTCCAGGATTGATCAGAACTGGTTTGGACAAGGCAATGGCCTCTCTGTCTTTAGAGAACAAAGGAAATAGTGGTAAAAAAAGGAATACCTAGACCCCAGAACTTTAGATGATCCTGGAATCAAGAAGGTACCTCTGCCAAGGAGAAAAGCTTGAAGAGTGAAGAGGAATGACTGTTATGCTGTGTGATTGTGGTCTGACCTGCAGTTGCTATTCAGCCAAGGAGAGGGGAAGGACTTTGCTGTTGCTGTGTGCCTTTGCTTGAAGAGATCTCCAAGGGCCTGAGGAGAGCTGGCCTCCTGTTTAGAAGTCCCAGGAACAAAAAGACTTCATCCCCAGCTTCCCCCTGAACTCTGCTGTGTGAGGTCTGACCTGCCTAGAGTGCTTAATCCATTTGTGGGGCCTATGGACGTTGCTTCCTGCTGTCTGGGGAGCTGGACAAGAAGAAAATCTACAATCTGCACGCATCGCTCGCTTTCGGAGAGCATCGTTGACAGTGCGAGAAAATTTTGCGTTGCCGCAAAGATAGTCGCAGCGCCTGTTGCCGCTGCAAGAACCGACGCATCATACGCTTGCAGAGCGCATCACCCGGGGAAGATTCTTGTCGCTGTGAATATCGTCGCAGAGCCTGTCGTCGCTGGGAGAACAGTTGCACCGCTTGCTTACGGACCGCATCCAGTCGCTGCGACCATCGTCGCAGAGTCCAGCTCCAAATCATCGCGGGGCCGAGGCAGAAGAGGATCAACACTGTGCCGCGCATTGGCGCTGCACCGAAGATAGTCACCACCCTGAAGATAGTCGCATCGTGCCTGTGCGAGATACTTTTATACCAGAGAACCTGCACCCTGGAATCCATACAAGGTATCGCATCGCTCCCCATACAGACCGGATTTGTCGCAACACTCCCGCTCTGTGCAGCGGGGTCGTCGCATTGCCTCCCCAGGGTCTCAGGAGTGATGCATCGCTTGTTTTCTGTGCTGCAGTTGCCACTTGGAACTTTTGTCGCATTTACAGGTACTTTGGGCTAAAAGTGACCTAACTGTGGATTATTTTGACACAAACCCTTGAACTCTTTTTAAAATCATATTCTTGAACTGTGTATGTTGGATTTGTCTCGTTTTGGTCTTGTGTAGTTTAGATAAAAATACTTTATTTTTCTAAACTGGTGTGGTGTTTTCACTGTGTTACTGTGAGTGTTGGTACAAATACTTTACAGATTGCCTTTGATAAGCTTGTCTGCTCATGCCAAGTTACCAACGGGGTGAGCAGGGGTTATCTAAAGAGTGTATCCCCCTTACTCTGACTAGAAGCAAGGGTCCCTATTTGGACATTGGTACCTACCTCTGAAAACTAGAGACCCCCAGATCTAACATAGATGCCTTACATATATCAACTATTGGGATAATGCCCAGAAATGCCTTGAAGGCTACTTTTAACAGGTAGAATGAGGCCTTGATGGAGCACAGAGCCACTTTTTGCCCTTCGCATTGCAAGTTTTAATGCACTTGACTAAGCAGCAGGCTACCCTTGCTTTTGAAACAGTACTGCCTTTGTGTGGTTTAGAGTAGGCGACAAATAATTGTTGCATTTTACAAAACAATTTTGCCCTATAAATGTAGTGCATGAGGGCCCTCTTTACACCTTACATGTGTACAGTCCTGTTTCCACTACTATGTCTGCGTGCGCGAAGAACACTGGGAGTTCAATTGTCTATCTGAAGTGGAAACAAGTAATTACTTTGGGTAGGAAGGATTAGTTACTTACCTGTAATCCTAGTTCTCATCCAGGGGTATACTCATCAAAGTCATAATATATGTATAATCCCCGTCCATGTGCGGGATCCCGGAGCATATAGAAAATACATATACACACCTATATATGCATATGTGAAAACATATCTATGCAGCCTAAGATATTTCCACAATGGCCAAAATGCTGAAATTATATAGGTTTGTATAGTTGCATCTATACTCTCCCAACCCCTAAGGAAGAAAGAGAGCAGCAAACATCCAGGGGATACTCATCAATAGTCATAATCTATGAATAGATTAGCAAACCCATACCCAAAGTCTCGCGGACGAGCAATCAAGTACACAGCAAAACATGCATCAGTATCACATTTATAATGCAGTTATGCAAACAAATTCCTCAAAGAGGCCTGCCCCATCTGGGCATCGGCCTGTGCATCTGAATCTAGGCAGTAATGGCGGGTAAAGGTATGTACTGGACGCCATGTAGCCACTTTACAAATCTCAGATATCTGAATGTTGCGAAGCAGAGCTGTTGTAGAAGCTTTCCCTCTAGTGGAATGTGCACGTGGTTTGCCCTGTAAAGCCTTGTTAGCTAATTGGCAAGACAGAGCTATACAGGAGACGATCCATCTCGAGATGGACCTTTTTGAAGCTGACAGACCAGTATTAGTTGTACCATAATTAACAAAGAGCAGGTCATACTTCCTAAGTGGAAGAGTTCTAAGCTAGGTAAAATTTCAAAACCATCCGGAGATCTAGGGAGTGTAAAGACCTCTACGGGGGAGTAGTTGGTTGAGGGAAGAAAGTAGGCAGAGTGATGGTCTGATTGATATGGAAATCCGAGACAACCTTGGGCAGGAAGCCTGGATGTGTTCTCAGCACCACTCTATTGGCATGAAAAACTGTGTACGGTTCCTTGCAACACAGGGCCTGTATCTCACTCACCCTGCGGGCTGAGGTGATAGCTACCAGAAAAGCAGCTTTCCAGGTCAAGTGCTGCAAAGATGCCTTATGAATAGGCTCGAAAGGAGCACCCATCAACTTGGTAAGTACGATGTTAAGCTCCCAGGGAGGAGAGAGAGACCTCACTGGTGGAAACACTTTCTTAAGCCCCTCTAAGAAATCTTTAACCAAAGGCATGAGGAAGAATGAAACTTTCTATAGGCTGTGATTGCTGCTAAGTGAACCCTGATGAAGGGGTACATCAGGCCTGACCTTGCCAAGTGCAATAAGTATGGGATATTCACCTGCTCCTGACCTTGAATCGGATCAAGAGCATTGTCCATACATCAAATGTAAAATCTCTTCCATCTGAAAGCATAAGACTTTCTGGTGGAGGGCCTCTGCTTCCCTCAGGATGTTCATACAGTCAGCAGAGAGGTCTAGGTGGACATACTGGATGACCTCAGGAGCCTTACCGTCAATCGAAGGGAAGGGAAATTGGGGTGAAACACCCTCCCCTCGTCCTTGGTCAGCAAGTCTGGGCGGCAGGGCAGCCTCCGGTGAGGAACCTCTGACAGCTGGAGGAGATCCGGGTACCACCACTGGCGTGGCCACTTCGGCATTATCAGGATCATCCTGGTGTTGGTCCTGTAGAATTTCTGTATCACCGCCGGGATCAGAGGCAGTGGAGGAAAAGCGTACAGCAATGTCTGAGACCAGCTGATCAAAAGTGCATTCCCCGTGATCCCTGCTGGGGGAATCTGGATGCGAAGACGGGCATTTTGCGTTTGCGAACAGATCTATGTCTGGCACTCCCCATTGCCCAAACACCTCCTGAGCGACGTCTTCGTTGAGCACCCAGTCGTGCGCTTCTACGAAGTCTCTGCTTAGTCGGTTCGCCTGTACATTCAGGATTCCTGGAAGGTGAACTGCAACGATGGAGAGACCTCTCGCCAGAAGTCACCGCCAAATGGATTGAGCTTCCAGAGACAGAACTCGTGACCTTGTTTGTTCAGATAGAACATCGTTGTTGTGTTGTCCGTCTGAACTTGAATGTGGCTGGAGTGCAGAGACGGGTACAGGGACTTGAGCGCCAGAAGGACAGCCCGTAGCTCCAAGAAGTTGATATGATAGCTTTTTTTTTTATATCTCGGACCAGAGACCTTGTACCTGAAGCTGGTCCATATGAGCACCCCAGCCATGCATTGAGGCATCTGTGACCACTGCCTGTGTTGGAGGCGACTGATGAAACGGAACTCCTTGCAGCAGGTGAGAACGTTTCATCCACCACCTGATGGAGTCTCTGGCAACTTGATGGAGAGAGACACGGTCTTCCCAGTGACCTGACCTCTGAGACCATTGGTCCTCGAGTACCTGCTGCAGAGGCCGCATGTGAAGGCATGCATTAGGCACAATGTAGATGCACGAGGCCATCGATCCCAGTAGTGACGACACTTGTCTGGCTGTAGGACTTTGGGTGTCGAGCAGGTTGCGGCACTGCAGAAGCATTGATGACAACCTTTCCTCCAAAGGACACACGCTTGCCTCTGCGGAGTCCAAGGAGGCGCCCAGATAGTGTATCCGTTGGGTGGGGTTGAGGACTGACTTCTTGTAGTTGACTTGCAACCCCAAAGAATGCATCAGGTTAAGACAGTAAGAGAGATGGCTCTGAAGCAGAACAGGTGTGGCGATTTTCAGGAGTCAGTCGTCAAGGTAGGGATAGACGAAGACCTTCTGCCTGCGGAGGAAGGCAGCCACCACCGCCATGCACTTTAAGAATGTTCGTGAGGCGGATTTGAGGCCGAACTGAAGCACCCGATACTGATAGTGATGACGGGCTATCTGAAACCTGAGAAATTTGTGATGCTTTACTGAGACAGGTGTAGGAAGGTGGATACCTGACTATGGTTACCCCCAACTTTTTGCCTCGTGTTTAGCTGGTTTTCGACTTAGTTGGCCTGGGATCCTGCTATTCAGGACCCCAGGCTATCTGCTCTCCCTGTAAAATGGACTCCATGTACTGTAGGTACATACCAAATTGGATATTGGGTCACCTTTGTGAGACCCTGTATAGTGTACCATAGGTACCCAGGGCATAGGTGCACCCAAGGCCTACCAGGGGCGGCAGCATATATTATGCCACCCCTGGCTGGCCACCTAAATTGACACAACTGGCTGATCACTCAGCTGGGGCAAGGTCGTGCAATCACCCCTTGCTTAGGTATAGTATCCCTATACCTACCTTATATATAGACACATAGTAACCTATAAGTCACTCCTATGGCAGGCCTTAACAATCCTGGAGGTAGAGTGCTTGGTTATGTGTGGGATGGTGCTCTAGAAAAACTAAGCCTGTCTGCAGCTTTCGGAACCATGTCCTTATAGCTTTTCTATGATATTGCCATACCATATACTCTTAAGTGCATTATGAACCTCGCGGTTAAATGCTAACTTTGGTTTGGCTTTATCCAAACATGTTGTGTAAGGTGTCATATGCTTTGGAATACTACCACCTCGCCAATTCTGGCGACGGGGGTAGCATTCCACCCTTCTAGAGGGAGAAGACATGTGGTTGCTGACTATCCCGGTTAAAGTTAACCAGAGCCCCAGCGTCACAAAATGGAGGAGTGTGTTAGTAAATAAATACATATATATTTTATATATATCCTGTGTGGTGTCCTTTCATTTGATATTCAAGGGGTTACATATGGTAAAACAGCTGGCTTTACAAGCCCTCAAGAGTCTTTCAGCCTAAGACTGTTCTGTTCACGCTACCACTAGGATAGCTGGTCTATAAGGTTGACTTACAACCATAAGGGTTGTTTGGACTGGTGCAAGCTGATCACTAGAATAGTGATCATCATATACCAGGCCAACTTCTCACAACAGGTATATGAAAGTAAGCGTCCTGCAGGTCGATGGCACACATCCAGTCTCCCTGGTGAAGGTGCGGAAAGATCTGATGCAGGGCTAGCATACGTAATTTCTCCTTTCTGATAAACCTGTTCAGCAGGCGCAGGTCGAGGATAGGTATGTACTCTGGTTACGCCCCACTTTTTGACTAGAAAGTAGCGGGAGTATACTCCATGATTTCTTTGTATGCGAGGGACCACCTCTATGGCCTTCTTTGCGAGAAGGGTAGATACTTCGTCTTTCAAAAGATAACTTTGGATTTGAGGAAGGCGCTTGAATTGCGAGGGCACTTGCGGAGGAGGAGACATGAACCTCAGCAAGTAACCATACTGCACAATATTCAGCACCCACTTGTCTCTTGTTATGGCTTTCCACTCTTCCGGGTGACAAGCTACACCCCCTCCCACCGGAGTGGCGAACGGCTGAGGAGGAAGCAACGACTCAAGGCTTGGGAGGCTGCTTAGAGGTGGACTATTTCTTGTTGTTGCCTCTTCCTCTCCCAGGACGCCTTTGTTGGAACTGGGATCTTTGTTGGTTCTGGGAGGACCATTGAAGGGGTTTGAACCCTCTGTTGAAACGAACGTTTGTCGCCCTGACGGAAACGTTTCTTAAACTCCTTGCGCTTCTCCAGACCAACAGCCTTGACAGTGTCTGTCTAAGCCTTCATTTCGTTCATCTCGTCATCAGTGTGAGCCCCAAACAGAGATGAGCCATTAAATGGGAGGTTCAGAATTGTCTTCTGGGCATCAGGCTTGAGGCCTGTGAGGAGCAGCCAGGCCGAGCGTCGTGAACAGATTCCATGAAAGTGGCCATGAACGGCGAGATCTGAAGCGTCCGCTGCAGCACTTATTACCCGATTGGCTACTAGCCCTCCTTCCTGTAGATTTTCAGTGAAATCCTGCCGGTCTTCTTTGGGGAGCTTCTCAGTGAAACGTGTGAGGGAGTCCCAAAGAGATCTGTCATATCTCCCGAGAATGGCAGAGGCACTCGGCACCTTCATTGAGGACGCTGAAGTGTTGCACATCTTCCTTCCGTATAAGCCCATCTGTTTGCTATCCTTCTCAGGAGGCACAGAAGATGATGTAGAAACGGAGTGGGACTTCATGGCTGCAGCCACAATGAAGGAGTCCGCTGGTGGCTCCGCCCTGAGAAACAAGGGGTCCTCTGCTGGAGCCTTGTATTTTCTGGCAATCATGGATGGCACGGAACCCACCGTCGCAGGGGTGAGGAAGGTGGCCATAGCCGGTTCCAAGAATCCAGGCACCAGTGGTAGCAGCGGTCTAGGAGCTGTACGGTGATGCAGGGTGTCAAAGATAACAGACGTGGGAACCACTGCGGTATGCAAAGTGAAGTTGAGTTTCTTTGCACCCCTACCCAGAACATCTGTGAAGATCGAGATGTCATCTATGGGCGACACCCGTGATGAAGGTGTTGAGGAGAAGGTCGGAGAGTAATCCCGGACCGTAGATCTTGTAGAGGAAGGCCATGTAGGTGATCTTGTGCGCCTCCTCTTATGAGGTCTGTCGTGATGACAGCTGTGACGACCCCTGGACCTAGACCGACGTGTAGAAGACGATCTTGTTCTGGAAGGTGATCTTGGTCTGGGAGGTGATCTTGGCCTAGGTGACCTCGACCCTCGGCGTCCACTTGGAGACCTCGACGTTGATCTGCCATGGCGTGGAGTCGACGGCGATCTTTCACAGCATCGTGTCGACAGCGAACCTCCATGCCTTCATGTCGCGTCGATCTTCTTGATGTCGAGTGGTGTGACATCGACGATCCTCTCGACGGCGGCACGCCCACCGTTGGCGAGATGTTAGCCGTCGTTACTCTCGACGCTGACCCCCTCGAGGGTGGCGGAGAGTGTCTCAACGTCGACGGAAGCCTCGACGGAGACTTAGGTCTCTCAGCACCCACAGCCTTCGAGCCCGAAGTGTGGTGCCTCGACGCCGACTTATTTGCAAGCTGCGGAGACTCTCGACGTCGAGAGTGGAGTTATCCGAGTCCGGACTACTGCGGCCACCTGACACAGCACCTTGCGGAAGGCGAGGCGACAGACTGCGGGCCCTCCCCTCCGCCGGTTTGGAAGACACACAAGGCACACAGAGTGTGGATCTGCCAGTGCCATTTTCTTGTCATAGGAGGGATGTTTTCTGAATAAAGTTGGCATTCTGACTGGAAAAAATTGAAGCAGCAGAAGCCTTTAGAAACCAGAAAACGTCTAATTTTCTGAAAAAACCTCTACAAAATCAATTTTAGTCAAAAAACCGAAGAGCTCAAGCTCCTGGATCCTCTCAGGAGCCGGAAAAAAGAACTGACCTAACGGCCACCTGTGGTGCATCATGGGAGCAGGGGGTTGCCTACAGGTCTTAAAGGCACGGTACCCCCACTCTAATGCCTTAAAGGCAAGGTGTCAATTTTCTTTGTTTTCTTGATACTCTACTGCAGCCTTCTGGCAAATGCCTGCAATTACAGGTTTCTCTATGGCAATAAAGCATTGTTGTATGACACATGTTTGCTGCTCTCTTTCTTCCTTAGGGGTTGGGAGAGTATAGGTGCAACTATACAAACCTATGTAATTTCAGCATTTTGGCCATTGTGGAAATATCTTAGGCTGCACAGATATATATATATATATATTTTCTATATGCTTCGGGATCCTGCACATGGGCAGGGATTAGTCATAGATTATGATTATGACTATTGATGAGTATCTCCTGAATGAGAACTTTGCTTTAGTTCCAATGACTACCCTTTCAGCATGAACCTTGAAAAAGGGCTCATCCAGCGCGAGAGCTTGAATCTCGCTCACACGCATAAGGGAAGTGATGATACCTAGAAACACAACTTTCCAAACTAAAAATTGAAGTGGTTAAGAATGAAGGGGCTACCATGAGAATAGTGAGGACCACGTTGACTTTCCAAGAAGGGACCGGGGGTTTCCTGGGAGTGAAAACCCTTCCATGAATGATTAGATATAAGGGACTTTGAAGAGAGTAGCATGTTCTCTGCTCTGCAAGTATGCAGTCACTGCCGCCAAATGTAAATGGATGTGTAAACCAGGCCCGAGCTTTGTTAGTGTAACTAGTAACAAAAAAATGCTGGTGGAATTATGAGGCCTGGAGGAGGAGTAGAAGCTTCAAGAGAAAAAGCCTTGGATTAGGAACCACTTCCTGCAGAAGCAGAATGAGAAGGTATTACTACCCTCGCCCCGCTACAAACTATACCCACAGGGGGCCTGTAGTGCCCCTGCCCCCACCCTCCCACTTTCAGCGCAATCCAGCACCAGCGATTCTTCCAATCGGAGTGAGGACAGGGTCGTATGACACACCGGCGGCTGATCTTGAGGCCTAACGGCCCTGGGGCGCCTGCAATTAATTCAGACAGCACGCTGAGGATCTATTGACCACAGAAACACCCGGGACAGTGAATAGGGCCCCTTCCCTCAAGACCTGGCTCTTCGGCTGAACTGCAGACACCCCCTCAGCACCTTGAGACCCTCGAGTGAGTAGTTGCGCTTTATAAATTCACTGATTAATTGATTAACCCCTGCACCCTTTGCAAGACTGGAATAGTGGGATCATCACCCCCCATGAACACGAAAGAGGATTGAGAGCAGGGGCCTAATCATTCCCCACTTGCTCACTTTCTGGCTGGGCTGCCTGAACTGCAATGGGGCTGACATGAACTGCCTTCAACCCGAGAGCTCTACAGCGAAAAATAAGGAGATTCACACTTGGATGAGATCACCTGCCCAGAACTGATTCACCCATGGATCACATATAATTATACAGCCCAACACATAGAACTTTTGGGGTCGGTCTTAATGTCTATCGCAGAGGTAGCCCTGGGGATTCTTCCTCTTGTCGCATCAACCGGCAAGCTACATAACGTTCCCACTTGTTCTCGGTATCCTGAACTCATTGGTGGTTCAGTATCAGATGCAAGTGCTATCAAATCCCTATCGGGCCTGTGCACGGCCTCTAAATTCCACCACCCAATTGAGGAGGGAATAGCTAGAATGGCACAGGCACTGCCCCAATATGTCAAACCAGGAAATCAGAGATCTAATTCTGGAAGGCAAAAAGGCCATCACAGACAAAATTAACAGGGTGGCCTTCACAGTGGCGCCACTAAGCCACAACATGGACAAGATAAGGGACCATGTAAAAGATTTGGATCCTAGAGATGATGGCACGGAAGAGGAGCTGGGGGAAAACAATAGTCAACTGGCAGACCAAGTTAAGGCAACTACAGTCGCAGAATGCCAAACAGGTAGAGATGCAACAATGTCCGCATATTTAGCCTACCTGAGGGGACGGAGAACAACCCCAGTGGGACAGTTCCTCGAATCGTGGCTCTCCACGGTTTTGCCTGGGCTAAGGCACGAGGGGAAGCTGCAGGTGGACAGTGCTCCAGACCACCAAGCAGCAGAACCAAACCAGGGGCCCAGCACGAATGCGAATAGCTTGGATGCTATGATGCAAAGACATGGTGGGCATACCGACAGCGATGCAACAGCAGGGTAGCTTGAAGTATAATGGGAACAGGATTTCTTTCTACCCAAGCTACAGTGTAGCCACCCAACAGAAAAGGAGGTCATTCATGGAAGTTAAGTGGAATCTAAGGGACCAAGGTCTGGATTACACACTGCTGTCGCTGGCATGTCCCCAAGTGGATATCCAGGTGTAGAGACACTTCTTTGATAACACAGAGGACTCTCTGCAGTTCATAGAAAATCACTGACTGGAGATCTGAGGGGAGCCACGCAACTAATCGCATGAGGTTATGATTGCCGGGGAGGTGGGGGGCTTCACTGATGCTTTACAGAGGGACTGAGAATGTTGTGTAAGTCGGTTGTGATCAGAGAGGCATGCAAGTATGCTACTGGTCTCCAACGTGCTTGTGAGACTTAGGGGCAAGACTACCGGGGCAACCCCACACTGTGACCGCGGTGGCATTGCACCAAGAAAGAGAAGGTTGACTGCAGTTAGGGTGGTTGAGGTTACATTATGAGCTGAGGCCAGCCACAAGGGACGAGGGGTACGACAAGTAATTAGTTTTTCGAATATTAGTTTACGAATCTGCCTTTGGTAGTGTCACAACACACCTTCAATTTACTCAATACTCTGCTTACAGATCTCATTTGGGGAAAGGGTAGATGACGCATTAGCCTTAAAAAACTGCAAGTTGGGACTGCGGCGGGTGGCCTGGGAGTACCAGATTTTCATGCTTATTACTATGCCTGTCAACTGCAATGGCTGTCCTATTGGACAGCAGGCCGTAACCTTCAAGAAATTGACTGTACCGTAGCAAAGTTGGAAAACGGAACATTACACGCCTTGTTGCTGTCGGATAGTAGAATCCCAGGGGAGCTTCCCCTGTTACTGCAGACGGCGCTACGGTGCTGGAGAGCAGTCCTGCAATACACACACACGACGTACAGATATGCAGGGAATATAAAATTGCTGGGGATTCCGTTGGCGAGTGGTAGGCTATCAAAACGTAAGCTGGTGCCCTGGTTAGATGTGGGGATCAGTACGGTAGCGGATTTGTTTGGGGAAGATACACTGATGGACCACGGCACATTCATACATCAAACAGGCACTCCGACGTATATGTTTTTAACACACTCGGCATTGCTTAGGTTTATTAGGAAGCATTGGGCTCCTCAGAGGACAGCCCCCCCGAGAATGAACTGATCAAGATGGTATATTATAAAGGGGGGGTGGACGTCATTTTATAAAATGGGTATACACTGGGATCTGTGCACATACGAGGGTTTCCCTGCAAACGTTGAAGGCACAATGGGAAGTGGATGTAGGGAAGGAACTGACTGAGAGGGAATGGACAATAGTGCTATAACACCCCAGGAAAATCCCTCGCAACGCCAAATTCAAATTTATCCAAACGATGGTGTTACACCGTGCATATTTAACCCCGAACAGACTAGATAGGATGTTCCCCCAAACACAGCACTGTTGCCCAAGGTGTCTTTTGGAGGGGGCAGGTTTTATACACATGATATGGGAATGCCCACGACGGCGCAGGTACTGGGATACGGTACGACAAATGACAGAATCGGCCACGAAAATTACCATTACTGATATACTGGGGGAGTGCATCCTGGGGCTTCATACTCGGACCACCACCCACAAAGTGCAATATCTATTTGTAAACCTTGCATTTTTATTGGCTGTTAGAAATATAACTATGAGGTGGAAATCTCGCAAATCCCCTGAAGTTCATGTATGGCATGCAGAATTATTACGCTGGGGCGGAGCAGAAGGTGCAGCGCTGCGCAGGGAAGAAACTAGAGGCTTGCGGAAGACCCCGATATCCCTCGCGTAGGAGGTTATGTTGGAAGGAATGCGTATGCATGACTTGGATTTGATGACTTAGGACCGAGATATTGCGAATAATAAAGACTTGATCGCTGTGTTTGGTATCGACTAGATGTGGCATAAAACGAGGCTAGCTGTGTGGCCTAGATACTTCTAGGGTAATACCTGCCCACTAGATATACCGGTAGTATGGGTATTGGAAGGACAAAGACCGTAACCTCGGGGAGGGGGGTAGTTGGGAATTTGTTTTATGTTTTTCTTATAAATATTACATTATAATATGTTGCTGGAATTACCTGATATGACGAATATGTAATGCGCAATGTAAGGCTGACTATTCATGTGTACGCATATACAAACTGAAGATCTTGGGATGTACCACGTTACTATAACTGAGTAAATGCTAAACGATTGTTACAATTGTACTATAGAATGTGTAACTGAAAAATTCAATAAAATATGTTTAAAAAAAAAAGTAGTTCGTTTTTCAAGGGGGTTTTTGTTTGACAACCAGAGAGGCTTAGATCACATGCACCGCAAAGCCAGGTTGGCACAAACATGCCTGGGTGCATGAGAGGTTGATACACTACACACATGGGGGTGATAGCGCTATCCTGAAACGACAAACTGATACAGACCCCCTATAAAGCGGCAGATCATTTGGTCTTATGTGAAGAAAGATCAGGAGGTAAAGATAGTAATGCTTCAAGAGATACGCCTTCTACCACATGAAAATACACATCAAGTGGGCGGGTGGACTATGGTACTCTAGTTTCACTTCCTTGGCACACAGGGTGCGGTTGTGGGTGGATGCTAGCGTCCCCCTTAAAGTAACTGCTGAACTGAAGGCACTGGATGACCGGTATGTAGATGTAGTGGGTGAGATAGGAGGCAGACCTACAGTGCTTCTACACACATATGCTCCAAATTTCGATACACATGATTTCTTCGAGACAGTGGTGCACCTTCTGACACTATTTGCTCATGACGAAATACTCTGGAGCAACGGCTACAATTGTGCTCTGGACAGACACTTAGTTCCAGGCCCAACGCTAAACTACTTGGCAGATCCTCCAGGGCTCTGTTAGAGATCATGGATACACTCCACCTTTTGCAACCGTGGAGGACACAGCATGGCACTACGAAGGGTTACTCTTTCTATTCTCTCCGCATGAGATATTCTTTAGGATAGACTGCACGTTTATTCTCCCAGAACAAATTCTGCAATTCGGGGTGAACCAAAACTTGGACGAAAGCTATCGGAGTTTGCTCCACTCTGGGCAGAGTTGGTGGATCGAGTCCATGTGGCACCTGTGCAACAGTGACACCCGCAACCACAAGCGTTACTCAATCAGGTGCCAAGGGAGGCGGTACAACACAGGTACAGTGGAATTGACTGGGGTGCTCTGGGAAGGCTTAAAGGTAAACACATAGGTTGATGACATATGGGTGCGCAATCGCTGGGACACAGTCACGAAACTGGAACGGAATATAGAAGACATCGACAGGTAGGCCCCACATACTGCAGAGGTGTGGGAAAACTAACGGACTGCAGGGGGAGCCAAATGAAGCCCAGGACACCCTCGGTAAATAAGACTACAAGTTGGATACAGAAATACATAACGAGCAGGAAGACCACCCCTGTACAGCGCGGCTCCTTCGTTATGGCAGACTGCCTCTACCAGCACGTAAAAACATGTAAAATAAAATGTTAATAAAACAGTTTTGTTATCACTTTATTTGTAATGCCGGAGCAGAGTCTTGAGGGTGAAGCCATCCTCTGAGAGCAGCACAGAAGAGGAGTGGTGGCACACTGCAAGTGCGCATGACGGTTTGAACGGCTGTCTTAGGATGGCTAAACCATCATGGCTAGGGCATGGAAATACAGCAGACACAGTCTCCTAGTCCCTCTGGGAGCATAAAACCAGCCCGCTCAACCCAATACTTGGGTTTCTCTCATGCTAGGTAACAGTATTACAAGCATGAGACCAGCTTCTAGATTGGGGCAGGGGAGCCTGGGAGCCTGTGAGAAACGCCTCATGTGGAGGCCATTGCCACACATGGTCCCCTCTCTCTGCAAACAGGACTGTGCCTCTGCAATCTACTTTCTACCCACAGGTCACGGAAGGGACTCTGCTAATCTTGCATCATGGCTCACAGGTGGAGCACTCTGGGAACAGGTGCTGGTGCATCAAATAAAAAATACTTTGGGGGCATTTGATGTGCTGGTGTCAAATGCCAATCCATGAGTTGTGAAAATGAATTGCTGTGATATTTCTTGGCCACTCATGGTTTATACATGTATGACTGTACTGGGGCTTGGGATGGCCTTAAAGCACCAGCATTGTTACAAGACACATGTAATTAAACGTTCAAAAACACAACAAATATCCCGAAGTCTAACGATCAGGAACACAAATACTCTAAATCCAAGACTCTAGTGGAATATACAAAAATTTTATGGATTCCCATCACTCACCATTCCAGGTGACACAAATCTTTTATAGATCTTTCAAAAGATACGAGGATTGAGAACTGTAAGAACCAAGCTGCGAAGTTGTATTGTTCCACAGTGTATCCTTTTTGGCCTAGTGGCCAAATCCTTTGGGGGGAGGGTCCTGCAGAAAGAGGCTAAACTCAAGGGTAGGTTACTGGTCCACCGCTTCCAAGTGGCGGGTCAGACATTGTTAGTGGGTACCGTATATGCACCCAACGAAGGTCAGGAGAACTTTTTGCATACTGCCCTGGAGGCGGCCACAGCCAACACGCATCCACACTTACTGCTCGGGGTGATCTTAACCTTGTGTTTCACAACACGGCGGACCGATATGGCCAGCGGTCCGGTCAAGTAGGGGCACTGTCAGCGGCAGGGCACACCCACCTCTCAGATCTGGACCTCGTTCTGTGGAGACACTCGCACCCACGGGCAACGGCATACACTTATTATTCCGCGGCCCACAAAACATATGCGCGACTTGATTACCTTCTGTGCTCCTCCCAACTGGTGCTTCAGGCACAAGACGTAGAGATCCTCCCGGCCTCTCTGTCCATTCACTCACCGGTGGTGGCGTCCTTTCTTCTCTCGGCCACGCCTAGCCCACAGCGGCACTGGCGGCTGCGGGATGGCCTCTTGCAGAATCCGACCACGCTAGAACGGATCAAGACAGCGCTTGCTCAGTTCCTCGCCCACAACGCTAACGATGATACTTCCAAAGCCACACAGTGGCCGGCTCTCAAAGCGGTCCTCCGCGGGGAATTTATCTCTATAGCCACGGCTAATAATAGAGAACGCGCGCAGAAGAGGGCTGGACTCACTCAGCGAGTGGCGGAACTGGAGCAGATGCACCAACGCACGGGGGCGGCACGGGCGTGGCATCAGCTGTGCACGGAGCGGAAAATGTTGGCAGCCCTAGACCAGGATGTGGCGGAATATGCCGCCATGCGCCTAAGACATGCATACTATACCGGGGGAGATCGCTGCGGGAAACTGCTGGCGAGCCGCTTGCGGGAGCAGCCTCAGAGGCAACATATCCGAACCCTCCAGCCTAGCCACGGTGCCCCCATCACGGAGGACGCAGCTATCGCCGCAACCTTTGGAGACTACTATGCTAAACTCTACACGGCAGACCACCTCGACCTGCAGAATGGCCAAGACTACCTGCAGGGTGCCGCCCTCCCGTCCCTGAATGAGGCGCAGACAACATTGCTCGATCGGCCCATTGGCCTTGAGGAGGTAATCTCGGCGATTTCCCGCCTCAAGCTGGGGAAGTCACCAGGTCCGGACGGCTACACAGCGGCCTTTTATAAGACCTTTTGCCCACAAGTGGCCCCACTGCTGAGAGACCTTTTCAACACCTTCGATCAGCCCAGTGCCATCCCCCCGGATCTGCTGGAGGCGGCAATCTCGGTAATTTCCAAGCCCGGACTGGACCCTACCCGATGTAGCTCATACAGGCCAATTTCCCTGTTGAACGTCGACCCGAAGCTTTACACCGGCATTCTTGCAGGGCGACTAGCACCATACATGCAGCAACTGGTGGAGCCCGATCAAGCGGGCTTCATTCCGCAACGGCAGACCAGCGACAACACCAGGCGAGTCCTCCATCTTATCGAGGCTGGGTCGCGGACGAGTCCGAACTGCATGCTCCTCACTATCGATGCAGAGAAGGCATTCGATAGGGTGCATTGGCCCTATCTGGACCTGGTGTTACAGCGGTTCGGAGTAGGAGAAACCCTTCGCAATCGTATATTTAATTGCTACCGCCAACCCAACGCCGTGGTCCGGGTTAACAGCCACACCTCCCCTCCCCTCGGTTCCCGATCAGCAGGGGGACCAGACAGGGGTGCCCGCTCTCTCCCCTCCTATTCGCGCTCTATATGGTGCCGTTGTCGCAACGTATTAGGCAACATAACCTCATCACAGGCATCCCGTTCGGCAGGGACACACACACGATCAGTCTGTACGCTGACGACATCTTACTTTCCCTGACCAACCCGATGCAATCTCTCCGGGCGCTCTTTATTGAGCTCCACACCTTTGCGCTGGCATCAGGCTTTAAGATTAACGTAGCAAAGTCTGAGACCCTGAACGTATCACTGTCGCCAGAGGTGCTGGCAGACGCCAAAGCTGAGTTTGACCTGCAGTGGTCAGCGTCTACCATCCCCTACCTGGGGGTCTTGCTGGCCCCAACGGTGCGAGCCACCGCGGATGCTAACTATGCTAGACTCAGCTCCCGCCTTCGCGACGACCTCAGAAGATGGAAACAACTCACACTATCCTGGCTGGGGCGTGTAGCGGCCGCCAAGATGACCTTGCTGCCGCAGATCACTTATGTATTTCAGACCCTCCCTCTGCGCCCTCCGGCGGGATGGCTCCAGAGGACGCAATCAGATCTGGCGCGCTTTGTCTGGAACGGTCGCATGCCGCGGTTTAAGCATACGATCGCTATACCCCCCCCCCCCGAACATGGCGGAGTAGGAGTGCTCGACCTCACTCTATACTTTCAGGCGACTCAGCTGCGCACTCTGGTAAAATGGCACCAACTGGAATCCGGCAAACACTGGCTCTTTCAGGACCAGGCAGTGGCGGGTCGTCCGCTCCAGGGTGTCCCGTTCTTGCCACGCTGCCATAGACCTCCCAACCTCTACGCATCACTTATCACAAGCACCGTCCTGGATATATGGGATAAGGTGGCTGTTAAGCGGGAGCTCACTTCCTTCCCCTCACCGATGACGCCGATCTTCGACAACCCTGACTTCTCTCCTGGCCTTGACCCCCGGGCATTCGTGACGTGGAGGACCACGCCTTGTAGGAATTTGGGACATATGTTTGATCTTAACGGCATCCTTCCCTTTCAGAAGGTGAAAGAGGACTATGGCATACCGGAAACGGATCGCTTGCCTTACCTGCAGGTCCGCCATTGGGCTTTACAGCCATCGGTCAGACCCGGTGCACAGCGCTTCCTCACCCCGTACGAGAAGTGGCTATTGACACGCACCTCCGATAAAAAACTGATATCAGATCTGTATCAGCACCTGCTCCTCACCAACATATACACTTACAACGCAGGGAGGGCCAGATGGGAGAGGGACTTGGGGAGACAACTCACACGCAAGGAATGGCAGGGGGTTTACTACAGAGCCAGGCATTCTGCCTACCATACGGGTCTTACCGAAACCATGACCAAAGTAACCACCTACTGGTACCACACACCCGAACGACTACATCAATGGGACCCCCGAGTTAGCGACCGCTGTTGGAGAGGATGTGGGAGGCTTGGAACACTGGAACACCTACTTTGGAGCTGTGATCGCCTACAGCCATATTGGAACTGAATCCTAGACTTGATAGACGCACACCTAGATACCCAACTACCCAGGTTCCCTGCTTATGTCCTGCTGGGCCTTCCTAATGCTTTGATGTACCCCTTACGATCCAGGAGAGGGAGGCTTATTGCGATTGCACTGGGGGCAGCTATGCAAAATATAGTAGCGCATTGGAGAGCCATCCAACCTCCCTTAAAAATAGGCTGGCTACACAGGCTATGGGCGATCCTGGGGATGGAGAAACTATCACTGGCAAAGGCAGGGAGGGGGGAAGAATTTGCAGCACTTTGGCGGTCGTTCTTGACCCTGCTGACAGGAGAATTCCGAGAACTGAGCTGTCCTCGCTACCTGCGACTGCTACGCCTTGCGACACCCCGCTTGCTGAACCTAAGGCGCAGCCACGCAAGCGCAAGACTCCGGGTGGTTCTGCAACCGATGGAACCTATTAGGGAGGTGATCCCTTATAGTCTATATCTATGCTCTGTGGACAAGGAGGGGGATGGTTGTGGGAGGAGGGGGGGGGGGCAGGGGTTTGTTTTTCCTTCTTCCTTTTTTCCTTTGTTATTCATGTTTCATTATCATTACAACATGCACCTACATTTCTGCCTTTATGACTCGGCCGGCCCGGATGGGTTGTAGGCGGCTTGCTGTGTTAACGCTCACAGTTGGAACATCTCTTGGCTGTGTTTACGCTTTTGAGTTGTCCTTGACCGCCTTGTGCTTATGCAGGTGCGGGTGGCTGTACTCGATGCAATGTTTTCCTTTGCTGCTCAATAAAAAAGATTTAATACTAAAAGTAAAAAAATAAATAAATAAATAAATTTAAGAAAAAAGATCCTGAGATCCAGGATTGGACGAAGTCTGCCATCCTTCTTGGGGATCAGGAATACCGGGAGTAGCATCCCTGACCCCATTCCTGCTCTGGGACCACCTCTATCGCACCCTTTCTTAACAAAGTCTGTACTTCCTCCTGTAGAAGCAACAGATGTTCCTCCGTGCAATAACCTTGGCAAGGAGGGTAATTGGGAGGAAATTCCCAAAAGGGAAGGGCATACCCATTTTCTACGAGATTGAGAACCCAAAGGTCTGATGTAACCGATTCCCAATCCCGTAGAAAGTAGGTAAGCCGACCCCCCACTGGACCCACATGATCCTGAATTGCGGATCTAGGGCTGCTTTTCTGTGGCTGAGGAGGTGGAGGAGGAAGAGGTTTGACGCCCACTGTAGGAAGGTGGATATCCGACTATGGTTACCCCCAACTTTTTGCCTAGTGTTTTGCTGGTTTTTGACTTAGTTGGCCTGGGATCCTGCTAGTCAGGACCCCAGGCTTCCTGCGCTCTCTGTTAAAATGGACTCCATGTACCTTAGGTACAGATCTAATTGGATACTGGGTCACCTTATCAGTCCCTGTATAGTGTACCTTAGGTACCCAGGGCATAGGTGTACCCAGGGCCTACCAGGGGCTGCAGCATGTATTATGCCACCCCTGGCTGGCCATCCAAACTGACACAACTGGCTGCTAAGACAGCTGGGGCAAGGTGGTGTAATCACCCTTTGCTGTAGATATAGTATACCTATATCTAACCCCAAAATGGACACATATATTCCTATCAGTCACTCCTATGGCAGGCCTTATCAATCCTGAAGGCAGAGTGTTTGGAATTATGTGAGAAGGTGCTCTAGCATGAGCTAAGCCTGTCTGCAGCTTGCGGAACCAAGTCCTTATAGCTGTTCCATGATAACGCTATACCATATACTCTTAAGTGCATTATAATCCTCGCGGTTATTGCTAACTTTGGTAGAGCATTATCAAAACATGTCGAGTAAGGTGTCATACGAATTGGAATACTACCCCCTCGCCAATTCTGGCGATGGGGGTAGCATTCCACCCTTCTAGAGGGATAAGACATGTATGTAACTGTGAACCCCGGTTAAAGTTAACTCGAGCCTCAGCATCACAAAATAGATGCTGCCACCATAGACACAAGTCTGACCTCCTGCTGCTGGGAGTCCTTCCAGCGAGGGAGGCCTGGACAAAGGGTTTCCTGCCTTGGGAGGTGCTAGCACCACCCCAATCAGGATTTTGTGTATTGAGGTAGGGAGGCCTGAAAGGAATGAGACATGCCTGGGGCACACAAGGTGCCCTGTGCATACACCGGTTCAAACCAGTTGCTGGGGCACTCCAGCCCCAGCTCTGGCGTGAAACCGGACAAAGGATAGGGGGTGTAACCACCCCCCTTCCTGGTCCCACCCAGGGGAGGGACCTAGTCACTAGTACAGCCCCCTTTAGCAGAATAAAGGTAGGAGCTGGTCCCATTCCAGATTAGATTTATCCTGACAACTTTACAAGAAGAAACTCTGGACTTCGACGTTCTGCTCCACAGAAGACTAAAGAATCTCCCTTGTGGGCAAGGAGTGTCCACCCTGCAACTGCAGGCACCATCAAGCGTCCTAGCGGTCCACTTTGTCATCCTTCCTGCCGGATCCAGACTTCAGAGCCCGACAAGACCCGGACTCCCAGACCTCTCCGACCTCTACCTACATCTGCAGCACAGCTGAGACCCGTGGGTGCGACGAGACACTTGGGACCGGCCATCTTGAAGAGACTGCACTTCGCTTCCAGCACGACTTCTGAGGCATCCTCGAGAAAGTGCTTTGAAGATTGAGAAGCCCCAGCCCCGAGCAGCTCCTGCACCAAAGATCAGCCCTCCAGCATCCACAAGATCTGCGTGGGGCCCTTTTGCTTGATTGCTGCTCGACGCGTTGTCTGGTCACTTGCCGGCTGGCTAGTGACCTCCTAGACGACGATCCACGAAATCTACACTGCTGGTCTGGTTGCTCCAGACTGGCCCTTGCTCCCTTCCAAAAGAGGAGCACCCTGGACCCTCCTGGTCCACTCCAGACGCCGCTTCCGCTCACCGCGTGGGTTGCCTTTGCCAAGGCCTGTTGACTCCAAATCCGGATCCGACACCGCCGAGAGCGAGAGCCTGCGTGGGACAGCTAGTGCCTCCATCCTGGTCGTCGAAGACACCTCCTAGTCCACGTGCTGCAGAGACAAGCGTCCACTCTTCACCTGATCGCAACGACAGCATCTGGTTCCCTCCTGGTTCCACACCGGTCACTGGCTAGTGACTTTGAACACTGTCCCCTCAGCTTTCAGGTCCTCTTCTTCCTCGATCCACCCTTGGATCACACGGACATCTTCCTCCTGGTCGCCTGCAGCATCTTTTTTCAAGGCTCCATTGACTTCAACGCGGAAACCCGACACACTTTCACACCTATGCAACCTCAGCCCGTGGGTGAGGTAACGAGAGCATTTCGGTGCTCATAGGTAGAGTGACTCTCCTAGTGTCCAGATATCTAGTCGTTTTAGTCGTAACTAGTAGGAACTGTCTTTAACTTACCTTTTCGTAATTTGTTCTGCCCATTGACTTTGTTCCGCATCTCGCGTGTGAGTTCACACTCTGCACACGCGTCCCGTGGGCCTCCTGCTACTTACCTAAGGTTAGGGTAGTGTAGTCCCAGCGATCCTACAGCCTCTGGGCATCGTTATTTCCTAAATCGTTCTACTTATACCATTTACTTAGTATATGGTTTGTCGTGCCCCTAGGGCACCATTGCAAATCGTGCGACTTATCGTATTTTTCATAAGAGATTGTCATGTGCTTAGCCCTCTGATCTCATCAAGAGTTCAGAGGTGTTTGTTATTAATAAATATATTGTTTATTTTCATAACAACCTGTGTGGTGTCCTTTCATCTGGTATTCAAGGGGTTATATGTGGTAAAACAGCTGGCTTCACATGCCAAAAGAGTTAAGCCTAAGACTGCTTTGTCCATGCTGCCATTAGGATAGCTGGTCTATAAGGTTGACTTACAACCAATCACCATAAGGGTTGTTTGGACTGATACAAGTTGATCACTAGAACTAGTGAGCATCATATATCAGGCCAACTTCTCACAGTATGACAACATGCTTTCTATCATTCGCCGCTAATTTTCAGTCCATGATTGTGAGTATTCCCTACTGAAGGCCCCATGTTTGGACTCCTAACTATCAAGTGACTAAAGAGAAATATCATGTTCATCTATAATACAGGAAGGGCCTTCGCTGTTCGTGGATGAGATTTCTTCCCATCTTGAGGGATTTTTTGTATGGATTTGGTGTAACGACCTTAGAAGGAATTACTGTCCCCTCTGCTTTCAGGTCCTCTTCTTCCTCGATCCACCCGTGGATCGCACCGGACATCTTCCTCCTGGTTGCCTGCAGCATCTTTCTTCAAGGCTCCATAGACTTCGACGCGGAAACCCGACACACTTTGACACCTATGCACCCGCAGCCCGTGGGTGAGGTAACAAGAGCATTTCGGTGCTCAAGGGTAGTTTAACTCTCCTAGTGTCCAGATTTCCCGTCGTCTTAGTCCTAGATAGTAAAGACTGTCCGTACTCACCTTTTTCGTAAACTG
This sequence comes from Lissotriton helveticus, assembly GCF_964261635.1. NCBI lineage: Eukaryota > Metazoa > Chordata > Amphibia > Caudata > Salamandridae > Lissotriton > Lissotriton helveticus. The sequence continues at coordinate 1,924,507,191 of NC_136063.1, forward strand.
TACTGTCCATGGACTTTGTTCCGCATCTCGCGTGTGAGTCCACACTCTGCACATGCGTCCCGTGGGCCTCCTGTTACTTACCTAAGGTTAGGATAGTGTAGTCCCAGCGATCCTACAGCCTCTGGACAGCTCCATTCCTTCTATCGATTTCCTTATACCATTTACTTAGTATATGGTTTGTCGTGCCCCTAGGGCACCATTGTAATTTTGTGCAACTTATCGTATTTTTCCTAAGAGATTGTCATGTGCTTAGCCCTCTGATCTCATAAAGAGTTCAGAGGTGTTTGTTATTAATAAATATACTGTTTATTTTTTATAACAACCTGTGTGGTGTCCTTTCATCTGGTATTCAAGGGGTTATATGTGGTAAAACAGCTGGCTTCACATGCCAAAAGAGTTTAGCCTAAGACTGCTTTGTCCACGCTACCATTAGGATAGCTGGTCTATAAGGTTGACTTACAACCAATCACCATAAGAGTTGTTTGGACTGATACAAGGTGATCACTAGAACTAGTGAGCATCATATATCAGACCAACTTCTCACACCCACGAAGACGACGACTTTTCTTCCCCCTGTATGACCTGTACAAGGTGTTCTGCTGCTGCTGCTGTTGTTGCTGCTGCTGACCTTGTCTAAAGTTCCGAAAGGAAGAGCGTCCAAATCCTCTGAACTTTTTGGTCGATGTACCTCTAATTTGGAGACCCAAAGACCTGGCAGTAGCTCTGCTGTCTTTAAACCTTTCGAGGGCTGTATCTGCCTTCTTGCCAAAAAGTCCTTCTCCGGGGCGTGGCTACGAGCCGACCGCAATGGCTGCGTAGCGCGAGTGCTCTGTCACCGAGGCGGCTCCTTTGGCACTGATCCGACAGTTAATCCGTTCATAGTGACCCATCAGACACGGCACCTGAGAGAGGGAGTCAAGCGGCGCTGGCTGACGCATCCCCGACCGAAATCGAGCGGAGCTGACCGGTGGTGATCCTTCGGTCGGAAAGGGGCCCTGCCGCGCGTGCGAGCACCGGCCTGCCGCATCTCAGCAGCCCGACCGGAAGTGTCCGGGGGCCGGGCGACTGGACCGGAAAGGGCCGCTGGCGGCGGCGACCCACACCAGTGGTATTCATTCTCCTCCGGCGGCGGCGCATCATACCGGCTGCGGCTTCGCACCCTGAACGATCTACTCACACGCCCACTCTGCCCTGGGATTGAGGTGCCTGGCGAGCGACCCGTGCACGGCTCCATAGGTGATTCGGAGCCGAGAGGGACAGGTTGCGCCCTGAACACCCGCACTGCCTGGAAACGTGGTCCGGATACAAACGAGTGACATTGGAGGATTTAATGAAGATGCTGACGAGTGTGCAGGCCACAGTGGGGGCAATTTCTCCCGATGTTGGGCTGCTGAGAGCGGATTTCCACAAAATGACAGAGCGTGTGGCGCAGGTGGAAGTGGTCACTAAATCGCTGGTGGAGGACAACTCTGAACTGCAATTAGCCACTGAACGACTGGAAACGGTGGCCAAGAAGCTGCAAGAACGCCTGGACGATCAAGAAGGAAGATCGCGAAGAAACAACGTCCGAATCCTGGGCATACCGGAATCGGAGGGCAAGCGCACGATGGACTTGTACGTGGAAGAGCTCATCACGACGAAGTTGCAGCCGAAGGGGCTCTCCCGTTTTTTTTCCGTTGAAAGGGCGCATAGAGTCCCCGGGGGGACGCCGAAGCCAGGGGCGGCGCCGCGACCGGTGCTGGCTAGACTCTTTAATTTCAGAGATAGAGATGCCATACTTCAAACTGCCAGGACCTCCCCCCCTATCAAGATCTTAAACTCTACTATAGCGTTCTTCCCGGATTATACAGCTGAGGTGGCTCGACGACGAAAGACTTTTATTGACATAAAAAAAAGCCTGCGGGCCAAGGAAATACCATATTCCATGTTATTCCCGGCAAGACTGAGAGTCGTAGACAACCACAAGGCATGGTTCTTTGACACACCAGAGGCGGCGCGGGACTGGCTGGATGGATGGAGACGTGTGGAGGCACCTAGACGGAACGGCAGGAGTCAGCGAGATGGGGGAACACTGCGTCAATCGGATCAGGTGCCGTCGCAGGGCCATAGTCAAGACCTATTTGCAGAACCAGGTCAGGAGGAGAGAGAGTATTCGGAGGAGTGAGGGCCGGCGATCATGCGCCATTTACTGACTGTGAATCTTGGGCTCCACTCGGTGATGGGCGGCTGAGGGTACATGGAGCCGCCATCAGATTGCAGAGCTTATACCCCGACAAGCAAGTACAATGGGTTGGATTGGGACAAAGCGCTCTGCTAAGTTGGGGGAGGCGGGCGGTTTAGGCCCGTGCAGCAGGGAGGCAGGGAGGGGGGTGGGAGGGGGTTGTTGGTTGTTTTGGTTCTATTTTGTTTGTTTTATTGTAGTGTTTTCTGGCGCAGCACACGATATAATGCTCTGCATGAGGGTGACATTTTCATTGGTGGCAACACTCCGCTGGGGGAGTTCCTCCTGAACACATACCGCATCCAGCTTAATGGCGGCATGCTCAATGGTTACACCTGAACCCCACACGGCACGCACCTCCCGCCCACCAACACTCACGGCACTCACGTGGAATGTTCGGGGATTGGACGATAGAGTGAAGCGGGGCCTGGTGCTGCAGTTTTTAAAGCGCTATAAACCGGCGATTGTCATGCTGCAAGAAACCCATTTAGTGGGCACGGCCTCTAGAGCCATGGATAGATGGGGTTATAAATTCATTGCTCATGCGGACTTTTCCTCCGGCTCAAGGGGGACTGGGATCCTTATACGGAAAAACTACCCACTGCTATGTCAGCACACTAAGATAGATCCTCAAGGCCGCTTTGCAGCAGTTACGGTACAGTGGGAGGGTCAACTCTTTAACTTTGTGTCTGTCTACATACCGCCTGGACTACATGCTGCGGCTCACACCGCCCTAGCTTCCTTCCTACTGGCCCTACCGACAGCGACACTGGTTTTAGGGGGAGATTTCAATGATGTTGTAGATCAGGCGCTCGATAGACACCCACAGGCTGGGACGGCGCGGGGAGGGGGGCGACTCTCCGGTTTGATGGACGCCTTGGGACAGACGGACTGCTGGCGCTACAAACACCCCTACGACAGACACTATACCTATTACTCGGCGACCCATAATTGCCTCTCTCGGATTGACCACGTTTTAATGTCAGAGGAGGGGCTTTGTGGGGTGGTAGAAGTGACAATCTGCCCCAGAGGAATCTCCGACCACTCCCCGCTACTACTCACATATACGAACCACCGTTCGCATAGGTGCCGTATGTTTCCGGTTCATGCAAATTATCTACAGAGCGCCCCATTGAAAAAGGCCCTCACCGCTACTGCTGAGCACTATTTCCAGGAGAATGCAGGCTCAGTGGACTCCCGATGTACCCTGTGGGAAGCATTTAAGACAGTGTTACGGGGACAAGCAATTGTGTCGGTAACAGCCCACAAGAGAACGCAACAGCAAGAACTTGTCACCCTGGAGAGGGCCCTTGCAACGGCTATCTCCAAGCAGGACGCCGCTCCTTCTCTCGGAGCTGCCCAGGCAGTCAGGCTGTGCCGAATAGAATGGATGGCATATCAGAGGGAATTGGTTAGGTCCTCGATTCAGGCCACTCGTCACAGGGTCTACGAACTGGGCGATAAAGCAGGAAAGATGCTGGCTTGGCTCGATAAAAAAGAAAGGGCGGGAAGGGTCATTGCTCAATTGACATTGCCTGACGGGGGGGTCGACCTCGGACCCCGGCGTCATTGCTGATTTACTGGCTGATCACTACGAAGCGATCTACTCTCCCCAGGCGAGGTTCTCGACAGAGGAGGCTTACGACTATATTAAGGATCTGACGATCCCCTGTCTCTCACCTGAGTCAGCGCTCTTGCTAGAGGCTGAAATTACTGTGGAGGAGGTGAAGGAGGTGAAGGAGGCGACGGCGGCACTGGCGTCGGGAAAAGCACTGGGACCCAACGGTTTCCCGGTAGAACTGTACAAACACACAGCCCAGACGACGGCCCCCCATCTCCTTAACATGTTCAAAGACAGCCTGGAGGTGGGTATGCTACCGCCTGATCAGCGTCTGGCCACGATCATCCCGATCCACAAACCTGGAAAGGCGGTGGAGGAATGTACTTCTTACCGCCCCATCTCCCTGCTAAATGCAGAGCCAAAGATCCTGGCCAAATTGTTGGCGCTTCGGCTGGCCCCCCACCTTGCCACCCTGGTACACCCGGACCAGTCCGGCTTTATGCAGAATCGTAGCACCTCACACAACTTGCGTCGTTTACAAGCGGTACTGGCTCGTCGAGACTATATACAGGAACCGGCGGTATTACTTTCCCTCGACGCCACTATGGCGTTTGACACTGTAGAGTGGCCTTACTTATTCGCGGTGCTTCGCCACATGGGCTTCGGCCCCCAATTCTGTGCATGGGTCCGCCTGCTCTACACTGGCCCCCTGGCTCAGGTAGCGGCTAATGGCCACATCTCCAGGGACTTCCCGTTGGGGCGTGGGACGAGGCAGGGTTGCCCATTATCCCCTCTGCTGTTTACACTAATCCTGGAGCCGCTTGCGATCTGGGTTAGATGGGAACCGTCCATTAGGGGTATCCGGTGGTCATCGACGTGGGAGGATCGGATATCGCTATACGCGGATGATGTCCTGCTTTATCTCACTTCCCCAAAGAAATCTGTCCCGGTACTGCTCAATGTTTGCGAGAAGTTCGGGAGAGTATCGGGCTACAGAATTAACTGGTCGAAGTCGGTTCTTTTCATACTTGCGGGCCAACCCCCCCCACTGCCGAGTAACTGTCAGTTAAATTACACTACCGCCCCCTTTAAATATCTTCGAGTTTTTGTCACTCCTAGCCCGGACGAATTCCAGGCCCTGAACCTGAGACCCCCCCTGGACCGGTTTATTAGAGATGTTAAAGTGTGGCGCTCACTTCCGCTCACCCTTTTGGGCAAAGCCGCCCTGTTCAAAATGATGGCACTGCCCCGGTTTCTGTACCTCCTTGAAAACTCACCGTTTCCAGTGCCTCCCTCCTATTTCAAAGCCATCGCAGCGGCGGTTTCTACTCTGCTTTGGGACGGGAAGCCGGCTCGTATTGCTCAGGACAAACTGGTGAAAGATTGGTACGATGGGGGTATAGCACTCCCTAGTATAGAATTATACTACTGGGCTGCCCACCTCAAACAGATCAATTATTGGTTGCACGCCTCACAAATGGATCCAGCCTACATGGCAGACAGGCATAATGTCGAACCCAGGGGCCTGCTGAGACACTTGTATAGCCGCACCATCCCGACTGAGCTACAGGGCCCCACCCGTCACACAATTCAAATTTGGTATAAAGCACACAGACATCTTCAATGTGCGCACACCGTTACACAGATGACGCCCCTGTGGGATTCCTACAGGTTAGGTTACATGGGCACTACTAAAGGGTTCAAGGCATGGGACGCAATAGGCATTTCAGTGGTGGGGGACCTCTGGAAAAACCATAAAGTGGTGGATTTTGAATATCTACAGTCCAAATACGGTATGGCTATGTCCGAACGTTACAGGTTCATGCAGATAAGGCATGCACTGAGGGCAGCCATCCCGGACGGTACGGAATTACAGGAGTCTACCCCCCTAGAAGATAGACTGTTAACTGAACACATGCCCCAAAAAGCCACCTCATACACGTACCGGAAACTAGTTAATAATCTCCCCGACATGTTGTCCAAACTGTGTTCCACCTGGGTGGCAGATGTGGGGGACCTAGATGACTCGGAGTGGCAGGAGGCTCTCTCGTCGCCGCACGAGACAGCGATACCCTCCAGGCTTAAACTGGTACAGCTGAAAATATTGCACCGTACATACTATACCAGGACGGTCCTGCACAAGATAGGGAAGGCTGAACACAATTACTGTCTCCGTGGCTGCGGAGAAAGGGGGACGTTCTATCACACCATTTGGAATTGCGGGAGGTTGGCAGGATATTGGACAGCGGTGCTGCGAACTATCTCTCAGACAATGGCTACCTCCCTGCTGCCCGACCCGCGCTGCTGCTTACTGAAAATATGGGAGGCAACGGACTTAACTCATCGACAGCAGGATTGGGTGATGTTGGGTTTGATGGTCGCGAAACGCAATGTGGCTAAGCGGTGGGGCTCGCCTGTGTTACCCACACTAAGAGAATGGTGCAGCGACATGGATGATGCGATGGTGGCTGAGAGGGCGGTGTTTGTCCAGAGGGGTTGCCCCAGGAAATGGGGTCTGATCTGGGGAGCGTGGAATAGATATAGGGGAAACATTTGTGAACCACCGAGGGAAGACTCTGATGAGTATGTGTCAGATTGAGGATTACAACTAAACTATGGCTGTGGGTGGGGATGAGTCGTGCAGCTTCAAGGACCTCCAGACCGTTACAGGAGTGGAAGGTGCTGGGTATGGTTCGGGAGTGTATCCCTACTTTTGCGGATGACGCCATTGAGGATCTATGTTTATTTACCCTCTGAATTACCTCAGTGTTTTACGACAGCTGTGCCTTTGCCTACATGAACAGTTTGGTGTTACAGTTTTAAAAAGCAGACCTTAGTACATCGATAACAGCTTCTTGAGCACACTATGTATATTTGCCGCCGGGCCCCAGGGATGCCGGCTGAAAGGCTGTGTAACTCTTTGCATAATACATTTACCTACTGAATGCTCGCGGCCGGCCCCAGAGGTTGTAGGCCTTAAGCTGTGTCCTGACAATACTGTGCAATAAAGGTCTTGATAAAAAAAAATAAAAAAAAAGTCCTTCTCCATCAAAGGGCAGATCCAAAAGCGCTGCCTGAACATCAGCAGAAAAGTCCGAGGACTTAAGCCAAGCCGATCTTCGCGTAGCAACTGCAGTACCCATAATCCGAGCCACAGAATCGGCCGTGTCAAGACCGCTCTGAATAACTTGGCGTGCCACTGCTTGGGTGTCAGACAACACCTCCTCGAAATCACTTCTGTTCTCCTCAGGGATCTAAGGAGCCAAAGCACGCATTGAGTCCATTAGTGCGTGCACATACCTCCCCATGAGACAAGTGGCATTTGTAGACTTCAAAGCCATACTTGCAGAAGAGAAAGTTTTCTTGGCCACCTGATCTTGCTTTTTAGCCTCCTTGTCCCCAGGAACTTGGGGAAATGCACTTATCGACTTCTTAGAGCACGCAGCCTGAATCACCAGGCTCTCTGGAGAAGGGTGCGATGTCAAGAATGCAGGGTCCTCTGGAGCTACCCTATACCTTCTAGCCACACTCTTGGATACAGCAGAAGCAGAGAATGGCTTCTTCCAGACCTCCATAATGGGCTCAGCTAACGCCTCATTAAACGGAAGTAAAGGCTCCACAGCCGAACTCGGTGAGTGAAGAACTTCTGTTAGAAGGTTTGACTTAAATTCAACCGTTGGTAATGTTAAATTTAAAAGTCCCGCAGCCTTCCTCGTTACCACATGACATGGCTGGACATCCTTTGAAGGCGCATCATGCCCTGAGGGCAATTCCCACTCCGGGGAAAAATCCAGGCCACTGGCATCAGCCAGCTCTTCAAAACAATCTTCACCCAGCTCACCTTCCTCTAAGTCAGGGCGGAAGTCGGCATAACTTTGTTCCTCCAAGAGGCGTTGAGCTTCCCTCCTGGACCTCTCTTTTACACGCCTCGGCACCGGATCCATTAACGACTCAGACGGAGTCGGAACCGACGTCGGTACCGACTTCGATGGCCCAGATGTATGCTCCTGATGTCTACTCGGAGCAGGCGACGTCGGCATTGGAGTCGTCGACTTCGGACGAGCCGGTGACGACCTCGGCGGGGCCGGGAACTGCCACGGCGTCGTAGGGGCTGGCATAAACGGCATGAATGGAGCCGGGGCATATGAATGTGGAACACCCAAATTAAATGCCAGAGGACCCATGGGACCCGAAGGTGCACCAGAGGGGTACCACGCCCTTGAGAACACGCCATACATAGCGTTCAAGAACGCTGAAGGGTCTTGGCCCGGCGCTGGAAAAGGAGGTTGAACACCCTCAGGCTGACCTCGAGATGGGATCGAATCCGGCTCAACAACATGCGCAGATTCATCAACTTCCACACGGACTACTTCTTCCTCCTCTCGAGCCGGAGACGGCGCCGGAGATGGATTGGACTCCGGAGCCGGAGAGGGAACCTGCGACCTCTAAGGCGAAGCCTCACCTTCCTGATCCGGAGTCTCCTGCGGCGGGACCACCTTCGAACGAACCTTCCTGGGCGACCTCGAGTTCGACTTCTCACCCGAGTGACGTCGAGACTCATGTCTTCTCTTCCTGTGCTTCTTCATTGATCTTGAAGCATTGTCCGAAGAAGGCTTCGAGGCCGAACCCTCACGAGATCGGGACCTTGACTTCGAGGTCGACTTAAGTCTTCCTCAAACGAGATCTTGATGTCTTCTTACTCTTGTCGGCCTTAAGTCTTGCCACAAGTAGTTTGGTTTCCCTCTCCCGCAGGGCCTTCGGATTCATCTTACGACATGATGAACAACCATCCACGTCGTGATCGGAGCTTAAGCACCAAATACAGTCCTCGTGCGGATCCGTGATGGACATAATTTTTCCGCACTCCCTGCAGGACTTGAAACCGGTCTTCTTCGACATCTTTACGAAACAAAGAAGCAGGAAACACAGAAAAACGAAACAAAGTCACCAGTATAGCTACTGAGATTCCCGAAACCGTTAGCGTCGACGACGCGGAAAAAAGGGAACTGATATCACGCCGGCGTGGGCCTATTATGGGCGTCGGTGACGTCAGCGGAGTCGCGAGCGATGCAGTGCCTCTATGACATCCAAGTCCACGTTGGCCCGAAGCTACGAAAAGAATATCCGAATGTTGCTGACGCAAGGGGGATATTCACAAGGTGAGGAATCCACTCGGCAGATGTATCTATCAGAAAGACACAATGCATAGATGGGCGTAGTGTTGAGTTTTACCAGACGTACGTGGATCTGCTACGGGTGCCACTGCTGGCCACGTACAAGGAAGCCTTGAAAAGGGATTGCTATTAGCATAGTTGAGGGAGGCCAATTTCATAGTTCTTCCCAAACCATGCACAGACCCAGCAGATTGTGAACCTTACTGCCCCTTATCAATGATCAATGTAGACATGAAAAATCTGTAAGGGGGGGAAGAGTACGGTCACAACGTCTATCTAAAGTAAAGAAAATGAAATGGGGTAGTAGTGGCCCAATAAAGGGAGATTATCGCACTTCGTACTACCGTTTAGTGTCAAAAGGCAATTTTACAGTGGGAAATACACGGTATCAATGATTAATGTGTACACAAGAACATTAAAATGCGATGAAGCAGTTCCAGCAGCCTACTACCCAAGGTTGCCCCTGTACAATGTGTAAAATATGAACATATACAGGAACCGCAGTAAGCACTCTCCAAAAAAGTCATTTTATCCAGAAAAATATTGGATAGTTTTTCGTCTGACAACATGCTTTATAACATTCTTATTATGGTAGTAACATATTGTTGGAACATAGTTGGTATATATGAGTCCAGTCTGATCTGTCATCACAAAGAACACATTTCTGTTTCCACTCAAAGTTGTTTTATTTTGAAGAAACAATGCCTCCAGACACAATTCAGTCAACAAGTGTTTCGTCAATCTTGTTTTTTTCAAGTCAGGTAACTAAAATATAACTGGTGTAGTGTAATTCCTTCTAAGGTCGTTACACCAAATCCATACAAAAAATCCCTCAAGATGGGAAGAAATCTCATCCACGAACAGCGAAGGCCCTTCCTGTATTATAGATGAACATGATATTTCTCTTTAGTCACTTGATAGTTAGGAGTCCAAACATGGGGCCTTCAGTAGAGAATACTCACAATCATGGACTGAAATTAGCGGCGAATGATAGAAAGCATGTTGTCATACTGTGAGAAGTTGGCCTGATATATGATGCTCACTAGTTCTAGTGATCAACTTGTATCAGTCCAAACAACCCTTATGGTGATTGGTTGTAAGTCAACCTTATAGACCAGCTATCCTAATGGCAGCATGGACAAAGCAGTCTTAGGCTTAACTCTTTTGGCATGTGAAGCCAGCTGTTTTACCACATATAACCCCTTGAATACCAGATGAAAGGACACCACACAGGTTGTTATGAAAATAAACAATATATTTATTAATAACAAACACCTCTGAACTCTTGATGAGATCAGAGGGCTAAGCACATGACAATCTCTTAGGAAAAATACGATAAGTCGCACGATTTACAATGGTGCCCTAGGGGCACGACAAACCATATACTAAGTAAATGGTATAAGTAGAACGATTTAGGAAATAACGATGCCCAGAGGCTGTAGGATCGCTGGGACTACACTACCCTAACCTTAGGTAAGTAGCAGGAGGCCCACGGGACGCGTGTGCAGAGTGTGAACTCACACGCGAGATGCGGAACAAAGTCAATGGGCAGAACAAATTACGAAAAGGTAAGTTAAAGACAGTTCCTACTAGTTACGACTAAAACGACTAGATATCTGGACACTAGGAGAGTCACTCTACCTATGAGCACCGAAATGCTCTCGTTACCTCACCCACGGGCTGCGGTTGCATAGGTGTGAAAGTGTGTCGGGTTTCCGCGTTGAAGTCAATGGAGCCTTGAAAAAAGATGCTGCAGGCGACCAGAAAGAAGATGTCCGTGTGATCCAAGGGTGGATCGAGGAAGAAGAGGACCTGAAAGCCGAGGGGACAGTGTTCAAAGTCACTAGCCAGTGACCGGTGTGGAACCAGGAGGGAACCAGAAGCTGTCGTCGCGATCAGGTGAAGAGTGGACGCTTGTCTCTGCAGCCACGTGGACCAGGAGGTGTCTTCGACGACCAGGATGGAGGCACGAGCTGTCCCACGCAGGTTCTCGCTGTCCGCGGTGTCGGATCCGGATTTGGAGTCAACAGGCCTTGGCAAAGGCAACCCACGCGGTGAGTGGAAACGGCATCTGGAGTGGACCAGGAGGGTCCGGGGTGCTCCTCTTTTGGAAGGGAGCAAGGGCCAGTCTGGAGCAACCAGACCAGCAGTGTAAATTTCGTGGATCGTCGTCTAGGAGGTCACTAGCCAGCCGGCAAGTGACCAGACAATGCGTCGAGCAGCAACCAAGCAAAAGGGCCCCACGCAGATCTGGTGGATGCTGGAAGGCTGGTCTTCGATGCAGGAGCTGCTCGGGACTGGGACTTCTCAATCCCCAAAGCACTTACTCGAGGATGCCTCTGAAGTCGTGCTGGAAGCGAAGTGCAGTTTCTTCAAGATGGCCGGTCTCACGTGTCTCGTCGCACCCACGGGTCTCAGCTGTGCTGCAGATGTGGGTAGAGGTCGGAGAGGTCTGGGAGTCCGGGTCTCGTCGGGCTCTGAAGTCTGGATCCGGTAGGAAGGACGACAAAGTGAACCGCTAGGACGCTTGATGGTGCCTGCAGTTGCAGGGTGGACACTCCTTGCCCACAAGGGAGATTCTTCAGTGGAGCAGAACGTCGAAGTCCAGAGTTTCTTCTTGTAAAGTTGTTCAGGATAATCTAACTTGGAATGGGACCAGCTCCTACCTTTAACCTGCTAAAGGGGGCTGCACTAGTGACTAGGTCCCTCCCATGGGTGTGACCAGGAAGGGGGGTGGTTAAACCCCCTATCCTTTGTCCGGTTTCACGCCAGAGCTGGGGCTGGAGTGCCCCAGCAACTGGTTTGAACTAGGGTATGCACAGGGACACCTTGTGTGCCCCAGGCATGTCTCATTCCTTTCAGGCCTCCCTACTTCAATACACAAAATCCTGTCTGGGGGTGGTGCTAGCACCTCCCAAGGCAGGAAACCCTTTGTCCAGGACTCCCTCGCTGGAAGGACTTCCAGCAGCAGGAGGTCAGACTTGGGTCTGTGGTGGCAGCATCCATTTTGTGATGCTGAGGCTTCGTTTAACTTTAACCGGGGTTCACAGTTACATACATGTCTTATCCCTCTAGAAGGGTGGAATGCTACCCCCGTCGCCAGAACTGGCGAGGGGGTAGTATTCCAAAGCGTATGACACCTTACACAACATGTTTTGATAATGCTATACCAAAGTTAGCAATAACCGCGAGGATTATAATGCACTTAAGAGTATATGGTATAGCGTTATCATGGAACAGCTATAAGGACTTGGTTCTGCAAGCTGCAGACAGGCTCAGCTCATGCTAGAGCACCATCTCACATAATTCCAAGCACTCTGCCTTCAGGATTGATAAGGTCTGCCATAGGAGTGACTGATAGGAATATATGTGTCCATTTTGGGGTTAGATACAGGTATACTATATCTACAGCAAAGGGTGATTACACCACCTTGCCCCAGCTGTCTTACCAGCCAGTTGTGTCTGTTTAGATAGGCCAGCCAGGGGTGGCATAATACATGCTGCAGCCCTTGGTAGGCCTTGGGTACACATATGCCCTAGGTACCTAAGGTACACTGTACAGGGGCTGATAAGGTGACCCAATACCAATTGGTAAATGCACCTAAAGTACATGTGAGTCAATTTAGAGAGAGAACAGCTAGGCTGTGGGTCTGATTAGCAGGCCCACAGCCAGGGAAAGAAGCAAAAAGCAAAAATCTGGGGTGACCATAGGATTGCAGACCCTACTCTCCTACATAACCCCCCCCAAACTTAGGGACATTAAACTAACCTTGACCAGGTGAGTCTTCCTGTTCTAAGTGGAAATACCCTACTCTCCTACACATACGAATAACTATCCAATACTTTTCTGGATAAAGTGACTTTTTTGGAGAGTGCTAACTGTGGTTTCTGTATATGTGAGTATCTAAAGTAGCTGGAGGGTGGATCAATCGGGGTTTGTGAGTGGTGCAAACACCACCAATAATGTTCTGAAAGCTTTACTGGTCATGGAGCAGGGGATAAAAGGAATGAAGACCTGTGAGGTGGTCCGTTTGGATGCCCACAAGGCATTCAACACAGTCTACTGGACATTTATGAAACATGTATTACGTATGTATGACCTAGGAGCGGATTGCTTGCAGTAGGTGAGCTGCTATATACAGACAGTAGGGCCAGAGTAAAGGTAGGCCACAATTCAGGAGACTGGACGATTGAAAGGCAAACCGCTCACCGTTGATATTCGCAATGGGCCATTCGCCGCAAGTATGGCGGGACACCGGCCCCCCTTCTCCCGCCTGCTCTCCGTGGTGGGGCGCGCCCCGCCGCCTCATTATGACGCGACGGGCGCTCCTCATCGCGGATTGGCCGCAAGGGCTCCAAAGTGGCCAGGAAGCGTTTTATCGCTTTCGGGTCACTGGGGAGCAGAGGTCAGGCCGTTTAGAACCGGCCTGGCCAGTAAAGGGGGTTTAAAAGGCCGGGGTGCGTGGGAGTCGGCCTCTTGTTCCCACACTCCCCGGTCTGCCCCAACCAGCCTCTAGGAGGCTGTAATCTTTTTCTTTGTTTGTTCCCTTGCTGCAGGTCGCTGTGGACGACTCGAGAACGAGCAGGATCTCGTTGGCGGCGCGGATTGTTTTGTTTTTGCCCTTTACCCTCTGCAGGTTCAGGATCATGTGGAGAACGTGCGGCGGTGGACGGAAGGAGAGCGGCAGCCAGCGGTTTTGTGTTAGTTGCAAGGAGGCACGATCATGAGGATCTATACGCGGAGCCGGTCCCGCCGACATTTTGGGGGCAGACGCTTGCTTTACTAAAGCGCACAGCACGCTACAGAGGTACCGCGAGGGGAGTCGTGGGATCAAGGTGGTACGAGTAAAGTTTTGTGTGTGCGAGAAGAGTGCCATCTACCTCGCGGGACAGAACGGGTGTGTGAGGGTCTGAGCCGGATTGAGCAATAACATGCCAATTCTAACCCGGTTTGGGTCACAAGGAAGCAAGGCGATTTGGGGCAAATTAAACAGCCTGTTTTTTTTAATCGCTTTTTGTGGGTAGTTGGGTTTTTATATTATCTAAGGGGCCCAGTCAATTGCCAGCGTACCTAGGGCAAGTTCATAAGACGATAAATGAGTTTGGGGGGCAATATTGTGTTACCTGCGTTGTACATGAATGCGGGGTACTTGACTGGATAATTTCTAGTAGTGTGGGGCGGCGTTCGTGCTTGCACACGGATTAATAGTGGTTGCAAAGTATTTACTTGGTAAGTGATTATTGTGGCATTTCACTGCTTCAGGCATTTATTCATGCAAGGCGGGCACGTGGATTTATGGATTGGTATTAATGAATAATCTATAATATTTCACTTGTCATGTCTGCAGAACGCAAACTTCAGAATACGCACAGATTTTCTCAGCAGACGCGGCACAGCGGAAGGGGCAAGAGGACATCACTCAAAAGAGGGCACAGACAGGCCTGCATTTCACTGCTTCTGTGGGTCGCCGGGCTCGAGATTACTCGCCCAACACCCAGGTTAGCTGGTTTGGCGCAGCTCCAGTTGCGTGGTGCTTACGGCCAGTTGTGGACCTTCAACGTGCGCAGGTAAGGTCACATTTAGGTAACAGATAACATTGTGCTTGCGGTGTTATTGGCTATCAGTGCTTAAGTTACCTTGCAATTGTTGTCTCAGGAGCTATGGCTAGTAAACGTGATGCAAAGCGTTCCCGCATGGAACATGTGTTGGAAGCAATGACGCGTAGGATGGCGACAATGGATAGGAGATGGGGAAAGGTAGAGCAAATGGGGCAGAGCCTTGCAGAGCTCAGACAAAGAGTAGATGGGGAGAATGGGGCAGCAGGCAGGCCTAAACGAACCATAGTGCCACCAAAACCCAGGGGGAACTAGACCCACTCCCCAGGCGGGCTAGGCCCAGGAAGGGGAAGAAGGATTAGTTACTTACCTGTAATCCTAGTTCTCTTCCAGGGGTATACTCATTAAAGTCATAAGCACTGAATTATCTCCGCCCATGAGCGGGAATTCCGTGCTTATGACTATTACTGAGTATCCCCTGGAAGAGAACCAAGCATCCATGCCATGCCAGCCTTTAGGGGAGATTCCTTCAGGTGAGCGTCCCTCAGGAGTTCCGGTGACACCGGTGAGCCCTACACCTATATCAGTTATACCTGCAAGTGTCCCATTGGTCCCCGCCTCTACACCACTCGTGCCTACACCAAGTCAGGTGCCTCCCGCATCAATCCTGTTGGTCCCCACATCAATTCCTGTGGTGCCCACGCCTAGCCCAGTGATACCAGTTCTGAATCCAGTGGTCCCCATCCCCGTCTCAAAACCAGCAGTTGTTAATCAGGTACCACAGGAGCTAGTGGTGCAGATAGCGGCAGTTCTCCCTTGGCTAGGACGGGGGGTTTGTTACCAACTTCGGTGGGAGCAAAGGAAGTAGGGGAGGACCAGTTAGCGGAGGCTCAGAGGATGGTGGCAAAGATTATCACAGCCCCAAGCGGGGTGTCAGGCGGAGGGCCAGGTACTTAATTTCTACCCCAACCAGCGGTACAGGCGAGCGGCAATGAAAAAGACAAGGTGACTGAGCCAGCAGGAGTTGGGGCAATAGGTAAGAAAGTGTCATTGCGACTGCTGGGCTCGGGAGTGCTACCCACTAGGAGGGAACATTTGGCCAGGCATGTAACACGCGAGGTGAAAGAATTGGTATGGTCTGGTGCTTACATCAATATGTTCTCCTTGCTTGTGGATAACAGAGAAATGGAGTATGCCAAGAAGCAGAAGGATTGGATGCTTCCTAGTGAATGGCGTGTGGAAATGTTGAGATTCAAGGTGGAGGAGACTTTGAACAACTGGATTAGGGCTTTCTCTGTATTTATGGCTATAATAGCTGAGCATTCGCCTAACCTGCAAGCAGAAATGGCTTGTTACCAGAGCAGGGTTACTATGACTCATGATAAATATGGGAGCGTAGGGTGGAAGGAATATGACATGAATTTCAGGAAGGCTAAGGAATTTGACCCATCACTTACCTGGGACCGGGTTGACTCAATCTCATGGTTTGATCAGTTTGGCCCAGGAAAGCCGCGCAATGCAGCTCAGCACTGGAACAAGGGACACACTTCCCAAGCGCCTCTGCCCTTTCGGCCACCACAAAGAGCGGGCACGGCCCCTAGTCCAGGAAGCGGTGGGGGGCGGAAAGGGACATGCTGGGATTTTAATAGACGGACATGCACAAGGGCCCAAGGCACTTGTAAATTCAAGCACGCATGCTCAATATGTAACCACCCTTCTCACCCAGAATCTAAATGCCTAAAAAAAATCAGGAAATAGGGGAAAGAGGAAACAGGAAACAGGAGTAAGGAGAAGGAACTAATAGTAACACATTCACCCATTGATGTTCTGGCTATGGCTCCTTGGTTAAACAGGTACCCAAACCATGCCACGGCTAGGATTTTACAGGAAGGTTTTTTGTATGGCTTTAGGATTCCGGAAGTTGACTACACAGGGACACCAGAGTATAAAAATCAGCTTTCTGTAAGGACCAATCCGGGGGTAGCAGCAGCAAAAATTGCAAAAGAACTACGCCTGGGCAGAATAGCGGGTCCTTTTGATAACAACCCTGTGCACAACTTTGTCTGCTGGCCCCTGCGGGTAGTCCCGAAGAAAGAGGAAGGGGAGTTCAGTTTGATTCATAATCTGTCAGCTCCTAGAGGCAATTCTTTAAATGACACCATCAACGAAGACATCTTTAGTATGACATATGCCTCTTTTGAGGCAGTAGATATGCTAAGGGTTCTGGGACCTGGAGCGTTGCTAGCCAAATCAGATATTGAGTCCGCCTTCCAGATGCTGCCTGTACATTCTCTAGATCACCACCTTCTAGGCTTTTCATTCCAGGACAAATTCTACATGGATATGTGCATGCCCATGGGTTGTTCTGTTTCCTGCGCTTACTTTGAAAAATTCAGTTCATTTCTGGAATGGGTTTTGAGACAGGCAACAGGGCACCAATAAGTCATGCATTATCTGGATGACTTTCTCTTTCTGGGGTCGGCGGGATTCAGGGAATGCGCTTGGGCATTGTAGGAATTTTGCGTGCTCATGCATGCTTTCGGGGTTCCTCTGGCGCCGGGGAAGACGGTGGGT
This sequence comes from Lissotriton helveticus, assembly GCF_964261635.1. NCBI lineage: Eukaryota > Metazoa > Chordata > Amphibia > Caudata > Salamandridae > Lissotriton > Lissotriton helveticus. The sequence continues at coordinate 1,924,524,277 of NC_136063.1, forward strand.
CCTGCAACCACAATTGAATTTTTAGGCATTGAGTTGGACTCTGTACAGGGGTGTTTGCGGTTACCTAAGGATAACATTTTTTAATTTAGAGCAGCACTCCAGCAATGTTTGGCAAAAGAGAAGGTAACCTTACATCAGCAACAACAGACAGTTGGTCAGTTGAACTTTGCGCTAAGGGTAATACCTATGGCACGGCCGTTCTCCCGCTCCATCGCTCAGGCCATGACAGGCCTCCAGGAAAAACACCATCACACCAGACTGTCGTCTAATGTTCGCCAGGACATGCGGATTTGGAGCGCATTTCTGGAGGGTTTCAACGGTAGGGTAGTGTGGCCCGGTCCCCCCACTACTTCCGCGGAGTTAGGTTTATGGACTGATGCTGCGGGCAGTAAGGGTTTTGGTGCCATACTTGGAAACGAATGGGTGGCACAACATTGGCCGGCTTGGTGGGTGGGGAGAGGTTTGACAGCCAATATAGGTTTTCTGGAACTCTTTCCCATCTGGGTGGCACTGACTGTTTGGCCTCATGATTTGCATAACCAATCTGTGATTTTCTGGTCAGACAATATGACAATGGTTGAATGCATTAATCAGCAGGCGGCATGGTGCAAAATGATCCTCCGCCTGTTGAAAGAGATAGTGCTGTTGTGTATGAAGTTGAACATACAGTTTAAGGCTAAACTTGTCCCGGGGGTGCTGAATAATGCTGCTGACGCACTCTTGCTTCAAGATGCAAGTTTTCAGGGAGCACCTACCCTTCGCAGAGGTGACACCAACACTCTTCCCGGAAGTACTCTGGCAGATTGGTTCCCCCAGCTACAGAACCTCATGGCAGCTAGCCTAGCACCCAGGACCAGGCAGGCTTATGAAGGGGCCGTTTTGGTTCTTACTGCGCTTTTCTGGGGCAGGATTGGGAGGATAGCTGGCAGGAGTCAGGGGCATTCCTCCGTTACTTAGAAACTTTGAATAAGGAAGGGCGATCTGCGGCAACAGCCAGGCGACATGTGGCAGCTGTGTCTTTCTTCGCGCAAATCAAGGACTCCAGGGACCCCACTAATAGTTTAATTGTGAGGAATGCACTGAAGGGGAGGTGGGGCCTCCAAGGGGCTACTCCGGACACGAGGCGCCCAATTGGCTTAGAGCGGCTGTCATCACTGCTAGCAGCCCTGGGTGGCATCTGCATTTCGACAGGCGAGGAGTTGCTATTCAGAGCCGACTTTTCAATGGCCTTTTATGGAGCATTTAGGGTTGGAGAACTGGTGGCGTGCAATAAACAGGATGTGCAAGGTGGGCTCCAGCTGGAGCATACAAGGATACATGGCGACACTTTGCTAATAACCATTAAAAATCCAAAACTGATCAGGAAGCCCTCGGTGAAGGGATAGTACTCCACCGGGCACAGGATAATCCAAGCTGCCCAGTGATGCACCTAGAAGCCTTCCTCCAACAGAGGAATAGTGCAATGGGGGGGCATTATTAATGCATGCTGACAGTGCCCCTCTTACCAGGTTCCAATTTAAGAGGGTATTGGCCATGGTAATAGACAGGACAGGTTTGGATCCAAAGAACTTTGGGACTCATTCATTCAGAATAGGGGCTGCCACAGAAGCAACAGCTAGGGGTTGGCACAGCAACAGTGTGAAGAGAATTGGGAGATGGTCCTCCAATTGTTACAAGCTCTATGAGCGGTTACACATGTTGTGAGGGTGGCAATGCATTTTGTCCTGATTCCTGTCCTATTTGTCTGCTTGCATTTCAGTTCCTCAAACCTGTCACGCAGGGGGGAAACTGCCGTCAGCGCATCACCAGCAAGAGACTTCACAACGACAGGCACATCCACAGGACAAGGGATCACATGTGTTTTGGGTCATTGGTCATTCCTATGTACGGAGTAGGAAATCTGTTTTTCTTTCAGGTAATTACAGACAAAGAGCTGAGCAGGATGGTTTCAAGGTCTCTTTCCATGGTAAAGGGGGTCTCTGCCTCAGTCAGTTTAGGGTTTTCGTGACAGAGCTGTTGAGTAGACTCCACCCACGATAGTTATCCTGCATTTGGGTGGGAACGATCTGGTGAATCTGGGAAGAAGGGGCCTGATGGAGGACATAATCTATGAAGTGAGCTGGTTAGCTAAGGCAAGCCAGGGCTGCACCATAGTTTGGTCACAGATGGTACCCATATTTAAATAGAGGGGGGGAGATTCTGTGAAAGCGTTGAATCACTCGGTAAGGAGCATCAACAATAAAATAGGGAAATTGTTCAGGTCTCCTCAGCTCCAGAACATAGCACATGGGTGTGTCAGGGGGGAACTGTGCTTCCTAAAAGACGGGGTCCACCTGGTTAGGTAACGAAATCATGTTGGAAAATATAATGGCGTGGCTAGTTAGTTATAAGGGCAAAGCATGACCTTTTAGTGTAGGAGGATAGGGGGGGGCAGATAGTCGGTCAACTACGCTGGCCTGTGGCGGTAAGGTCATGATTGGTGAGCAGTAAATTTAAGGTTCTTAGAGGGCGGCGCCATTCTTCAATGGGGTCACCCAAGGGGAGAGACAAGTGGTCTCTCCTAGAACTCCAGGGGTGATACAGCCGGTTGGCTGGATGGATGCGGGGAGGGTGGGAGTCACGCTTTCTTTAGGCTGGTTGGCTAACCCGCACGTGCACAATGACGTCACTAAATGGCGCAGAGTGCAAGGGCCCCCTTTAATGGAGTTAATAGGGCGTACGGAGGTAACTGAGGGGGGGAGGGGCAGTACCCTCACAGTAAACGGGCCTTCTGCGCATGCGCACTCCTACGGGAGGGCGTGGTTAACTGATAAGGATATAGGATACGCAGAAAAGTAATTCATGTATGATTATGATTCAGATGTTAGATTCGGATAGGAAATACCTTGTATTAGAAGCATGCTAAGGGTAGCCACCTGAGATCTGTATATATTAATTGTAATAATGCTACGTTTTCTGCGTAGAAATGTGTAAAGAAAATGCTACTTACCAGTATGCATCTGTTCTTGGCATGTTGGGCTGCTGACATTCATATCTTAGCACAAGATCGCCGCCTAGTGTTTGGTCCGGATGATTGCACCTTGTTGTCTTGGAAGAGTCTTCAAAGTATCACGAGATAGGTGACTCCTCTCTTGGACTACAGTGCGCATGGGCATCCACTCCTTCCTTAGATTGTTTTTCGCCATTGTGGCAAAGATGGAGTATAGAAAAGTAGAAGATGGCCATGCACAGAAAATCCTGCAGCTGCGACAGGCCCCGGGAGGAGGGTGGGCGATATGAATGTCAGCAGCCCTACATGCCAAGAACAGATGCATACTGGTAAGTAGCATTTTCCGTTCGAGGCATGTGTGTCTTTTGCTTGACTGTCCAGAGTCCCTGGACTGTGTATTGATGTAGGTGGACTGTGTATTGATGTAGGTGGGCTCCCCAACCTGTCAGTGATGCGTCCGCTGTTAGTACTACTTGTGGAACCGGCTCTTGTAACAGTCGCCCCTTGGAAAGGTTTTGTGGGTTCCACCACTGCAGAGAGTTGTACGCGCGACTGTCTACCAAAACTAGGTCTTTTAGTTGTCCTTGAGCTTGGTTCCACTGCCGTGCTAGGCATTCTTGTAATGGACGCATTTGAAATCTGGCATGAGGGACAATGAATATGCAGGAGGCCATCATGCCTATGAGTTGCATGAACACTCAAGCTGGTAAGGAGTATTGTGGCTGAAACTTCTGAATTTGAGTCTGCATGTTGGCTATCCTGACTGGATTTGGATATGCCTTTGCTACTGATGTAGCTATGTTAGCTCCCAGATATTGTTGTATGTGGGAGGGTTGTAGATGAGATTTTGGGTAATTTATGGAAAAACCCAGACTGTGCAGTAGCTGGAGTGTTTGAGACGTATGGCTTGCACATTGGGCGTACGATTTGGCTTTTATGAGCCAATCGTCGATATATGGAAGCACGTGGATGTGTTGCCTCCTGAGGTGTGCTGCCACTACGGCTAGACATTTTGTGAACACTCTTGGGGCTGTAGTTACTCCAAAAGGGAGAACTTTGAACTGATAGTGTTGACCTTCTATTGTGAATTTGAGATATTTCCTGTGAGCTGGATGTATAGGTATGTGGAAGTGTGCATCTTTGAGGTCTAATGTGGCGAGGAAGTCGCCGTGCTGAAGTAACAGGAGTACTTGTTGTAGAGTAATCATATGGAAGTGCTCTGACAGTATGTATTGGTTCAGAGGTCTGAGGTCTAATATGGGTCTGAGCGACCCGTCCTTTTTGGGAAGTAGGAAGTATAGAGACTATACTCCTGTTCCTTAGTGTTGAAAAGGGACTGGCTCTATGGCGCCCTTTTGTAGCATGGATTGGACCTTGTTGTAACAGTGTTATGTGTTCTTTGGACATAGGACGGTGTTTGGGTGGTATGTTGGGTGGAGTAGAAGTGAGTTCCAGGCAATAACCATACTGGATAATTTGTCTCAACCACCTGTCTGTGGTAATTGCGTTCCAGACAGGTAGGAATTGGTTGATTCTGCCTCCGACTGTTGTTAGATGGTCTGGAGGGAGTGTGATGAAGTCACTGTTTGGTGGCAGTGGAGGCTCGGGTGTAACTGCCTCCACATCCTCTGCCTTTGTTATTGTTGCCCCTATAAGCTCCTCTATTGGAGCCTTTGTTAAAAGTGCTCGGTGTATTAGATTTGAAGGTAGAGGAGCTTTGTGATGTGTTGCCTCTTCCTGCGTCTCTATATGAGGAGCGACGAAAGGAACCTCGATGTTGTTGGAACTGAAGTGCCCCCATTGATTTTGCAGTTTCAGTGTCTTTTTCCATTTTATCTAAAATGATGTCTACTGCTGGGCCAAACAGGAAATCTTGGTTTACTGGTTGGTTGAGGATGGTGGATTGCACCTAAGCATGAGCGTAAAATCCGTTACGCTCATGGATTTTGCGAATTTTCGGTAAATTCGCGATCCGCGAACTCCCACGAATTTACCGCGAATTCGCAAATCCGCAAGCGGCGGATTCTGGGGGCAAAAGTTCAAGCCTTGCTGGCCTGTTGTAACTATTTTACGATGGCGCCGGCAAGCTGCCAGCGCCATCCTAAAATAGTTACTAAATTAGCTTCAACAGGAAGCTCTAATAGATAAAATAAAGCAGGTGCTCGAGCACCTGCTTTATTTTATCTATTAGAGCTTCCTGTTGAAGCTAATTTAGTAACTATTTTAGGATGGCGCTGGCAGCTTGCCGGCGCCATCGTAAAATAGTTACAACAGGCCAGGCAGGTGTGCCTTCTTCCCAAATATTGCAAAAAACACAGTTGATGGACAGAATGTAGAACAATGTCATACATTCACCCCAGTACAAGGATCTGGGCCTAAATCCATCGTTTTTTTGCACTCCACACCACCCTGGGTTAGACACTGGCTATATGCAAATCAGCTCTGACCCAGTGCCTCATGGGAACAGTCCAGTCCGAACTACCAAGCCATGTCTTTCCCAGACCGGAATCAAGCATCCAAGGACCGGTTTCTGGCTATCAGCCTTCATCAGCCTGGATAGCTTGACTCCAGTGGTGTGGAGAGCCTGGGACTCACGTCTGAGCATACCCAGCCCACTCGGGGTGAAAAATGCAAAAAACACAGTTGATGGACAGAATGTAGAACAATGTCATACATTCACCCCAGTACAAGGATCTGGGCCTAAATCCTCGTTTTTTTGCACTCCACACCACCCTGGGTTAGACACTGGCTATATGCAAATCACATCTGAGCATACCCAGCCCACTCAGGGTGAAAACAATGTCATACATTCACCCCAGTACAAGGATCTGGGCCTAAATCCATCGTTTTTTTGCACTCCACACTGTGTTTTTTGCAATTTTCACCCCGAGTGGGCTGGGTATGCTCAGACGTGAGTCCCAGGCTCTCCACACCACTGGAGTCAAGCTATCCAGGCTGATGAAGGCTGATAGCCAGAAACCGGTCCTTGGATGCTTGATTCCGGTCTGGGAAAGACATGGCTTGGTAGTTCGGACTGGACTGTACCCATGAGGCACAGGGTCAGAGCTGATTTGCATATAGCCAGTGTCTAACCCAGGGTGGTGTGGAGTGCAAAAAAACGATGGATTTAGGCCCAGATCCTTGTACTGGGGTGAATGTATGACATTGTTCTACATTCTGTCCATCAACTGTGTTTTTTTCAATTTTCACCCCGAGTGGGCTGGGTATGCTCAGACGTGAGTCCCAGGCTCTCCACACCACTGGAGTCAAGCTATCCAGGCTGATGAAGGCTGATAGCCAGAAACCGGTCCTTGGATGCTTGATTCCGGTCTGGGAAAGACATGGCTTGGTATTTCGGACTGGACTGTACCCATGAGGCACAGGGTCAGAGCTGATTTGCATATAGCCAGTGTCTAACCCAGGGTGGTGTGGAGTGCAAAAAAACGATGGATTTAGGCCCAGATCCTTGTACTGGGGTGAATGTATGACATTGTTCTACATTCTGTCCATCAACTGTGTTTTTTGCAATTTTCACCCCGAGTGGGCTGGGTATGCTCAGACGTGAGTCCCAGGCTCTCCACACCACTGGAGTCAAGCTATCCAGGCTGATAGCCAGAAACCGGTCCTTGGATGCTTGATTCCGGTCTGGGAAAGACATGGCTTGGTAGTTCGGACTGGACTGTACCCATGAGGCACAGGGTCAGAGCTGATTTGCATATAGCAGGTGTCTAACCCAGGGTGGTGTGGAGTGCAAAAAAACGATGGATTTAGGCCCAGATCCTTGTACTGGGGTGAATGTATGACATTGTTCTACATTCTGTCCATCAACTGTGTTTTTTGCAATTTTCACCCCGAGTGGGCTGGGTATGCTCAGACGTGAGTCCCAGGCTCTCCACACCACTGGAGTCAAGCTATCCAGGCTGATGAAGGCTGATAGCCAGAAACCGGTCCTTGGATGCTTGATTCCGGTCTGGGAAAGACATGGCTTGGTAGTTCGGACTGGACTGTACCCATGAGGCACAGGGTCAGAGCTGATTTGCATATAGCCAGTGTCTAACCCAGGGTGGTGTGGAGTGCAAAAAAACAATGGATTAAGGCCCAGAACCTTGTACTGGGGTGAATGTATGACATTGTTCTACATTCTGTCCATCAACTGTGTTTTTTGCAATTTTCACCCCGAGTGGGCTGGGTATGCTCAGACGTGAGTCCCAGGCTCTCCACACCACTGGAGTCAAGCTATCCAGGCTGATGAAGGCTGATAGCCAGAAACCGGTCCTTGGATGCTTGATTCCGGTCTGGGAAAGACATGGCTTGGTAGTTCGGACTGGACTGTACCCATGAGGCACAGGGTCAGAGCTGATTTGCATATAGCCAGTGTCTAACCCAGGGTGGTGTGGAGTGCAAAAAAACGATGGATTTAGGCCCAGATCCTTGTACTGGGGTGAATGTATGACATTGTTCTACATTCTGTCCATCAACTGTGTTTTTTGCGTTCTTCCCAAATATATCATCGAAAATCAGCTGTGATGCTGGACAGAGGCCTTTGCATCCTTGGCTTTCACGAGCGCAATCCTCGTGCTGTTCCTGTGGCCAGGAGCTTCTGTATCTTCATCTGCTGCTCTGATCGGTCTCCGACCTTTTATACACACAAGAGGCATGTACACTCGCATGGAAGCCCCGTCCGTTTGGCCCCGCCCACACACTCGCGGTGTGCACCGTCTTCCCGCCATTTACCCACTATGATAGCTCACTAAAGGGACCCCTGCGCCCTTCGGCGCGATTGCATAGTAACACACACCTGGTCGCTGTAGACAACTCTCTGGCACTTTAGGCAGCTGTAGTGTAGTAAAAGCACTATACATTTACCCAACGAGGTAGCACTTACTGATTATCCAGTATAAAGTACTCCAGTTGAGTAGAGGTATGGCACAAAACGGTGGCGTCTTCTTGAATAAATATGAAGGGCAGGGTTCATTCTGGCACGATGGTCCTGGCACAAAAATTAAACCTCAACCGGAAGCACTTACAGATATCAATTAAGCATGTGCCCTAGTTGAAGCTTAAATTCAGTGACTCATTCATCGGCCCAAAAACCAATCGTGAGCGTTGTCAAGGCTGGGCAGATGTGCCTTCTTCCCAAATATACCATCGAAAATCAGCTGTGATGCTGGACAGAGGCCTTTGCATCCTTGACTTTCACAAGCGCAATCCTCGTGCTGTTCCTGTGGCCAGGAGCTTCTGTATCTTCATCTGCTGCTCTGATCGGTCTCTGACCTTTTATACACACAAGAGGCATGTGCAGTTGTGCACTCGCATGGACGCCCCGTCCGTTTGGCCCCGCCCACACACTCGCGGTGTGCACCGTCTTCCCGCCATTTACCCACTATGATAGCTCACTCAAGGGACCCCTGCGCCCTTCGGCGCGATTGCATAGTAACACACACCTGGTCGCTGTAGACAACTCTCTGGCACTTTAGGCAGCTGTAGTGTAGTAAAAGCACTATACATTTACCCAACGAGGTAGCACTTACTGATTATCCAGTATAAAGTACTCCAGTTGATTAGAGGTATGGCACAAAACGGTGGCGTCTTCTTGAATAAATATGAAGGGCAGGGTTCATTCTGGTTTGATGGTCCTGGCACAAAAATTAAACCTCAACCGGAAGCACTTACAGATATCAATTCAGCATGTGCCCTAGTTGAAGCTTAAATTCAGTGACTCATTCATCGGCCCAAAAAACAATCGTGAGCGTTGTCAAGGATGGGCAGATGTGCCTTCTTCCCAAATACACCATCGAAAATCAGCTGTGATGCTGGACAGAGGCCTTTGCATCCTTGACTTTCACGAGCGCAATCCTCGTGCTGTTCCTGTGGCCAGGAGCTTCTGTATCTTCATCTGCTGCTCTGATCGGTCTCTGACCTTTTATACACACAAGAGGCATGTGCACTCGCATGGAAGCCCCGCCCCAAATCCGTGAATACGCAAATCCGCGAATCGTGGATCCGCAAAATCCGCCCATGCTTAATTGCACCTCATTTTTAAAACCAGATATGCATAGCCACGCGTGTCTGCGAAGTAGAACGCTGGTATTGATAGACCTGGCCGATGTATCGGCTGCGTCTAGCGCACATTTGATGGAGGCATTGGTAATAAACTTGCCTTCCTGAATGAGGTCGTTAGCCTGAGCCTTAAAAGGTTCTGGTAGGTGTTGCATGAGACTTTCGAGCTGGTCGTAGTGTGCTCTGTCGTATCTCGCTAGAAGAGCTTGTGTATTCGCAATTCTCCATGAATTTGCAGATTGTGAAGCGACCCTTTTCCCTGAGGCTTCTAGTATTTTAGATTCTTTGTCAGGAGGCGGAGCATCTCCTGTTGTCTGTGAGTTAGCCTGTTTACGAGCATTTGCAACTACTAATGAATCTAAAGGCAATTGCTGTTTTATATAAGTAGGGTCTGCTGGGGCTGCCTTATATTTTTTCTCAATCTTCGGATTGAGCACCCGCGCCCTAGCATGATCTTTAAATATGTCTGGCGCGTGCTTTAGGACCCCTTTAAGCATAGGAAGTGTTTTGACATTTTTTTCAGAAGTGGGGAAAGTGTCAAATAAAAAGTCCTCCTCTATAGGGTCAGTGTGCATGTCAACCTTGTGATATTTTGCTGCCCTGTCTATAAGCTGATTAAACATGATAGTGTCGTCTGTAGGCGACGGTTTTGTAGGGTATGCGGAAGTGTCTGGGATGGGTTGCGCTTCGTCAGGATCATTTTGGTAATCCCATGTATCATCTTGTGGATCAGGATCCCCTGGTTCATCATAAGTGTACTGAGGATCTTCCCCCATGTCCTCTCCCTCATTGTAATCAGAATGTGTGGGAGAGTAAGGTACAAAAGGCATATCAGGAAAGAAAGGAGGAGGAGTAAAAGGTCTTGAGGGAGATGTCCCAAAGTCTTTTTTCTTAGTAGGAACAGGAGAAGGAGTGTCTTGTGGTAAGGGCCTTTTCTTTCGGTGGTAAACTACCACGTGTCCTGTTTCAGGGTCTATATATAATTTTGGTTGCTCTTCAGTCACTGGATCTGGATGGAGAGTCCGTGGCTTTGGCGTCGAAGGCTTCGGTTTATTGACTTGTTTTGGAGTCTTTGGCTCGAGGGCCTTTGGTTTTGGAGTTCCTTTAGGCTCAACTGCCGATTTCGGGTCGGTAACCTTTTTTGGTTCAACGCCTTTTTTCTTTTCAGCGTCCTCTTTTGGATCAGCTCCCTTTTTAGGGTCGACGACGGCCTTCGGATCAACGGGAGATCTTGGTTCGGTACATTTTTTGTCCGAAGCAAGGGTTTTTTTCGGGTCGATTGTCTTTTTTGTGTGATCGGCCCCTTTTTTAGGATCAGCTGCCTTTTTTGGTTCGTCTGCTTTGTTAGGATCGACGACCTTCTTGGCCTCCTTCGGTTCCGAGGGCTTCTTGGGCTCGACTACGCTCTTCGGTTCCGAGTTTTTCGGTGCAGAGGGCTTCTTGGGCTCGACGACCTTCTTTGGGTGTACGCCCTTTGGGTCGACGACCTTCGTCTTCGGGTCGATGACCTTTGGGTGGACCACCCTCTTTTATTCAGTGCTTTTCGGGTCGACCAGCTTTTTCGGTTCGACGACCTTTGGCTGGAAAGCTCTTTTTGGCTCGATGTCTTTCTTCGGGCCTGGGCTACCGGAAGGCGTGTATTTAGGCATCAGAGCCGAGTCCAGAGGTGGGGTCTCCGAAGGAATATCTCGATCTTGGCTAAGGCCTTTCGGCTATGCTTCGACCGGAGCCTTCTTTTTTGGGCTGAGTGGAGTGGGGGGCTGAGTACTCAAAGTTTGCCCCGGCGTGATCTGGTCATCGGAGTCCGATTGGTCCTCAACGGTGACGATCTCTAAAATCGGAGTCGGCGGCTTCGGGGAGATCTTGTTCGTCCTCGAAGATATTCTCTGGTTCCGACTTCTGCATCTCTTGCCTGGCAGCTCGTCGATTCCTGATGGTTTTCTTGGATCGGAATTGGGCACACGCTGGGCAATTTTCTTCTTTGTGTTCAGGTGACAAACACTTGTTACACACTGTGTGCTTGTCAGTATGCGGGAATTTGGAGTGGCATTGTGAGCACCTTTTAAATGGACTCCTTTCCATCGACGAAAGTCGCACGTGGCGTCGATAAGGCCCAATGGCCCGCGTCGACGACCGGATCGAGATGAAAAGTTTAATGGAGTCGAGGGGTACAGAGCGAAAACAATACCGTCGAGTTCGAAGGCCTTTTGGCCTTAGAAAGTAGTTAGTTTCGGTTCCGAAGTTGGAGTATAGGAAATAACATCCGAACCCAATGGAGGAAATAGGAAATAACATCCGAACCCAATGGAGGAAATAAACAATCTAAGGATGGAGTGGATGCCCATGCGCACTGTAGTCCAAGGGAGGAGTCACCTATCTCGTGATACTTCGAAGACTATTCCAAGACACCAAGGTGCAATCATCCGGACCCAACACTAGGCGGCGATATGAATTCAGCAGCCCACATGCCTCGAATATATTGTTTATTTCAAGTTTTTATTTGATTTCATGTTTTAATAAATATGGCCGGGGATTGTACGACCCCCGCCTCCAAAGAAATCTCTCTCATGTCCATCTTTAATAAATGTTGGTTAAACACAAGGCGGGGGGAGGGGGATGTTCGTTAGTCCCTGGCCATACCACAGGCTCAACTTATAATTATCAGACACGGTGATGCTGGGATACTGGTGGGAGGCAAGCGGGAGGTCAACTCACTTTATGCGGATGACATATTGCTGTCACCGAGAAAACTAACAGACACGTGGATCACAATAGATGACACACTAGTAGAGGTTGGGGCCCACTTGGCGTTCCAGCTGAATGCTGATAAGTCGGTTCTCTATCCAATACAGACGGCAGTATCTACGGAGATGAAGTTAGCAACATAAATTACAGAAAACACCTGCAAGTACATAGGAATTTACATATGCTCAGACATGTCTGAGACCTATGCCTCAAATGTTGGGGTTCTCTCAGACAGCCTAGAAAAGAGTGTATGTAAATGGCTGCGATTCACGCGGTCCTAAATGGGATGAATAGACAAAAGCAAGATGATAATGCTTCCCCAAGTGAAGTGCTATATGTGCTACAGCACGTCAATGCGTATCCCGGAGTCATGCTTTCGTAAATTGAGTAAGTTACTTCAGCTGTTATACTAGGGTCACAGGAGGAAGTGGATCAGCCTAGAGGTTCTGTGACTGCCATGGGATAGCGGGTGACTACAGGCACCAAACTTTTGGGCACACTATTGGGAAACTGACCCAGTGGTAGGAATGCTAGCACACCTGACCCAATCCCAGAAGCCTCTGCCGCTGCATCTGGCAACACACAAGTACAGACTGTCCCTACCGGAACAGATCCGCACAATGTTAGATATCTGGGACCACACAACAAGGAGGAAAAATGACAAACATATCTACATTCAACAATTGGTGCACTGTAATAAGCCTCAAGATGTCCCTAAGTCAAAGGGAGGGAGGAAGCCACTCCCATTGTTTAGGGGGCTTCTATTCCGATGGCTGGATGCTGGAGTATGCAGACTTTTGCACTCAATGGGACGTTATGGGTAGCAGCTTTCTCAAGTATCTTGGTCTGATGGCGGCCAAAAGGAAGACATGTTCCGAAAAAAGCAGAACAGGCATGAACTAAATCAAACACTGCCGGACATAAGGGGAAAACGTAAGCTTATTTCACGTTTGTATGTCTTTCTCGTACCATGCACGGCCATTCACATCACAACACTGAAAACACAATAGAAGGGGGATATTGGTGAGGAGCTGAGTGAGCGGACTGGGCTTCTGTGCTGGGTAATTGTAGAAGAGCGACTCATAGCGCATAGTTAAAGCTGATACATTATAAATGTGTACACAGGGATTACGAGACATCGCAATGGCCATGCAGGAACTTTGCTCTAGATGCTGGTCGGGCACTGGGACTTATATTCATATGTGGTGTACATGTCAGAATATAAGTTGCTTTCTGGGGCGAAGTGATTCAGGTGTTCGGGGTCTTGACCAAACTACCATTGTGGCCCACAATGCAGCTTTGCCTCTTAAGCCTGGTGACCCGATCTAAACACACTAAATATGCACAGAAGGTAGTAGAGTTGGGTCTAGCTGTGGTGAAAAAATGTATAGTATTAATATGGATGACTAACCTATCACCTGCTAAGAAACAATGCTTGTTATAACCCACATTCTGCTCGCACTGATCGTGCTAGTTAAGACACAGATTGGTATACAGCAGGACTGAATAAGGGGTAGTCTGGTGTAGAACATGGTGGGATCCACCTACAACAAGAAATTGAGGAACCTGATGAGTAGCATGGGACGGATTCTGGATAGGAGTAAAAAGTGAATATGCAGGAAGGTCTAAGGGGTCATCAAGGGTGGGGGGTGGGGAGGGGGAGTGTTCACTGGTTTCCAGCGCCTCCATGTGTACTGTATACATTTTCATCTCTGATGTTTGTGTATCATGCTCTTGTTTTCAGAGACGCATTTGACAAGTAATACCTCGCTATCTGGATCTGTGGGGGGCGTTATTGCCTTGTATTGCAAAAAGTCAATAAAAGAAAAGAGGGGAAAAAAGGCAAAAATGCTGAGCTCAGTGCTCTGAGATCCTGTAACCAGGAGCCGGAACAATAACTGAAGCAACTGCCACCTGCTGGGCATTAAGGGATACTGGTGGTCTCTGGGCTACATTGTCCTCTTTTTCCTTCATCTTTCTTCTTTTAAAAAAGGGTCTGTGAAAGAGATTTACGTATACTACTAAAGTATTTAGACTAAAATATATGTAAACAAGGGCATTCCTTACTCTTTTTTTTTTAATGCAATCTGAAGAAATTGGCTATTATAGCTTTTCTTATAGGCTGCACAATAGTCTTGTCTTCAGTGTTTCTACAGGTATTCCTGAAGAAAGGTGAATGTCTACACTTAAGAAGAGTACTCCATGATCCTGTTGGCGGGTATTTTCAGTGCTTACGAGTAATCAATGCAGATCCCCTGAGAGAGGAGTGAGGCTACAAGTAACATTTTTGATCTAGTGTGAGATCAGGAGAAGCGCTTTTGGCATGATGGGTCATAGTTGCATAGCTCACCACATTTCAATGTTTTTTAAGTGTGGCATAGTAAGTATAATGTATTAAAACATTTTTGGGAGGACTTTTACGTTTTTAAAATTTCACAAATGCTAATCTAAGTAACCATCATATATCTTTGAAAATATTTTATATTTATTTTAAATGTCCAAAACAGACTGTCAGGCAGTGTCCTGTGTCCACATTCTGTACCTAGCGGCCTTCCACAGGGTAGGACTTTAATCAGGGAAAACAAGCTCTCAAATATGCCCCAAAACCTGTAGAGCACGTCTGCTGTAAGTGTATACTCTACTCTGTCTCCCTGCCCTCAGGTCACAGCCTTCAGTCATGTCCAGTGAAATTTACACTAGCGCTTCCCCAATCTGTGTCCAGTCTCCATGCACCCTGGGCCCACACAGCATGGCCTTCAACCTACCCAACAAGCTTTGGGTGCAGTACATGGCCCGTAAAATGGCCTTCCAGAGCCAAAAGGCAACATTTAGTGTCCATCAAGCTCTGGGCAAAAGGCATGGCGGATATCCTTTTGCCACAAACTGTGCCTCCGGACCTCAAAGGCCAGACACTTTGATGGGGACTCTCTAGCACTGGGGGTGACCCTCCGCCTTTCTCTCCACATGGTCCCCAGTCTGAAGACCACAGTGTGACCAAAGGGAAATATGAACAGAGGAATTGGCCATCTGTCACACCCGATGCCCAGTTCCAATGCCCCCAGAAGGACAAACTCTGGGCAACCACTAAGTACAAGGTACCACCAAATAACTACTGGCCCTCCTATGGCAAGAGGTACACACTACCAGACCATTGTTAGAACAAGAACTCCACAGAGTCACCTAGAATGGCCTATCGCATTCTCTTGTTGCTGGTGCCAAAGCATGTCTAGTATTAGACCACATGCCGTTGTGGATTCAGCAGCCTTGTGCTGGCTCTAGAGGGACATCTGGTAACAATGTGTGGTAACACATTTCCTTTTAATCTCATGAGAGGGTCAAGGCATGCAAATGTATTTCCCTCCCACATGACTGGTATCTAGGTTTTCCCCCCCACTACCGCTGCTCATGGAAGTTCCTTTCCTGTGTGTGTCTGTCTGCTACTGCATTCCTCCAATACACAAACATTTTGTGGGTGGAAGCAAAATCCACGCAATATATTTCTTCTGAGTGGAAATATGATCATCTTTTTCTTCTTCATACCCCCATCCTTCAAGAGGAGAACCCTGAAGAGCATTTATGACACAAGGCATGGACAGCGGTCTACTGTGATGTTAAGCTGCACCACAGGCCTGTCTTTCTATTTAAATGGAATATTTTTTATCTATGATGTACAATCTCCCCTGAAGAATACACTCTACTTCCACAATTGTATATGCTTCTGATTCATGAGTCAGAAGCAACATCTCAAGAGGCATGTATCCTGTTTTTGGGTGTTTTACAACAATTAATATGTCAGAATTCAGTTTGAAAGCCAATTTGTGAATCATATTGCCAGATAGCTAAACATTTTTCTTTTTGCATTATTTAAAATAAGCCTTGGCAATGTCAATAGGTCAAGCTTATGAATGTACTGTCAAGCCCGAGCAAAAAATTAATGTATGTTAAGGACCACCTCTTACCATCTGTACTGCCGTCAGATAAAATCCCTATAAATTATCTAGATATCTCAGACACTTTAATAACATTACAATGGCAAGTGAGTACTCATGTAAAATGATCACAGCTGCTGGAGGGCAAGCAGTGTTTCTAGAAGTACACGTGTGCCCAATCAAAACATGTACTTCTGGCACCAAACATGTGGGCGGAGCGAATGCCTCTCTCCTGGAGGTTCTTATAGAATTGTCTGGCAACAGCTGCTCTGTCTAGCCAGACCATAAAAAATACCTTAAATTTAGACCAAATGACAAAAAGCACAGAGAAAACAACGGCCTTCATCTTTTATCAACGTGCTTGTTAGAAATGTGGTCTCTAGTTGGCAGAGGTATGCAACCTGTCAAAGTAGGGGCCACCACTTTAGGCAGACCCTCTGGTAGCTTGGCACAGAGCAGTCAGGCTTAACTTAAGAGGCAATGTGTAAAGTACTTGTGAGCACTTTAATTACAGTAACTCAATGAAAACACCATAAAAAACTCCACACCAGGTTAGACAAATAGAAAATATTTATCGGATTAAAACAAAATCAACAAGACAAAAATTCAACTTGTAAAAGTAGAGATATGAATTTGTAAAGATTCAATGTGAAAACAGTGCTCAGAAGTCCCTAGCGGTCAAAAGGTTACTTCAGGTCGGGAAGGACTGGTGCAAATCCAAAGATCAGGCTGAGCGCAATCGACGGCAGGCCAGCTACAGGACCCAGACAGGTCCCACTAACAAAGTACCTTGGATGGAGCTTTTGTCGGTGTCAAACACTCAAAGCGAGGAGGAGCCACGTTGTCAACGATCTGTGGATGGAGGAGAGTGTCAGCGCCAATCCGCACAGTCGATAGGAGCTTCGGTGTCGAACCCTTTTTTTTCATGCAGGCGCTGCGGCGATGTCAAGCCACGCTGTTGTCGTCAAGCAGCTTCAGCGGTCGAATTGCTATAGTCATCGAGCTGCGGTTGGAGCTAGAAATGCTGTCATCAAGCTGCATCGGCATCGAAAGGTGATGCGTCGGACTTACAGACGGCAGAGTCCAACAGCACCAGGAGAGTTGCAAGAAGTCTTGTGTTACTGAGACTTCAGAGGAACAGGAGACATGTCAGCAAACCCTTGGAGAATCATGGGTTCAATGATGTAGACAGCAATGATGTAGACAGCAGGTCCAGTCCCTCCCACTCCAGGCAAGAAGCAACAGGCCAACACAGCAAAGTGCCAGTCCCTCCTACAGCAATTAGCAGACAGCAAACCCATACAGCAGAGCAAGTAGCAAAGTGGCAGTACATCCTATAGCACAGCAGCTCTTCTTCTAGACAGAATGTCTTTGGCTCCAGTAGAGTTCTGATTTGGTGGTGTCAGGTGTCCAAGACATATACCCAAATGTGCCTTTGAAGTGGGGAGACATCAAAGAGGCTTTTGAAGATAACAAGGTCCCTGCCTTTAGTGCCCTGGCTCCAGACTCATAACAGATGGGTATGCAGCTCTTTGTGTGGGGACAGGCACAGCCCTATTCATCTTACAAAGGCCCATCAGCCCAGTGATAGCCTATAGGGATGCAAATGTCACACCTCAGCCCCCTTTGTGCGACTTTCTAGAGGGAATGCACAAAGTCTAGTTGTCACCCTAACCCCAGATATGTATGCAGAGACAGGCAGAGGCACAAAACAGTTAAATTAAGAAAATGCCAGCTTTCTAAAAGTAAAAGACACACAACAGGTGGATGGAATGTGGAACAAATCAAACATTCACCCCCGGTCACAGGCTCACAGTGCCAATTGATTCAAGCTAGCCTGGCTGTTGAAGGGTGATACCCACGAAACAGGTCCCAGGATGCTTGTTTCTGCTCCAGGGAGGACCTGGCTTGACCGTTTGGGCTGCACTGTTCCCACGAGGAGCAGGGTCAAGACTGATTTGCATATGGCTGGGTCGAAACTGGGGTGGCATGATGGATTTAACCCAGATCACTTGACTGGGGGATGAACGTTTAATTTGTTCCGTCCATCATTGTGGGACTTTTACTTTCTAAAAGTGGCATTTTCAGACTTGCAATTTAAAAACTATCTTTAATAAAATATGCTTTTTAAATTGTGAGTCTCGAGACACCAAACTCCAATTTTCTATCTTCTCCTAATGGGAAAATACACTTAAAAGAGGTTTTAAGGCAACCACCATGTTAACCTATGAGAGAGATGGGCCTTGCAGTAGTGAAAAACGAATTTAGCAGTCTTTCACTACCAGGAAATTTAAAACTCAAATGTACTGTCCTAACTTTTAAATACACTGAACATTGCCCATGGGGGTAGCAAGGGCCTACCTGAAGGGTGACTTCCATGTAATAACAAGCATTTGCAATACAATATTTCCCATATTTTTGAGAATTCGAGCTATTGGCATTGTAAATGACAATGTTTTTTACCTATCTGTTTTGGTTTGGAGTGGATGTATGGGGTTTGGAGTTGAATTATGTGGGTTGATAAAAAAAACTGGCAGTTGTGGAATTATGTGGTGTGTAGTGTATTTGTGTACTGGAATTATGTGGCGTGGTGAATAGATAGGGGTCAGAGCTGCACAGAATAGATAAAAAGGAAGATAGAGAGGAATAGGTAGTTGGCGCAGGAAGTGGTGAATGAACTCTAGTTAGAGGTGGTGCTGAGTAATCCTGAGGTGGTTCCGAGTGATGCTTTGGTGCTGGAAGAGAAGGCGAGTTGTGAGCATGGTCTCCTGCTTTCGCTGGTAGAGCTGCCAGATATCTGTGAGCTTTGCTGCTTTTGTCTTCGGTTATTTAGGAGAAAATCCTTATTGCTCATGGCCATAGCAATTCTGAGTGTGGATGAGCTGCTCAAAACCTTAAAATAACCGACACGTGCCCCAAACTGAATGAGAGCCCACTTAATCAAAGAGGAAAAGGCTAAGCACAATAATATAAACAAGCAGTCAGTCTTTAGTGAGTATGTTTTAGGAGTAAAGATCCGTTTACTACAGCCGATAATAAGTTGCATTCAGTGAATGCTGCTCTGCTGTTGGAATGCGCTAAAATAAAAAAATTTAAAAAGCAGCTCATCATGCAACTAGCTGCAAGGACTGGCTGAAGGTAGCCCATGTGCATTGCTGGTGCGCATTAACAAGTACACAACTTATTACATTGAACATTTGTAAACATTGAGATTTTACGTAGAAAGGTTAAAGCGAAACTACAAGTCCCAGGGTGCAACGGGTTGTTGGTTAATTGCCAAAAACCCATTGTTGACATAATTCGCCCACGGAGTGTGTGGTAATTATGTGGGAATGTAGGAAACGAGGATCAGGTCTGCTTTCGATCTACTGAACTGGATGGCATACCTTTTCATTATCTAAGGGACAGACAAAGTTCTGGAGTTTATGGCATTCCCCTTTTCCTGCAACGTTTCTGAATCAGAAGACTCACCATGAATGGATGTATTATTGGTCGCGCCGTTGCATATTTATTTGGGGGGGAGGGGGTGTTTGACAAATGTATTCTTTCTGACATTATAATTTGGACATCACTAAGATGCTTTGCCTCTGCTTACCTCTGATTTTTGTTTCAGCACAGGGCTACCGACCTGGCCGAGAGGAGGGTGTCATGTGACCTATAAGGACATTGTCATCTTTTCTAAGTTAGCATGAGCACATTGCAGCATGCCTGCTGCTTTGCGCACGTTATTACATATCTTTAGTTTGCAATACTTTCTATAGCCGTTTTCACATGAGAACTCATCGCTGTGTTTACTCTCTGCATGTTCCTGGGATTTAGACTAAACATTATGTGCTAGGTCGATCAACAACGCCCCTTGTTATTTTGTTCAGGCCAGGCCTCAGCCCTTAGGCAAAAAATACTGATGCAGCTGTTTGGACAACATACTGTGGTTTTATGGGGATACACGAAAAGGCAGCACACACTTAAAGAGGGACCTTTCCAGGGAGAAGAGCAAGACAGAATCTATGATTTTCCTTTTCCTAAAGAAGGCAGGAGCCGACGTGTCCAATCTCGCTAACTTTAGACCCATATCCTTGTTGCCTGTTCTCTCAAAAGTGCTGGAGAGGCATGTTAACACTCAGTTAAATCATCTTGTGGAAAGCTCGGGATTCTTACATTCTTCCCAGTCCGGCTTTCGAGCGCACCATTCCACCGAGACCGCGCTCCCTGGGGGTGACTCAGAGTCTGCGGCATGGTATCGACCGCTGGGAGACATCTGCACTCATCCTTTTGGATTTGAGTGCGGCGTTCGATACCGTGTCCCATTCCATCCTTTTGAACTCTCTCTGGTCCCTGGGAGTAGGTGGTCCTGAGTTAGCCTGGATTGCCTCCTTTTTAAGTGAGCGCACTTTCCAGGTTTTTTCAACAAAAGCTGTATCTGCTACCTGTTCATCAGCGTACGGCGTTCCCCAGGGGTCTATACTCAGCCCCTTACTATTTAACATCTATGTTAGACCCCTGGCTACCATCGTGGAGGACGCTGGGCTGACCATATTTTAATACGCCGATGACACTCAGATTGTTTTCTCCCTTTCCAGCAGTGAGTGCAACAATATATCGGTCCTGAAGGTCGGATTGTCACGTGTAGCTGAGTGGATGCAGAGGCATCTCCTCAAGTTAAACGGTGACAAGACCGAGATCGTCATCTTGGGGAAAAACAAAGATCTTTGGGGCTCTCAGCACTGGCCTAGCGACATGGGACCCCTCCCCCAGCCGGCCTCTGTGGTTCGCAACCTCTGATTTCTTATAGATGACAAGCTCTCTATGAGGCAGCAGGCCACTAAGGTGGCCTCCGTCTGTTTTGCCACCTTGAGATGGCTCCAGAAAATCCTAAGGATGCTGCCCCATGCCACCCAGAGAACCGTTGTCCAGGCGCTAGTAATCTCCCGCCTGGACTATGGAAATGTCCTCTATCTCGGTGCCGACACCTCAACCATCAACAAACTTCAGGTGGTGCAAAATTAGTCGGCCCGACTTCTTTGTAATGTTCCGAGGAGATCTTCGGCCTCACAGGCTCTCAGTGACCTACATTGGCTTAGGGTCCCAAACCGTATCAAATTTAAAGCCCTGTGTTATCTCTTTAAAATTAAGCAGGGCTCGGCCCCAAAATATCTACAGAGTCTTGTCCAAACCTACAAACCCAGTCGCACATTGAGATCTTCTGCAAATGGCGATTTCGTTGTTCCAAGATTCAATCTTGTAAAGATGGGGGGTCGGTCCTTCTCCCATCTAGGCCCCAAATCCTGGAACGCACTACCTATCGCCCTGAAATCAGAGACTGATTTATTTTGCTTTTGGAAAAAACTTAAGACCCTGCTCTTCCAGTAGATCTGTCCTGTCGCTCTAGCTGGTTTATTGTACTGTGTTGTGTCTTCTTTTCTTCTTTTGTCTATCCCAGGCGCCGGGAAACCCGCTGCGTGTAGCTGTTGCGCATTATAAGTTCAAATAAATAAATAAATGATGTAGATCTACCATCTATAGGCTAATGTATGGGGTCTGCTGACAAAGCCCAGAGATCTTCTCACATATAATTATTATTAACAGATTTGTATCACGCATGGCTGCCCCAGCAACGGGGCATCCCAGCGCTACCCAAAACAACATACCCGTAAGTAGTGACAGCATGGGAAAGAGAAAGAGTTACGCTGGGAAAAGCCAGGTCGTTATGGCTTTCCGGAAAGCTAGATGATCTTGCAGCCCTCTGATACCAATAGGTAGAGAGTTCCATAGTTTGGCAGCCAGAACTTTAAACTAACAACCACCCACTCTGGCTCTTAGAACTCTAGGGGTGTACACCAGCCCTTGATCAGCTGAACGTAGGCACCGGTTCGTGACATAATCTGTTAACAAGTCAGATAGGACCGGGGGAGAGGGGGATGGAGGGAGGGGCTTTTTTAAATCAAAATGTTGTGGGCGATGCATAGAGTCTTAAACTGAATTCTTTTCTCCACTTGTAGCCAGTGTAATTTGGTTAGAGACCTAGACACGGAGCAGGTTTTCGGCAGCGCCAGTAAAGTACAAGATGATGCGTTTTGTACTCTCGGCAGGCGCTGAATGCAGGATTTGTTGGCACCTAAATAAAAGGCATTCCCATAATCCAATCTGGATAAGATTGTGGCCTGTACGATAGTCTGCCGGACTTTGGGCTCAAAAAAGCCCAATAGAGGTTTTAGCCTTCTCAGGAGCCCAAATCATGTCCCTGCGACTACTTTGGATTGGGTGTCAAAAGAGAGACCTCTATCCATCCAGAAGCCCAGGTTCTTGACTGCCTCCTATGGCAAAGGAGCTGGTTTTAGTTGGTCTGGCCACCATTGCTCTGACCACATATCGCTATCTCTTCCAAACAGCAGAATTTCGGACTTACTGGCGTTTAGGTGCAAACAATTTGTTGTCAGCCAATTGGCGACTGCCAGTACATCCTCCTTAAATTTAATGAGAATTTGTTTAAATTTCTCGGAGAAGGCAATAACTAATTGGGTGTCGTCGGAATAATACTACTTCTTAGCAAGGGGAGGTAGGTTAGGCTCCATTGTCTTTTTATGAGGACATCTCCCTTTAAGATTTATGGACTAGTTACTTTGCGGACTGGATTTGTACTGTGCATTTTCTTGCTTGCTGTGGCACGTATACTGCATGTTAGGGCACGTTAGTTAAAATAAAGATTTTTAACTATTCTGTGTCTCTGTCAGATCTTATCGTTGACAAGTACAAGAGTGCAAGCGAAAGGGTGTGTCTTGTTACAGCTATTCCTGAGAGATCTGGGAGTGTTGTGTTCTGGGGTGTCTAATCATTTGTTTCTCTGTAAGTGAGTAGGAGAGCAAGTGAGACACTATAGCTAGTCGGCCCTGGGCTCGTGGGTACTAAGGTGGTAGGAAGACGAGGTCCCTATACACCAAGGCCCCATAATCCTGCGTATAGGTCTATGTTTGTGCAAAATTATTCAATTCTCTGAGCTCATTGTCATCAAGAGCCATACAGATAATAGAAAAGAAGTCAGCTTGGGATGCAGTACTTGGCCCTTGTCCATGGATAGAAGCGTCGTTGTTGCTACCAGAGGAATGTGATGTAGCTCTGAGAGAAGGAGAAGTTCTGTGTACCAGAATGTCTTGGCCTTTTTGGAGCAATGGGGATCAATCTGCATGGTTCTCTCTTCATTTTCTTTAGGACCTTCGGTATTAGAGGAATTCGGGGAAAAGTGTAAGCAAATATTTTTGACCATCCGATCAAAAAGACATTTCTCCATGACCCTTTCTGGGGATACCAGCTTGTGTAATATTAAAGCAAACACAATGAGATGATAGAGGGAGTGCTGAAACTTTTCAAACACTCACCCCCAGTCACAGATCTGGGTTGAATCCATCATCATTCTTTAGCTCACTTCGCCACCCCAGTTCAGACACAGCTATATGCAAATCAGTCTTGACCCTGTACCTCATTAGAACAGTCCAGCCTGAACAGCCAAGCCATATCTTCCCTGGACCGGAAACAAGCATCCTGGGACAGGTTTCGGGGTAACACCCCTCATCAGCCAGGCTAGCTTGAATCCAGTGGCAGGTCTGCAGTTTAGAATTAGGGGTATGCAGAAGGAGCACATTCCTAGGAATAACTTGTACAGTGAGACAGAAGTGGACCTTCTTTTGCAGAGCTTTTGGGCCAGCTGTTTGTCTCTCCAGAACGGCAGGACAAAATCAAAGGCCTTGTCTGACTGGGTGTTTAAGACCGCTGCCGTTTATCAGAGAAGAGAGAGAGGACTAGGTAGCTAGTCCGTATCCCCAGGGTTTATATGTTAATCAAAATGGACTAGCCTATTGTGATGTATATAGCAGGACTCAAAGCTGTATGACGAGGTGCAAACCATTAGGTTTTTTCATGAAGCCCTCACCCACCAACCGAGTTGGTGGCACTGTGTGTGTCCCGGCTGTGCTTCTACGCCTGAAAACCGCAGAGCAGGATTGTAGCTGAGGATGCAGTGTAGTGACGTGAATAGTGAAAGTAAAAAAGCTATACAGTGGTCCCAGTACCCAAGGGTTAATTAGACTTGAATAACTGGGCCATTTTTAGCTGAATTCTAGCTTCGTAAGGTAGCCAGTTTAATGCTTTCAGGTGTGGGGAGATATGGTCCAATTTCCTCGATCCGGTGATAAGTCTTGCAGCTGCATTGGGGCATGCCTTTAGTGGTGCTGTTGAGATTTTTGGTAGACCTGCTAGAGTTGTACATCCATATTCAATATTCGAGTTAACTAGTGATCGGACTGCCAGTTTGAGATCCGCCTTAGAGATGAATGGTTTCACTTTTCTAATGTAGTTCAGGTGATAGCGGGCGCTTTTTGCCATTGATTTGATGTGGGCTTTCATGTCTAGGTTTTCATCTAGCGTGATTCCTAGTGATTTCGCTGAGATGAGTAGGGTAGGGGTGCAGTTTAACGCTGTGATCATTTTGGACCATTCCTTCACTTCTGTGTGTTTCTTTGGTGGTGATATTAGTAAGAATTCTGTTTTTTGCGCATTTAGTTTCAGATGATTGTTAGTTAGCCATTGTAATGACATTTTTAAGGCCTCATTCATTATCTTGATGTCTTTCAGGGATGTGATGTTGATGTATATCTGCGTGTCATCCGCGTACATGTGATAGGATATTTTGGAATTTCGGAGAATTTTTGTGAAAGGTTCGACATACAGGTTAAACAGTGATGGAGATAATGTAGAACCTTGTGGGACTCCAATTGAGTTAGGGCATGAAGGTGAAAGTGATTGATTGACCAGGAATCTTTGCGTTTTATTCTGAAGGAATGATTCAAACCATTTTAGTAAGTTTCCAGACAGTCCCATCCTGTCATGGAGCCTGTTCAGTAATTTTCTATGATTTACCGAGTCAAATGCTGATGATAGGTCAAGGAGGATAATTAGACATGTCTGATTAAGGTCTAAGGCCTGTAGTGCATCATCGACAATATGTAAGTTCGCTGTTTCTGTGCTGTGTCCTGTTCTGAATCCCGACTGGGAGTCATCTAGTAGCGAGAAGTTAGCAATGTGTTGGCTTAGTTGGTTTTGCACACATTTCTCTATTAGTTTGGCAAGTATAGGAATGTTGGTCACTGGGCGAAAGTTATTCGGTATGCATATATATTTGTGGTGGGCTAGGAGACGTAAGCATCACGCACAAATAAGTGGTTGGTACATTAAGGGAAAAGTATCCTCAAGCTGGCGTTTTGACGCAAATGCCCCAGGGAGTAGTCCGGAAGAAGTTTTGACCCTGAAAGAATAAAGGGGCCAAGGGTAGTTAACGACCTGCAAAGGAAAATGGCTTACCTGGGCTGTTGCTTAATCTCATGTTACTAGCGGTACTGGCGGTCAAGACCTGCAGTGAACCTGTTGTTCCATCACGGACCTCCGGAGAATTGCTCGAGGTCTCTTACGGTCTTAAGTAATGCCCGGTTTCCTTTGGATCACTTGTGGTAGGGTGGACACAGAAGAGAGACTGCCTTAGCTGCGTAATGCTAGCACTGCGCCTGTGCAGGTATGGCGGTCAGCGTCTCAGTGCCTGCGCATGTGCTGTGGAGACGGGGCAGCGCCTGCGCAGTCGAGGCAGGCGTTGCCAGGGGGATGACGCCGGCAGCATGCCGTATTAAGATGGTTGTCGGCGGATGTATGCCAAACAGATTATTTGCTAAGTACTTAAGCAATGAAGACGTGAAAAAGTTTAAAAAGTATATATATACAGTTTAGGAACACAATAGCTGGGGAGCCACCCTAGGAGTAGGAGTGACACGGTGGAGAAAAGGACATGCCCAGTATAAGGAAGGTGGTAAACGCATGGTGTCTGCATCATGATGGGTGGGGGTAATATGCCCAATGTGTAACGTTCAGCATAAATGTAACACATTTTCTATGTGCCCAATATATATGGTTCAGCAGATTGATGAACACATTTCTTACGGTTTCAAAGAGTTCCATGGAATGGAGTCATTAAGGCCATGATGTTGGGAGGACAGACTTTGTTCTTTGATTAGGAGGATCTTGTCATTATCACGTTGTTTGGCATCAAACTGTTCAATGACCCTCCAGGTCATACCATTGGAAGTGTGGCTATTTTGTAAAAAGTGACTGTCAGTCTGCTGATGTTCTTTTTGCACCTAATGGTGCTCCTGTGTTCGACCACTCTAGTCCTTACTTTTCGTGTCGTCATGCCCACGTAGCGGAGGCAGCATGGGCATGTGATGAGGTACACCGTGTTACTGGAATTACAGCTGGTGTGTTGGCGTTGTGTCCACGTTTTACCGGGTTCTAGATCAAGTGTTTTGGTGTGTTGGGTAAGGTCGCTACAGTTGTTGCACGGGTAATGGCCAGTGACTCTTGGGAGCCCCCAGGTGTTGAGGACAGTGTTATTTGTGGGTTTGGGGCTGGCTCTTGGCCGTGTGGACACCAAATGGCCTTTCAAGTTATTTGCTTGTTTGTATGCAAAATGTGGTGTCTCCCACTCTCTGGTCCCTGAGTTAATTATCCGTCAGTTTTTGCGGATAATGTTGGAGACCTGGTTGGAAGCTGTGTTATACGTGGTCACACGTCATCGGTGGTGATTCAGGGTCTTTTGTCACCGTTTCTAGAAGTGCCTCCCTATTTTGGTTGTGTGCCCTCTTGCTGGTTTTTGCAATGACTGCTCTAGGGTAGCCACGTTCTTGTGATGTTGCAAAAGGGCAGCTGACTGTTTCTTGTAGTCTGTCAGTTGGCTGCAATTCCTGCGTATTCGTAACTGGCCGAAAGGGAGAAAAAAATGGTCTAGGGTGGAAGTTGTCAAACCGCAGAAGGGAGTTCCTTGCTGTGGGTTTGTAGTAGGTGGTAGTGTTTAGGGTGCCTTGTTTTGCTGTGATGTTACGGTTCAGGAATGCCAAATCGGTAGCGCTTGAGGTGCTAGTGAACATGAGGTATGGGTCAGGGCCATTAAGCCAGGTGAGGAATGTGGTCAGGGTGTCCTGAGTACCCTCCCAGATCACGTAGATGTCATCTATGTATCTGTGCCATGTTTTTATGTTGCCCGAGTATGGATTGGCGATTGACATTATGTGTTCCTGTTCAAAGTGGTGGACATACAGTCCCACCACACTCGGTGCAAAAACATTGCCCATTGATGTGTCGTTGGTTTGCAAGGAGTAAGTGCCTTCATACTCGAAGGAGTTCTCATTAAGGACCAGGGCTGCGCAATCTAGAATGAAATACCTAGGTGTGTGGTATGTCCATGGGGTTTGTATGAAGACATCATGTAAGACCTGGAGTGTGGCATCTTGTGGGAGGCTGGTATAGAGGCTTTCCATATCGAGCCCTACCAGTAGCTGGGTGGTCTGGTCAAAGCTCTCGTCCTTGATGGTATTAAGGAGGTGCTTGGTGTCTTTGATGTAGGTGGGGGTTTGTGCTGGACCAAGGGGTTAAGAAAGTGATCACAATGGGTGAGGGCTTCATGAAAAAACCTAATGGTTTGCACCTCGTCATACAGCTTTGAGTCCTGCTAAATATTTCACAATAGGCTAGTTCTTTTTGATTAGCATATAAATCCTGGGGATATGGACTAGCTACCTAGTCCTCTCTCTCTGATAAACGGCGTATACAGGCAGCGTTCCAGATATGTCCACCACTTTGAACCGGAACACATAATGTCAATCACCAAGCCATACTCGGGCAACAAAAAAACATGGCGCAGATACATAGATAGGTTTGAGAAACAAGGGTACCCCGTTAAACGAACCAGGGGTTTAATATTTATACTAGGTACAATGGTTATGGGGAGGCCTGATCAGATCCAGTAACACACGGTTAAGTATTATTTGATCTACTGAAAGAATCGCAAAGGGAGCGGGTTTCATAGCGCAGCATATATACATTTTATCATAATAATATGCAGGTTGATATTTACACAAATACAGTCAGGTGCTCACATAAGTGACAAAAGTGCGTAACGTGACTAAGTGGAAGTGACAGTATACGAAATATCACACAGATAGACAAGGAAATCCAGGACGATATGTACAAGTGGGGGGATTTGCAATAGGCGGTCGACGACGTTTCGATCTTTAGATATTTTAGATCATCATCAGGACAGGGTGAGCGTTCTAAAATTCGTTTGTTAAGGGTTGAGGAGACCAACATGTAATTCATTTACGGGACATCGGGGGCTCGCTATGCCCTCGTGGTGCTTTTGTCTCGGGTCATGCTTATTATTTTCTGCTTGTCGCAGTTGAAATGAATTTGATCGTCTGCACGGCTGCAGTTACTGCAGCAACAGCAGTAACGGCGTTAGTGGGACGTTCAATTTTACAATATGCTCCATATATGGCTCAAACTTGGATGAAACATTAGTTTTAGAATCACTTAATGTCGAACTGGCGTTATGGCCAACTCCACTGATAGACTGTGGAGACTTTAATATCCATCTTGCATCTAACTCTCTAGGAGATTTGAATTACAGGTATACCGGTAGAAAGCCAAAAGTATACAAGGCGCTTCAATCTTTCGTTGAGGCGCATGGACTGGTTGATGTTTGGGCTACTTTGAGGGGGGGCGACCCGGGGTACACTTTTTATTCATGTCCACATCAGAAACTTGTGAGGTTGGATTATTTTTTTGCTCCGGTCCATCTTTTGAAGGATGCTCGTATTCAAGTGTACCCAGACCATGGCCCTCTTGTATTGACTTTGGCTAGCACCAGAACAGCATTAAAGCCACGTGGTTTTTCTTTTGACAGGAAATTATTATTAGACGAAAAGTTTGTTTATGACATGAATGAATGGATCTCAGCCTTATTTCGGAGTAATCGTGGTAGTACAGCGACAGGGTTTGTCTGGGATGCTTTTAAAGCTGCATTCAGGGGGGAGGTTCTTAGTTATGGTTTGTATAGGCAATAACTACTAAGGATCACTTTACAGGAGCTGTATCAGGCCTTGAGGAGTGCAGAAGAAAAACTCATGCTGGCTATACATGGTGGCTTAAATATTAGAGACTTCTCAACAGAAGTCGCCAGGTGCAAGGCCAAAATAAACCTTCATTGGAGTCAAGAGGCAGCTAAAAAATATCTAGTGAAGCAACAATTGAATTATGAATATGGGGAGGCAAGTGGATGCTGTCTGGCACAAAAGGTGAGAGCAAAGGAAGCGGCTCAGAGAATTAGTTCAATCTCTGATTTAAGGGGGAATTGTGTGGAAACTGAGGCTGGGATACTAGAGGTGTTTAAAGATTTTTATGAAGCATTGTATACAGGAGAAAAATATGACCAGCAAAAGGCTGAGCCCTTGATACAGTGTTTTTGTGAGAACAGCTTGGATGACTCAGAGGCGGAGAAGTTGGAGGCCCCTATAACTAGGGGGGAATTAAGCCATAAATGAAATAGCACATGGAAAAGCTGCAGGTCCAGATAAACTACCGCTTGAGGTTTACAAAACTTTTTTTGGTGTCCTACATGAGGATATGTTGGCAACATTCAAACAGGCTCAGGCTGGCTCATCTCCTTCAACATGGGATGAGACAAGCATCGTTTTATTCAGAAAAAAAGATAAACCTCCTGCGCTCCCGGCCTCATACCGCCCTATTTCTCTTTTAAATGCAGATGGCAAAATATATTCGAAAATCTTAGCGACCAGACTTGCGGAAGATATAACACCACTTGTATCGATTCGTCAACATGGGTTCATTCCTAAGCGGGGGACGACGAACCATGTTAATATAGTAATAACACTTCTGGATAATGCTAATTGTAGAGGGGAAGCGTTCAGTCTTATTTTATTAAACGCCGAGAAGGCTTTTGATCTCGTCTCATGGGGATTTCTGTGGGCGGTGATGCGGCGACAAGGGTTTAAACAGCAATTTCTTTCCGCTCTACAAACATTATACCGTAAACCAGTCGCTAGGATTTGTATAATGGGTCTTGAGTCTAAGCCGTTTTCAATCACACGTGGCACAAGGCAAGGATGCCCTTGCTCGCCATTATTGTTTTCTTTATATATTGATCCATTTTTAAAAATGTTGGAGGATAGCCCTAGGATAGCATCAGTCAGGCTTCAGCTAAATCAATATTGTGTCTTTGCTTATGCAGACGACGTGGCCGTTGTAACAACTAATCCAGCAATGGCAATGCCCGAAATAGAGCAATTGGCGGTTCAGTATGGGTCCGTATCAGGTTATAAATTGAATTCAACAAAGACTCAGATTCTAGGTGCTAATATACATGCATTCGCTGATCAAAGGGTTGTGCAGGAGGTGGTTTATCTGGGGATTAGGATCCGGGTCTGTTTGAGGGCAATGGTCTAGTCTAATTGGGGGCTGTTGGTGTCGGAGACTCATAAACAACTGGACCGCTGTGAGTGCCTCCATCTTTCTATGATGGGTAGATGTAACATTCTGAAAATGTTGATTTTGCCGAAAATATTATATTTTTTTAGAGCAGTACCTTTAGAGATTTCACGAGTCAATCTTGCTCTTTTACAATCGATATGTGCCACATTTATATGGGCTCAGGGCAAAGCACGAAGAGCGATGCGGTATATGGTGCTACCTAGGGAGCAAGGGGGCTGGGCTGTTCCAGATTTCACGCTGTATTACTTTGCATGCATAATGCAGCATATGAATATACTATTGACAGGCGCTGAACCAACTACTAGAGCTGAATCCCCTTCTATTTATCAAATGTTGTTAGGCAGCGATGCCAAAAATCGATTGTTTATTAATGTGGATTGGAGCTATTACAAGCGTACTCGGTTCAAGATTCTTATAGCTGCATACAAAGTTTGGACAGAGATAAAAATAAAAAAAAGTACGGGGTGGAAAGGGTATCCTGGCACACTCCGTTAACGGCAACTACTGTTTTCCCACCAGTATTTTGGGATCAGGTGGTGTTCAAATGGAATGCTAAAGGGGTGTGTACAGTTGGGGATCTGTTTTCAGTAGATGGCATGAAGTCTTTTGACCAGTTAAGGGATCAATTTCATTTACCTTGGTCTGATTTTTTAAAATACTTACAAATGCGCTATTATCTGTCAAAAGCTCGATGGAAAATACAAGTTAACCCTCTTGTAGAGGCAGTCAGGAAAGATGCACGGATTGGCACACTTTATACGCTAATGCTGGGTACATTGGATAATGATTTGGAAGCCCAAAATCGTAAATGGGATAATCGACTGGGGTGCCAGGGTATACAATTGGAGACCTCCATAGATTTGGCGGGACGGTTATTTTTGTCTGCAAATCTTTACGCCCAACATTATAAGACTATTTTTAATTTATATTATACACCAGCCAAGATATCTAAGTGGGGAGGCGCTAATGAGGGAAGGTGTTTTCGTTGCAGGAATGAAGCTGCTGATGTGTACATGTTTTTTATTCGTGTAGGCATTTAAGTAAGTTTTTTGGACATATGGAGACATTTTTGGCTGAAATTCTGGGTGCACCTGTACGATTGACTGCCATTCAGGTTCTGTTGGGGGTCGAGCAGGGACCGGCAGCGGATAATCCATCCATTCAACCTGTATATTTGATTTTCCTTGCCACTGCCGTTGTTAGGCTCTGTATTGCATCAATGTGGTTACAAAAGGACCCCCCATCTTTTGAGGCATGGAGGGCAAGATGTCTATCAATGTTCAACATGGAATACAGCCTCTATGCTGTGAAAGGTAAAGGGAAAATTAAATTAGGTCGGCAGATTTGGGGGGCAGTTATGACTTACATGGAGGTATAAAGGTGCTGCTTTTTTTGGTTCAGCTATGTTTTCCTTTCTGTTTTATTTCTAGTATTTATGTGCGACAGATAGTATCAGTTGTAATATCTGTAGACTTTATTAGCTCTGCACGCTATAAGTTAAGGCACATTTCGGACTGATGTGTTATTCCTAGATATGCAGTTGTTTTCTTTTGTTTTGCCTTGATCTGTTTTGGACTGATTCTGTGCTATTTTTGTTTTTCTTGTCTTGTAATATATGTGCCGTTATGTGAATTCATGGATTTCAATAAAAAACTTTTTTTTTTTTTAAATTGACAGTTTTTTCAAGTATTTGTTTAGTTTTCAAAGATCTAAATCTGGGCTCCAGTCGCCTGACTTTTTCCAGATCAGGAAGAAATGGGAATAGAAGCTTGTACCTCATTGAAATCGCCCCTTTTTGCAACATGAGAGCAACTTCCTTCAATAGTTGTTACAGATGTGGAGCAAATTATCTTTTTAGAGGTGCATTCAGGGATTTGCTGACGAATTTCAGGATATGCCCTATGAAGTTAAGGACCCACTTGTCTGTTATAAAGGCCCACTAGTGGGTGTAATGATAAATGTGTCCTCCTAATTGTGTGGACTTGGGGAAGGTAGCTGGCAGTAAAGAAAAATCATTGCTTTCTGTTGACATCTCGCCCCCTACTGGGCTGCTTTTCTCTGGGTGGTTGCTTGTAAGCCGCTGTCGGTGGCTGCCTGGACTGTTGCCAATGTTGTGGTCTATATTTCCTTTGATAAGATTGGTATTGTGGTCTATAGCTCTGGTATTCTCCTCTAAAGAAATAAGCACCCTCTAACTCCTCGAAAGGGTTGCTTTCGAAATTGTAATGTTCCTAAGTTCAGTTCAGTTCAAAAAGACTATTTTGGTCAGAATGACCTAGAAAGTGCGGCACACAGTACACAATTACATAACAAAAGGAAAACAAAGTGCACACAGTAAACATTTGCAAAACAAGAGAAATAAAATACGCATGCTATCAATCTTAGATATAAAAAAAAGAGGATAAAACCCGGTACTTGGAAGAAGCATAATTTCATATTAGGCAGTGCAATGAGATTTTAGGGATAAGCGTAGGCGAAACTTTGCAGGAGATTTGTTGTAAGTGCGCAGTGCAATAAATATATAAATTAGCTAAAAACGAAGGCAAATATTGAATTAAAAACTTTACGGCTATGAAAAGCAATTATGCAGAAAGTAAAGCTTCGGGGCAGTGCTATCATAGTTCGTTTCTAGAAGTAAGGTAGACCCTTCTGGTGCACCACATTGAGAACAGAAAGCCTGCAACCGAATACACTATTGGGATGCTCGAGTCAGTTTTCAGTATCCTAAAGACTTCGAGACAACGCCTGTTGCCCAAGTTCCTGCATATCTGAACTAACCAACGCTTCCTTGCTCTCTTGTAACCTGGACAGCTAAAGAAGACGTGGAGCTCAGATTCTTCGGGATGCTCACAAGCCGGACAATAATGCATATGATGATCTCTCCACTTAGATGTAAAACAGCGGAGTGGAAGCGCCCCATGTCTATTTTGTAAGTAAAGCTTCCTTGCTGCTGGTGGGTTTATGAGATCAATTGCCGTCTCGAAGCAAGATATATCTTTAATTTCCAGAAACCCAGAGGAAAGTTTCCCAATTCTAGTAAGGGTATGCAGTTGGGTCAGTCTGTTCTCTTTATAGTGTGCCTTCATTTGTTCCTTAGATATTAACAGGCAGGGCGGACTCGGGGCAGGACCAGCAGTCCCCTAGACCCATACTAGTTAGTAAGGATTTAATGTATGCGAGCCAT
The DNA here is from genome assembly GCF_964261635.1 of Lissotriton helveticus. NCBI lineage: Eukaryota > Metazoa > Chordata > Amphibia > Caudata > Salamandridae > Lissotriton > Lissotriton helveticus. The sequence goes on from NC_136063.1 coordinate 1,924,557,563, forward strand.
GGGATCTTTATGGCGCAATGAGCCCTAAAAACTTCTGCTAGTTCCTCCCTATACGGTACAAGTTCGGGTGTTGCCCACAGGCGGCACCAATACATTATAGGTTTGGCGCCTGCTACTTCAGCTATTGAGGTTATGCCTGTGGCGAGATGTAATGGAACCAGCGGTGTACTACGTGGCAGTCTAAATAGTTGTTTTAAATATTGGTTTTCCACCTGCATTAGCTTCTTCATATTTGGGTGGCCCCAGAGCTCTGCACCATATAAAGCCCCACCTCTCGCCTGCGCCCTATAGATTTCGATTGCTGGACTTATGGTGCTTTTGCTGGAGTTACTGAAAACCCTCAAAATGCCTCCATAAGACTGTGCTAATTTTAGGGTGGGCTTGGTGGTATGTAGCCCCCAATCCATAGATTCGGAAATTGTAATACCTAAGTAGACAAAGGATGACACTCTCTCAAGGGGTTTGCCATTAAGGGACGGGTTGGGGCGTGTGCTTTTTGGACAGTTAAAAGCCATGAATTTAGCTTTCTGTAGGTTTATTTCTAGGCCCCTATTACTACAGAACCGCTTAAATTTGTCCAAGACCCTTTGTATTCCCATAGGGGATTTGGCAACCAATAACGTGTCATCGGCAAACATCATTGCCGAAATTCTACGGGAGGCTAGCTTGGGTGCATCTAGATCTTTTTCTGCTGACAGGGCGTCAATCAAACCATTGATATAAAGGCTGAAAAGAGTTGGCGGGAGCACGCACCGCTGGCGGACACCACGATTAATAGGTACAGGTGCTTTGAGATTGCCCTCCTTACCATACCTTACTTGTGCATAATTGCATTCATGTAACCGTTTAAAAAGGCATATTAAATATTCAGGAACCCCTAGCTCTCCCAATACTAGCCATAGTTTCTCCCTGGGCACTAAGTCGAATGCAGATCGCAAGTCTACGAAGATCAAGAAGAGGCTGCCCCCCTGCATGCTGACGATCTTCCAGTACAATAGTTGCAATCTTAGTACTTGGTCCAGGGTCAACAGTTTTTCCCTAAACCCAGCCTGCAGGGGGGACAGAACCCTCTTCTCTTCCATCCAGGACTGCAAACTTTCTGGGAGATGTCGAGTAGACTTATGGGTCTATAGTTATTTGGGAGCAGAGGGGAACCCTTTTTAAAAATCTGAATTATTTCCGCACCAAGCCAAGTTGGAGGCAACGTCATGCCTTGTAAAATTGCACTAAAGAGCATCCACTAATATGGGGCCCAGACAGCGGGTTCAGACCTATAGAGATCTCCAGGCCTGGAGCTTTGCCTGGGGCAATTCTAGCTATGGCGGCCTCTATTTCTTTTAAAACTTATATTCTGGTCCACAACTCCGTTGCTCTGGGGAAATGGGTCCCTATAGACTGCAGAACAGCTAACTGGAGAATCACAGCCATGGGCTGGTCCAGTATAAAGTGCTCCTTAGCATAAAGTGATTCAAAATGTTCCAGCCAGACCTGTTCGTCTACATTTGGTCCGACGGCAATATGAGGAGATGTAGTACCAGAATTAACAAGACCCCAGAACGTTTTCATATCTCTGTACCCTAGTGCAATTTTCAGAGAGACCCAGTTTTCATCTTCCCACCTACGCATAGCTACTTTTGTTGTACTTTTATAATTCGCTCTTGCCGGCAGTCTTTGGACCCGATAGCTGATACCAGAGCCTTTTTTGCCGCTCGGCAGGAGGTATTGTACCATACATGGGTGGGCATCTTCTCTTTATGTGGACCTTTTTTGGTTGGATAAAAAAATTCAAAAGTAATTTTTCCTAGTGTAGCATAGTTCAGTTGGGCCAAATGCAGGTCTATGCCCTCCTGGCTCTGGTTACATAGATTGGACGCGTCTGAAAAAACTGGCAACAAGGTGTCATACAGACTGACTAATCTATCATCCGAGTGGCTAATATTAGACCATTTCACCTTCCTCCTGCAATTCGAGGTTACCACCCTGGAATCAGTGGGGTTATCTGTGGGAGACAGACCACCCGTACTAAGAGCTTGGAGTTCCAGTACTAATGCAGAGTGGTCACTATCAAGGCGGGGGATTATTTTGAAGTCCAACATCCTATCCCAAGAATGTGTGTTAATAAAGATGTAATCTAGTATGAACCCACGATTTTTGCTATGGAATGTGTAGCCATTTGATGATTCAGATGAGGATCTCCCATTGCAAGCTCGAAGAGAAGACAACTCATCTGGATCACCAAGGGGGTCCATTTTTTTTATTTGGGGGCATCTTGATTCTGGGATTTTTAAGAAGTGGTCCTCGTCATGTAAACTATCAGTAGATAACCCTTCTAATGGCTCGAACTGACAGTTGAAGTCCCCGCCAACTATGATCATCTGGGTAGGATCTATAGAGCGTAGGAAACTAGATAGCTCTTCCACTGTATTGGATTCACTACCCTTAGAGGTTGGTCGTGAATATACATTAATTAAAACAACAGGGGGTTTATGGCAAATCTCAGCAGGACACTTAAGATGTCACTGGACCCTGAGTCAATTTGAGTTGATGAGCAGCACAGATGAACTCCCACCCATGTTGTTAATCCCCCGGATGGTCTTCCTATTCCCCCCGAAATTGCAGGAATGTTGAAACTTGCATAGCCCGACTTGTGAGCCTCACTTCTTGCCCAGGTTTCCTGGAACATGCAGATTTCGAAACTTTCGATGAAAGTTCCTCAATCATGGTCGTCCAATTTGCTGATCAAACCTGCGATATTCCAGGATAAAACCCTTGTTGCCTCATTCTGGGGTGGGTTCCCTTTTTGTCTCACCAGTCCCGTCTGGTTTGGTGCAGCGTTCACAGATCTAATGAGGTTAGGTATAGGGAGTTTTGACTCTGAATTCTCTGGGTGGTCTATGTTTTCACAGAGACCAGACCCGGGGTGAGGACAGTCTGGGCCTCGGGAGCCGCTCATGCTCCCACTGGCCAATCAATCCTCAATCTCCGGCTCTGTCACTAAAGGGCTATCCTGCCTTTCTGAATTAATTGATAGAATGTCTGTTTCCACTTCAGAGGTTGGATTATAACCCCTCAGTCAATCCACTCCCTCAAGAGGGCTGAACCTGTTACCTGTCGGGATATTAAAAATTGGGAAATTGTGCAACAGGTTACCTGGAATCGGGATACCGGTCTTCTAGAAAGCGGAAATCTCCTTTTGGGGTGATAGGAAAAATCTAGCTGGTAGGACCTTATCGGAGGATTAAAAAAACCTAGCGGTAACAGAATAGTGCTGCCCCGTTCCAACCATGTTCAGTTGCTAGGATGTGCTCAATAGTGCGTGGATTTCTAAAATTAACTAACTACTCCACAATCTCCACAAAACTCCTTGTGTTGTTCGCCTATCCATCCCACCCTTCTTGTGGCTATTATCACATGGCTATTCTCATAGCCAAAATCGCTATGATTTATTAACCAGTGGGTGGTTTTATTGTTTAGCTCTTGATGTGTTTCTGCAGTGCCATTTCTTAGTTCTGGAACTCCTGCAAGTACCAGTACATATGGAGCTGACTCCGGTGGCAGGTTTATTTTAGGTGGGCTAAATGTTAGTATTTTATGCTCTAAAGTACTACAATCCTGTTTCCGGAAAGTCTCAATCGCTCCCTGCCTGCGAGTATTCTCTAGAGCCCCACCCGTTCCCTGTTGCGGGGGATCCTGGTGTAACGATTTTATTTTTGCTGGGCATTTCCCCTCTACTTGTGGAGCCTTGTTCTCGCTATCGTGCTGTGGGTTGTCAAGGTTCGCTGCCATACAGGGGTTATTTTTGTTGGTAGTATTCTCAGTTTGAGTATTACTCGAAATAGCCTGCGCATACGGCATTCTTTTTGTATTAGTTGCAACTTTGGGCATTACTGTGTCCGGTACCCCTATATTCAGCTTTGCTAGTAGCCCGTCTAACATTTCCACTACAGGTTTTATTCTTCTTTGACAATAGACCTGATTTTCTCTTGGAGATTCGTTACCAGAAGTGAGACCCACTTTGGCTGATTGTTGGGGGATTTGGGCATGGACTACGGAGTAAGCACCCCCTGGTTGCTCGATTCCTTTTCCAATTCCTTTCCCCTTTTCTCTCTTAGAGGTTGTTGTTTGGCTATGTGTTTGCGTTTTGCTTTACATTTTCTACCCAGATACCTCGGGGTAGCACTCTTAATTGTATCTGGGGACTGATGATCTATTGTTAGCAATTGATCTTTAGTAGACTCTACACTTATTCCCCTTAGATCAATTGACGAGTAACAGACTTGGGAGCTCAGCACTAGGTTTGGGGTAATCGATAAGCGCCTTTCTGTGCGTTCTATTTCTGTTGCAACTGCACCCAAGGCCTTCTCTAACATTCTGTCTATTGATGTAGGTTTGGTGATGCCTTTTTTGGGGAGCGGGGGCTATATGTTTCGTGGAGCAAACCCTCTTACCCATCTTGAATGAACGAATTGTTATTGTAAGCAAGATGAAGATAAATTGCCCACCAGATGTTTATCACGGTAAGATGGAAGATTACTATAATCACATTTATAATGTTATTGGAACTTCTAGTTCGGTATCAATGTAATAGGCGGTTTTTGTTTTTTGTCCACTGTACCTTGTAAACCAGTCCCGGCTTATAAATGTTAGGGATGTTGCCCAGCCCGGCCTCTTCCGGCCTCTGATGGCCACAGACGGCCCGCCCTTTGCCCAGGCTTAGCCCGGCGGCGCCAGCGCGCGTCCCGCGATACGTGTGTGCGGGCGCGCTTTGAGGGCTGGGTCCGGCGTGGTGGTGACGTTGCTCCCTCAGGTTCCCTGGGAGTTGTAGGCGGCAGGAGAGAAGCCGCAATGCCGTTCCCCTCACGGCGCAAGGTAAGCCGTTCCCCTGACGGCACTGAAATTACTAGCTAGTTCCCAGTATGCGAAGTATCTAAACTCCTCTTTGGAAATCACGGAATTGGCACCACTATGGCAAAAGAACCTACCTGCGCCCCTATGTAAGCAGGCCGTAAAAAAAGGCAGCCAACATGCACTCGCTGATTGACGACAAATTAACTCTGAGACAACGCTCACACGCTTGGATGATACTGCAATCTTTTAAAACCCGGCACCTGCAACCTATCTAGGTCTCGCCTTTCCATCACACTTTAAACAAAAATATTTAAACCTATGTATGGGTAAATTACGAACAAACGCCGATCTACCCGGCTGGAAGCAACCGGGCCCCAAGGAGTGTGATCTATGTGGCGCTGCTACACAAGACTTTATTCACTTGATCTGCACTTGCCCCGCACTGGATAGTGAACGGCTGAGTTTATTAAAGGAAAAATGTAAAGAAAAAGGAATCCGTACATGTCGCTCAGCTATTTTACAAGTGATGGACTCAGGAGACCCACAATTTATCTGTCGAATGATTAAATATGTCACTAATTTCGGGGGGAAAAAAAAATGTTTTGTAATGAGTTAATACCACCTTGAATGTTTAGGATTCTCAAAACTGTATCTCATATTAGTGAATCAATTTTTCTAAACTAATAGTATCACTGTTTTTTACAATTTTTATCAACTGCTATTTTTAATACTGTGTAATAATGCATTTTTCTAAATATTTTAAAACAAGATTGCATTTCATATTAACTATACAATAAAAGAATTATTATTATTAGTGCCAGCGAAGAGGCTCCAGGAAATGGCCCCGAAGCAGCCGTTCCCCTCACGGGGTCTGGTGCACTGGTGAGCGCGTCACGCAATGCCTGGGTGCGGGTGCGCTTTGAGGGCTGGGTCTGGCATGGTGGTGACGTTGCTCCCTTGGGTTCCCTGGGAGTTGTAGGCGGCTGGAGAGAAGCCGCGATGTCGTTCTCCTCACGGCGCAAGGTAAACCGTTCCCCTCACGGTGCTGAAATTACTAGTGCCAGCGAGGAGCCCCCAGGAAATGGCCCGAAGCAGCCGTACCCCTCACGTCATCTGGTGCACAGGTGAGCGCGTCCCGCACGGCCTGGGTGCAGGCGCGCTTTGAGGGCTGGGTCCGGCACGGTGGTGACGTTGCTCCCTCAGGTTCCCTGCGAGTTGTAGGCGGCAGGAGAGAAGCCGCGATGCCGGTCCCCTCACGGCACAAGGTAAGCAGTTCCCCTCACGGCGCTGAAATTACTAGTGCCAGCGAGGAGCCTCCAGGAAATGGCCCCGAAGCAGCCGTTCCCCCTCACGGCGTCTGGTACACAGGTGAGCGCGTCCCCGCGTGTTCCTAAGGCCTTTGCGGTGTCAGTATCAGCCTTAATGGATTGTAGCTCTTCATCTATATGACGGAATCCTATAGAAGCTACATTCAACAGCACAGTATATCATCTCTGAGGAAGCTCTCTTTCCCTCTAGGAGAATCCTTCTGGTAGCGGGCTTAACATCCTCTGGTAGAAGATCAATGAACTGTTCCATATCCGACCACATCTGCCTGTTGAATCATCCTAAAATTGCCAGAAAATGTGCTGCTCTGACTGCCAATGCAGCCATGCTACAGAAATGTTTGCCAAACGTATTCAGTCTATGCCCTTCCCTGTAGGGGTAGCAGGGTTCCTAGAGCGTCTATGAGCTGCCTGGCTTATGACCGAATCCGGCCTCAGTTGTCCAACGAGGCATGCAGGGGCGTCATCGGGTGACGAGTACTTTTTATCCTTCCCGGGTATAACAGCTGTAACTGTGGCTGGGCTCTTCATTATACGAACCCCTTCATGCCAAATAAAATCTATAATAGGAATGGCCCATGTTTTTTTTTTTATTGGTTCCTTGAAATCATATAGAAAGCAGTCTGTCTGCTTGGTTGAAAAAGGCAATTGGAGGCGTGTCGCCACCCTTTCCATGATATTATAGAAAGCTCCAATATCATCTGGAGGAGAATACACCCAAGGAGAACTCGGAGAGGATGGAGTTGTTATTAAATAATTATCCCACTCGTTGATAGTGGAAGCACAAATTCTTATCTCTCCCTCTTCTTCTCCTTGATCCCCGGACTGATCATGGTCATGCGTCTGTGGTTCCGCTAGAGGTAATGAAGATAGAGGGGTTCCTGTGATTTGCAAAGTGCACGTTCTAGGAGGCAGTGTTTTACGTGACAACTGAGATGAAGGTGGAACCTGATGAGCAGGAGTAGAGGAAACAGGTTCTGAAAACAGTTTATAGTAGTTCTGCAACATTCCCTGTAGATTGGTTACCAAGTCCAAGGACATTTGTATCGAGCATTCTTCAGGAACATATTCAGGATAATGTTGGTATTCCTCCTCATAATATTCCTCATCATCGAAGTCTTGGCATTTTACATTCAGTTCTGAAGGGCTAAGAGCCACTCTAAAAATGCTTTCTTCATCAGATTCTTCCTCCAACAGGATAGCTGGTGGGAAAGGCAACACCTTGTTTGGAGAGGTGCGAACAGGTAGAAGTACGTCACCTCCATGCTTATCAGAATAGGAAAGATGTAACACTGGCACAAGTGGAGTTAATGGTGCCGCAGATGACAGATTCTGGGCTTCCGTCGACGATAACTCCCCCGTCAACAAGGATTTTAACACCTTCACAGGCAAAAACAGACTTTCTGAAGGATGTATCGTCGACGAGGTGGTCATCGTCGAAAAAGTCGTTGACTAATGTTCCGTTGACAGTGGTTTGCTTGGGATATCCATCAACATTGATATCTTCGTCGACTGTGCAGAATCCTGAACTGTGGACGTGTATGTAAACGAGAGCTTAGAAGAGCAATTCGGCAACAAGGGTGGAGACTTAGACGCCGTAGACAATAACAGTCTACAGGTAACAATGGTCATAGACGCTGTCGGAGACGATATTATCAAAGGTGACGAAACTGTAGTGAATGTGAATGTTAGCGTTGTCGTAGACGAGAGTATTGTCGACAGTGTGGTCGTCGAGGGAGAAAAAGATGTGAGTCTAATTTTGGTTCTTTTTTTAACAAAAGTCATAGATAGACTATTAAATTCATGGCCTAGTTCCATCTTAGCCTATGCTACTAGTATAATTGCTTTGATATAATACAGTGGGATTCCCACTTCAACAACGGGGAATGATTCAAGCATGTGAATCTATGAAAGATCCAATACTGGAGAACACTGCAATCCAGCCTGTGCCGAATCCAACCTCTTGACACGGCTCCATGCACTCTCTTTTAGGAGTACCGGAAGGATGCAATGTTCTTCACCTAACGGGTCATGGGTGAGTCAAACATGTGAACAGCTTGTTGTTGGTCACTAATACATGCACCAACAACAGAATCTTCATGCTGAGCATGGCATCAATTATCAAACTACATTAAAGATTTATATGGGGGGGCATGGCCAAGGTTGCCGAGCGGGTAAGACGTGCTCTGCTTCGTCTCCCCGCTCCCGAGCGCACAACTCTGCCCAAAGTAGTGTTTAACTCCCTTACAAAGCTCAGAGACGCAGGAGGAATACACCCCCAGCCCGATCGCAGTTTTGAATCGGTACACAATGTAGCTGGGGGTCAGAGAGCACAACTAATCTCCATGCGGCGGACCGCAAAACAGCCTTCTGAAATGGCGTCCGGACCCAGCCGCCCTGTCTGAAGTACTTAAGGCGAGTTGGGGATATCGCAGGCGCTGGAACTCCAGTCCGGAGCCCCTCCACAGCTGCACTACAGTGAAGAAAGGCGTGCGGGGCAGCCCAAATCGACCCAGCGTTGAGGCACCGGAGGCGGGAGCTGAAGGTCGGCCTAAGAGAAGGATCGGCCTAAGGAGAGTTGCCTGGAAGGCCACGTGGAGACCACGCCTTATTTAGCTAGATCGGATATGGGGAGGTTGAGGCCCGTTGGCGGAAAACCCGTCAGCGAGGGGCCTCGGACAGGCGCATCGACTGGCTTGACCCTCTCACTGTGACATCACCGGGACTAGCCTTCAGCCTAGCCTTCAGCACAGAGACACCGGGGCCGTGCTGCCAGGGGCCCAGGCGGCAGCGGAGATCCAAGGGGGTACTCAGGTGGCCCATGTAGCAGTAAGAGCGGCACGGAGACGGCTTGCGGAAGTAATACACAGCACGGGGCAGCGGCCTGACTTATCGGCTGCTGCCCGAGCGAGGTAGCTGCACATTCACAAGAGAGTGCTCCAGAGGCAGAGCCGTCTCTCCGGCCGCCAGGGGGGGCCGTCATTAATCTGTGAGGCCCGGGTGGCAGAGCCATAAGGCCTTGCCTTAGTCAGACACAACCACATCGATCGAGCACGGCCAGAGACACTGCGCCGCAGGAGCCTACCAGCGGAGAGAACAGGGTAGGCGATCGGGACAGGAGGTATGGTAGGCCTAACGGCGCACTGCCGAGTGTGCATCTGACAGAGGCACTGACTGGCGCCCGATTTGCTTGGTGGCGCTGTTATCGGCAGCCGACGGAGACATACGCCATACCTCCGGCCACAGTGGGGCCCATCATTGACCCGTGCAGGTCGAGCGAGGGAGCGGTAGTGTCCAGCCATAATTGAGGTACCCGTGGAAGTGTGCACTACGCCATGCAGAAGGGGGGGCCCGGAGGCTTCGTACGGCAGGTGCCCAGCAATAGAGAGACTAAAGGGACACCGGGCGAGGAAGGAGGACCTCAGGTGGCAGTAACCAGCCCCCCAGAAAACGGCAGACCCAAGCATAAGGAGGGTGGTGGTGGCCCAGCCACACAAGGAAATTCTGGCCTAAATAAAGGGCTGTTGGTCAGACATCTTGACTGGTGGTTCTCCACCGGGGACTGCGAGAGAGTCCGGCACTGGGGCCCCGCGACTTCAGGTCAATCGACCCCGGGAGCTGGAGCAGTGGTGAGACTGGCATTTCTCACGGAGGGGGCACAATCCTGATAATACTACAGCCGGGGCTCGGCAGCTGTTGATGGGGGACGTCCACCCAGAGCAGAAGGCTAGGGACCAGGACCACCGCCTGGAGACCAAGGGCTTCCGGGGCCCCAGAGAAGCTGCCCGATCAGGAAGGAAGGTACTGGTCGATCCCCGAAGACAGCACACCGCATATCAGGCAGGGTCTAGCCGCACCACTGTGGGAGCAGACCCCTCAGTCATTCAGAAGCCCGGGAAAATTAAGAGACTTTACCCAAACTAGAAGAACCGCTCTACGTGCCGAACAGTCTCGAGTAGCGACGCCGACGACATGGCACGGGTCTAATCAGGGGTACGACCACCCGACGCTGACCCTCTCAAGACGCTGAAAGGTGAGGCCAGCCCCCACATGAGAAACCTTCGGGAACAGCGTGGCGAAACCTAGGAGACTTAAGACACTACTGCTACATGCCAGGCACAGGAGTCAAAGAAGACATACGCAGACCTTCACCGAGGTTGGAGTGGGCTCTCACCCGGAGACCCAACTTAACCGTTGCCGGCATGACGACACAGGGAGCAAAGAAGCACCAATCACTAAAAGACATGCTCACTAAACCCACGCCGGCGAGCCTCGATGCAGAGAGGGCCGAGGTCTAGATTACTCGTGTTTTTCAAGAGACATTGTTCAATACCCTCCAGGATGACTTTCATACACTGAAAAGCGAAGTGGCGGGGAAAGTGAGAGAGATGCGAAGGGACGTAGATACTTTAGGAGACAGAGTTGCCGCGATCAAAGATCAAGATCAAGTCAGAGAGGAGGAGATACCGCAACTCCAACAGGAGGTGATCCGCCTTAGGGAACAACAAATCGACATCCACCCCCATACGGAGGATCTTGGAAACCGCTCTCGGGGGAACAAAATCCGTGTGCATGGGGGTCCCATCGGACGCAGAAGGAACAGATATCGTCCAATACATGCAGGTCCTGTTTCAAGAGCTACTCGGGGACTCAAGAGACTTGGAGATCCGCATTGGTAGGACCCACAGAGTTGGTCTGCGACGGAGGGCCCCGGTGCCACCACCAGATATCCTCGCCTTCTTGCCAGACTATCCCCTGAAGGAACACATCGTCCGGGAGGCCAGAGCAAAACAGCCGATCCAATACCAGAGCCACTCCATAGCGCTATATCAAGATTGGCAGCCATCACCCTCCAGAAAAGATGGGACTTTCGCGAAGTGACCTCCCACTTGCGTGACAAAGGAGTGGCATATTCCTGGGGTCACCCATTCCGAATAATATTTAAATGGGAAGGCAGGCTACTCCAGATTAGATCACTGCAAGAGGCCTGTAAGCTATTGAGCCTGCCATTCCACAGCCCAGAGGAAAAGCTCAATACCAGTAAGCGGCCACCACAAGAGCGTTGACAGAGAGCTGTACCGAGACATCTCTTGGGAACTCCCAGGGGCTCGACCCCGCAGCTATGGCGCAGGAACGACGGGCAGCGCTGAAGTCTGTGCTCAAAGATACAGCGTCCCATGATAGCTCCTGATTGAAGTGGGGACTAATGCCAATTAGCGTGCAGTAATGAGGGGGGGGCTTGGGAGCGGGGGGGGCTGTTTCATCTTTCTAGCTATGAAATGACCCTGTTTGCCTGTTCTTCCAGATGCACGCGATCAAGCCCTGAAGGCTCTGGACACTTGGGGGCGGTGGGAGGAGGGGGTGGGGGGGGGAGACTTGGGAAGCTAAAGTGGGGTTAGGGAGGGGGAGGGGAACTGGTGTGCTAACCGAAGGACCACGCAAGAGTAGGTGGCATAGAGGGCTATCTAGGAACCAAATTGAGGGGGGCACGGTTTTACAGTGAGGGCAGGCCCACGGGCGGATAAAGCTGATAACTTCCACCTATATTCCAAGACACACTCAGAGCTTCGCAGTCTCACTCTTAATGTTCGCGGCCTGAATAGCCCTAACAAACGGAAATCCATATTGTCATAACTCGAGCACTCAGGGGCGGATGCATGTCTCATACAGGAGGCTCACATCTTGTCCAAGGACTGGCCTCGGCTGAGGTCCAGAGCATTCCCCCAACAGTTTTTCTCTTCCACACAGGACAACAAGCATTGGCATAGCCAATAGGTCTCGCCTTTGGGACCTTATAAGTGTTTAGCCATGCAACAGTTGATGTTGTTGCAACAAGGATATTGTGCTGGATAACTAAACACTTATAGGGTCCCAAACGCGAGAACTATTAGCTATGCCAATGCTTGTTTAGTTAAGTATGTGTTTTAATTCCCCTTTTGCACTCCAAAAAAACTGAAAGGGTACTCACAATGCATCACCAACTCCTAAGTAAACAGTGAACCCGTTTTTCTTCAATAACTCGAATTAGAAAGTATTGTGACCCAGCTACTATTGCAGTTGAAATACATGATCAAGTCTTAAAACTGAATTAGTTCTACCAGGCAATTATAGACTTTAGAAAGGGTTCTGAGATTCAATGAATGGATGAACCTGTCACTGATCTTGCCCTTTGTCTCCATGGGACATGGATGACCATATCACAGGCTGCAAAGAGGTTCAGGAGAATAAACAACGAGGAAGCTTGTATCGGAGTGAAGTCGACTGATTTCCCATACTAGGATAATGGCGATGTCAACTCAATTGCCAGTCAGAAAGTCTGAACGAATCAAGTGGATGCAATTAAATTTGATTATCTTGGACATGGTTACTATTGAGATGGAGAATCTAGCTGCTGGGAGTGTTGTCCCCAATGGCAATTTGTTTTTATGCTAGACCGGTCATTTCAAGTTTTAGGGCACGTGGTGTACTATGTTTATGCAGACTGAAGCATTGATGATCTTTGCCGTTGGTAGAGGATGATTGCTATTTATTCAGATTATCTGGGAAGTGATTGTTTTAAGAGAAGCGGTTTTAATGATTTTAAAATTTGATGAAAGAATGTTATGCTTTATTAAAAGCTTATATGGCCTTTGAAGAAAGATTGTGGTGTAATGTGTCAGGCGCAATGGGGGTTCTTGTGTAAAATCAATCCAGTTTTAATTTTTTTCTGAAAATATTGTCTAGTTTGACAGACAAGCAAGTATCTGTTTGAAGGCAAACTATGTGGATAGCCTAATCACCATAACGATGCAGACATTTTATTTTAGAGAAGGACACTGCCTTGTGTCCTTCAAAGGAATTCTCAACACCACTGTAGCACCCCACCACACCATACCCCAGGATGAACCGATCACTTTATTCTATATTGTAAATGAAAGCTTCATGCATAAATAACAGTCAGATGTGAATACTTTCTTTTTTCTCATTGGTGCTTCAATAGTATGAGTTAAGGAAAATGACAATCTTGAAACTTAAAATTCTCAAATGTAGTGCATCTTCTATGCCTAACCTGAAAAAGTGTACTTCTTTAAACTGTTTGTGTCTGAACTTCAAATATCAGTTGGTCACATCATTTTCTTTGATGGAAAGGATGCTTTTATTATAGCCTTTCCCTAGGTAGCTGATCTGTACTGGACAGGCTTAGTGGGGCATCAACATTATTTCTATTTTGCTTACTAACCTCTTGTGTGAAGGTATCCCCGACTTCTTTGCCATTGATATCTGACTTTCTGGTACCTTGGTTTGTGTATGCGCAATAACACTTGACGAGTTTAACAAGCCGATGGCAGGCACTGTGAGGCGCAGGACAATAGCAGGCAATACACAAGCACGCTAACCCGACAAGGAAGAGCCCAGAAGACCGAGGCAAAGAGAAAAGGCGCTCAGCCAGCCACATAACCCACCTCCCTCATCGGAAGGCGCCTGACGTGACAATAAGGTCAACAAGCAAAGGCCGCGCGCGAGCGGCTGTGAGACGCGATAATTGGTGGGGGAGAAGGAGAAGCAGGAGTTGTGTGCACGCAAAAAGGAAAAGAAAACACACTGGCTGTCGAGTGGGGTGAGCACACCATGACAAGAGAGGAAAGCCATATGGCGCCTCTGCTCGTCATTGTGCGCATAACCGCACGCTCGAAGCCAGCAAAAGCGTCTGGTAGGACTATTGAAAGCCCAAACACTAAATGTCTCGCAGAGCAGTGCATTCGCTGACTCAGCGAGACCTGAAAAGGCAGGGGTGGTAATATTGGTGGCTAAGTGCTTTTCTGGGAAGGTGGATGATAAGGTAGCAGAAGTCAAAGGGCGGCTTTTAGCCTACAAGTTGTGGGTGGGGGGCTCGCCCTTGGTAGTGGGGTCTACTTAGGCGCCCAACACTGGACAAGAGAAGTTATTCAAAGCGGCCCTGACCGTTGTACTATGGGCACAGGCAAGATGGGCAATTGAAGGTGACCTGAACTTAGTTATGGATACGTCAGCGGACAGGTCTAGCCACAGGTACGCTCAGACAGGGACAATCTCCGCGGAGGACGGCAGTGGCTGCAGAACCTAGAGCTCATAGATATATGGCTGGCAGCTCACCCCCACGCCTCGCAATTCTCCTACTACTCCCACGCACATCACACATATGCCAGTCTAGATCATTTGCTAGACACGACAGAAGTAAACGCATTGGTGAGGAATGTCACAATTACGGTAGCGGCATTTTCCGATCACGACGCGGTACTAGCGACCATGTGGGTGCCGCAACCACATAGGACTTTTGGGGGTTGGAGATTGCGAGAGGGCATGTTACACAAACCAGCCGTGAAGGAACAGATCCTCAAATGCATCACAGACTACCTCGACACAAACAACTCTCCCGATGTCTCCATGTCCACCTTATGGGGGCTCTTAAAGCAGTGGTGAGGGGGGAACTGATTGCGATTTACTCAGCCGAAAACAGAGCGTAAACCTAAACGCAAACAGCTCACAGACCAAGTTCTGGAACTGGAGAGGGTACACAGCAGGACTCGGAGCCCAGGGTTTGGCGCCAATTGAAAGCGGCGCGAGCCCAGCTAGCGGGACTCGACCTCGACAGGGCCGAGTATGCAGTGCTCATGCTTAAGCACTCCTACTATGTAGGAGGCAACAGGACAGGGTGTATGTTTGCGAGCAAGTTGCGGGCCCGCACCTTACCCTCCAAAGTACAATCTCTCAAGTCGAATTTGGGGACCATGGCCGAAAGCGATGTGGAAATAGCACGTGTTTTTCAAACATTTCACACTGAGCTTTATCGCAGGAAGACCCCTTCACCTTCCCATATTGATACTTACCTCAACCGTACCCACACAACCGCCCTAGGTCCAACCCACGCAGATACATTAGATGCGCTCATACGCATAGAGGAGGTAATAGGCGCGATCTTGCGTTTCAAACCTCTGAAGTCACCGAGACCGGATGGCTTTTCGGCTGGGTTTTATAAAACATTCTGTGCGGTGCTAGCCCCGTTACCGACAACACTTTTTTACTCTTTTACGGGGCTGGGGACAATTTCCACAGACATGCAGCGGCTTCTATAGTCGTAATGCTGAAACCGGGAAAAGATAAATCCCTTTGCAGATCCTACCGACTGGTGTCACTGCTTAATGTGGATCTGAAGCTGTTTACGGGAATACTGGCAGCCAGACGCATGATAGAACCCGACCAGTCCGGCTTAATTCAAAATCGGCAAAGCAGCGACAATACCAAAGGCCTATTCCACCTCATAGACAAGGCCCGCCGCACAAATATGCATGCATTCATCTTATAGGTGGATGCCGAGAAGGCCTTCGACTGGCATGGAGGTGAGTTGCTATAGCAAGCCTACGGCGACTATTAGGGTAAATGGGGTAACATCCAGACCATTAGAGATACAAAGGGGAACCCGTCAGGGATGCCCGCTGTCACCCCTTCTTTTTGCCCTTTATGCTGAGTCGCTCGCCCAGAGGATTAGAAAGAACCCAAAGATATTGGGCATCCGGTTCGAGGAGGGGGGGTAGGTGGGGGGGATTTGAGGGGGGGGGCCCACAATTACTCTTCATGCGGATGACATTATCGCCTCCCTTGAAACACCAGCACGCTCAGTCTCAGCCTTTTTACGGGAACTAGAGGCCTTTGGCCAGGTCTCGGGTTTCCGAGTTAACGTCGGGAAGTCAATAATCCTATGGCTGAACCAAGCAGGACATTTGCTCGCCTCGGGTGAGAAAACCTATGCGGGTATACAGGTAATGACATCTATCCCCTACTTAGGCATTGAATTGACTCAGTTGGTGTCCCAAACGGTCACGCTCAATTATACCACGTTATTCTCCCAAATTGCTCAGGACCTACACCAGTGGAAGCATCACCAGCTATCCATCTGCCCATCCTTCCTAAAGCGCTATATCTTTTCCAGGCAATTCCGATTTGGCCACCACCCGGTACTATCCAGAAACTGCAGCAAGTACTCCAACACTTTGTATAGGCGGGAGTTAGGGCCCGGCTGCGGAAAGAACGGGGCTACTTACGACCCTATGAGGGGGGATTGGGGATCCTGAATGTCCTAGAACATTTCAGAGCAGCACAGGTCCGATATTTAGTGGAGTGGAGCAGATCTGAATTTAGAAAAGAGAAGGCTGTTCCAGGTAGAGCGCTGGCCAAATTATCGATTTGGAAGGTCCCATTCCTTAAAAGAGAAGATCGTCCCCCCAATCTCATGGGCTCCCCCATCACGCACTCATTGCTTAGGGTCTGGAACAGAGTCGCTATCAAAAACGGGTTATCCTCATTCCCTTCGCTTATGACTAACAGTCTCGACAACAAGGACTTTTCCCCGGGGGCCGACGAAAGGGCGTTCTCGAGATGGAGAGAGACAGACTGCAAGGCAGCAGGGCACTTCTTTGACCTAGAGAAGATCCTGTCTTTCCATGACATGCATGCAGACAATGGCCTCCCGGACAACGAAAAGGTTTCACTATCTGCAAATTAGGCACTGGTTACTCCAGGCAGAGGTGCTATCAAAGGTCTCTTGGAAGTTGATGAAATTTAAAAAATGGCTTTATACAAAGAACACGGATAGGAAAATGATCTCTGAGTTATATGAGGTACTACGCCCTCAAGCCCCAAAAGAACCCACGGCAGGACAGAAAAGATGGGCGGGAGAACTGGGGAAGAGACCTCACAGCAGAGGAATGAACATCTACTATCGTGCTACCCAAACCACACGCAATACAGCTAGCAGAGAGATGGCAGTTAAGATAGCCATGTATTGGCACTGGACTCAGGTCTGTCTTAATAGGGGGAACCCTGAACATAGCCCAACATGCTGGCGCGGATGTGGAGCGGACGGCACGTTACTACACTTGCTGTGGGAGTGCACAGAAGTGGCGAGCTATTGGACAGCGATCCTGGACGATGTGGATCGACAGTTCGACACGCAGATACAGAGAGTCCCAGTTTACGTGGTGCTGGGTCTGCCTAACCTGTTGACGTATCCACTAAGATCCCGGAAAGGGAAACAAATGGGGCTAGCATTGGGGGAGGCTCTCCAAAACATCTTATCGTATTGGGAAACACGGGTAAAACCGACATTTAGGGTGGCTGCCCAGGCTATGGTACATTCTGGGTATGGAACGCATACAGGCCTCACTTACCAACTTCATGACAAGCTTTAACAAAATCTGGCAACCGCTGCTCTCACTTTTGTCAACCGAAATGAACGAAATTACATGCCCTAGATACCTGCGCTTCCTCCGCCTCACGGGCCCCTATATCACTGACCCAGTAACACTGCAGTATATTTAGGCTTCTGTCGATCATAGCGGTTAGGTCAACCGCTCCCAAGCACACCAGTTCGAGGAGGGGGGTGGAGGGGGGGGAGGGGGGTTTGTTCTCCTTTTATTGTATTTCCTTTATTTTTCTTATTCAATGGCATTGCTGTCAGAGTCGGCGCCAGAATTCATAGAGACATTATAGTAGGCCCTCGGGGCCATACTGGGGGGACGCCCATCTATTGCCCGCCAAGAAAGCATATGTATTATAAAAGCTTCTGTACTGCCGAAACATAGCGCAGAATTCTGGAAATCTATGTTATATTATTTCTGAATGCCAATAAAACCAAAGTTAAACCTCAAGATTTATCTAGAGAGTGGTGTGGGTTTAGAAAAGCAACTTCTTAACTGCGTCTTCTTCACACATTTTCTACGGATGTGTGTGGGTGGTTGGGACTTAAGAATATTAATGAAGATCCTAATATGGTGACCTACAGTGAATACAAAACAGGCCACATTATAAAAAGCAAATTACATTTACCATTTTGCTTGTCCCTCTCTTCTCTCCGTTCTCTGGCTAGTCTTTGTCTCTCATCGGTTCGGAGTGTTGAACCATCTATCACTGTAAAAAGAATCAGAGATGAGAAATCAAGTTGTGAGTAACTCTGAATTACAACTATAACATTTGGAAAAAAACACAAGTTAGAAAATTATTATACCAGGTTTGGTGGTTGCCTTTATGTTTCCTGGGGAAGATACAGGGCTATTTCCACTCAGATTTCTTCTTTCATCAGCTATTGCTTGGGCTGCGGCAACTATGACAAAAAGGCATACAACAAAAATGGAAAAAAGCATAATAGTTAGTGCCTTCATAATAAGCTAAAACTGGTGATGACTTGCATATGAACAAGAGAACTAGCATTGATAAAGATAGCAGGAAACTCTTGATTTTTATGTACAAGCATGACCATTTCTTTGGAAGACACTTCACATAAACCTTAAGTAAATTTGTGGTATATTGTCCCTTTCTGTCTGGATGTTTCACTTGTGTAGTACATTCAGGAAAAAATACTGATGATATGTGTGTATATATTAATTGCCATGTCTAATCCATCCCAAGGCCCCCTCTTTTGGCAACGTGCTAAAAGCCAAAGCTTGTAGGCAGCATCACATCTTTGCTTAGGATCACATAATGATCATAATCTCTTCTAGAGCATATCCCCAAATCATTTGCTGCCTTTATTGTGACTTCTGTACTCTTTTAGCTCTATACTATTTGTGACGCCATTCCTCTGTAATAGGCCACATTTACCCACTATTAAACCACAAAGACTAAATCTACCAAAGATGTTCACTTTTGCATGAGACATGAAAATGCCTCAAGCATGCTAATATTAGCAATGGTGCTACCAGGATGAGTACATGTGGGCGAGATCCGGAAAACACATCAATATGTAAATAATCTCAAAGAAAACAAGGCTAATAAAAGGAAACTTTTTTTCAATAGAGACGATCGCTTTACATTAGGACACTAAATTACACATTAATACTTTAATTGCCTCCAAAACCAAAAAAAGCAGGTCCTGGGACACATAGGCATCACCTACTACAGAGAAGAACTTTGTCACTGCTCTGTTCTTAAAGAATACAAATGCACCAATGTCTCAAAATGCACAACAAGATCAACTCATGCCCCTCGGAGGGCAGAATGTTTGTTTAGAATGTATGGCATTAGATCAATTAGTCCGATCAGATCTCTACTATGGCTGCTTCTGATTATCATGAGAATATGTTGCAAAACCTGATGCAATCAATTTATGTTCTGGAATTGTTTATTTGCCATTCTCTGGTTGTATGTACTTTTTTGGCATCATGGTATGTACTAGCATAAACAGTTCTTTAAAAATTCTAAAATAGCAGAACTGTTAGTAAGCACTAGAAAGCCATGGCTATATACACCATGGTTTGCCAACTGTGCTTCCTGTTGTGTGAGGTTGTTCTCAATTGGTATTTTTGCGGCGGTCAAGTGTTTCACAGCTGCCATCCACCAAGAATTCACCATTCCAGGTGTCCACATAACAAAAACAGTGACTATCAACAGTATAACTCTCATTGAGTCAGGCAGTAGTTTTGCTGGCATCTGCACCCCCCACCCCTCAAACACTTTTAACCATGCCCAGTGCTGCGTGCATAGGGATGGTTTGAGAAGGGCCAATTTCTGGCTTGTTTTATTGAAGTTCCTTCGACTGGGACTAAAGGCTTTCGAACATAGAGACTATAACAGGTTAGTTTATCATTTCAGTGGTGCACTCTCTGCAAGTCAGTGAGCTATAGCCTTTAAATTGTATTCAAACTGCCTTATGGCTAACCATCAAGGCTGCCTACTTTACATTACTTGTGATTAGGTTTTTAGATGAGCAATGTACAAATCTTTTGGTTTAAAGAGCAATACGTAAGAATAGCTAACTCCGAAGGTTCTTAGGACTCCAGACTTATTAGTTGGCAGATCACCATTAACCACTGAACGGTTTGTAGAAAGCAAAGGCACTTCTCTTTTTATAGGTATGTGACCTAAGCCCTTTTTGATGATAATTTTGAAATGTATATTATCATGCTTCAGTGGATGTTGGGTTAACACAGTGTACAAAGCATCTTCCCGGATTACGGTTCACGCTACTCCCAAACGACATTATGTATGTTTGGACAGAAGTGGTTTCTCTGGGTACTCTTTCATAGATTCCCCATGTTCGAAATACTTGAGTACCCATTCTTTGTCTTTGCACTCAGCAACATTTTTTGCCTGAATATCACAGCTGTGAGGCCAGCAGCGATGGCACAATAACTACAGTAAAATCTGCCTAAACTGCAAATTGTGCCTTAAGTGGAAACGGTACCTCAACATTGAGTAGAACTTTTAAAAAGATTCTTAATGTTGAACATGGATACCAAATTGGAACGCAAAAAAATTGTAATGGACAGTCTTCTTTAGGGGACCTCTCATGATGTCACAATTGAGACCATCACGTTGTAAAGTGGAGAATCTGCTGCTTCTCTCTGGTCCTTTTTCTAGTGTGAAAGCATAAGGCAGATGTATATTCTCTCTTCCTCTAAAAGTCCTGCTTAGTAGTACGGACCTTATTTATCTTTCAATGTCATGAATGGCATCTCTTGATATACAACACACTGAACAGTGCAAGAGTCTAGAAGACAACCGACAAACTATGAACCGTCCTTTCCCATACTTTACAGTAAAAGGACCTTTGTTGAAAAGAGTTGGCATTGATCTAAGAAGGAGTTCTCACTAAGAGAGCAATACATTTTCAACATACAAGAGGGCATTAGGAAAGCTGATGTTAAAATGGCAAGTAAACCCCCAAAAAGCATTAAAAAAATAGTGGTCTGAAGGAAAAGAAAACTAGATGGGTCAGTGGAGGGTGTAAACCTCTCTTCCGCCCTGACTCCTGAGCAGTAAGATGACTGTCGCCAACTGTTGGGACAGTTTCCTGATCTGTTCTCCCCGACTCCCAGTGCCTCTGATTGGTGCGTCCATGATGTGGACACTGGAGACAGTCCTCCTGTAAAGCACAAAACTTACAGAGTGACTGACAGGGTGAGAGCTTGCATCAAGGAGGAGGTCTCCAAGATGTCTGCATTAGGGGTGATTGAGTCCTCAAACAGCCTTGGTTTAGCCCAGTGGTCTTGGTCCCAAAGGCTGCTGCATCGGGTGCCACACCAGAACTCCGGTTCTGTGTGGACTATCAAGGACTCAATTCAGTCACCAGGACAGACGCGCACCCCATCCCCAGAGCTGATAAGCTCATTCATTGGTTGGGGGCTGCCCGGTACCTCAGTACGTTTGATTTCACGTCTTGGTACTGGCAGATCGCCTTAACTGATGGGGCAAAGGACAGGCCAGCATTATCCACACCAGATGGGCACTACCAATTCCGGGTTATGCCTTTTGGGATAAAGAATGCCCCTGCCACCTTTCAGAGGTTGGTCAACCAGGTGTTGGCTGGACTGGAAGATTTCAGTGCCACCTACCTGGATGACATCAAAGTGTTCAGCGCCAGTTGGGAAGAATATCTGCGCCACCTCTGGGAAGTGTTGATGGCGCTGCGGAGGGCAGGCCTCACCATCAAGGTGAGTTAGTGCCAGATCGGGCAGGGTTCCGTGGTGTACTTGAGATAAACAGGTTGGGAGAGGCCAGGTGGCTACCCTACATCCCAAGATTGATATCATCCTGGCTTGGGAACCCCCCTCCCAAGACTCAGACAGATGTGAGAGTCTTTTTAGGACTCACCGGGTACTACAGGAAGTTTGTCATGGGGTATGGCAGCATTGTTGCACCCTTGACAGAGCTGACTTCCAGGAAGCAGCCCAAGAAAGTGAACTGGACTGACACCTGTCAGAAGGCTTTTGATGCCCTGAAGACTGCCATGTGCACAGAGCCCTTGCTTCAGGCGCCAAACTTCTCTAAAGAATTCATCGTGCAGACAGCGCTTCAGAGCATGGTGTGGTGGCTATACTCCTACAGATTAATGAGAAGGGCCTAGACCAACCTTGAACCTTCATCAGTAGGAGGTTATGTCCTGGGGACAAGCCTTGCATTTACACTGTCTTAAGTTGGCATGAGCTTATGAGAAGTTTAAACACCATTTTTCCTTTCTGCTGCCTTTGCACACGGCACACATTATTATTAATGTTTAGAGTATAGCAGAGTGTTTTGCTTCACACGAGAATAATGTGTTGTTCTATATTAGCAGTCTTGCTTGGTAAGCTTTGTCTGAACAGTGAGTGCCGAGGCTTTCAAGGTTATTTCAACACAGTGGTTGTTGTTCGGACTGATCAGCGCACGTTCTAGACATAAGACATAACATATATGCAGCTGCGGCCACCTCTGATTTTGGCGCGTTTAATAATGCACTGCGTAGGCATGATCACACACACTTGTAGAACATTCGCATGCAGAGAGCCGGTGTAGAAAATTATGTGATCCATTTCTGCTAGGACCAGAGGAATGGGGCCGCCCTCGTAAACCCAAGAGACCTTCTGTAGATATAAAATAACCTACTAGCAAGGGAGGGTGAGATCTAGGTGTAATCTAGCCTATTTCCATTTAGCATTTTAACATGCTTTTCTCCTTTTGTTTTTTATGGAATAGTAACTATGCTGATAATCTTGTTGCTTATAATCTGTCTGCTTGTATTAGTTAAGATACTGCGCCTGAGAACATGACATTAGAAATAAATATTTCAAACTTGCACGTGTCTTCATTTACTCCCAGTTCTGGACTGGTATGAAAAGATAACCAAAGAGTGTTCATGTGTTCCACATTGCCTGAGGTATTCTAAGTTCCATGTTCTGGGTTGTCTAATCATTGGGGTTATGGAAGAACCAATGACACACTAATTGCTAGTCTGGTAGGGGATTTTGGCTACTAAGGTGAGTTTTGGTACACCCCAATTCACTGAGGTTCCAAGTCTCTATGCACAGTTCAGTGTAGGAGCAGAATCCCTGCTACACGGCGCCCAACGTTGGTGGTCTTATTACACTACGCTCGAGTAGTACTTCATTCAGTCCTTAACCCCTTCGCTATTGTTTCCGGATAACAGTAGTGTCGGACAAACCTACCTATAGTTACATAGGTTTTTTTAAGCTTGAATCTTTCAAAACGGTTTCCTTTTTAATTACAACCCAGTTGTGCTACTACGTTTTACATTGTACCTTTTTCTTCTCTGTGTCACTTGTTATACCGCAACATAGTCGAATGCGGGTCGCAATCATTTGCAAGCATATAATGTTGGTTTGGAGGGTATGGCAGTGATTTTGGTCGTAAGTGCTGAGGTTGCTTACCCGTTTGAGATATTCTACTCTTTGGTGACATTTCCTGCTGTGGAGGCTGCTACGCAGGTTTTTCACTCTTACACTCCCTCAGCCGGGCCCGCGGAATATGTTCCTTATAGGATACAGGAGATTCCGATTTCTGCATTGCAGCACCGTGTTTGGTTTGATGGCGCCCTTCCCCACACTGTAACGGCGGCTAGATTGGGTCATTTGTCCATTCCAGGCGCTTCTTGGGCGGTTTTGGCTGGATTCACCCCTTATCCACGTTCGGGGCAAGTTGCCGTTGCAGAATTACGGATCCTGTATAACTCTTCTATTAGTGTTATTCGGGCCCTAGTTCAATATATTACCCGAAATTTCCTGGAGTTGCAGCTCTTCCAGCTGGACCGAGCGGAATGAAGCTTAATCCCGTGATGGTCAATGCAGTAATGGGCAAGCGTCCCCAAGATAAGGATGATCTGCCTTTTTGGCTTGCTGAGAAGTTTGACCAGCTGGAAGCAGTATTTCCTAATTTGACTCCCGTTGAAAAACACAGGATTCTTACAATTAGTTTACCCAAAGACTTGGTACCAGATGCCGGTGACTGAGTCATGAGGGAGAATTTTTGCAGCAGTGTACACGAGGTGCTTCGGCACTCCGTCAATGGCTGTCCTTCCAATGGTCATTAAGCGTGTTCAAGATGAACAAGGACCGGAGGCTGCGGTTGAATTGAAAATGAGACTCGTAGGCTCATTTGATGTAGTTTCCGATCTGGTCCTTTCTAATATAAAGGGAAATGTGGTGAACTTTCAAGTGGCGAATGCCTTACGCGATGTCCCCGATGCCGACAAACCCCGACAGTTACCGAGAATTATTACGGCTGCGTATAAAACCATTGGCTGCAATAGTTTAGGTGTCAAGCCCTTTACTGCTAAAGATAAAAACCAAACCCAGGGTGCGAAGTCTGAAACAGACGTTCAACCCACAGCTCCAAAGAAAAATTGAAACAGAAATAAAAAACAAGGGAAAGAACAGAAACAGGAGTCCCGTCCCTCTTCGCCCGTGCCTGCGTCTACTGAGCGCGTTTATGATTTGCGCAACCGCACTACAATTAAGTCGCCTGATAGATTTCAGGTTCCTGATCAACGTCCTCCTCGTTCTTTACAGGACACATCGGCCTCATCGTCCGGTGGTGGAGGCGGCGGCAGAGGTCGGGGTGGCCAGCAAAGTCGCAACCAGCACCGCCCGAAAGACGGAAAAGGCAAGCAGGACGATTCTTCACAGAAAAAACCCCAGTTTCAGAAAAAGAAAGTTGCCGCTTTAACAGCAAGATATGCCATAGATAGTGAGAACACAGCTTCGGAATCAGACATGGGCGCGAACGTTGTGGAACAGCGCTGCGGAGATTACCGTAGTGCGAGAGGCCCTGGGTCCACTACTGAAGGAGACAGCGACTGACCAATATGTTATTGTGGAGACAGCTGATACTAGAGTAGCTCCCCCTGATAGGCTTTTTGAAATTGTCCTTTTGAAGGTGACATACAACTTCCCATAAAAGGGGTATTTTGGGAAAATCTTACAACTACGTATGACATTTTGTTAGCGGAGGTTGACTGGCCCCCACCTTTTGTGCTCACGGCTCCGAGAGGGGAGGAGGTAATCCTTCCTAGTTTCGCGCACACAGTGTCTAAGGAGCATGCGCTGAATTTGCAGAAGCGTGGGCTAAAGCCTTAGCTCCAGCTCTGTACCGTATTCACTGTGGTTAGGATACATTTTCAATATTTAGAGATGGGAGATGCACTTAGTCTTACTAGTTGTACAAACTGCTTTACTATTAATCACTGTTTTCACAGGGGTGCCTGCCCACTTCCTGCCTTGACCTAACAGGATTTAAATACCTAGTGTTAGAAACAGAAAACAAGTCCTGCATGTGGGTGGCACTGTGCCCTTATGGTAGAAACTGCCTAAAATAAAACCTTACTCATAAGTTTCACTTCATAATCTTGTTAACACATTTAATGCAAAGCCTTATATTTAGTTCTTTGCTGTGTATCGTTTACTTCGCAATATTCAATACATGAATTACAATTATTATTGCATCATATTTCAACATCATATGAATCATGTTACACAAATAAATTCTTGTAGTCTACAAGGTTACAAAACATTCCATCATTTGCCATAAAGCTCAACAGAAAAATCATGTGTTCAATGACCCAATGCATTTCGGAACCAAATGTCCCTTCGTCAGGGGTAAATCTGTAACAAACAAAATATATACATATTTACATGTCTGATAATGGGAGAACCTAATTTCAACAACAGATCATATCAAACTAATGATTTGCGATACTGGTACATTGTGATAAAACCACAGTGTCTATGGTGTGCAGTAAACACAAAATCAGGCATATGTGCCATGTGTGTATGCCCATGCAAGGTATCAATTGCTCTACCGGCTCCAAATGCTAATGTAAAGATATCCGTAAGAGCGCTCACCTGTAGAGCTTTGTTAGATTGCTTCTCATCCCTTCTGAGTGAAAACGTGGGGACGCTAGACCTATGATGTAAATATCTGCGTGTGACTCAATGTCCAATAAAAATACGTGATAGTGACAAACTATTGAGCGAAAGATCTTACCGATGATGAGTAAATGAAAGGAAAAACGTCCGCATCCTGTAACAGTAATGGGTAAGATGTAAAAAGACGATATTACACATCAATGTAAAAAACGCCCAGGTGCGAACCATGCTTACCGGATCTGGTCAATAAAGATTTGGGATGCCGAGTTCTGGTGTAAACAGGAACTCTAAAAGTAATAATAATGATGTGTGAACTAATAATACGGAATCAGAATACACTAAATGATCGCACGAACAGGCGTGCTGTCTTACCGGCAGACTATGGAGACGGCGCCGTACGAGTGGAGTTGTACGTGTAGAGTTCAGTCAGCAAAGATACCGAAAGAAACGCGATTCTAAGAATGTCCATAAAAAAAGGACTGAAGCAAAGGAGATAAACAAAGGACTAAAAAGGGGAAGGGAGCTTGGGCACTGCCATGTTGATGATAAATGAAACTAGGTGACAGACTAAAGTGAAAAGTGTAAATGTCAGATGCGTCAAAATAACAGCCGTGACCCTAGCAATTTCTCCGGCGGAAAATAATGCAAAAATGTCAAAAAAGTTACATCTGGTGAAAAAATGACCGACCAACTGGAACGAACGTGTGAAAGTGTGTGGCATGCTAATGTAAAGTGAAGTGTAAGTGGATCGTCACATGAAAGTCATGATTGTAGTCATTTATCACTGTACAATAATGTATTAAAGAAAATTATGCACAATGTATTTATCGAATAATGTATGTCACTTTCAAACATTATCACGTTGTAAAATGTGTCACATTAGATGAAATCGGTACAATTCAATATGAATCACACACCTTAATAATACAAAATCTAAAGCACGCGGAAAACACCTATTGTGTTCAATGTACCTGCTTGTTTAGTGTGTGTACCAAATGTCCTGTGGAGAAAGTCTGGGTAGTAGACCCATGTTGAACATATAAACTGAGAGTCTAGTGGGAGAAGATATAAACCGGTCCCCGTTCATAAATAGCAACTGTAATCTACACGATCATTTAACCCGTTAGGGGAAATTGTTCCTAAAGATTCAATCCAATAATTCTCTCTCTGGAGTAATCGGTTGTGATTGTCTATACCTTCCAGATTTTTTACCACTTCAATAATTTGTCCTCGTAATTGACAAATAGTGTGTCTAGCCTCATGCCAGTGTAATGCTATGCTGGAATGCCTGTTGTTAGTCCTGATATTGCTTTTGTGTTCCGTCTGCCTGGTCTTGAATTTGCGTTCAGTCTTACCCACATAAGCTAGTCCACAGGGACATTTCAAACAGTAGACAACATTCGTTGAGTTGCAATCTGATGTGTGACGTAGACGTATGTTCTTGCCCGTATGAGGGTGTGTCAAATGTTGTCCTATTGTGATGTTATTACAATTAGTGCAGTTAAGGCAACGTTGCGTGCCTTTATGTTGAGTCGTATCGGTGGTCTTTGGTGTTGAAATAAGTTCCTGCAAGTTCCTGCCCCGAGTGAATGCAAACGTTGGTTTTTATTGAAAAAAACCATTAAAATCCTTTTCTTGCTCCAGAAGCTCCCATCTCTTCCTTATTATTTGCTGTATCTGTTTCGAACTGGTTGAATACTTTGAAACATAAGTGGGAGTTTTAGATGTGGTTTTTTTACATGGTGTGAAAAGTTCATTTCTATTCTTGTTCTTCATCCTATCCAGATTAGATTGCACCACTTCTTCAGGATAACCTCTTCTTATGTACCTTTTTTTGAATTCTAGTGCTTTCTTGTCTGCTGTTGTTGAGTCGAAACATATTCGTTTTATTCTAATGAATTGAGAATATGGTAGGTTATGTATTAGACTCCGAGGATGAAAGCTGGTGGAATGCAAGGAGCTGTTCCGGTCAGTGGGTTTAGTGTATACTTCAGTTTGTAAATTGGCTGTATGCACGTCTCTTTTAATCAAAACATCTAAATAATTCAGTTGAACAGTACTGATGTTAGTGTAAACTTAATCCTTGGGTCTTTGGTGTTAAGTTCTGATATTAGTTGTTCCAATTGATGTTGAGATTTGGTCCATAATACAAAAATGACATCGATGTAGCAAGAATACTGTGCTATACCATCAGCCCAGTCTGTGTTTTGCAGAATGTGGTCGTGCTCAAATTTAGCCATGAAAATGTTGGCATACGCTGGGGCCCCCGAAAAGCCCATGGTTGTCCCAGTTAATTGCGTGTAAAACTCAGATTGCCAAAGAAAATAACTGTGGTGTATACAAAAATGTAAGAGCTGTAACAAAAACACCTTATCCACGTCCAAATCTTCCATTGACAACAGGGCCCATTCCACCGCTTCTAAACCTGCTTCATGCGAAATCGAGGTATACAGTGCCGCCACGTCAATAGTGCACATGATCCAGTGTTGCTGTACGTATGGTTGAATACATTCCAATTTTTCAAAAAATCAGTGGTGTCTCGAATGTAGGTGCACCATTTCTGAACGAATTGCTGGAGATAGTAATCCAAGAATGTTCCAATCGGGTCAAACAGTGAATTGCAACCGGATACTATTGGTCGAAAAGATGGATCAACCGGATTTTTATGTATCTTTGGTATCATGTAGATTATTGGTCTCCTAGGATTCTTTGTTATCAAAAACTGTTTGCATGTTGCATTAATGATGCCATTTCTTCTGCTTTGTCCAGCATCCCCTGTAAGATGCTCAGAAGTTGATTAGTTGGGTCAATGTTCAATTTCATGTATGTTCTCTCATCCAATACATGTTCATTGACCTTGTCAATATAATAGCTGGTGTCCATCGTAATTAAAGCCCCACCCTTGTCCGCTGGTTTAAAGGTTAAATCTCTGTTATTTGCAATTGATTTGATTATTTGCTTTTCATGGATGTTGAGATTTTGATATCTCTTCTTGTTGTAGTGGATGTTAGCCAAATCCTTTTTAACCAAACATTCAAACGCATCAAGCACTTTGTGCGAAATGGGTGGCTAAAAATTGCTTTGGGGTCGGAATCTTGACGTAGAATGAGTCTCTCCCTCAGGCTTACTGATCATGATGTTGTTAAAATAATGTTTCAAGCGTATTTTCCGCATGAACTTGTAGAATTCCACTTTAGTGTTTAATTTGGTAGTGTCAGTGGTTGGAACAAAACTCATACCTTTGGATAATGTCTTAGATTGTTGTGATGTAAGGGTAGCGGACGATATGTTTATGATTAAGGTTTGTTCGAGCTCCGTAGACTTCTGCCTCCCTTTTCCTCGCCTACTTTTTTGGTAATATTTGTGGTTTGCGTCAATGGTGGATGACTTGAATCCCCGACCTGTGACAAAAAAGCTGCTGAGGTAGATGCTGGTTGTTGTGTTCCTTGTATCAATCCTGTCTGTTGCGCTGCTCCTAGAGAAGCGGCACAATTGACACAAACCACAGATATTACCAAAAAAGTAGGCGAGGAAAAGGGAGGCAGAAGTCTACGGAGCTCGAACAAACCTTAATCATAAACATATCGTCCGCTACCCTTACATCACAACAATCTAAGACATTATCCAAAGGTATGAGTTTTGTTCCAACCAATGACACTACCAAATTGAGCACTCAAGTGGAATTCTACAAGTTCATGCGGAAAATACGCTTGAAACATTATTTTAACAACATCATGATCAGTGAGCCTGAGGGAGAGACACATTCTACGTCAAGATTTCGACCCCAAAGCAATTTTCAGCCACCCATTTCGCACAAAGTGGTTGATGCGTTTGAATGTTTGGTTAAAAAGGATTTGGCTAACATCAACTACAACAAGAAGGGATATCAAAATCTCAACATCCATGAAAAGCAAATAATCAAATCAATTGCAAACAACAGAGATTTAACCTTTAAACCAGCGGACAAGGGTGGGGCTTCAATTATGATGGACACCAGCTATTATATTGACAAGGTCAATGAACATGTATTGGATGAGCGAACATACATGAAATTGAACATTGACCCAACTAATCAACTACTGAGCATCTTACAGGGGATGCTGGACAAAGCAGAAGAAATGGGTATCATTAATGCAACATGCAAACAGTTTCTGATAACAAAGAATCCTAGGAGACCAATAATCTAAATGATACCGAAGATACATAAAAATCCGGTTGATCCACCTTTTCGACCAATAGTATCCGGTTGCAATTCACTGTTTGAACCGATTGGAACATTCTTGGATTACTATCTCCAACAATTCGTTCAGAAATGGTGCACCTACATTCGAGACACCACTGATTTTTTGAAAAAATTAGAATGTATTTAACCATACGTACAGCAACACTGGATCATGTGCACTATTGACGTGACGGCACTGTATACCTCGATTTCGCATGAAGCAGGTTTAGAAGCGGTGGAATGGGCCCTGTTGTCAATGGAAGATTTGGATGTGGATAAGGTGTTTTTGTTACAGCTCTTACATTTTTGTTTACACCACAGTTATTTTCTTTGGCAATCTGAGTTTTACACGCAATTAACTGGGACATCCATGGGCTTTTCGGGAGCCCCAGCGTATGCCAATATTTTCATGGCTAAATTTGAGCACGACCACATTCTGCAAAACACAGACTGGACTGATGGTATAGCACAGTATTCACGCTACATCGATGACATTTTTGTATTATGAACCAAATCTCAACAACAATTGGAACAACTAATATCAGAACTTAACACCAAAGACCCAAGGATTAAGTTTACACATAACATCAGTACTGTTCAACTGAATTATTTAGATGTTTTGTTTAAAAGAGACGTGCATACAGCCAATTTACAAACTGAAGTATACACTAAACCCACTGACCTGAACAGCTCCTTGCATTTCACCAGCTTTCATCCTCGGAGTCTAATACATAACCTACCATATTCTCAATTCATTAAAATAAAACGAATATGTTCCGACCCAACAACAGCAGACATGAAAGCACTAGAATTCAAACAAAGGTACATAAGAAGAGGTTATCCTGAAGAAGTGGTGCAATCTAATCTGGATAGGATGAAGAACAAGAATAGAAATGAACTTTTCACACCATGTAAAAAAACCACATCTAAAACTCCCACTTATGTTTCAAAGTATTCAATCAGTTCGAAACAGATACAGCAAATAATAAGGTAGAGATGTGAGCTTCTGGAGCAAGAAAAGGATTTTAATGGGTTGTTTCAAGAAAAACCAACGTTTGCATTCACTCGGGGCAGGAACTTGCAGGAACTTATTTCAACACCAAAGACAACCGATACGACTCAACATAAAGGCACGCAACGTTGCCTTAACTGCACTAATTGTAATAACATCACAATAGGACAACATTTGACACACCCTCATACGGGCAAGAACATACGTCTACGTCACACATCAGATTGCAACACAACGAATGTTGTCTACTGTTTGAAATGTCCCTGTGGACTAGCTTATGTGGGTAAGACTGAACGCAAATTCAAGACCAGGCTGACGGAACACAAAAGCAATATCAGGACTAACAACAGGCATTCCAGCATAGCATCACACTAGCATGAGGCTAGGCACACTATTTGTCAATTACGAGGACAAATTATTGAAGTGGTAAAAAATCTGGAAGGTATAGACAATCACAACCGATTACTCCAGAGAGAGAATTATTGGATTGAATCTTTAGGAACAATTTCCCCTAAAGGGTTAAATGATCGTGTAGATTACAGTTGCTATTTATGAACGGGGACCGGGTTATATCTTCTCCCACTATACTCTCAGTTTATATGTTCAACATGGGTCTATAAAACCTCTCTGAAAAAAGCTCAGGTGGCTTTTTTGAAAATAAAATTAATTTGTCATCCAATTCCTCAAGTGAAACTTTTAAAATAGTTAAACAACTACTTAAGGTTCCTTCTCCAGTAAGCACCCAGGAATGCAAAGAAGTAAGATGTAACCAGCTAGCGGATTTCTTTGATTCCAAGATACAAAGAATCCTTGATAGTCTACCACAGAATGTCTCTATTCCTGATGGTGACACTCACCTGGCGCCTACTTCTGGCCCCTTGTTGGACTCCTTTAGTTGTACTACCAGGGAAGACTTCTGTAAGGCTCTATCTTCCTTGAAAAGTGGCTCCCCGTCTGATCCTGCGCCCATTTATATCCTTAAGCGGATTACAGACACCATTGCCCCATTAGCAACAGAGCTTCTAAACGCCTCTTTCACCTGCGGGGTTGTGCCACCTAGTTGGAAACAGGCCATGGTCAAAACCCTTCTAAAAAAACCGGGGCTTGATCCTTCGGACCTGGCCAATTTCCGCCCGATCTCGCTGCTACCCGGCCTTGGCATAATTGCCGAAAAAATGGTTAACCAGCAGCTTTCTGGGTTTCTTGAAAACAATAAGCTGCTGAGTAACTCCCAAACGGGTTTTCGCCCGGGGCAGGGCACGGATACAGCCCTGATAGTGGTGGCGGAAGAGGCAAGGTGTATCTTAGATTCAGGAGGATCCGCTGTCGTGATCCTCCTGGATCTAAGTGCAGCATTTGATACGGTGGACCATGAAATCTTAACACACCGTCTCGCTAGACTGGGCGTAGCAGGAATGGCCTTGCAATGGCTTACATCCTTTCTGAATAATCGATCGTTTCGGATCTGGGAAGGCGGTGCACTGTCCAAATCTACCCTCCTCCAGTGTGGAGTCCCTCAGGGCTCTTCGTTGAACCCTACTTTGTTCAACGTATATATGGCCCCACTAGAGGAGGTGGTGGCTCCTTTTGGGATCAAAACAGTCACCTATGCGGACGACACCCAACTAGTCGTCTCGCTAACCCAACAAGAGGGATGTCTGGACAATCTTTCTGCCTGCCTTGCCGGAATATTCTCCTGGATGACCAGTTCGCGGCTCAAACTAAATGGAGCCAAAACGGAGATCATGCTCCTGGGCCACCACTTTACATCCCTCCCCAAAGCCACCTGGCACTCCTGTTTGGGTGAGTTGCCCGCTTCTAAAGACAAAATTAAAAGCTTTGGAGTGTGGTTTGAGCCCGACCTAACCTTTAGGACGCAAGCACAGAAAATCGCAGGCATTTGTTTTGGCCTACTCCGAGCTGTGCGGAAAGTTCTTCCACTCCTGCCTCCCCAGTCCAGGAAATTACTAATCCAGGGGCTAATACTATCCAGACTGGATTATAGTAACGCCCTTTATTAGCAGCTCCTGAAGCTACCATTAATATCCTTCAACGGGAGCAGAACGCAGCAGCCAGGCTGCTTACGAGTGCCTCAAGAAGATCTTCAGCCAGACCGGTCTTGAGAGCACTTCACTGGCTGCCAACAACCGAAAGAATCATCTTTAAATCGTTATGTATCACCCATAAGGCTCTCCAGGGTAAAGGACCCCCGGTTCTCAGGAGCTTGATCTGCCCCTATAAGTCTTCCCGGGCTCTACGGTCGGACTTCGGAAACCTGGCCAAGGTTCCCAGAGTTAGGAAGGTGCGCACAGTGGGACGCTGTTTTTCGGTCAATGTGGCAAAGATTTGGAATTACCTCCCTAGCCGGATCCGTACCGAACCTTGCTATCTCAAGTTTCGAAAGTTTCTTAAAACATTTCTTTTTCCCAAGGACCCCTAAGTAACGGTACCCTCTTCAGTTTGTTCTTTGTTCTTTTCTGTTAGCGCTGGGACGCTCTTGGGCAGCCATGCGCTTTATAAATCAAATTTCATTTCATTTCATTTCTACTACCCAGACTTTCTCCACAGGACATTTGGTACACACACTAAACAAGCAGGTACATTGAACACAATAGGTGTTTTCCGCGTGCTTTAGATTTTGTATTATTAAGGTGTGTGATTCATATTGAATTGTACCGATTTCATCTAATGTGACACATTTTACAACGTGATAATGTTTGAAAGTGACATACATTATTCGATAAATACATTTTGCATAATTTTCTTTTTAATACATTATTGTACAGTGATAAATGACTACAATCATGACTTTCATGTGACGATCCACTTACACTTCACTTTACAGTAGCATGCCACACACTTTCACACGTTCGATCCAGTTGGTCGGGCATTTTGTCACCGGATTTTACTTTGACATTTTTGCATTATTTTCGGCCGGAGAAATTGCTAGGGTCACGGCTGTTATATTGACACGTCTGATATTATTTACATGTTTCAGTTTACTCTGTCACCTAGTTTCATTTATCATCAACATGGCAGCGCCCAAGCTCCCTTCCCCTTTTTAGTCCTTTGTTTATCTCCTTTGCTTCAGTCCTTTTTTTTTATGGACATGATTCTTAGAATCGCGTTTCTCTCGGTATCTTTGTTGACTGAACTCTACACGTACAACTCCACTCGTACGGCGCCATCTCCATAGTCTGCCGGTAAGACAGCACGCCCGTTCGTGCAATCATTTAGTGTATTCTGGCTCCGTATTATTAGTTCACACATTATTGTTACTTTTAGAGTTCCTGTTTACACCAGAACTCGGCATCCCAAATCTTTATTGACCAGATCCGGTAAGCATGGTTCGCCCCTGGGCCTTTTTTACATTGATGTGTAATATCGTCTTTTTACATCTTACCCATTACTGTTACAGGATGCGGACGTTTTTCCTTTCATTTACTCATCATCGGTAAGATCTTTTGTTCAATAGTTTGTCACTATCACGTATTTTTATCGGACATTGAGTCACGCACAGATATTTACATCATAGGTCTATCGCCCCCACGTTTTCACTCAGAAGGGATAAGAAGCAATCTAACAAAGCTCTACAGGTGAGCGCTCTTACGGATATCTTTACATTAGCATTTGGAGCCGTTAGAGCAATTGATACCTTGCATGGGTATACACACATGGCACATATGCTTGATTTTGTGTTTACTGCACACCATAGACACTGTTTTTTTTACAATGTACCAGTATCGCAAATCATTAGTTTGATATGATCTGTTGTTGAAATTAGGTTCTCCCATTACCAGACATGTAATTATGTATATATTTTGTTTGTTACAGATTTACCCCTGACGAAGGGACATTTGGTCCCGAAATGCATTGGGTCATTGAACACATATGATTTTTCTGTTGAGCTTTATGGCAAATGATGGAATGTTTTGTAACCTTGTAGATTACAAGAATTTATTTGTGTAACATGATTCATATGATGTTGAAATATGATGCAATAATAATTGTAATTCATGTATTGAATATTGCGAAGTAATTGATACACAGCAAAGAACTAAATATAAGGCTTTGCATTAAATGTGTTAACAAGATTATGAAGTGAAACTTATGAGTAAGGTTTTATTTTAGGCAGTTTCGACCATAAGGGCACAGTGCCACCCACATTCAGGACTTGTTTTCTGTTTCTAACACTAGGATAAATTTTCCCCACACCACGAGATTCCCTTATGGTCTATGCCACAGCCTCAACCTCAATATGCCATCCGACGTGAAGCTAAGGCTTCCGTTAAGGAAATCTTTGAACAATTGGAATATCAAGGTGTAATTGAAACTTTTGTGTCACCGATGAATAACCCACTTTTTACTGTGACCAAGCCAGACGGTTCGTACCGTTTGGTATTGGATTTAAACTCGCACTGCCGTACTTGTGCAGTACAAAATACCCACGGCTCTGCTTTAATGAATGGTCTTGTTCGAAAAAGGTTTAAAACCACGCTTGACATATCCAATGGTTTATTGCCCACAATTTGGATGGTCTCAGTTCCCAATGGACCAGTTTTACCTGTAGCGGCAAACGCCAATTTAAACGACTGGCCATGGGCTATAAGAATAGTCCAGGTGTGTTTGCTGCACGCATCGTCTCTCTCTTGGAGAGAGTTGACCCAGATGTGTGTTCGTATGTGGCTGACGGCAGCCAAGAGTGTAGGTGCCAGACGGGAAGTCGCGAGTGTTTGAATCTGACACCGCGTGAAGGTTTTCCCGCGCCGTCAGTTTCCAAGAAGAAAGTATCTCCCTTTCGTTACGATTTTCGCTCCTGTGATATTCAGTGAGCCGCCACGGGCAGAAACCGTGAGTTATCACAGTTTTTCTAATTTTTCACATATAGTGCCTCACGGGAGGGTGCGCCTTAGCGAGCGCACACCACTGGTGGCCAGCCTTTCTATTTATATTAGGTCCTGACGAATGCTGAGCGAATATGCACATAGAGCAGCAGAAACATGTTGACCATTGATTAAAAAGGACACAGGTTTCCTAATTTAGAACCTAGTTGGTCCGCTTTCACTGTTTTTAAATAACACGGGTTGACCTATATTAAAAGTCCTTTTTGGGTATCAACCGTATTTTTAGGTTTCGAAACCTGGCGAGGGGCGAAGCCCCTCCCAGATCGAAATCTATTGTTTTAAATAGTGAGGTTAGGACAGCCTCTGTTTCCAATTGGCTAGCTCCATAAATGGAGACTAGCCATTGGGAGACAGAGGCTGTCAATCGCGCTTTCTCCCGAAAACGCGATTCGGGGGCGTTTCTGGTGCTTTTTTTAAGCCCCGCCCCTTTGTCCCGGGCCGCGCTGCGATTGGCTGCCGGCCCGGGACACCCCCGTGACGTCATTCCCCGGGCCGCGCTGTGACTGGCTGGCCGGCCCGGGACCCGACTTGTTTGTGCTCGTCACCAGTAGATTGCGGACAGAGCCGTGTTTTGAAGGTCCCCATTTGAAATATTTTCGCTTCTGTTTCATTTGTTAAGGGGTTCTCCTGTAGTAGCTTCCTTACAGTAACTATTTCGCTTGCACACATGTCGCGAAACGACCTGTTGCTCTGTTCCAGTCCCTCCCCCTCCCTCCGTCCGCAGCTCTCCTTAGTCCCGCTACCCCCCCTCCCTCCGCCCGCAGCTCTCCTTAGTCCCGCTCCCCCGCCCGCAGCTCTCCGCTCTCCTTAGTCCCGCTCCCCCCCCGCCCGCAGCTCTCCTTAGTCCCGCTTCCCCGCCCGCAGCTCTCCGCTCTCCTTAGTCCCGCTCCCCCCCCCCGCCCGCAGCTCTCCTTAGTCCCGCTCCCCCCCCCTACCCCCGCCCGCAGCTCTCCTTAGTCCCGCTCCCCCCTACCTCCGCCCGCACAACCCTACCAAGGCCAGACTTACTGCCCCTCTGTCTTGTATAAATGTTTTGTGGTCGGATCGATTAAATTGATGCGGTCAGTTAATGCGAAAAATTCCAGTATCTCACCTACACAAATGTAAACTTAATGTTGATTCATCTTCTGAAGGAATCCGGTAGATTCGAAAGTCAGTCACAGAACAGTTACAGCTGATCCTAAGAACTTGAGAACGAACCAGGGCTGTACGGTGCTCACTATAAAGGCCTGCTCGATCCCTAGCACCAGCCCGCATGCTTTGTTGTCCCTAGTTTCTGGTGTACTGACAGCCACGTTTAAACCCCACGGCCATACATGTGAGCTCCCAGACGAAGGTAGGCCGAGTGAAAGGTGCGGGAAGGATTGGTGGTGATGCAGCACGTGAGCAGGACTGCCTCTCACGCGCGTGAGTGCGTTTCCAATGTGTCCCTGTGTCCCATTAGCAGCAGGCTGCGACATTGAACTGAATAGTGTGTTTGCTTTTCCAGTGTTGTCATGGATCTATGATTTTATGATAACGGCCATCTTTATAACACAAATCAAGTTGCCTCCTGGCACAGGGACGCTGTCGCCCGTCCTTGTGGCATTCGCCCTGTCAGCCTCAGAATGATTAGAGGGTATCCCATTGTGCGGCTTGCATGTCAAACACAGATCAAAGCAGTGAACTCTGCACTCATTGAGCTATCTTACCAGCTGTGATGATGCATTGACTAACCATGAATGGCTACATGCAGAACACTAGTTAGGTTCAAATGCGCTTTCTGTCCTTGGGAGAAACTGAATGACAGATTAGGCGTTTGATTGCACGTGATCTGATAAACTACGATGCCTGCTCAAACACTGTTCACCAACATCTCTGTGCCGCATTTTTATTGGATGCGATAATTATCGGCCTGGTAATGCACACTGTCTGTGCAGGGTGGGAGCTACCAGTCAGACCAGGAGTGCCACCTCTACAGAACGAGAAACCGACCCCTTTCTAGGCCTATTTTAACAGGCGCACTCACGAGCAACGGCCTTGAGATTTTTCTTTTTTACCTTTTTCATAGCATGGCATTGTCCGCATTGACTGCCTCATGAACTGTTAGCCCCACAGACTTTTATCAGGGTTGTTTGCAGGGCTTTAAACGGGCCGGGTCCTGCAGGTGCTCAACACCCGGCAGTTCAACAAAGCAGGTGCTGAGACCGGTCCCTATCGGGCACTCCATTTTTGCCCTCCCCTTCAGGGTGAAAAAATAATCTTAACTCTGCAGCAGTAGTACCACCCTTCACTGCCTTTTTATGTAACTTCAAAGAGACTCGTTATAGTACTTTCATTCTCATCATTTCAGAATTGAAGCATTTTTAGTATGCTATTAAAGCCATAGTTGTTGCTTATTTATTTTATGCAACTACAACCGTTGACAAATCCAATAGTCCCAGCTTGTTGTAGGTATAATGTTACTTGTTGTGTTATTTATCTGGTTGTAATGCCTAAAGCAGCAGAATACCAGTCGGGCAACACACTAGGCTAAACGCAGAATTTCAATTTAAGTGTTTTTAAGCCACGCCCCCAACTACATCGGCCACACCCCTTTGAGAGACCCCCCCCCCAGTTTTTTATCCTACTTAAAGCCCTGGTTGTTTGGACTTACTTTTTAGAGTTCGCCTCGTCGAAAGCTGCGCCGTGCAGGGCTCTGGGGTTCCTGCTGGCTGAACCCTGACGGGGCGAAAGGGACCAGCCCGGCAAACCTTCAATACGAAACCTCCTTACCCACCCTGCAGTTTGCATTCCTAGCAGGGTATATAGCGCCCATTTAAGTTAAATGATAACATACCAAACAAAACTCGAGCATCACTTTTGTCGCAGCAAAAAAGAGAACAGCAGTGGCATTTGGCATCTTTTTAAATCCCGAAAGCAGGAGGTCTGTCACAAACGTGTGGGTGTGGGGGGGGGGGGCTGTGTGTGGGTGTGTGTGTGTGGGGGGGCTCTCTGTGGGTGTGTATGTGTGGCATTTGCGAGAGATTAAGCTATTGGCATTGTAAATGACCGTGCCATTTATTTATCTGTTTTCAAAACCAACACATAAATAAAAATGTTGTCATTTACAATGCCAATAGCTCAAACTTTTGCAAATGCGAAACCGTTGCATTGTAAATGCTTGTTTAACTTGCACTCACAGTTATCCTCACAAATTTAGTTAGAGCACTGTTGCGCTCAACACATCCAGCTCCGCTGTAATACAGGCGTTGTAGCACGCTGGGGAGGCATTTAGCCACCCCAGCGGGGACCCAATGATGAAGCATGTCACCAACTAGCGGTGAGTGAGGGTCCTTTTATAAAGAAAGAGGATTTTTTCTCTCTTTGTTTCTCTTTCTGTAGGCATCTACTGGACATAAGCCATTTCCAGTGGCCGGTCCACCTAGTTGGACTCACTTTGGTTTATGGGGGTTGTTATTGTTTTTACAAAACTAGAGTTAAGTTTTGTCAGTTTATTGTTTTTTCTGAGTCACTCATTAGTTGTTTATGAAGTAAGTTGTGGGGTATAGGAGTGCCTACTCTTACCCTTCCTCTCCTGTTGATTCCTAGGAACGTATGTGGATGACAACTATCTCACAGACGACAAAATATGGGCGCATCTGTGTCGGGTTGACCGCATAATTTGTAACTTTGTGGACTTCGGTTACAAATTCAACTTTGCAAAGTCTCACATTGCAGAGTACACAGTGTTGTTCCTGAGCTAAGAGCTCAACAATGAATGTCGAGGATTGGCTCCTCACTTCTTGGAGAAATGCGCACAGCTGCGCGCTCCTACAGCTCTGAAAAAATTACAGTCCTTGCTGGGATTTTTGAATTTCGGGCGTACTTGCATTCCCGGATATGCCCAGCGTATCAAGCCGTTGTATGCTTTGATACAACCTACTTTTACCAAATCATGCTGGCTGCCTGAACATTCAGCCATTTTGCAATCTTTGAAGGCTGATCTTCTAGAATCTAAAGTCTTACTGACTCGTGATAACCACACCAACCTCGTGATAAGAATCATCCCTGGGGAGGTGGGTTTCACTTACCTTACTTTTTAC
The DNA here is from genome assembly GCF_964261635.1 of Lissotriton helveticus. Classification (NCBI taxonomy): domain Eukaryota; kingdom Metazoa; phylum Chordata; class Amphibia; order Caudata; family Salamandridae; genus Lissotriton; species Lissotriton helveticus. The sequence continues at coordinate 1,924,597,587 of NC_136063.1, forward strand.
GAAGGTGACACAGTACCTATCGCTTACAAGTCACACTTGTACACTTCGGCTGAAATGCGGTTTTCCACTGTGGAGAAAGTTTTGACAGCAGTGCAAATGGCGATTCTTAAGGAACGTGCACTGTCGCAGGGAAAACGCATGTTGGTAGTTACCCCGTATCCTGCACTAGAGGCAGTGACGAAGGCCAGTGTACCAAATTCTAAAGCTTTGCACCCACGGTGGATACAATGGGCAGCATCATTGAGGTCTCCGGATGTCACGTTTATTTTTGATGCCTCCTTACAGTCACAAGAGTTTTTGCAGTATGAGTTTGTTCATCCTGCGCCATGGACTATGCGGCCTTTGGAGAATTTCCATTGTATCATTTACACTGATGGTTCAGCGCAAGTTCCGCATGGGTCTATACACGCATATGTCTCAGCTTGTGCTATTGTGGTAGGTACCATGGTGAATGATGAGTTCAAGTCCGATGTCGGGCATACAAAGACATTGGGACTGTACCGCACAATTGGCAGAGCTCCGTGCTCTGATGCTTGCATTGGAGTACGCTGATCCTAGTGTGAGGACTCTTATTGTGAGTGATTCTTACTACTGTGTCCAGTCTTACAATGAAAACCTGTTCTTTTGGGTTCAGAATGATTTTCGTGATTCCAAGGGTAGCATGATTAAACAAAATGATCTGGGTTCGAGTGGCTGAGCTCATAGAGCAGTTGCCACTCGTGTATGTAATTCACACTCTCGGTCATCAGCGCGTGGGTGTTCACGCTGTTGGTAATAGTTTGGCCGATGAGGCCGCAAAAACAGCAGTATCGACATGTTTGGTTGCAGCAGTTATACGTTCCAAAAGTAAGATTGATGATGACATCTTGGCGGCTGTAGTCGCTACTGAGAAGGGGAGTAAATATCCTAAGGGTTTACCTTCGAAGTATTCATATCACTTAAGTCCTGATAAAGTTCCTTATGTGAAAATACCGGACGTTGGTGAAAGACTAATTCCCAACGCGGACCGCAGGTCCACACTGATTACAGCTGCTCACGCGGGTGTTGCGTCAGCGCATTCAGGCGTTTCGGCTACTGTATCTCAGTTACAACGTTTCTGGTGGCGGGGACTGTACAAACAGACGCGTGATTATGTCCTTCAATGTGATATTTGCCAGCAGATTAAGCCTTCAACTGCTGCGCGTCCGTCCCAGACACAGTTGTACATTTCTAATAAACCACTTGGTTGTGTTTATTTAGGTTTCAAAAGTTTTTATTGGCAGTTTCAAAAACAGAAAGCAAAAGCAAACATTGACAAGCGTACATAAGTGGTACATACAGGTAACGACTGATTGGTTGTGATACATGTATTTAAGATAATGGTTATAGCTTTGACGATGGAATAGAAGACATCGAGTACCAATAATCAATCAATCAATCAATAGCCTAACAGAAACAGAACACAAAGTAAATTAATAAGTACCTAAATAACTGAGGAAATCATAGGCTTGAAAATACACATCGGGACAGTATGAGCAGTAGTATCAATAGGTTGATCCACAGGTTGATGACGTTCCTAAATTGTGCTGATTTGTGTCCAGCTATGTAGATAGGGAAGCACCGGCGATGTAGAATACAGAAGAAAGAGGGGGGGCTGGGTCGAGGGTGCGTGAAGGAGACTCATGGAGGTTTGTGGGCACTAAAGTAGTTGTCAATGGTGATCCACATACGCCTCCGAGGGGGGCGCCATGGAGAGTGTTGAAGAGATATATATAATCGGCGCCTCGAAGATTGATTACCCAGTTTAGCCAGCAGGGAAAGTTCGATTTTCGGGTATCTTTCCAATTATTGAGAACTACCTTTACAGCAGCCATGAGTAGTAGGTCTAATAAGGCCCTGTCATTGTCATTGAGGGACTTGACTTTGAGGAACCCAAAGACTAGTTATGACAATTCTCTGGGTGGGGAGAAAGAAAAGTCTATATTGATAAATTCGAAGACTTTAGCCCAAAAGGGGACCACGCATTCACATTGGAGAATGAGATGGTCAAGATCACCTTCAGCACATTTACAGTTCCAGCAGTATGCATCAGCTCTGATGTTGTGAGCGAAGAGACGTGCCGGTGTCCAGAAAGCTTTATGAAGCAGCCAAAATGTAGTCTGGGATAGTGTAGGGCTGAGTTTGTGACGCATGCAAGATACCCAGGTTTTGGCCCATTCTACGTCTGATATGGGAAAGAGGAGTGTGATGCCCAGAACTGTGTGAGGTGTCCAGTGAGATTGGAGTGTTGCAGGCGTAGAAGTTTATAGATTCAGGACACTTGATGGCCTAGCCTATTTAGTCTGGAGAGGTAGGACGGGAGAGAGGGAGGGCTTGCAGAGAGCTTTGCCCTCGTGATCGCCGCCTTTATATTCAGGAAGTTATAAAATTCAAGTGGATCAAGATCATATTTGGATTGGAGATCTTTGAAAGAGAGGGGATATGCTCCTTCATATAGTTGGTGTGGGAAAAAGATACCCTTTTTAATCCAGAGGCTTATATATTGTGGTTTGCCCTTGTAAAGCACGATATGGTTATGCCATATTGACTCCCAACGCGAGCGTCGGATGGAGATATCAAGTAATTTATAAACTTTAAGAAGGGCAACTCTTGTGTTTTGAAAAATAGGTTTCGAGCAGGTGATTGTATTCAGCTTCGCGGACAGGGCAGCTGCCGGGGCGACATTCCCGAAAAGGGCTTTTTCTATCTCAAGCCAAACAGGAGTATAATCTAGAGGGGGTGACAGCCAGTAAAAGCCCTGTTTGGCGAGAAACGCAGTTTGGTACCTTTTGAAATCCGCCAGATTGACCCCCCCTAGGGATTTGTCCAGACGAAGTTTCTTTATGCTAATTCGTGCTTTTTTTTCCTTTCCAAAGAAAATTGGTGAGTGTGGCATCTTATTTGTGATGAAAGTCTGGGGATAAAGTAAGGGGCAGCATAGTGATGAAGTTATGAAGCGGGGAGACCATCCATCAAGTTGCGTTTTAATTTTCTCTAAGGTGTTTTTTTCATTACGCTGAAGGGTTTCAAGAAGGGTGCTACCAAATTCAATTCCGAGGTATTTAATGAAGCCGGGCTGCCAGTAAAGGCCTGAATTACCCAGCATGTCTTTGGTACCGAGTATATTCAGAGGTTTAACTTCAGACTTACCCCGGTTCAATTTGTAGCCGGAATGGAGAGAATAGTTTTCTATGGTGGTCATAAGGGCCTCGATGGAGGAGTCTGGCTGTTCAGTGACCACCAGGATGTCATCTGCATATGCTGCCAGTTTTATTCATGTGCCACCAAATTCCACACCTTTGATATTATCGTTTCATATCGGCGATGAGAGGTTCAAGGGCCAGGAGGAAAAGAGCTGGAGAGAGGGGGCAACCCAGTCTGGTTCCTTGTTCTAAAAGGAAAGGTTCGGAAAGGGAGCAGTTTATGGCGATTCGGGCAGACGAGGAGGAGTAAAGGGCCATTATAATGTCAATATAGGACTTCCTCAGGTTGAAAGATTGCATACATTGCTGTAGAAAAAGCCACGACACCCTGTCGAACGCTTTTTCTGCATCCAGGGTGATGGCAACGGAGGGAGTGGCTGTTATTTTGGCTTTTTCTAAAACATGGCAAAGTAATCTCGTATTATCGTTGGACATGCGGTATTTAAGGAACCCCACTTGAGATTTACTAATTAATTTAGGGAGGATTGCATTCAGTCTGTTGGCTAGGGTTTTTGCATAAATCTTGCAATCCAGATTTATGAGCGAGATTGGCGATAGTCTTTCGTTAGAAGGTGATCTTTCCCCTCTTTCGGCATGACAATTATGGTGGCCTCACTCATTGAATCAGTGACACCACCCTTTATAGCAAAGGACTGGAAGGGGTTTAGTAGAACCGGGCTGATAATTCCATCAAACTCCTTATGAAAGCTGGCCGAAAAGCCATCAGGGCCTGGGGCCTTATTGCTCTTAAGGGTTTTGATAGAGGATGCGATTTCCTGGATTGTGAAGGGGGAACCTAACTTGGAGCGGTCTTCATCAGAGAGTCTTGGGAGGACTAGCGAGTTCAGGTACCTGGTGCACGCCTCTGTGTTAAACGCCATCTTGTTTTTATACAGGTCTTCGTAGAAAGATTGGAAGGTGTGTAGGATGTTATTTTGCTTGGTATGGATGTTGTTGGCATGATCTTTAATTGAAGCTATATTAAATTGTTTTTTCTTATGTTTGAGGTAAGACGCAAGTAATTTCCCAGCCTTATTACCCTCACATAGTTTCAGTGCCATGAATTTCTTTATCCATACCCCAGCACGTTTACTCATAATTACATTGTATTCGTACTTCATTCTAGTGAGACGGTCTAAAATGGAGTTATTATTTAGGTCAGCCGCATGGGAGATTTCCAGTGCCTTGATGTCTCTCTCAAGAGTTTCTAGTTCGAGATTCAGTTTTTTGTTCGTTTGTGCTCGGATGCCAATAATGACACCCCTAATCGTGGCTTTAAGTGCATCCCACACAACAGATCTGTCCGAGCCTCGTAAGTCGTTCAATGTAATGTATTCACGGATGGTGTTCTCTATCCGTTTTTTGCTTTCAGGTTCGGAAAGAATGTCCTCATTAAAGCGCCAACGTTTCAGGGGGAGGATAGAGCGTGAGCCTGCGAGTTTAGTGTAGATACAGGAATGGTCCGAGATCAGTTTGGGTGCAAAGTCAGTCTCCTCTATGAGGTGTGTGAATGGGCTAGAAATTAGTATGTAGTCAATTCTGGAGTAAGAATTGTGGGGAGCCGAATAAAATGTATAGTCTCTCCCGTCCAGGTTTTGTAGGCGCCAGGAATCGCGTAGGTTGTATTTGGAGCAGAGACTGTTAAGTACATCATGAGAACGTGAAGGGTGATATGTGCATTTGGATTGGCGATCCAGAAGAGGATCTAGGGGGAAGTTGAAGTCCCCGCCAACTATCAAGAGCTCATCTTGGGGAATGTTTTCTATTGCAGTTGAAACGGATTCCCAGAACTCTGGGATTTCAGAGTTTGGCCCGTAGATGTTTACTACGTGAATAGGGTCATCGTCTCTCATTAGATGTGCCACAATCATTCTGCCATCATTATCATGAGTATGTGAGATCATAGCCATGTTTGACTTTTTCGAGACTAGGGTGATCACCCCCCTCTTTTTGTGGACTGCTGAGGAACAAAGGGTGTGCGAGATCCAATGCTGCTTAATGAACTCAGTATGTTCTTTTGAGAGTTTTGTCTCCTGCAGCAGGATGATATCTCCTTTGGATTTTGCCAAATAGTCAAAGACTTTTCTGCATTTAACTGGGTGATTAAGACCCTTGACGTTTAAGGATACTATATTGAGGCTTTCTGCCAGGGTTTTGGTTTGAGTCATCAAACCATTAAGTGTCGCAAGGGAAGTGGCCGACATACTGAGGGTGCAGCTGTGCAATCTATAGGACCAATGTGGTGCGAAGCGGGGGGAGTGTACTACGTAGCTGGGAACTATTAACTGTAGAGACCACCTTAAATCAGCGAACCTGTGGTAACCATTATTGTGATAGCATGATGGGCAGGCTACATACGATACTACATTTGAAATCTGTGCAGCAGATAAAAAAAAGATAACGAAAACAATACTGAAACAACCAAAATTACATTTACCCCATGTTCCCCCAACCCCCCCTCCTCCCTCCTCCCAAAGACCTTGAATCCCCTGGTATTGAAAGAGGCGCTGCCTCCAGAAACATATGCGTTATTTGGAGGACCCAGGGCTCAGGTGAGGCTCAGGTATATCAAAAAATAAAGCACCTGCGACGGCATTTAACAGAATTAAACAGTCTCAAAAAGAGCGACACTGGCCTTTTTCAAGAGCATAACTCCCCATGAGGAGTGAACTATTACACTGGACATTGCTAATTTGCTATAGTCAGGACAGTTTATGGCAATGGCAATGATTGAAAGTTGTGTTTAACAAGTCACCTGAAACGCTTCCTAGTAGAGCAGTGTCTCACCAGAACATCCCTACCACAGTCAGTGGCTAGTAGAATCGTGGGTATCCGTTTTCTGATTATTAGAAGATCCGCTCGAAGAGTCCATAGACTGTGGAGGTGAGTCTTCCAGATAGCATGCAAGGTCTTGAGGGCTCGAGAAGAAGCGT